>NC_142211.1:3926581-4526581 GCF_049639895.1 Pseudopodoces humilis | reverse complement strand
AGTCACTGGAGCTACTCGTCTTGGTGACCATAGACCATGTATTTTAATTTGCTTGTGAAGAGATGAGTTATTACTCTCTACTTTGCAGCTTTAACTGTTTTATATTTACATTAAAATGTTCTTTCTGCTTTATCTAGTAATTAAATTGAAGTCAATATTTCCATGCTTTTCCTGTGAAATACTTGTCAGGAAAATTAATCCACAAACACCAGAGGTTTATGCCCAAAAAGGAGACAGAGGAGTCCTTTTACTTTATTTGAATAAAGGGAGAGGCCATGGGACATTCCCCTGGGGTCTTTCAAATTTTTGAAGTATGCAGCCTCCTTTTCATCCTAATTTCCTGTCTGCATTTCCCTCTCTCTTGCCCCATTGGCTGAGGTACTTGAGAGGTACAGACTTTCCGCAATGCCTGATACCTAAGATTCCCCTCTAATGTATAACCCTCCCTCTTAATTTTTCATTCTTATGGAATTTATGGTTTTCCCACATTGTTTCTTTCATCTTATAATACCCAATTTAATTTATCAACAAACCTACACTTTGTTTGTAAAGGCAAATATTTTTTTTTCCATTCATCAATCAATGGAATCCTTCTCATTGTTTCTTTTATCTCTCAGTACTAGTTTCATCTACCAGCAGACCCACAGCTTGTTTGTAAAGAAATCCATAATTCCTCTCATACTGAAACAGGATAGAGCCACTCTGGGATAAGACTGTGTCCTGGTTTAGGGCAAATTTGGGAGAGAACCTCCAAATGTGGGTCCCCCCCCAAAAAGCAAATTCAAGCGGCCCCTCCCCCAACTGGCTCGGGAAAAAATATTTCCTCAGAGAAAAGTGGAAAAGACCTGTTTATTTAACAGAAATTGAATAATATTAAACAATAAAACCTTTCACTGTTTGATGGGATGGCAAATTCAGGAAGAAAAGTCCTTTTCATGTGGTGTAGCTTGGCCCGCTCAGGTTCTTATCAGTCCCTCCAGCACTGGAAAGTGCCAAGGCCCAGGCCCCAGTGGGCCACAGGCAAGAGCTCCTGGGAGTTTGGCTGGTTATTTCAGTCCAAAGCAGGTTCGAACAGATCCAAGAAAAAGGGAAAAAAAGTCCAGGGAACTCCTCTGCCTCAGCTATCTAAAAACTAACTAAAAGCAAAAGAGAAGCTCTATCCCACTGTCTGTCCTTGCCACAGACAACACCGTCCAGGAGCAGGATGCGGGGGAGTGAGCATTTTTCCTCAACAGAAACTGCATGCTTCTTCTTTCTCCCCCTTCACTCTCAGAGCCAGTCTTAAAGGTGTAGAACTTAATATGTAACATAAACAAGGAAATTTGGGATACAAACATCATAAAGTCACCCCAGGACAGACTGACACAGGAAGCAAGTTATTGAAAATTTTATCTCAGACTGATGTCCTTGAAATGCTATTTGTGAGGTCTTTTCATAACCCTGAAGTGTGGGAACTGACAAATAAGAGATTTTTAGGCTTCAAGCATTAGCTTGAGCCTGTGTGAAACTAAGTCACACAACTTTCTCACTCTGGCCTGAGAAATCATAAGGAGGAATCCAAACAATCCTCAGAGAAGGAAAACAACCTTTGCAGGTGTTCTTTGTCACTTTGTTGTTTACTTGCAAGAAACCGTCAAGGGGGGTGGTGTTCCTAACTCTCCAGTGATGGTAATGTGTTATTTTATGACCAATGAGAATTTTTACCTTTTTGGACCTTCTTGGAACTGTCTATAAAAAAATATCTGGAAGAATAAAACTTGCTCTCTTGTGAAACCAAGCCAGAGAGTCTGTGTCGTCACTTCACCATTCCTAATACAGAGCAACACTGAAGTCTTGTGTATCCTGTGTAAGCTAAATATGAAATTTTCAATGTTATTTTTACCTGCTCCTAATATTATTGGGGAGTCAAATGGAAAAGTCTTCACTGTTGAAAAAGAAAGCAAGTTGTTATTTCTACTATGTGTGGTGGTTTAAAGCACTAGCTAAAAATCACTAGACTACTTAATCAGTTTTTGCCGTGAGATATGGATTAGGAGAAGGGCAAACCAGGCGTACAACTTAAAAGAAATAAAGAAAGTTTAGTAACAGAACTACAAGAATAAGAAACCAGAATAAAACCTCCAGAAACCCTTCCTCCCCACCACCCAACCTTTCCTTTGTTCAACTGACAACATGGAGACAAAACCTGGTGGTTAAAACAGTCCCAACTATACTAAATAGTCTTTTCATCAGTCTTTGTAGAGAAAGGAGTTCTTGCTTGTCATTCCATGGAGAGTTCTCCACAAGAAAACAGTTTTCTCATGGTTTTTCATTCCCATGATGGCAGCCGCTCGGAAAACTGCCATCAGGCCCTCCTCCCATTTTCACACCACTCTGAGGTGTGTTCATGGGCCATGAACTCAAGGGGTATTATTTTAAGGATGAGTTATTCAAAGGCAAAGGTTCTCTTCATTTGTCTCTGTGATCATCTCTGGGAACAGAGGTTTTCTCTTTTTCTCCCTGGGGCCAAGGGTCTTCAACAACTCTCACCTCTCTCTCTGTTCCAGCATCTCATGGGATCACAACTGCTCCACCATCTGCTTAGCTTTATCAGCGGATACCTTTGCTCAAATTTACACTTTGAAATATTTCATTCCTCCCAAAATATTCTTTCATGAATTAAAGGAGTTATTCAGAACAGTATTGTCCATCTCCATGGCCTTACCAAAAGAATATTTCAGCTTATCAAAGCATCTCATAATTCTCATTCCATCTGAGGCTTGACTCTTTCTTTTACTGACTTTGATGGTTTATGTTGTCTCTTTACATGTTGATCACTCTCGCTTCCCTCTCACTGGAAAAAGGATTAAATCTGCAGGTCTAATCTTGGTAGTGAAAGGGTTAAAATCTGGCCCAAGCCATAGCAGGTATTCATGGTGTCGGATTTCAGGTGTCTCAGCCCAGCAGCTGCAGGGAAGGAGCAGACAGTTCTTGGCCTAGAGTCATCTGTGCGGGCCATGGGGGGATGTCAGCAGCCCTGGCCTGGCCCAGCCTAGAGACACCCCCCGCCCCTCCCGGAAAGGCTTCAGCCACCCCGCTGGAATAGGACCTGGAAGGCTTCCTGGGAGAGCCGAAGCAGAGCCCAGCCCCAGCCTGGGGCTGGGGAGAACTTCTCAGTCTCCATCCCCCACCTGGGAGCCGCTGGAGTCTGGCCCAGCCCCCTCCCCCCAGGCCAGACAAGGCCGGAGGGGGGGGGGGGGCGGGCGGAAAGCCGGGGGCCAGCCGGAGATCTGTTACCTTTCAAAGCTGGAAACAGAGAGCCAGAAGTTCCCGGGCTTAGGTTTAAAAGGTGGTATTCACAAAGTTGATCTCACTTCTTGGTGGTGAACAATACTGTCAATTCTCAGAAATGGCCAGCTATTGGTCAGGTCTCAAGCAGAGAAGAAACTCCCAGCAGCCTCTCTCAGAGCCCTCACTTCCGTGGGTGTTATTCACTTTTTTTTTCTTAAATGGCAATCCATCACACGGTGTAAGGCTGCTCATTTTTTAATTTTGGGTATTCAAGTTATCTTATTGAATTTCACACCTTAATTTTGTTTGTAATTTTAAAAATCAATCCCAGTGTGAGGTGATATTTGAACCCTAATATTATTTAGCATTAGTCTCCTTTTCTGGACATCAGATCAGATGTTCATCTTAGTCTGATAAATACTTAGCTCCTCATTTGTTTTTTATTAGATATTAACCAAATGTTATAGCATAAGAATAAATTATATTTCATTAGGAAGATGAGAATAAATATTGGACTATATATATATTTAATATGTTAATATTAGGCATATTGCATATAGAATGCTTGTATGATAACTCTGAAATTTTCAGCCATGGTAGAGGTGAAAAGTGTGTGATATACCAGAATAGTGAGTCCAATGTATTTAAGCAAAACAACCATTTCCTTTTCTCTTTAAGTTATGGGACTTTTAAGCATCTCTTGATTGATCCATAAATTCAAAATGCTCACCTGTAGAAACTGAATAATATTACTGAGAAGAGCATACTGTTGAATAATGCCTTCGGGAGTGGGGTTTGATAATTTAAAGTTGTGATGAGTCAAAAACGCTTTAGGCTTTTAGCTTAATGCTACCCTTTATCAGAATAATGTTGCATTAAAAAGCAAGCATGTTTTATCCACAAGTGTCTTGGTTTAAAGACAATTTAACGGGGATGTTCTAAAATGAGTTATGTCCCCTTAGTTTTAACCAATCCTTTTCCACCAATAAGGAGAAATCATATGAGTAGATATAAGTGAAAAAACAACAATTTACTAACAAGGGAAACAGCAATAGGCAAAAAACCCCAACAGTGAATAACCACTAGATACAAAATTGCTAAATCTCACAGATTCCCCAGGAACAAAGTGATGCCCGAAAGATAGGCTGGAAATAAAACCTCATAGACTGGTGTCTATAAAGCAAGTATTTGTTTATTGCAATGCTGGAGGTGAGGGAGATTTCCCCTCCTAACTCACCCACCATTGTCAAGTGCTGCAGTAAGTATTGCTTAGTGTTACTGTGTCATTATAACATCATCATATACGTGCCAGAACTAATTTACATAGTATGTTCTCATGGTTATTAGATAGTTCTTTTGCACTGCGCTTGAGCCTCCCCAATTTGAGGGTCATCGGGGGTCTTTGATGAAGGCTTCCAAGGTTGTCTTTGCATCTGAACTTTTCAACTTTCTCTTTGGAGCATGCACAGTTAGTGTTCCTTGGTCTTGTCTGGTCCTAACTGGCCTAAATTCTTTATTTTGTGGCTAATTTGCTTTACATTTGCCAGTTTCTCATTAGTACTATACTTATCTATCTCTGAAACTATCTACCTGGTGAGGTTTTTTTTCTTATTTTTTTCCTTGTCTATTCAGCATTAAGCAACTCGTTAACCATATACTGGCCATTACATTGTATAGAAAGTTATTTACATCAGGTTATATAGGTATAAAAAGTTATGATTCAGGTTATATTGATATCGGGTTATATTGATATCTTATGACTGAAGCTATATAAGCACCTTGTAACTTTGACCTAAGTTATATAGGCATCAAGTCCCCCCTTTCTTTACTCCTTTGTGAAATCTTTCACAAGTTATTTTGGGGTCTCTGCATGCGTTATCTGAAAATATGTTCCTCTTTTCATTCTATGCCTCAACTGGTAACTTTTGCAGTCATCATAAGAAGTTGTAGCCTGTTTGCAACACCAAAAATACATTGACTGAATACACAGGTACAGAGTAAATTGTTAAAAACCAATATGATCACGGACAAAGACCCTCTAACTAATTAAAGTTAGAAAGAGGTATGCTTATTCACCGGTGGGCAGCACAGAGATGATCACCAAAAGGCGTGACCGACTCGAACAAGGTTCTCTTCTATTTATTTATTTCCCAAGATCTTACATACAATACATATGCATAACCTCAGCACCTCCCATCCCCATTCAGTATTAAAATGAGGCTATTAGTCCTTCACGCATGCACAATTCTTCTCTTGATTTGGGTTGGTGGTCTCGAATTGGGTCAGCAGTCCTTGAAGGATGAAGTCACGAAAGTCTTCATCAGGTCTCTGTGACCTTTTGGCATGATCCAAGGCCCCCTGCTTGGTGATTGATTAGTATAGAGTCCAGGTGCTGGCCATTGTTCTCACTGGTTTCAATCTGTTCTTATAACAGTTCACTTACTCCACTTTCTTCTATAAACAAGCTTATAATAGCAAACAATATAACAATTAGCTCTGGCTTAAGCATCTAATAATCATTAACTTACCATTTGCTTATCAGACTTACATCTTGATCATTATAAATTGCTTCTAACCCTTAGCTAAATCTTAACCCTTCAAAAATCATGATTCAAGATAATGATTATTCCTAAAAACAAAATTCTTATGAATTACTGTTTTAGCCAATTGAAATTTGGGAGCCAAGACCTAAGTGTTTCTCCCAAGTGGGCTGTCCAAGAAGTGTCATCTTTTGTTACTTCTGAAGTACCCTTGCATGTTGCCAGATTGTATGTATATCTGTTGCTATTTGCCCTGATTTATTTACATACGTACAACAACTAGTATTCAGTAGTGTACGAACTCCTCCCATTTGTGCTGTAATCATATCCAATACCATTCAGTTTTGAAGTACTTCTTTCAGGGAATTGACTTCTGTTTGCAACTGTCCAATGGCATCTGTTGCTGTATTTGCAATTATTTCCATTTCTGCTAAGATGTTCACTTTTGCAATTTCTAACTGTGCTATTCTTATAGGAAATACTAAGGCCCTGACGAAGCTATGAAAACCTGTGTTATATTTAATTAGAGGGTTGGACGGTACACTTCAACTTAATTGATTTTTCTAAACTTTTCTCTAAATTCCCCTAACAATCTTTGTAACTGAACTAGTGTGATTTATCATCTGTATGTGTGAGACAAGATACCCCATGGTACATTGTCCTGTCCAATTTCTGGGAAATTGTTTATGGGCTATTCCATTTCCACACAACCACCAATAACCACGTGGCAAATCACAACTCACTGTAATTCTTATTAAGGGGTTGTTAGTATGTCTGGCATACAAATAGTTATGCCACTGTTGTGAGGGGACAAGTAAAGTTATGTTGAACCAGACCCATGGTAAGGGAACAATTTTGGTCCAATTGCTACTGTTCTTAAATAACCAAAATTGGGTCTTGCAAAATTTGATTCTATATAAGTAACAGATTGATTGACAAGTGTTAACTGAAAAGGAGATGTTCCCATACAGGAGCCTGGCTGTTCACATTGGTGTCTATGATCATACAGGGAATACAGGCTTAACTTAGTCCGATTACTAGAGGGTGTCCCCAACAATGGTGAGTGTAACTGTTGTACTTCTCCACACAACCAAGAATTCTTTATTTTAGTATGGTTAGCTATGAATTCAAGCAAAGTTCCATAATTATTAGCATTGAAGGTTATAGTAACTTGTCACAAAGTAACAAATCATAACAATGTATTCATAGTTTACAGCTGATTTTCAGTTTCAGTCCATCAGTATCAACAGCCGATGCAGTCCATCATTTAACAGGAAATTTCATGACTTGGGTATAATGAATCCAGGTAGGTCTCTCTTTTATGCGAACCACAGTGAAAGTTGTCAGAAGGACTTGAAAAGGTCCGTCCCACTTCTGTAGAGGATCACCTGTAAAATTCTTACCATACACTCAGTCACCAGGATCAATTACATGCAATTTATGATCTGCCTGCTTAGGTTGAATCTCAAACACAGTATTAAACTTCTGGAGCAATTGTTTGTTTATAGCCATTAAATAGTCATAGATATATTGATTACCAACTTGCACCAAATTTTCATAATGAGTAGCATTCAGTCCATAAGGTCTACCATAAAGAATTTCGAATGAGCTAACCTTTTCTTTTGATCGATGTTTCACCCTGAGTGGCACAAGGGCGATAGGTAGAGCTTGGTACCAATACAAATTGGTTTCCGGGAAAATTCTTGCTATTTGCTGTTTAATCATATGGTTCATTTTCTGTACTTGACCACTAGCTTGTGGCCTGTAGGGGGTATGAAGCCACCACTGAATTCCTAACACTTTGCTGGTTGCTTGCACAATTTGCACAAAAATGCTGTGCTGGTTTTGCATTGGAGCCAACCACGGAAGTGATTTTTCTGAGAGAGGAGCTGTTAATTGCTCCTTCCGTGCCTGACAAAATCAATCAGTGACTACTTTTGAAGACTGACACCCGGTTAGACCACTTAGAGTTAAATCCGCCTCTGTGAACACACATGTAAAGACGAACAAATGCCCGGAAGCTCTCTTCCTGCTTTCTTGCAAGCACTTTACCCCCTTCCTGGTAAATTGGCCACTGGGAGGGGGGGCGGGGGGAAGGGAAGCCCGAGCTGAGCCGCAGCATGGGCCATTGCTGGGCCCCTGCCTGCAGTCGCCGGGCTGGGCCGGCTCCACCCCCGGGCTGGGCGAAGCAGGGCTGAAATTCTGCCGCTGCTGAGTTTTGCCCGCAACTGCCGGGTGGGGGAAGGGGAGACCGTGGGGCCCCAGCCAAAGCTCTGCCGGGCCACGGCTGGGCCCCTGGCGTGCTGCAGCTAAGCCCTAGCCTAGCTGATGAGATCCTAGCTGTTCCCACCCCAGTGTGGCCCCGATTCATCGTAAGCAGCTCCGGCTGCAGCCGGGCAGAAATCATATAACTACCCGCAGGCCTGGGTGAGGTATTAACTCTTTCACTGCACAGATGAAACTTGCAAAACATTGATCCTCTCTCGAGTGAGAGAAAAGGACAGAGTGAAGACACCTAGAGAAACAACATGAAGACACCAAGGTCAGTAAAGGAGTCAAGTCTCAAATGGGAGGAGAATGAGGAGATGCCCTAATGGGGCTTAAAGTTCTTTTGGTAAGGCCATAGAGATGGACTATGATACACTAGAATATCCCATTTAATTCATGAAAAATCATGGGGGGATGGAGTGTTCAAACTGTAGACATGAGCAGAGGCATACATAATGAAGCAAAGCAGATATTGAAGTAGCTGTGATCCCATGAGAAGCTTGAACAGAGAGAGAGATGAGAGTGATAAAGACCCTTTGCCCCCAGGGAAACAAGAAGACCTTTCTTCCCAGAAATTAAGATGATCTCAGAGATAGATGGAGAGAACCTTTGCTTTTGAACATCTCATCCTTATAATAGTACCCCATAAGTTGACATGGCCCATGAACACAGCTGTGGGAAGGCTGCATGAGATGGGAGAAACTTCAAGATTGCAGATTTTCTGGGCGGCTGATATCCATGGAAATAAAAAGCCACGAGAGAACTGTTTCTTGTGGAGAAGTCTCCATGGCATAGTGAAACTCCTCTCCCTACAAGAACTGATAAAAGACTATTGTAGAGATGGTAACTGATTTAAAATCCCAGGTTTTGTCTCTGTGTTGTCAGTGGGAAAGAAAAGAGGTTGTGGGGAGAGAAGTGTTCTGAAGGTTTTATTCTGATTCTTATTATTATTTTAATAATTTTTTCTTTATACCCTTTAAAGTTTTAAGCCTGTTTTGCCTTCCTCCTAATCGTATCTCACAGCCGGAAATAAGTAAATAATTCTAGTGGGTGCACTGACGATTTGGTCAGCACTAAACCCACTACAAATGCGTTCCCCTATCAGAGGAAATTTCCCTGAGTACTCCAAACCTAGGGATGATTTAATTTAGCAATTTTTTTACTACTTCTCATACTTTTTTTGTTCTGCAAGGGAATGCCTCTGGCCACCCAGAAAAGGTGTCAGTTAACACCAATAGGTATCTGAAACCCTCCTTTCTTGGGAGATCAGAAAAATCTATTTGCCATACTTCTTCTGGAAGTTTTTCTGTCAATCACTCCTTGTTATAGCCTAACTGTTGTATTTGGATTTTTCTTTAAGCAAATGTCACATTGTGATGTTACTCCTTTAATGACTTCTAACAAACCTGGGCCTGCAACTCATGCTCTGAGATATCGGTGGAGGGAATCTACTCTCCAGTGAGTTTTATCATGTTCAGATTTCACATAGTGTTTCAAAGCTCTTTCAGGTATTACTAATTAGCCTCTTTCTAACTGTCCACATCCATTCTCTAGAAGTTTCTCCAAAGCAGTAAAATCATGGACAAAGGACTCTAACTATTTAAAGCTAGAAATTGGTATGTGTCCTAGTTTAGGACAAATTTGGGAGAAAAACTCCAAATGGGGGTTTCCCCAGGGAGGAAAAAAAAATTCAGATGACCCCTCCCCCTCCCCCCCAACTGGTCTGGGAAAGGAAAAAAAAATTTTCTTGGAGAGAAGTGGAAAAAGCTGTTTATTTAACAGAAATTGAATAATATTAAATAATAAAACCTCTCGGTGTTCGATGGGATGGCAAATCTAGGAAGAAAAGTCCTTTTCATGTGGTGTAGCTCGGCTCGCTCAGATTCTTATCAGTCCTTTCAGCACTGGAAAGTGCCAGAGGCCCAGGCCCCGGTGGGCCACAGGCGTGAGCTCCTGGGGTTTGGCTGGGTGTTCAGTCCAGAGCAGGTTTGCACAGATCCAAGAAAAAGGGAAAAAAAAACAAAGGTCCAGGGAACTCCTCTGCCTCAGCTAGCTAAAACTAACTGAAAGCTAAAGAGAAGCTCTGTCCTGCTGTCTGTCCGTGCTGCAGACACCACAGTCCAGGAGTGGGATGTGGGGGAGTGATGTTTTTCTTTAACACAAACTGTGCGCTTCTTCTTCCCCCCGCTCTCGCTCTCAGAGCCTGTCTTAAAGGTGCAGAACTTAATATATAACATAAACCAGATGATTGGGGATACCAGTATCATAAAGTCACCCCAGGACAGTATGTTTATTACAGCTGGGCAGCATGTGAAGTCATCTCCCAAAGATGTGTGCACCCCACCACTGCCCCTCATTCTCTACTTACTCCCTAAAATATTACATATGCATAGGATTACACCATACACCTAATACATATTCATTGTCTGACTCAGTCCACTCTTGCAATGTATGGTAATGAGCTCCATGCCCCTCTGGGCATGCTCAGTTCTTCTTTTGAAATGGGTTTGGGGTCCTTTTTAATGAAATCTTCATTTCCTCGGGCTTAAACTTTTCAATTGTGTCCTATTGGCAGCTCTCCTGGTCCTCTCGGACATAGTTCAGATACCTTGCCTGCAGGTGCAGACATGGTTCCTTCCTTTCCACAATATTCCATTTTTCTTGTCTCCTTCTACTAACACAACTTAAGACAAGTAAATGATATATGGTCTTATTTTAATTAAGCTTTAAGACAAGCAGAATGATATATATATATATATCTCCTTGGTCTATTCATTTCATCTTAGCAATTATTGCCTATGTATTCCTTCTGCAAGCAGAAGCTGTATAGCCTAACTACACCTAGTAATCATTAACTATTCCATTTGTAATCTGATGGCTGATAATTTACTGGTTGCCCAGTATCTACTTCAGTGGGTATCAATGCAGTCACTCTTTTCTTTCAGCGCCCAGCCTAGCTTCATAATCTGTCAATCTGTTACTTTCTTCAGGGAGAGTGTTACCTCTAGAGTGTCCCTGGCACTGCATAATTGCCACCTGTTATGGGAGTTTCACTGCTTGAAGGAGTCTGAGGATGTCGGTTGTATATTTGACAACTTTCTTCCGAGCTGTTAAGAGCCCTCTTTCTCTCCAAATCACGCCATGAGCATGGATAATCCCATAAGCATATTTGGAGTCTGTCCAAATATTGATGATTTTTCCCTTGGCTAGCTCTAACGCTTGGGTTAGAGCTATCAACGCTGCCTTTTGCACTTAAGTTACTCCAGGTAATGAATTTGACTCAATTACCTTAGAGACAGTGGTCACAGCATTCCCAGCCACCTGCGTCCCTTGTTTCATGAAACTGCTGCCATCAGTAAACCAGTTGTCGGCATCTGGGAGTGGTTCTTTCAGGTCTGGGTAGCTGGAGTACACAGCCTCAATGGTTTCCAGGCAATCGTGTACCACTGATTCACCTTCAAATTTTCCTTGCAGAAAGGAAGCAGGGTTAACAATGTTAGTTACTCGAATGTCAATGTCATCAGATTCGGTCAGAACCACTTAGTATTTCAGAAACCTTGAAGGAGACAACCAGTGATTTCCTTCCTGCTCTAGGACAGCCGACACTGTGTGTGACACTACAACAGTTGTCTTTTGTCCTAGTGTGAATTTTCTTGCTTCCTTGATGTTCATTATAATTACTGCAACTGCTCTAAGGCAGGTCGGCCACCCCTTGCTCACAGTGTCCAGTTGCTTGGAAAAATATGGTACTGCTCTTTTATAAGGGCCCAATCGCTGTGCTAAGACTCCCAGAACTATCTTCTGCTTCTCATGTGAAAACAGACAAAAAGGCTTACTCACGTCAGGAAGTCTGAGGGTTGGGGCTCTCATAAATTCACGCTTCAATTCTTTGAAGGCCTTGTGAGCTTCAGGAGTTCATACCACAGCACTCTGAAAGACCTTTACCAGTTCATATAATGACCTCACAATTAGTCCATAATTAGATATCCACAACTGGCACTAACCTGTCATTCCAAGAAAAGCGCAAAGTTCTCTTACAGTTCGTGGCTTAGGTGTTTGGCCAATTGCTTCTTTCCATGCAGTTCCCAGAGATCATTGTTCTCCAGAGATCTCATATCCAAGGTAGGTCACCTGTTGCACCAGCTGAGCTTTCTGTTGAGAAACTCAATAGCCATTTAGTCCCAAAAAGTTCAACAGGCTCACTGTCCACTCAAGGCACTCTTTAACAGTTTTTGTAGCAACCAACAAGTCATCTACATATTGTAGAAGTGTACCTTCCCCAGGCAGAGATTGCTATTGCTCTAATTCTTTAGCCAATTGATTTCCGAAAAGAGCGGGACTGTTTTTGAACCTTTGAGGTAACACTGTCCAGGTAAGCTGGCTTTTCCTTCCTGTACTAGGATTTTCCCATTCAAATGCAAAAATCAGCTGACTCTCTCCTGTGAGAGGTAAGCAGAAGAAAGCATCTTTGAGATCTATGTCTGAAAACCAGATAAAATCCTTTTGTAATTTTATTAGCAGCGTGTAAGGATTAGCAACTACCAGATGTATACTTTTAGTAATTCCATTAACTGCTCGCAGATCTTGTATTAGTCTGTATGTTCCATTAGGTTTCTTTACTGGCAATATGGCGGTATTAAATTCTCTTTCAATAGTCTTGATGCTAAAAACTTAATAATTATGGGCTCTACTCATTTTCTATCTTCCAATCTTAGGGGATATTGTTTCTTAGCTACTGGTCTGGCTCCTGTTTGTAATTCAATAGGATCAGCTAATTTTGATCGTTCCAGACTATCAGTATCCCATACCCCTGGGTACACTTGATTTAATATTTGTTTCAAATAATTGTCATTATTTCCTGTCTCTGACTCAATTGTTAATCCTAATGCTAAAACTAATTTGTCTTCTGGCACTTTTTAATTTTATTTCCCCTTCTTTAAATTCAATTGTTGCTTCCAAATTTTTTATTAAATCCCTGCCTAACAAAGATTTAGGTGAATTAGTTAAATAGAGGAATTGATGCATTCCCATCCTTTCCCCAGTTTTGTATTTAAGTGGTTTTAAAAAGAATGAATTTTGTGGTTGGCCCGTGGCTCCCTTGACTCTAATGTATTTTTGACTTTTAGGTACCAAAACTTGATTCAAAACTGAAAATGTGGCTCCAGTATTTATTAAAAATTCAATTTCTTTATCATTCCCTAGTTGCATTTTAACCAGTGGATCCACTAGGGTCAGATCTGCCAGTCCCCATCGCTCACTGTTACCTACAGCTGCGCTGACAGCCTCTTGCACTTGATTTGCCAAGTCAGGGCACCGGCACTTCCACTGACTTTCTCTTTTACAAAATGCACACTGATTCCGTCACAGTCTGAGTTGTAATTGATTTGAGCTTCCTCTGCTGCTTCCACCTCTGTTGCCACTGAAGATGAATAGATCACACGGACACAGGTCGAGGTGTGGTGAAAGGAAGAGAGAGTTTATTTTTCCTCCCAGGATTTATAGGCTTCTGACCACGGCAAGGGATTGGATGGTCAGGATAACACTTTCTCACTGCACTGGCCATGAGAGATGCCCATCACAAGACGTGTAACAGAAAGAATTTACACATATCTATGTTTATAGTTACTGTCCTGGGAAAGTCCTTAGAAAACTATGTTAGCAAGCTCAGAAGCTGAGTTTTCAGGGCAACATCTCACCCTTTTTGGTCTAACAAAAAGAAAAGAAAAAAGAAAAATGAACAAAGAAACTAGCAACATTATAAACAATCAAAAGGATAAATAATAGGAAAATACAATACTCCATACAATCAGAAGGCTGTAATTTCAGGGTGATATCTCACCCTTTCGTTATTACGAAAAAAACCCAAAAAACCAGAAAAACAACAAAACTCAAAAAATAAATGAAACAGTTGTCCAACATCAACACCTGCTTGTGGATGGCTCTCAATTTGGTCACAGAGGCAGAATCCATGGCCAAATTGAAAAGTGCCTGGGAAAACTTCTGAAATGCTATGACAGCAGCCTGTAATTCCACCAATTGGGCTGATCCAACCTCATGACTCTCCAAAAAAACCCAAAAAACAAAACAGCGACATCAATGGAAAGATTAATGTAATAAACTTGAGGAGCAGAAACTGCTCGCAGAACCTCCTCCAGCATCTACTGTGCCTGTGGGATCAGTGTCAGAGGTGACTTTAAAATCAGAGTCCCCCTTTAATAGACCAAACAAGGGAGACAGTTGTGTTGTGGTCAGTCCCATATAGGGACACAACTATGTAAAAGTCCATTAATATCTGGACATCATTCATGCAGTGTCTGCACTGAATGCAAAAAACATAATTGCACCTCCAAATGCGGGACTGTTTGTCCCAAAAATTATTTTGACCCTCAAATAATTTCAAGGAGGCTGTTTCTGGAGTCACTTGCAGCTCCATATCATCGGCAAATGCCGGCAAATTTTCACATGCCTTATGGCAAAATCTCCATTGATATCTCTGTGTGGGCTCAGCATTAATGATAGCTGGCACCAGAAAGGCAAATTTCGGTCTGTCATTGGGTTGCAAAGGAATTGTAAAAAACAAGCCTTCAGATCCACGATGAGGACTAGCCAATCAGCAGGAAGCACGGCAGGTGAAAGCATGCTAGCCTGCAACATCCCCATGCTTTCCATCATAGCAGTAACTTTCTGGAGGTATTGTAGCAGCCTCCATTTCCCAGACTTCTTCTTGATACAGAAAACAGGAATGTCCCAGGGACTGGTTGAAACTCCAGATCACTGTGATCCAACTGTTCTTTCATCAAGTCACAGAGGGTGACTAGTCTATCATGAGAGAAGACAACAGAAAATGATGAACAAAGAGTCAGTCTCAAGTTCTTCTTTGTGCTGAATGTGTCAGCATCGAGTCCAAGGGTCATTCCGGGGCCCGTCAGCAAACCTGACAATCATGATGTCCATGCCAGTGTCAAAAACCCACGGAAGCTAATCTCTGACAGCATCTCACCAAGGATGGACAGGGTGCAGACCTGTTCAGGATGATCCCTGGCTGTCAGAACAGCAGTCCAGTGACCCAGGGGGGTCCAGGGAACCCGAAGCCACCATCTCCCCACAGCTGGTTCTCAGCTCTGCGAACAAAAAACTCAAAAGGCACAAGGTGAGCAAATCTGGGTCCCGCAGGGATAGGAACAAGAGGGGTGAGTGTGGAACTCATGGCAGAAATGCACCCCAGGAAATCCGAATCAACGTCCCCTAGGTGAACAATGATGCCCTGAGCAGTGGTATGCAACCACGCCACAAGAAGAGCACTCATGCCCTCACCCACTGGACCTAAGCATTTGGAAGCACATGGAATGCCTGATACTCTCAGCTGCACAGTCATCTGACAGGATGACAAGGTCCACAGGCCAGCCGAAGAAGCTCCGGCAGCCTGGGACCCTTGGCCCATCAAGGCCACCGACTTCTGTCCTGCGGCAGCACCACCGGAGCCAATGGTAAACAGTGCAGGACCTTGGTCTGCCGCGGTCGCAGGAGGCGATGGGGAAGGGCCGCCTCCAGCCGCAGGCTCGGGCAATGCCCGGGAACCCGAGGCGGGGTGGGTTGGAGCCAGATTGGCACGGCCCGCCTCCAGCATTGGTAGAGGCACAGCCTGCGAAGCCGCGGCACCGTCCTGCTCTGCTGCCAGGGGACAACCCAGGCTCGCAGGAGGGGAAAACCGCAGCATGGGGCCGGCAGAACCCGCCCCGGCGTCTGCACCACCCGCAGCACCCGTGCCCCCGCCCCACGAATCTGGCGCGGGGGGCACAGTGCTCGGAACCGCCCCTAACAGCGTTTCTTCAGGGGCAAAAGGTCCAAGAAGCGGCACCAGCCGCCCCTCCACTGGAACAGCGTGCGCGGCCGCCGGCGCGGAGCCTGGGCCTGGTCCATCCCCCACCGTGGAGCAGGGCACGGCCCAGCCGCAGCAGGGACACGGGACCGACCCTGAGGCATTCCCCAGAGGCGGCGGCACCCCCCGTTCAAGCACCCCCCCCATCGGTCTGCGCCAGGAGGGCACACGAAGGAGGCGACCCCACCTCAGGCTTACACCGCCCGGGCGCCAGCTGAGGCGGCGTTACGTCCCCCCATTCCGCGGCGCCCCCATTCAACCCGCCAGGGGCCCCGGCGATCCTGGGGGAGCTGACCTCGGGACCCGACCTCAGAACGCCGCCACACCCTCGCCAGATCCCCAGCAACCGGACCAGCCGGGGCTCATAGCCGACCAGCAGAGCCTCGAGCAGGGAATCACCTAATGCGTCCCAAGCCAACTGCGAAAAAATCGCTTCAACCACAGGGAAAAACCCCTCAATTCTCCCATAGTCACACAATCGCTGAAAGTCAGCATACGAAACATCAGTCCCTCTCTGATCAGACACCGCACACCATATTTCCATAACCAGGCCCTCTGTAGGAGAGAGCCCAAAACCATCCATAGCCACAGGCTAGACAGTGCCCTGCAACCGTCACGTGCAAGACACATCGAAGTCACCAGATGTTGCCGCTGAAGATGAATAGATCACACGGACACAGGTCAAGGTGTGGTGAAAGGAAGAGAGAGTTTATTTTTCCTCCCAGGATTTATAGGCTTCTGACCACGGCAAGGGATTGGATGGTCAGGATAACACTTTCTCACTGCACTGGCCATGAGAGATGCCCATCACAAGACGTGTAACAGAAAGAATTTACACATATCTATGTTTATAGTTACTGTCCTGGGAAAGTCCTTAGAAAACTATGTTAGCAAGCTCAGAAGCTGAGTTTTCAGGGCAACACACGTCTGCTCTGTTTTTGACCACACCCACTATTCTGGTGCTGATCCAGTGCAGCCACTATAGCTGTGGCCAGCTTTTTCTGTTTTTGCTTGTCCCTGTTATTATATACTCTCCAAGCTTTTCCCATTAATGCTTCCAGGTCCCTTCTTGCAAGCTCAATATCACACCAATCAGGGTCCTGGTTACTTACAACCAACTCAAACCTTTTTGCAGCTTTCCCAGGATCCTCTCTAGTTTCTAACTTCTCTCCAGCTATTCAGATTGCTAGTAGAAAAGGGAACTTTCACTCACATTACTTCTCCCCTGGGACCTATTACTTCCCAAAGAGGGGCTATTAAAGGCAAAACCTTTTTTGTTTTACTTCTCATTTGTGCTGTTATTGGAGTCCCTGAACTTATTTCCTCACCAGAATCATACATCTCATCATCACTACTGCTTGGGTTTGACAGGAGGGGGAATGGTTGGAGGAGAGTGTGCAGCTGGCCTTGGATAGTTCAGCTGTAAATCCTGGACATATATAACACTGTCTCCTTCATGCTTGTCTGCTAACTTCAAACACCTCTGCCCTATACTGCATCCAGAACATCTCTTCATCTTCCACTTGTTATCCTTTTCTAATGATAACACAAAATAATCCTGTGGAGCCAAATTTATGGCACATTCCCTCTGCCACTCAGGCTTATTTCTCAGAGTAAAAAAAAGATCGGCGTACATTGCTTCCTCCTACTTCGATTCCCTCCTTTAAAACAACATTAATTCCGACAAAGTATTGTAATTTAAAGTGCTATTCACAGGCCATTTTCCCCTGGTGTCTAATTGATAAAGGGACTACCATTGGTTGCAATATTTTAATAAATCACTTTTCTTTAGGTTACCTCCTGGAATGCCTCCTAACTCCCTCCAGTGGGCCAAAACACACCCTAAAGGGCTCTTTTATACTATTTCCTTACTGATGGAACTACCCATTTCAATGTAACTTCAATTGTATGTGATGGCACTTTATAGCAAGAATACAAATCCTACTTCTGTCAGCTCTCAGCCCTTACACACAACATCACACACACAGCGGATATCGGAGGTATGACAGACTCCAATGTTTTCTTTTACAATAAAACACTCACTATACACCCAAGGGTCACACAACCATGGGACATCAAACTGGCACAGTGTTCCACACAGGAAAAAGAAACTGGGGTCTTATAAATGGAAGGAATGAAACAGGGTATTGGAGCAGGATGGGACATGGATTAAAACTGTTAGCAAAGCAAACCGTAAGAGCTTCTGGCAAACACCCAAACAGTAACAGCTATAAAGGCACCAAAACAGACAGTGAAAACTGTTGGCAGATACACAGCAGGCAGTAACAGCTGTTAGCACAAACACTGAAAAGAAGCACTCATTTTAGACAAAATAGACAAAAACAACACATACAATAATCAAACTCAAAATTCTAAGACCAAAATCAATAGTAAAAATCATCAGACTTCTTTCGGGGACTTTAACCCCTTCCTTCAGGGACTCTAACCCCTTTGTATCAATTGCAGGAATTCTCCTGTGATACTGCACCCTGTGAGGGACATCTCCCCCATCTAATGGCAGTTTCCTAACCAAACAAACCAAGAATATTTAAAATTAAAAATACCTTGAATTTTAGTAGTCGGTCAGTCCTTGTCTGCCCCCACAGAGAGCCAGTGAAGCGAGGACTCTGTCCAGGAAAATCTCAGGGCACGCCAAGGGAGTACCCAACTCCAATAGATCTTCCAGCCAGGCAGAGAGGTCATGCCATGCTAGGTCACCAAAACTGATGGCCGAAAGATCGGCTGGAAATAAATCCCCATAGACCAATGTCTATAGAGCAGGTATTTGTGTATTGCAACACCGGAGGTGAGAGAGATATCTCCTCCTAACTCACACACCTTTGTCAAGTGCTATGGTATATTTATACAGGAAGTATTGCTTAGTATCACTATGTCACTACAACATCATCACATACGCACCAGAAGTAATTTACTTAGTATGATCTCATGGTTATTAGATAGTTCTTTTGCACTGAACTTGCATTGCCCCAATTTGGGGGTCATTGGGGGTCTTTGATGAAGGCTTCCAAAGTCGTCTTCGCATCTGAACTTTTCAACTTTGTCTTCAGAGCATGCACAGTTACAGTGTTCCTTGGTCTTGTCTGGTCCTAACTGGCCTAAATATTTTGTGGCTAATTTGCTTTACATTTGCCAATTTATCATTAGTACTGTACTTATCTCTGAAACTATCCACCTGGTGAGGTTTTTTTCTTTTTTTTTTTTTCTTGTCTATTCAGCATTAAGCAAATAGTTAACCATATACTAGCCATTATATTGTATAGAAAGTTATTTATATCAGGTTATATAGGTATAAAAAGTTATGATTCAGGTTATATAAGTATAAAAAGCTATGATTCAGGTTATGTAGGTATCAGATTTATATATATATAAATATATATATATATATATATATGTGTGTGTGTGTGTGAAAAACGAGGTTCACATATTTTTTATATAGAATTTAAAAGTTTAATA
This sequence comes from Pseudopodoces humilis, assembly GCF_049639895.1. NCBI lineage: Eukaryota > Metazoa > Chordata > Aves > Passeriformes > Paridae > Pseudopodoces > Pseudopodoces humilis. The sequence goes on along the minus strand of NC_142211.1, from coordinate 4,507,150 downwards.
AAAAGACAGGAGAAAAAAATAAAGTATACAGATACGGCCGGGTGTCTCTGCATTTAGCCAAGAGAGCACACCTACTAACAAAGGATTGTCCCTTAAAAACAGAACCCTACTACATATCCATAAATTCTCATACATATTCATACATTCTTCTTAGGATTTTTTGTGTTCTTCTGTTTAGTTTTCTCTTGCCCCCTTTCCAATAGATCAATCTTCTTGGCGCCATCGAGATTTACATTTCCTGATAACAGAAATGCAATAAATTCCTCCCCCAGAACTCTGGTCAGGCGGTCTTCATCTGGATAAGATAGTTTACAAATGCAGGGGGGGTCTCTAGCTATCTTTTTCAGTCTTTGGGTTATACAAACAAAACTAGTTTTTGTTTTAATACTATGCCATAGCCTAACATATATGTATTATACCACTATTTCTAAGTTTCATCAATAACAGAAATAAAGGAAACTATATTAATACAGCTAAATTTTCTAATCTTATACATATAACATTCATTATAATATTTGCAAAAAGCCAGTAATATGATATGCATTTATAACAATATCCTTCCTCTTTCATTTCATGAATCATTTGGCTTGAGCATTGTTTCTTGTTTTCTAGCCTTCATTATTTGCTCATATTTTTCCCAAAATAATCTTGCTTCTTCAAATGGATCTTCTATGTTGTTTTGTTTCTTTAACACCATAAGTTTCTGTGCCGCTCTAGATGTAGTCAATTTTGGATCTATAGGCATTGTTATCACCTGCATACTCTGAACTACACTGGTGATTAGCTGAATAAAACAGGGGATTAAACAAGGAAGAAATATCAAGCCAGCTGTAGCACACAAAAGTAGAAGCCTAACTTTTTCCACCATTCTATTCCCAATAGATTATCCCACCAATTGCTTTTTAGCATTGGGTCCCATTTTTGAACTGGTACATGTGCTATTTTTCTGATATCATTGACTATATCCAGAATGGCATCCCCATTGTCATCTATTTTTAAACAACAATCTGATGTATTAAATTTCCCACAAACACCTCCTTCTTCAGCTAACAAATAGTCTAAAGCCAACCTATTCTGATATATTGCAGCTCTGGTTTGACATTGCTGAGTGGATATTAATTGTATTACCTGAGCAGTTTTATTTGTTATTACTTCTACAACTGCCTGGAGTCTTATGATGCGATTTAGCATATAAACTGGGGTTTGATATCCCCAACTCCCATCTTGTGCCCAGGTAGCTGGCCCATAGGTTTCCAATATGCACTCAGGGGGCCATTCTTCATCTCCCCATTTTTGAAATCTTCCAATCTCCTCCCTATTGTTTCTTTTTAGGTCTTCATATACTGGTACTCTTAGTTTATCTCCATTTGGTCCTGGCAGAAGAAAAAATCCTGGCTGTATAATTCCCAGAGTACAACTCCCTTTCCATCGTGGGGGGATTTTTGGGTATGCTCTTTTTCCACATATCCAAAATAAGCCATCTGGTGCTTTCCAAAAATCAATTTTTTGTTGATTTAAGTTCTCCCAGAGTTTGGAGATTTCGGGGATACCAAAGTAAGGATTCTTGCCTTTATTCTTACATTGAAACAGTTAAATTTCATTATTATATTTGCAATCCCCTTCCTTTGTTTTTCTCTGAGCCCAGTACAGAGTTGATTCTTCTGGGATCCACCATGTAGAAGTTCCATTACTAACTTTATATCTCTTACAGGGAGTATTTTCTACTTCATTAAGAAAATTTTTCCCCATGCGCCAGAGACATTCTTGTCTTATCACTGTTGAGCTTAAAATCCACCCTTCTGGATGGTTTTCTCTCTTTGTAATTGTCTGGTCCCATTTTAGGAGTTCAATTGGACCTAAGCTGCTGCCTTTCCATGGCCATTCCTCTGATGTCAAAGCCCCTCCACATACCCAACAGTCGGTGATGTTAAATTCCTTACTGATTCTCTCTCAAAACTCCACAAACTTCTTTTCCCAGTCTTGAGATATCTATTTCTTTTTCTAATTGTTGTTCCAGTTTTGTATACAAATCTTGAAGTGAAACTGACACAGAATTAGATTGCTGTGCTGGTTTTGCCTTTTTGCTTACCAGTTCTTCTTTTACTAAATCTTGGGCTTTGCTTCCAATAACGTATGTAAAACAAATACATCTCTCCCCTTTTGGGCATTCACTTCCCAACCTATTACCACTTGCTCCCAAAATTTCTGTAATCCAATATTTTTTCCCATTATGCATACAGTTACTTAGTTTAGATGGGTTTTAACAGTGACTGTTGATACGGGTATGAGCGATTAAAAAGGAACCTCGGTGTTTGTGTATATACAGCTTTCGGTAGCATTTATGGCATGTGTTTGCTGGTATTCCAAACGGGAAAAGACAAAAAATGAGTGACAAAAAAAGGAATAACGAAGGTCCAATATGGCTTATATTCCCACCTCCCATGCCTATGGGGTTGCTACCCATAGCAGGTGTATAGTCTCTTCTTGGTGGCAACTACAGTGGCCAACCTGGTCTTGCCCTCTATTTCCTTATCACCTGCTTTTTGTCAGTTTCCAGGCAAATGGCTTTTGGCACTTCTTAACTGTAGCTTCCCACCATTCCTCAGGTATTTCTCACTCAACAGGCACTAATAATTCCCATCCACAAAGCAGTTATTATTTCAGTTGTTCTTAATTCAGTCTGGAGAGAGGATCGATTTAGCACTCTACATTTCATGCAAAGAGAACGACAATTGTGTGCACTACAATACCAATTTTCCTTACAATTTAAACACTTACATTTAACCCAACTAGCATGTCCTGTATTAGGATGATTTAGACAGGGTATATGGTATGGCACTGATGGGAGCTGTAATTCTCCCTCCTCCTTGTATAAGTCACAGGCTACAGCCAGAACTTGGGGATCTCTTAATCAAAACAGTCTGGATCCCCCTGTTTGAAGTGGGAGTATTCCTCCCCAGGGTGGGTATCTGAGATGTTTTAAAGCTTGTCCAGGCAACACTTGAAACCACTGGTATAAGCTTGGCTTTACTTCCCAGGTAGGTGTTATTCTCTGTACATTCCTTGGATCATGTGGATTTTCCCAGTTCATTACCACCCAGTCCCCACTTTAGAGTCAATTTGGTATCACCTGGTTCAGAAGTTATAGTCCACTCCGCAGGTTTCTTCACAGGTCCTTTGATTCTGATGGCGTGGATCCACCTTCGTTCCCTGGTCCGGATTGCAGCCTCCGTTGTCAGCAGTACCTGAAAAGGACCTTCCCATTGTGGAGTTAAAGATTGTTCCTTCCATGTTTTCACCAGTACCCATTCCCCTGTGTCCTGGGGTGACTTTATGATACTGGTATCCCCAATCGTCTGGTTTATGTTATATATTAAGTTCTGCACCTTTAAGACTGGCTTTGAGAGCAAGAGAGGGGGAAGAAGAAGCGCGCAGTTTGTGTTAAGGAAAAACATCACTCCCCCACATCTCGCTGGTGGGACTGTGGTGTCTGCAGCACGGACAGACAGCGGGACAGAGCTTCTCTCTGGCTTTTAGTTAGTTCTAGCTAGCTGAGGCAGAGGAGTTCCCTGGACCTTTGTTTGATTTTTTTCCCAATTTTCTTGGATCTGTGCAAGCCTGCTCTGGACTGAACACCCAGCCAAACCCCGGGAGCCCACGCCTGTGGCCCACCGGGGCCTGGGCCTCAGCACTTTCCAGCGCCGGAGGGACTGATAAGAATCTGAGTGAGCCGAGCTACACTACATGAAAAGGACTTTTTTTTTTCCTCCTAGATTTGCCATCCCATCGAACAGCAAGAGGTTTTATTATTTAATATTTCTCAATTTCTGTTAAATAAACAGCTTTTTCCACTTCTCTCTAAGGAATTTTTTTCTTTTCCCAGACCAGTTGGTGGGGAGGGGCATTTCCCTGGGGAAATCCCCATTTGGAGTTTTCCTTCCTAATTTGCCCTAAACTAAGACACCCTGGATGGATATTATGAATTTTAAAGTCTAAAGGTGTGGTTTGAGGGATTATCCCTTTTAACCGCAAATTTTCAAGGGTTTTTGCAATTGTTTTCACATATCCTTTGGTACTCATTTCCCCTACTTCATAGGTAGCAGTTTCATGTTGGGTGGTCAGAAAGGGTAACCCGAACATCATCTCATAGGGTGACACTCCTAAATCTGATCGAGGTTGTGTTCGAACCCTCAATAAAGCCAGAGGTAGGCATTTTACCCATGACATTTGGGTTTCAATTATTAATTTTGTTAAAGTTCTTTTTAGAGTCTGATTCATCCTTTCTACCCGGCCTGATCTCTGTGGATGCCATGGGGTATGTAATTCCCATTTTATTCCTAAGGCTTGAGTTATTTGCTACAAGACTTTTGATGTGAAATGCGTTCCTCTGTCTGAGTCTATTATATTTACCATCCCATATCTGGGGATGATTTGTTCTAAAAGGGTTTTACATACCACATTGGCTGTGGCCTTGACGGTAGGAATTGCTTCCACCCAATGGGTTAGGTGATCTGCTATTACTAATAAAAATTTCCATCTTTGTACTTGGGGAAGTTCAGTGAAGCTGACTTGGATACTTTGAAATGGTCGGAGGGCTAACTCATGGCCTCCAAATGTCATCTGTCTCATTACCTTTTTATTCACTTTCTGGCAAGTTATACATCTTTCAGTTACTTGTTTTGCCACTCTAAAAATCCCAATACACCCATAATTCCTTAAAAAGTGATCACACAAAGCTTGGGTACCCCAATGAGTTTTTTGATGCATATCTTCTAATATTTTTCTAGTAAGTGATTTATTAAGTAACTGTCTTCCATCAGGGAGTCTCCATTTTCGACATTCATCCTGTTTCCCCCCCTATCTTGTTTAACTGTTTTTCCTCTGCTTCACTGAATTTGGGAATTGTCAATTTTTCCATGTCTGGAGTTAGAATTAACAGAACTCTTTTGATCCCATTTTCTGCTGCATCTTTAGCTTCTTGATCTGCCAAATTATTTCCTCTTATTTCTGAGGTCATTCCCTTTTGATGTCAACATGTACTACTGCTATCTCTTCAGGCAATTTTAATGCCTCTAAAACTTCTAAAATGAGTCCTCCATGTATCAATACTTTTCCCTTTGAATTTAGTAATCCTCTTTCCTCACAGATTTTTCCAAAAGTATGTACTACTCCAAAGGCATACCTTGAATCAGTGTAGATGGTTCCCTTTTTATGTGCTAAATGTTCTAATGTTCTTTTTAGAGCATATAATTCACAGGTTTGAGCTGACAAGTTTGAGGGTAATTTTCCTTTCTCAACAGTTTGCATGTTTCTCCCATCAACTACCACATAACCTGACACCCTTTTCCCATGTAAACATCTGGAAGAACCATCTACATATATTATTTCTCCTTCTGAGAGAGCTTGTTCTTTAAGATCTTCCCGAACTTTCGTCTGATATTGGATAATTTCCAAACGATTATGTGTTAAGTCACTTTTTGGTTCTCCATACAAAAATTGAGCTGGATTTAAACTTTTACTTACTTCTAGTGTCAAATCATCACTATCAGGATTGCTTCATATTTTAACATTCTAGAATCTGATAACCATTTCTCAGCTTTCTGGTTTAACACATTTCGGACTGCATGAGGTGTGTACACAATTAGTTTGCTTCCAAAAGTAAGCTTACGGCTGTCTTCTACTAGGATTGCGGTAGCTGCTACAGATTGAATACATACCGGCCAGCCATGACTCACTGGGTCCAGCATTTTTGACAAATATGCTACTGGTTTTTTTACTCCCCCCCACTCCTGGGCTAAAACTCCATGAGCTACTCCACTTTCCACATTCACGTACAGATAAAAGGGTTTTTCTAATGATGGCAAGCTTAAAGCTGATACTGAGGCTAGTTTTAACTTCAGTTCTTCTAATTTGCTATCATCTTCGTTGGTCCACTTTATGTCTTCACCTTCTGTCAATTTTCCATATAAAAATTTCACTTCCTGTGTATAACCTTCGATCCATAATCTACAATATCCCAATAATCCAAGTAATTTTCTAATCTCCCTTTTTGAAGAGGGAGGGGGGAGAGATAGAATTCCTGCAATCCTCTCAGGGTTTAGTTTTTGGCTACCCTTGCTTATTAAATGTCCGAGATATTTTACCTCTGATTCTACAAATTGCAATTTCCCTTTTGATACTCTTAGTCCTTTTTCCCCAAGGAAATTCAAAAGTTTTATAGTAGCCTCCTTAACTTCACCTTCAGCTTCCCCTGATAACAAAAGATCATCAACATATTGGATAATCTGTATTCCAGGAGGAGTGGGGAAAGTTTGTAATACTGTTTCTAAAGCTTGCCCAAATAAGTTTGGAGATTCAGTAAACCCCTGTGGTAATTTTGTCCATCTCAGTTGCTGCTTTTTCCCAGTAGTTGGATCCTCCCATTCAAAGGCAAAGATATTTCGGCTTTCCTCAGCTAATGGACATGACCAAAAAGCATCTTTAAGATCTACCACACTGAACCACTGGTTCTGGGGTGGGACCTTGCTTAGGAGAGTATAAGGATTTGGAACTACTGGGTAACGGGTCCGAGTTCTTTTGTTAACTTCCCGTAAATCTTGTACTAATCTGTAATTCCCATCAGGTTTCTTTACTGGGAGAATAGGGCTATTATGAGGAGACATACAAGGTTCTAATGTCCCATCTTTTATTAGTCCTTCTATCACTGGTTTTAAACCTTCTCTTCCTTCTAAGGATATGGGATACTGACACACACGTATGAGGCACTCTTCTCTCTCAGTCGTGACCCTTATGGGGTCAATGTCCAGTCCTCCCCTATTTCCTTCCCCAGCCCAAACTTCCTTGTTTATTTTATCTTCATCCTCTAGGTCAAGTTTTAAAACTTTAGCAGTCATTCTCCCTTCTTCAGGTATAACTCCTATTCCTAGCTTTACTTGTAAGTCCCTCCCCAATAAGTTGCTACCTGCCCCAGGGACTAATAAAACATTCCCCATCCAAATTTTAGGTTTTTTTTTTCAATTACCACATCTTTAATGACTGGAACTGTGAAACATTCTCCTTTTGCCCCTGTTACTTTTACAGTTTCTTTACTTACATCACAACCTGCTGGAATATGTAATAGACAGGTCCTCTCTGCCCCTGTGTCAACCACAAACTCCAATTCTTCCTCCTAGGGACCTATTTTTAAGGTTATCACAGGCTCCAGATGGTATTTGTCCCCTAGAAAATAGAGCCTATGACTCTTCTATTCTTCTTCTGGGCCTATTTCTTGGAAAATTTTCTGGTCCTTTATTAGGTGAGGACATTCTCTCTTCTAGTGCCGTTTCATCCCACAGTAATAACAGGTATTCTTAAAGTGCTCTTGGGATTCTGTTTGTACTGAGGTCCTGTTTTTTTCCTTTTCTCTGCCCCTAAACCCTGGATGCCTAGGGGTAGTATTTGGAGGCTTCAAATTTCTCTGGAAACTACTTTCTCGCATAGTTGCTACCAGGATTTTTGCTTCTCCTTTAGCTTTTTCTTCATCTCGCCTTACATAAACTTTTTGAGCCTCTTTTAATAAATAATTTAAAGGTTTGTCATACCAGTTTTCCATTTTTTCCATTTATTTCCTAATGTCTGGCCAGGCATGGGTGACGAAATTAACTCTCAAAAGGGTTTGCCCTGCTATTGTCTCGGGGTCTATCCCAGAATATTGTTTCATATCCCTCCGAAGTCTTTCTAACCATTCAGTTGGGGTCTCCTCCTTTCCTTGTCCTTCAAATGCTTTTTTTTTGCATTTTGCCCTGGAGGTGCTGCCTCTTTTATTCCTTTGATTATCAGATTACGATAATCGTTCATATTTCTTCGTCCTGCCTCATCATTTTGATTCCAATTGGGAGGTACCATTGGTATTTTCTGGTCCCCTGGTGGTCCTTGCTGGTTTTCCTTTTCCCATATTTTTATTCCAGCAACTAATCATCTGCCTCTCCTCTTGGGAAAATATAATTTTCATTATTGATTGCATTTCTTCCCAAGTAAATATGTTGGGACCTAAAAATTGATCCAATTGATCTGCTGTGCTTATAGGATCTTCTAGTAGCCTTTTTATTTCCTTTTTCTTAAAAACGAGATTCACTTAATAAATTATAAAAAGAATTTAATATAAATAAAAGACAATTAGGAGACATAAGAAATAAAGCAAAGGGTTAAAACGGCCGGGTGCCTTGGCGCGCTGCCAAGAGCACACCTGGTATCCCATGGATACCCCTTTTATCCCATCCTTGCTGTGAGGGGTTAATGCATATTCAAGCATGTCCCCTCCCTGGTTCCGCCTTCTTAGATCATGCTTTTGCACAGTCTCAGTTTCTGCTGGTCATCATAATTTTTTTGCTGGTCATCATTATTCTTGCTGGTCAGCATTCTTTTGGAGTCTGGTTTCCTTTTTTCTGCAGATGGTCAGTTGTTGATAAGGGTCTGGGCCCCTCATCCTTCTTCTGAGGGCAGCTGAGCTTATCTTTCCCCCCTGCCCACGTCCTGGTACTGTTTTTTTTTTTTTTTTATAACAGTTTGCTCTCCATTTCCTGCTGCTGATAACAGCCTGTTTTCCACAGCTTGATCCTCCCATTGTCTTGCCTTGTCCGGATGAAACACATCCTTACCATTCAGAGTTCCTATCTAAGCCTATAACTTGCTAAGAGAGAAAAGAATATAGTGAAAGCATATAATATATATTTATCAGAATAATTGTGAAAAGCCAATATTTACAACATGAATTCACAACACTTTTTAAAATCTCTGACTTCTGAAGAAGTCAAAGGGGCATTTACAAATCCCGTATTTTCACCTCCCATTGGGACTTCTCATAATGGGAATAAACTAGTAGCCTTTCTGTATTGTTTTGGGGAGGAGTCAGGGGAAACCCACTTTTGAACTGAGCTTCCTGTATTTTGATATGGTACCTCTCCTTTAAAGGAAAAATTCTTTAGAACCGCCGTGTCCATGGCAGGGGTTGATGGGATTGTACAGGCAGGGATCCGTCCCGCAGCTGAGTCCTCCAAGGGGAGGGCGTAGGCGGGGACTGTTACCGGAACCGCCGAGAGACTCCGCTCTCTCAGCGGAAACCAAACCGGGGCGTGGACAGTCTGCACATGTCTCATGGCGGCAGGAGCAGCGGTGCCCAGCGCAGCCGGCGGGGACACAGCCACCGGGGTCGGGACGGCCGGGGCAGCTGCGGGAGAAGTGGCCGGGGGCGGGACAGCCAGGGCTGCGGTTCCCCGTATGGTCGGCGCAGACAAAGCTGCTGGGGCCGGGACGGTCTGGGGGAACAGGGCCTCTCGTGCCGCCGCCGGAGTGACCGCGGGCCAAGCAGCCAGAACCGGGGCAGAAGGAACCTCCGGCAGGGCCGGCGGGGCGGCCACGAACCACGCGGCTGCACTCAGGGCAGGCGGGACCCCCAGCAGGGCATCTGCGGCAGGTGGGGGGCCAAGCGGGAAAGGGGGGGCAACACTTCTAGAGGATCCCAGCTTTTCTCTTTCCTTTTCTCTTCTTGTTTTGTCTTTGAGATTTCTGATGCTTCTAGAATTTTTACTCTGTTGGAGTCTGTGTCCCCCATCCAACATGCAGCATATTCCTTCTCTTCTGGATTAAACGGTTCTTTTGAATTTACAAATATGTTTAAAGCCTGACAAATCCAAGTTTCAAAAGAACCATATCTAGGCCAACAAACGTGGTCAGATCTTGCTTCCTTGTTCGCCCATTAGATCATGCAAAAATGAATCATGTTTACTTTATCCTTTTTCCTTGTACTTGGGTTAATATCCCAATTAGCTAACATAATTCTTAGAGGGCTATCTTGGGGTATTTCTTCTAGCAATTTTTTTTCCCCAAACCCGACTTACTGGTTTTCTGCCCCACTTTTTTTTTATTTTTATTTTTTATCGATTGATTTATTTCTACCAACCTAAACACTACCTCCTTCCCCCCCCCCCCTTCCAGGCATCAAAAACCCTTTCTCTTAACAATACAATATTATACAATACCATACAACACAATACACTTTCCTCAAAAAAATAAAATTAAACATAAATTCAACAACATTTTCTGTCATCCATTTCCACACGCTCTTTTTATTTCTTTGTCTCTTCTCTGCTCCTCCTGAAATCCCAGACTTTAAACCAAAAACACAGCCCACTGTTGCAAATGCTTACACACAATCACACAGGAGATTGTCTTGGGACTTAATAAAACAAAAGCTATAACCACAGGGTGCCCCCCCCAAACACACAACTGCAGCTAATGCCACACACCAGTACCACTCTGCATTCTACTTGCACATCTGGCTCAGAAACAGCTCCCTGATAGTCTCGCACCAGTCCTCAGCCCCTCACCACAACACAACCTAATACAATCCACTTCCTTCCAAACAAACCAAAGTCAACCTTTAAATTAATAACTACACATTTATTTGCTCACATTCACTCAGATCTATTTTACGCACTCTCACTCATTTTTACTCAGAGCTAGACAAAAATAAAATACTTTTTACTTTTGAGTTATTAATATCTTCCCATGGGTATTATAAGGCCTTGGATGATTTAGGTTTCTTGGGTGTACCCCTCAATCCGGCTGTGTTAACCCCAGATTTCTTGGCTGTACCTCTTAATCCGGAAAAGTGTTGGGGATCCCACTTTTATCCCGTTTTCCCAGTGGATTGTGCCAGGAAAACCCTTGGCTCCCTTTCCCGAGGGGCTAACCCCTCCCCTGAGACCCAGTCCCAGTAACCCCGAGGGTGTCTTGCAACCCCCGCTTTCCGCTCCCCCAAAGATTGCTTACAATTGGTTTTGTTCTTTGAGTCTTCATGTACAAGAATTATGGAGCCAAATACCATGGTTTAGGGAGCCTTTTCCTTTACTTTATTTCTCTCCTTCTTGTCCTCAGGGTATTTACCTGCAGCCACTGCTGACTCACGCCAAGGGAAACGGAGTGGGGTCTGCTGAACTCAGCAGGGTGTGCGCTTTTTCCCACTCAGAATCCCTCAGTGGTCTTCAGAGGCGAGGTGTTTATCCTGGACAAGCCCCCAGTTGTGAAAAACGAGGTTCACATATTTTTCTTATAGAATTTAAAAGTTTAATAAAAAGACAATTAGGAGATAAAGTATACAGATATGGCCGGGTGTCTACATTCAGCCAAGAGATCATACCTACTAACAAAGGGTTGTCCCTTAAAAACAGAACCCTACTACATATCCATAAATTCTCATACATATTCAGACATTCTTCTTAGGATTTTTGGTGTTCTTCTGTTTAGTTTTCTCTTGCCCACTTCCCAATAGATTAATCTTCTTGGCGCCATTGAGATTTCCATTCCCTGATAACAGAAATGCAATAAATTCCTCCCCCAGAGCTCTGGTCACTGCTGTCTTCATCTGGATAAGATAGTTTACAAATGCAGGGGGGGTCTCTAGCTATCTTTTTCAGTCTTTGGGTTATATAAACAAAAGTAGTTTTTGTTTTAATACTATGCCATAGCTTAACATATATGTATTATACCACTATTTCTAAGTTTCATCAATAACAGAAATAAAGGAAACTATATTAATACAGCTAAATTTTCTAATCTTCTACATATAACATTCATTATAATATTTGCAAAAAGCCAATAATATGATATGCATTTATAACACCCAGGACAACAAGCAGCAGGTTTTTTAATGAAACCTGGTAGCCATAGTTATTCTGATAGTGAAGAGAGGGTACATTGGTATAAATGTCATTATTTGGGTCTGTTTATCAGTCCATGTATGTACTTGTGTAATGGTAATTATTAGTAGAAAAACTGAAAAAGTCTCCTTGCTATTTTCTAATGTAAAATGCATCAAAAACTTTATTTAAAAATAAGCCAGGTTATTTTTATTTTCTGATCATTTACATGAGGCCATTCTGAAGAAGGTGCAGGAAAACTGTTTCCACTGAATAGGAAATAATTAAAAAAGCTTTTAAGAAGTCATTGTCACATCATGTAAATCAGAAATTCATGAAGAAGCTGAATTCTTTTCACAACTTGTTTATTCATTTGCCCTTTTTTTTCCCTGCTTATAATTGAACCCCTCCTGAGTGTGTGTTTTTCCTCAAAACCTGAAATTAATTAGGATGCATTCAATTCACTTTGTCATTCTGTTATCTTTCAGTGTTCTGGGGGTTTTTTTGTGGTGTTTGTTTTTTTTTTTAACGTATAGAGGGGCAAACTTCTAAAATTTTAATTAATTTTATATCATTTTAATGCAGTATATGGATTAAAAAAACAACTGAATTTCTGAGGCTTTTTTTCCTTGATGCTTTTCTCTCCTGTTACATAAAAGGGTATGAAAGTAGTGTGTTATGCCACCTTCTGTCACATCAAAATGAAAACATGGTATTTTAGAATGATATGAAGAAATACTAGCTTGGAGAGATGTTGTGAGAATTCTCTCTATGTAATTTAACTTTCCTCCCTGGACCTGACATCACAAGCAGTAGTGTGAGTTGATACTAGATTTTTATCTGAAAATAGTTTATAATTAGGAAATGACCATTGGGATATTTGCAGTTTTGAGATCTTGACGATCTTCCTCTACTAATCCTCTTGGAGTCAATGTTGGTGCTTTCTTCCAATAATATTGTTTCTATAAAATTTTCTGCATTTGCACTGAACTATGAAAAGCTTGTTTAAATTGATCCTAAAGGAGGACTTCAATCAAAATATTGCATGTGTTGTACACACTAGATATTATCATGAAGGCCTTTAATTTACTACTGCAATGATGGAAGATTTTGTGGGCCTTGACAGATGAAAATATGATGATGCTTCCTTTGCCCTTATCTAAATTAAAAGCAGAGAACCAAAATGACACTGAGAAAATTGCAAAAATCTTTAGAATGAAGGCTTTTCCTGACCCAGGCAGTATGACTGATTTACAGTACAAAGTTTGAACTGTCAAAAGGAAGAAGCTGAAGAGATGATGCAACATAAAATTGAGATGTATTCAAAGTTATTCTGTACTTCAAAATAGAAGACCTAAATTTCTGCTCTCGGATGTGTTTATGTAGTGAAAAATGGTTCTGGCATTCTTCAGAATTTAATTATTAGAGAGTATAAAAATAAACACAAAAGCCAGGGAGGGGTGGTGTTATGTGGTGGTGGTGGTGAGTGGTTTTGTGTGACTTGTGGGATGGTCTGCTGTGGACTTTGTTTTGTTTTTACAAACTGTACTATTTAACCTTGAGAATGTTTTGAACCAAGCTTTCAAACAGTAAAAAAAGTGATTAAAAAGAATTTATATCCTAACAAATTATCATTTTGATTGTGTGACTAGTTTTTATTTTACTTTAACTTTCCCTTTGGATGATTACTGCCTTTTTAAAGATATGCTTAAAATTGAGTCTTATTGTGCATCAGCTCCATAAAAGCTTCTTGGTTGAATTCCTTTCATTGTTGGGGGCTATAGCAACAAATCTGTATTATTAAACCAATGTGAAATTATTGTTGTTTTCAAGCAATTTTCTTTGTTCACAGGTGTCAGCTGTGATGCATGTTTAAAAGGAAATTTTCGCGGTCGCAGATACAAGTGTTTAATTTGCTACGATTACGATTTGTGTGCAACTTGTTATGAGAGTGGTGCAACAACAACGAGGCATACAACTGACCATCCAATGCAGTGCATACTAACAAGAGTAGATTTTGGTAAGTAATAATTTAATTTATATTAAAGCTGTTTGCAGTAGTTAAAAACTTGCATTTTATTTCACTACTTGGGAACCTTTTCCCCTCCAAATAGCATGCTGAAAATCATAACAAATTCCTGTCTCCTGATAAAAATCTTATTCTGTCTTTGGTTCTAGCATATGAAATATGTTTTATTCTTTTGGGTTAAGTGTTTTGGCACACAGCAAATTATCAGACTATTAGACAGGTATCTGATAAAAAGGATTGCTCCTAAATTAACTTTCAGTTCAAAAGGTACAACAAAACTACATGCACCCACCCCTCCTCCCCTCAATATGTTGTACCAGAAAGTACCATGGTGAAGAAGAGAAATAATAGGGAGAGTTTAGGGAAAATGTTGGTTTGTAATTACATCAGGGGTTGTTAATGCAGCAAGGGTGGTAGTCTGCAGTGAATGTGGAAGACTAGTGGCAAGGGCTAGGAAGTAGTCCTCTAAATTACTGGTTTTCTTCCCTGAGTCATTTCTATCGCATCATATTTATAACACAAGTGTTATAATTCAAGAGATACTTTCATGGCAAATCTTTGCATTTAAAACATTGGATACTTATTTCTTCATATACCTGTTTTAAGCTTACAAGGTTAATGATTTAATAAAAACTGTTTGTAGTGATTCTTGATTCTTGATAGGCTGGAGAGTTCGGTGGAGAGAAACCTAATGAGGTTCAATAAGGACAAGTGTAGGTCCTGCACCTGGGGAGGAATAACCCCAAGGACCAGTACAGTTTGGGGGCTGACCTACTAAAGAGCAGCTCTGCAGAGAAGGACCTGGGAGTCTTGGTGGATGACAAGTTGGCCATGAGCCAGCAGTTTGCCCTGGAGCCAGGAGGGCAAATGGGATTCTGGGGTGCATTAGGAAGAGTGTGGGCAGCAGGTTGAAGGAGGTGATCCTGCTCCTCTACTCAGCCCTAGTGAGGCAACATCTGAAGTGCTGTGTCCAGTTCTGGGCTCCTCAGTACAAAAAAAGACAAAGAGCTACTGAAAACAGTCCAGCAGGGGTTACAAAGATGATTAGGGGTCTGGAGCATCTCTCTTATGAGGTGATACTGCAAGTGCTAGGCCTGGTTAGTCCGGAGAAAACTGAGAGGGGATCTCATTAATGCACATAAATATCTCAAAGGCAGTTGCCAAGAGGATGGTGCCAGACTGTTCAGTGGTGCTCAGCTACAGGACAAGAAGCAATGACCATAAACTAAAGCACAAGGAGTTCCACCTCTGTTGTCTTTTAAGCAAGGCAGACACCCTGGTTCAAGAACAGCACGGTGGCCATGCCCAGGCCATTCAGTCCATTTACAAACACAGGCATCAATGTGATGGATGGCAAAATGGCGTTTATTGCTGGAGAATTTGACCTTTTAGAACCTAGGTCCACTGTGTTACTCCCATCTGCTTTCATCACAGCTAGGTGCTATTGGCTAATTGCAAGGGTCATTACCATACTAAAGAGTAGGGGGGGTTACTATCTTTCCGTTACATCCCGATATCTTCCGAGCCGCCAGACCCTGCTTCTACATATTCCCCCCTCTTTATCTCTAATCAAATTTGCTAGAATATAAGGTGTATTAGTCTTAAAAAGTTCTAACGTTATTTTCTATATATCTATCTCTAAACATTTTGTCTAATTTATCTATATTATAAAAAGCTTTAAAAGTAGATATTATAAACTTGAGTAAAATATAGGGTACACTATACTTAACTAAAAGGCTAAAAACTTATAAAATAGACACCGCAGTTTTTCATTAACAAACATAAGGCACATGTGGTGACCAAGTGTATTTTTAAAGCATCTGTTGCCTTTGTACAAACAGGATGTTGACTTTTTCTAGTTGGCTCTTAACAAAAGATACAAGCTTATTTAAAACACACGGTTTTTCAATTATCTGCAAGTCTTCATTAATTGTCATTTGTAGCTGAGACAGTCTCTGTTGTTGGGTCACGATGGCAGAGACACCTGTGGCAGCACCAGTTGCTCCCAGGGTAAGCAACATCGCTATGGTTATACCTGTCACCAGTTCTCTTTTCTGAAGTCAGGTGGGTCTCTTCGCTTGCAGGCTCAACTCTTCATCCGGGTGGTACAGGACCCTGGGAACAATCACAACTTGCACACAAAAATCGTTAGAAATACTGAAGTTATAAACTGATAGGCATAGGGTAATCATTGTCCCATCTGTGCTTATCAGCTCTTGCAGGCTGGAGCCTTGCAGTTTAGGATTTATTGGTGAGTAAACTCTCTGTCTCCCCTCTGTCACCTGGACTGGGAATGCTAGCGCAGCTGAAGGGACCCAGCTGGCATATGCAGTTTTTATCTGTCCCCAGTCTGTGAGAGCAGTATCTTCTCTCAGTTCTTTTTTAATGTGGAGGGGGGTATTCTTGTTTATCTTTGTTGCTTCCTCTTCTAAGGACTCAGTCTCCGACCGTTTGTCTTCGCTAGTATCTCGATCGGAGTCGGAACTTGACTGGCTGGCCATTTCCTGTTTCCCGTGCCTTTTTGTTGGGCTCCGGCCCCACCTACAACCCCTGTGGGCGGGCCGTTCTCTCCCTCCTGACTCTCCCCGCCCTTCAGTCCACCCTCCACTCCGCCTTTCACCCCACCTTTCACTCCGCCCTTCACTCCACCTTTCACTCCACCCTTCTCTTACATTCCTTCTCCCTCTGTACACTTCCCCCGCATCTTATCTCTTTCACTTCAGTTTCTCTTTCTTCCTCACATTCCTTATCTTTCTCACCCCCCCGACTATGTTCACCCATTATTGCCAGTGCTTGTTCTTTGTTCTCACTAAGGATATTCCTTTCCTGCTCTATGTCTTTTTGCTCAGCGCCATTTTGGGGTACATCTTGGGGCGGTGGTTCCCCCCGGGCTTTTCCCACGGCACCCCTGGCTTTTTCTGTTAACTTTCTCCAAAAATCTTCTGCTCTCTGTTGTCTCTCTGAGAGCAGATAAGGATTCAGGGATTGAGGGGATGTATCGCACTCTTGGGCCCCTTTTGGCTCAGCTGAGCCGCTCTCATCTGGAGACTGTGAAGTCTGGGTGGCCGCTCCAACCCCCAGTTTCGGGGTGGCCAACAGACAGTTTCTTGCCGCCCTCCAGGTCTCTTCGGCACGGGTTTTAGTACATCTGTCCCACACCTTAGGGTGGATAATGTTTACTAGCTGATTTATGACCCCAATACAAAAGCCTTGCAATAGCAAGAGTAAAAGAATTAGGTTTACAATCTAATTGAAATCCGACCTTTATCAGGACTTCCATCTTCCTTCTGGTCTCAGGGACGTCTCCCTCGCCAGGACTAGTCCAGCTATCCTGACCGCTGCTCCCGTTTTCCAGGTAATCCTCGCTTTCTGGGTTTGAATCCCGCTTTTCAAATTTGGCTTCCTGGGTTTCGGCACCAAATGTCTTTTAAGCAAGGCAGACACCCTGGTTCAAGAACAGCACGGTGGCCATGCCCAGGCCACTCGGTCCATTTGCAAACACAGGCATCAATGTGATGGATGGCAAAATGGCGTTTATTGCTGGAGAATTTGACCTTTTAGAACCTAGGTCCACTGTGTTACTCCCATCTGCTTTCATCACAGCTAGGTGCTATTGGCTAATTGCAAGGGTCATTACCATACTAAAGAGTAGGGGGGGTTACTATCTTTCCGTTACATCCCGATATCTTCCGAGCTGCCAGGCCCTGCTTCTACACACCTCAACATGAGGAAGAACTTCTTTCCATTGAGGGTGGCAGAGCACTGGAACAGGCTGCCCAGGGAGGGCATGGTGTCTCCCTCTCTGGAGACATTCAAAACCCGCCCACATGTGTTCCTGTGTAACCTGCTCTAGATGATTCTGCCTTGGCAGGTTTGGACTAGATGATCTCCAGAGGTCCCTTCAAAACCTAACAATTCTGTGATTGTAGTGTAGATATTGTTGAAGTTTTTAATTATTTTTAGTAATTTTTTTAGCTTTTTGATTTAAAAAAAAATATTGGATATACACATTATGCTATTTCCTATATGCATTTAAAGCTCAAAACAGCTGAATATACCAATATATAGCTTCTTTCTTAGAGCTCTCTGAGCAGAGAAGTATCTCATTCATATATAATTGTCCAGTAGCTGCTTGCCCTTAGCCTGCCTTGTAATGACTTTGAAATCTGTACTCTGAGAATCCAGAGTTTGGAAAGACAAATTTAAATATACAAATCTAGTTTTGAAAATCATATAATTGAAGTTTCTAGATATTTCTTCTTAAACTTTTCTGCTTATTTACAAGGTAAAAATATTTGTGTAACAGTATATATTAATTCAATGTTGTGGTCACTATTTGAGATATATGGTTTAAACTTATTTGTTCCCTGAAGACAGTTATTCTTGTATATTACACATAGGGTTAAATGACAGCATCATCATAAACATTAAATATATATAATTCATAGGGAAAAGAGGACTGATATATGCTTGCTTATGGAGCTATAAATTAACATTCAATGTTGACTTTTAAAAAGTTCCTCCAATCATCTTGTGAATGTTCTGTGCATCTAGAAAATATCTAAGAAACCACAGTATTTTTCTTTGAAAGTCTTTAAGTAAGCACACCTTTGGATTAGTGTGTTACTCATATCATTTTTAAAAATCCACGAGAGATACATGTGGACAAGTAGAGGCTTGTCTTTAACAGAGGGTGTTCCCCAAGCAACTGACCCCAGACCCACTGAGACAGCAAGGGGAAAAGCCTGCACCAGGCAACACAGGAGATTTAGGCAGGCAAAAATAATCAGTCCAGCTGACTGCAATGAACAAGCATATATATTTCTAGTAGGCAGGCACACAGCAGCAGCAGCATGGTGGCCACCTGGCAAAAAGCAGTGTCCTCTGCTTCTCCTGAGCTTCTAGCATCTGGAAAAACCAATGGAGCCATATAGACAGAGCTCCTATTCAAGGATGCAACCACCCAGGTTTCTGGCTGTGGGATGTCTGAACGGATATTCCTAGAGATGGAAAGTGATTGCAAGCAAGACTGTGGGAGCTGTGACCAAATTGATGAACTGCTCTGCTTGATGGCTAAACTTCAGGAGGGGGTGAGCAGCAGACAGGAGTATTTTGAGAGTCTAAGAGGGGAGATTCATCAATGGAGCTGTACTCTGCCATCTATGATGTATAGTAACCAACTCAATATGGCCATTATGGAAGCAGTTCCAGGATCCTTCTGCCAGAGGAAAGGCAGTATCACAAGGGATAAGGAAAGGTAGAAGAAAGTTACAGCATGGAGCAGTAAGAGAAAGTAACCTCCTTACCTCCTATAATTTCTAACATCCCCTGCCTCTCTGTCACCACTGTCTGCCCCGCAGCAGCCAGGGAGACAGGGGAGATAGATTAGCTTGTCAAAGAAGAACCTGAAAGTGAACTCTTTCCCTTGCTGAGATGGCGGTTACAGCTTTATTTCTTGGGATCCTTCGGAGTGAAGTAGCAGGAGGGAAAGAGGAAGCGGTATCGATAAGCACTCCTTTTTGAAGACAGGGGGAAAGGGGAGGAGGGAATTCACACAACCAATAAGGGGAACTGGGGAGAACAAGATAAGGGAAAGAAACTTACAATTCTACATTTTCGGGGGTACATTCTTTGGGTCATACCATTTTTCCTAACTGCATTACAATATCTCACCCTTTCTTATTATATAAAAATTTTTGAAGGGTTATGAGATTATCTTGATACCGGTCACAAGTTTGTCCACCACTCGTGATTGACAGGCCAGTTAAGTTGCTTCCTGTCCGCTAGCTCTATGTGGTTGATCTCTGAGGTAGTAGAGACTAATTTTTTGAGAGCTTTTAAAACTAAACAATGGACAATCCCGAAGGCTAGCACAATTAGAAACAGAACAACAAAAAACAACAAGATTGTTTTGATTATCAAGCTCCACTATCCTGTGAGTCCCCAGCCTTTGAACAGCTCACTAAACCAGTCCTCAGCTTCTTGCTTCACTTGTCTGATCAAGTTCTTCATCTCTCGGAGGGCTCCGTGGACGTTGGGAGCTTTTGAGGACAGGTTTAGGCAGCAAAGTCCTTCAAATTCCTGTCATTTTTGTCCATGCAGCAGCAGAAGAAAATCTATGGCAACCCAGTTTAGGAGTGTGGTCTGTCTGGTAATCTCTTCATCTTCAAGGAGAGAGCTGAGGGCGACTGATGTTAAGTTGGCCTGTTTAATCACCCAGCACTCGAGCTGTCCTAATTCATCTAGTGCCTTGGCAGCTGCAACCCATGGAAGAAATATGGATGCAGCAACCCTTTTTGATTTCGCCCAATGAAATATATCCAAATTGCAATTTGAGTCTAAAATATCAGTGCTTCTTTTTTGGATTTCATGAGTCGAATTGTCTTTCCTAGTCCATCTAATAATTTGGGTTTGGTTGGGTGCAAACAGGGACAGCCTCCCAAAAGTGCAAGGCCCTCCTCAAAGGCAAGATGGGACTCCTGCCCATGCTTTATCTCCACATATTAGAAATATACCTTTAGGGAGGATTCTTGGATGTGAATGGTGAGGATCGTCCGCTAAGACCTGGCTTAGCTTACCACACGATTGTTTTGCTTTGTATTCTTTTCGATACTGGATTATGTGATTGTATAGTTTTGTGTCTGGCAGTGAATGTAAATGAAGTGAACACAAAAGGGTGCAGGGGAAGAGCCTAATAGCTCTAATTCTTGGGGCTCTTTATTAGCTCTGGGCAGTACTGGTAACCACTTTTCTATAGGATTTTTCACTGCCACAGCTCGCCGCTTACGATTTTTATGTGATTGGTCACTGTGTTTTAGGCATTGTATTAAACTTGGGATCACTAAAGCTGTCTGTAAAATCTTCAGCCTGCAGGGGAATTCCTACCAGACAGGTAGACATAGGGTCTTTTGCTGCTGCAGTGGACAGGCAGATATTGTCTTGTTGAAGTGTGTGTGCCAGGGTCACCCAGATGTTCTGTCGTGGCTGAGGGACGATTCAGGCAGTGGTCAGGCTGCTCAGAGCGAGCAGGAGGATAGCTGAAGTAAGGCTCATCATGGGTTTGAGTGTGAGGTAGGTTTTTTCTAAAAGAAAAGAAACAAACATTTTTAAAGCATATTCTCAGTCAATGTATGCAGGTCAGAGAGTAACCAGAGGTTAGGAAGGTTTCTTGTTTTTCCCGGAGGCATCTTCTTTTGGAAGCGATTGCCACTTGTCTGTCTTCTTCTGCTGGGGCTGGGTTTTTGGGAACAAAAGGCTTTACCCATTTTTGAGGAATCCATCAGGGGCCTGTAGGGGTGGATGCACACGCGTAATCACGGCCCCAGGTGACAAGTTCATAGGGGCCCTTGGTTTGCCAAGTTTCAGGGTCCCTGATTAAAACTGGTGGACGGTGTGATAACTTAAACTGATCACCACTGTTAAAATGCCGAGTCACAGGAGGATTCATGTTTTCAAATGAACAGTTCAGGAAATTGATGATAAACATAGCTTTGCAAAGCTTTTGTTGTGGAGACATCCACACTGTTCCACTACTTTGCCTGGCTAGGACTTGTTTGAGTGTCTGGTGTGTACGCTCGATCACAGCTTGACCTGTGGGGGAGTGGGGGATGCCAGTTTTATGTTCCACTCCCCACTGCTGGACAAATTCCAGGAACTCCTTGGATTTATACACTGGGCCATTATCCGTTTTAATTTCCCTAGGGATCCCCAGCACTGAAAAGGCCTGTACTAAGTGTTATTTGGCATGTACAGATTTTTCTCCTGCATGAGCAGAGGCATACACTGCTCCTGAGTATGTATCAATGCTCACATGCACATACTTAAGGCGACCAAAACTGGGAATGTGAGTGATATCTGTTTGCCACACCTCACAGCTTCCAAGGCCTCAGGGATTAACCCCGACGCCTAATGATGGCAAAGCCTGGAGCTGGCAATTGGGACAAGTGGCCACAATGGCTTTAGCCTGACCCCGTGTCAGCTGGAACTGACGAATCAGTCCTGGCACATTTTGATGGTATTGCTGGTGACATATCTTTGCCTGTTGAAACACATCTGGGAGACGTACCTTTTCAGCTGGGGCAGCAAGGGAATCAGCTTTCCGGTTTCCCTCAGAGATTTCACCTGGCAAATCGGAATGCGATCTTACATGCATCACATAGAAAGGATGTTGTCTATTTGAAATCAAATAAATCAGTTTTGAGAGCAATCTAAAGAGATGTTCGTTCTCAATGTCCTTGAGAACTGCCTGTTCCACTCTGGACACCACTCCTGCTACGTAGGCTGACTCAGTAACTAAATTAATTGATTCTGAAAACTTCTCAAAGGCTCTCATGACCGCAGCCAGTTCAGCTATCTGGGGTGATCCTCCTACAAACTCAACATCAGCTTCCCAAAGCTGAGTCTGTGGATTTCTCCAAGTCATCACTGACTTGTGAGAGGTTCCAGATGCATCAGTGAACACTGTAAGAGCTTTGAGTGGCCTTCGGCTCCTTTTCTCACAAGGAATGAGGTGGAATTCCTCATGAAACAATTTGTGTGATGGTGCATGGACCGATATTTGCCCACTATAGCTGTGCAGAGCAAACTGGAGGTTAGCATTGCTCTGCAGCAGGTGCTCAAACATCTCTTTGGTCACTTTCTCAGGGGAGTGTTTGCCTTCTCCAGAGAGTCAGACTGGAAGGTGAATACACATAAGGTCACAACCTGCCAGTTCCCACAGCCTTACCCTGGCTTTTCAATCAGCTGAGACATCAGCTCTTGTGGCTTGGTGCTAGTTTTGGGTCGTTGATGGGAGAGGAAGACCCATTCTATTATTAAGAGTGGATCTCTCTGGCCCTCGGCCCACTGGAATATCAACCCATGTAAGTGTGGTAATTTCCCCAGGACAATAAATTTGAAAGGCAGCTCCGGTTTAAAACCATGTGCTTCTCTTTCTGTCAAGGCACTTTGTGCTTTTTCAATTGCATTTTTTGCTTCTGGAGTCAGCTCCCTGGGAGACAGCAACTCTCTCTCCCCTTTCAATAAATTGAGCAGGGGACTCAGGTCTTCATTAGTGAGACCTAGCCAAGGTCAGACCCAGTTTAGTGACCTGCATAGGGAATGGAGATCTGCTAGAGTTTTAGGATTGCTAATGATTTCCAATTTCTGTGGAACAACAGTCCGTTTAGTGATCTCCAGGCCTAGGTATTTCCAAGGTGGCATCATTTGAATTTTGTCTTCCTGCAATTGGAATCCAGCAGAGGTTAAAACTTTAACCACTAGATCAAGGGTGTCTTCCAGCATGTTGTTATTGGGACAGCACACTAACACGTCATCCATGTAGTGCAAAATGATGGCATCTCTTTTTTCAGCACGCACTGGGGATAGCAATAACCCCACATACCAATGGCAGATGAAAGGGCTTGCTTTCATCCCCTGAGGTAGTACTGTCCAGTGGTACCGTTTTATTGGGGCTTCTCGGGTAATTGTGGGAATGGAAAAGGCAAACCATGGTGCATCCTCTGGGTGCAGGGGAATTTGGAAAAAACAGTCTTTAATATCTGGCACTGCTAATAGCCAATTTTGTGGTAACATAGTCGGGGATGGCATACTTTGTTGAAGAGACCCCATGTCCTCTATTTTTTTGTTTATTTCTCTCAAATCCTGAAGGAGGCACCACTTATCCTTCCCTGGCTTTTTTATTACAAATACTGGGGAGTTCCAAGGGCTGTTTGTTTCTACTATGTGTCCCTTGGCCAATTCTTCTTCCACCAATTTTTCTAACACTCCGAGTTTCTGTCTGCTGAGAGGCCACTGGTTCACCCAAATTGGATTATTATCTAGCCAAGATAGCTTTTGGATAGGACGCTCTACAGTGGCCTCTTCTAAAAATCCTGGGGTGTCTAAGGAATTGTTGATTTCACTCCCTCCTGGGATATGGTGTCTTTTCCCCACAGAGGGCACTTGTAATCAGTGACAAAAGGACGGACATTAGCTAATCTACCCTCTGGGCCTTCAATCTGGACAATAGATTTAGAGATTTTTGCCAGTTTCACCCCTCCAATACCCTGTATTTTGCCTGCCACAGGTTGCAGTTCCCAATGTGAGGGCCACACTTTTTCAGGTATGTAGTCACATCTGCCCCAGTATCAATCAACCCTTCTACATGGAGATGTTCTGATTTATGTGTTAGGTTACACCCCATAATGGGTTTGTCTTCCCCCACCACTTCTGCCCAGTATACCCCTGGTGCTTTTTCATCTACTGGGACTTCTGTTGGAACAGGGATTACCTGGGCTATTACCTGCCCTTTTAGCTACCTAGAAGGGTGGTTGAGAACACCTAGCCAAGAGAGTGAGGTGTGTTAGGTCTCCCTTAATTGTCATGGGAGCCACCTCAATCTCTATTGGTGTGTGTACTGTGTCTCCAATAACAAAATACCTACTATCCAGTCCAGCCAGGTCTTGTGAATTATCCTGCAAGTCCACTCCGACGACAGTCCAACTATTAGATCTGAAACAAAAAGCATTAGCAGCTACAAGTCTGAATAGCTTTTGCAGTTGCCAGATCTTATTAGGCAAGCGTTCCCCACAGTTATGTTTCTGCAGTCTCTCACCCCGCCCCCTTTCCTCCCCTTTTCCCATTAAAATAGAGTCTTTTTCCTGTTTCAGGTCTGTCATATTTATGTTCTCACGCCTGACAGCATGGCGCTTTAAATTCAGTTTTTTTGTTGATTTGCTATAGCTTCTTTCTGGTGTTTCCCTTGTTGCTGGGTTTGAGGACAGTTCCTTGCGAAATGTCCTGGCTTCTTGCACTGGAAGCAGATGATGTGCTGCAGCTGTTCTGGTGACATCTGTGGCTTGTTCATCCCTGGTGTTACAGCTGCTACATTCCTTGGGTTGAATGGTCCTGGTTTCTTGTCATGTGCACTGTACAAATCTGCTTTCTTGGCACACGCTTGAATCATATCTGCTATGGTGGGTGGAGGATAGATGGGCAGATTTAAGATCACTTTGCGGCAGGCCTCGTTGGCATTTCTTTGTGCCATTTCTTTAGTCAATTCTGCTTGTGCTGCTGGTTCTTGTACTTGCTGTTGTATCTGCAATCTGAAGTGGTCTACAAACTGCAAGAAACTCTCGGATGGGAGTTGATTAATATTAACATAACTAACTTGGGTTTCGAGTGTAGGTATTTTATTGTAAGCTTTTTCTGCTGCTTCACAGATTTTATCTAAAATAGGTTTTGTTAGCAGTTGAGCCTGATCTTCAGGCTTAACCCACCTCCCTTCCCCACAGAGGTGTTCAAAAGTAATCTCATTATTTTCTGCATCTTTTGCATCCTGTATGCTTTGCTTGAGTTCATCTAGGAGGTCTTTTAATGACCTTTTCCGTGAACTTTCCCAAAAATCAAATTCAGTTGGTGTTAGGACGTACCTGAAGAAATCTTTGATGTCAGCAGGAACTAACTCCTGAGATTTTAAAGTAGCTTTAATCATTCTTTTTAATATTTTTTTATTTTTGCCAAATTCACGTTGTATTTTACATATCTCTCTGATATCATGGTAAGAGAAAGGCTGATATTGTCTATTAGTTCTTTTTTTACCAGTAAATATTACAGGTGCAGCAGTAGGCATATCTTTATTTTCCCCAGAGCCTGTATCTCCAGGGTTTCCCTGCTCAGCCCCGCCCCCACCAGGCAATGGGGGCTCTGCCTCGCCCCCGGGTCGGTGAAGGGACTTTTCTGCACCCCCAGTGGGCCCAGGGGGCTTCACCTCACCCCTGGGCCAGTGGGGTGTCCCACCCACTGCCCCACAGGGGCTGGGCAAGAACACATCTCCCCCCCCTGGGGGGCAGGGTTAGGACACCCCTTTCCCCGCCCCCCCACGGGGGCAAGGGGCAGGGCCACCCCTCTCACTCTCCTCCTCGTGGGGACAGGAAGCAGGGGCATGGAGAGAAAGATTGCAATGTTTGGAGGTGGGTTTGCAAGATGATGTCATGCTTGAGCAGGGTGTAGTAGGAGGGAGGAAGTTGTAGGAGGGAGGGGAGGAGTTATGGGAAGAGTAAGGGAAATGGGCAGAGTGAGGTGGATAGAAAGAGTCATGGGAAGGGGGAGGGAGATACGAAGGGGGTTCGTCCACATGGGTATCTAGCACACGGCCAACTCCATTTCGGACTCCAGGCATGTGGAGGTATGGGGATTTAATGGTCGGAATATTGGGGTATAGGGAAGAGTCTCTGGTAGTTTTCTCAACACTATCAGAGCTGGAGGGCTGAATGAGACACATGGATCCAGAAATGGCATTATTACAGTGCATTTCTTGAGTTTCTGGATTTTTTCCATGTATCTTTTTCAGCACAGGAGCAGAAGGTATGGGTAAAGAGGTATGAGATACTGATGGAAGCTGCAATGGCTGGTTTTTTTATGTCTTTTTCTCTGTTGATCAATTATTTTCAAATTATAAGAAAAACTAGGAGATATTTTGAAGCATTTTTGTCTCCATCTTCTATTTTTAGAGTTAGAATGTTGCCAATTTGATCCCATGCAGAGATAGAATTTACTTCTGACAAATCAAGCTGTGGAATGTTATGAGATAACCGCGATGTGAAACATTTTAACTTTTTTCTAGAGATCTTAACGTTAATAGTACTTAAAAATTCTTGCAATTTGGATTCGAAATTTGGTTGGGGTGTAGATATTGTAGATCTCATTCTTGTTATTAAAATTGTGTTTTCACAACTTGTTTTTATCTTGTTTTACTGTAAAAGCAACAAAGCGGTTCAGAGGCAGGCATTTTTTTTCTCTCAGCTTGCCACCCCCCCTCCACACACTGGGTTGAGATAAGCTGTACCACGGCTGTTGCTGCCCGCGCCGTGTGGCTGCCCCGAGAAACATATTATGACCGGCTCCGCGTGGAACCCGCAGTTCAGTCCCCACGCCACGCGGGGGAGGGCTCCCACGCCGCGGCCACAGGTCACACCGTCCGGGGTGGCCCGGCTGCCGCGGCTGGTCGCCTGTGCAGCCGCCAGCCCGCGCGGCCCGCCTGCCCCACCGCTCTGCCACGTGGCCTGCCCCGCCACCCGTGGGGACACATCACCGCCGCCGCCTCGGGCCCGCGCTCAGCTGATCCTGGCTCGGCTCGTGCACGCTGCGCGGGCCGTGCCTAGGACTGCTCCGCCCTGCTTTCACGTTCCCTGCCGCGCCGGCCGGTCTGACTCACCACTCTTACGTTGCCGAGCAGTAGAAACTTCTTTGTGAATTGACCTTCTCTGGGCGTGAGAAAGCTACCAATTCGTTCCTTGTAAACTATATTTTAGCTTTTCAAGGTAGCTGACGTGCCCAGGCTTGCGAAACACACACGTGTGTTTCCAGACGGTTTTTTTGGGGGTCTAGCCCACCCAGGGACGTCACCTGCTATAATTTCTAACATCCCCTGCCTCTCTGCCACCACTGTCCGCCCCGCAGCAGCCAGGGAGACAGGGGAGATAGATTAGCTTGTCAAAGAAGAACCTAAAAACGAGCTCTTTCCCTTGCTGAGATGGCGGTTACAGCTTTATTTCTTGGGATCCTTCGGAGTGAAGTAGCAGGAGGGAAAGAGGAAGAGGTATCGATAAGCACTCCTTTTTGAAGACGGGGGAAGGGGTGAAGGGAATTCACACAACCAATAAGGGGAACTGGGGAGAACAAGATAAGGGAAAGAAACTTACAATTCTACATTTTCGGGGGTACATTCTTTGGGTCATACCATTTTTCCTAACTGCATTACAACACTTACCCTCTAAGTTACTCTCTCACATACCTTTATAGAACATCTACAAAGCCATGAGTATGGTAAATGAAGCTCATAATGAGAAAGAGCAGGAACTTGTGCAAGCAGTTTTGTCAAGGTCAGAGAGACCAAGCCCTCGCAACAAAACCTGTATTAAGACCAGCGCCAAGAAGAAACAACATTGAGTTATGGTCATTCATTCCTTCCTGTGTGGAGCAGAAGCACCTGTTCTCAGACCAGACCCTCTTTCTGGGGAGCCTTGCTGCCTCCCTGGGGCCTGAATTAGGGATGTTGCCAGAGGATTGAAGAACCTAATTCAACCTTCAGACTACTATCCATTCCTGCTCTTTCAACAATGTACAATGTCACAAAAAAAAAAAAAAGGTCAATCAAAAGAGACTTTAGAACCCAGGGAAGAATCCTAAAAAGTTCAGGAGCACAGGTAGTGTTTTCCTCAATCCTTCTAGTAATGGAAGGAGACTTTGGAAGAATCAGGCAAGCCCAGGATATCAATACCTGGCTCCAGGACTGGTGCCTGTACCAAAACTTTGGGGTTTTAAACCACTGAAGACAATGTATGCTGGGGCCTGATGGGATCCACCTGTCCTGGATGGGACAAATGGGTCTTTGGGCTTAAGCTGGTGGGACTAATCAGGACAACTTCCAACTAGAATCAGTGTGGGAAGGAGATACCTGGTGCAGTCCTGTTGGTAAGCCAAATATGGGCATAAAAAGGCTGAGAGTCTGTGGGTAAAAATCAAGAACCAGGCCAAAAAAGGACACCTGGTGGTGGGGGTCTAGTAGAGGCCAACTGATCAGGAAAATCCATTCAACAAAGCCTTCTTATTTCCGCTACAAGAAGCATCACGCTCGCAAGTTCTCATACTGATGGGGGATTTCACATTTCAACCACCAGGACTGGGAAAGCAATACAGATGGCTGTAAGCAATCCAGGAGACTCCTGGGGTGTGTAGAGGACAACTTCCTGGTCCAGGTATTAGACAAATATCCTGGTTTAGGGAAAATTTGGGAGAAAACCTCCAAATGGGGTCCCTCTAGAAAACAAATTCAAGCGGCCCCTCCCCCAACTGGTTTGGGAAAAGATTTTCTTAGAGAAAAGTGGAAAAAAACTGTTTATTTAACAGAAATTGAATAATATTAAACAATGAAACCTCTTGCTGTTCAATGAGATGGCACATCCAAAAAAGTCCTTGTCGTGGGGTGTAGCTCGGCTCACTCAGGTTCTTATCAGACCCTCCAGCGCTGGAAAGTGCTGAGGCCCAGGCTTCACTGGACCACAGGCATGAGTTCCCGGTGTTTGTCTGGGTTTTCAGGCCAGAGCAGGTTTTGAATAGATCGAAGGAAAAAGGGAAAAAAACAGTCTGGGGAACTTCCCTGCCTCAGCTAGCTAAAAAACTAACAGCAAAGGAGAGCTCTGTCCCACTGTCTGTCCTTGCCACAGACAACACAGTCCAGGAGCAGGATGCGGGGGAATGAGGGCTCTTTCTGAACACAAACTGCAAGCTTCTTCTTTCCTCCCCTTTGCTCTCAGAGTCAGTCTTAAAGATGCAGAACTTAATATGTAACATAAACAAGGCAATTGGGAATACAAGCATCACAAAGTCACCCCATGACAGCAAACCAACCAGAGGTGAGGCATTACATGACCTGGTGCTCACCACTGCAGATGAGCCCATTAAAGAGGTTAAGACTGGAGTCAGCCTGGGCTGTAGTGGCCACACCCTGGTTGAGTTTGTGATCTCAAGAAGTGTGAGCCTGGCGAGGAGCAAAGTCAAGACCCTGACCTTTGCAAGAGAGAATTTCCAGCTGTTTAAGGAGTTGGCAAATGAGATAACTTGGGTAACTGTCCTTAAGGACAGAGGGGTTGACCAGAGCTCATAGCTCTTTAAGGCCACTTTACTTAAGAGTGCAATAACTCCTTATCCCAGTCTGTAGGAAATCAAGCAAGGAAGGCTGGATACTGGCATGGCTGAGCTAGGATCTCTTCCTCAACATGAGGATTTAAAAGGAAAGGCACAGCCAGTGGGAACAGGGACAGGTGACCTGGGGAGAGTCCAGGGACAGGGTTTGGATGAGTAGAAATGGGGTCAGGAAAACAGAGGCAAAGATAGAATGGAACTTAGCAAGAGATGTGAAGAAAAAGAAGAAGGGATTCTAAAAGTACATAGGTCATAAACAAATGCCAAGGAGAGTGCGCGCACCATCCCCCCACCCCCAGTAAATGAGAAGGGAGAACAGGTTGCAATTGATAGTTCTTCACTTCAGTCCTCACTTGCAGTCAGATTTCTCCTGTCTCTCAAGGCCCTGAACCTCTAGGTGGGGGTTGGAGTAGCAAAGGCCCTCCCACTATAAGCAAAGAGCAGGTTTGAGACCACTTGATGAAGCTGAATAGCCACAAGTTCACGGGGCCTGATGAGATGCATCGCAGGATCATGAAGGAACTGGGTGATGTTCTTGCCAAGCCACTCTCCATCATTTTTGAAAAGTCATGGCAGTCAGGCAAAGTCCCCGGTGACTAGAAAAAGGGAACCATCACTCCTATTTTTAAAGAGGTGAGAAAGGAAGATCCGGGGAGCTGCAGACTTGTGAGTCTCACCTCTGTGTGTGCTTGGGAAGATCATGGAGCAGGTCCTCATGGAAGCAATGTTAAGGCACATGCAAGGCAAGGAGGGGATCTAAGACCACCAGCATGGCTTCACTAAGGACAAATCGTACCTGACCAATCTGGTGACCCTCTATGATGGAGAGACTGCAATGGTCAACAAGGGAAGACCAAACAATGTCATCTACCCAGAATTCTGTAAGGCCTTTGGCATGGTCCTACACGACATCCTTATTTCCCAATTGTCGATACAGGAATTTGAAGGGCAAACTACTTGGTGAATAAGGAATTGGCTGGATGGACGCAGCCAGAGAGTTGTGGTCAATGGCTCTATGTCTAGGTGGAGGCTGGTGACAAGTGGTGTCCCTTAGGACTCTGTCTTGGGACCAGGGCTCCTCAAGATCTTCATCAATGACACAGACAGTGAGATCAAGTGCACCCTCAGCAAGTTTGCAGATGACACGAAGCTGAGCGGTGCAGTTGACACAACAGAAGGATGGGATGCCATCCAGGGAGACCTGGACATGAGCCAACAGTGTGCACTCATAGCCCAGAAGGCCAACAGCATCCTGGGCTGCATCAAGAGAGGTGTGGCCAGCAGGTTGAAGGATGGGATTCTCTCTCTCTACTCTGCCCTCATGAGACCCCACCTGGAGTACTGTGTCCAGGTCTAGGGTCCTCAGCAGAAGAAAGATGTGGACCTGTTATAGCAGGTCCAGAGGCCACAAAGATGATCTGAAGGCTGGAGCACATCTCCTATGAAGACAGGCTGAAAGTGCTGGGATTGTTCAGCACGGAGAAGAGAAGGCTCAGGGGAGATCTCATTGAGGCTTTCCAGTACTTGAAGGGGGCTTCTAAAAAAGAGAGAGTGCAACTTTTTACATGGATAGATAGTGATAGGACGAGGGGGAACAGTTTTAAACTGACAGAGGGAAGGTTTAGATTAGACGTTAGGAAGAAATTCTTTACTCAGAGGGTGGTGAGGCACTGGAATAGGTTGCCCAGAGAGGCTGTGGATGCCCCATCCCTGGAAATGTTCAAGGCCAGGTTGGATGGGGTCCTGAGTAATCTGATCTAGTGACTGACATCCCTGTCCATGGCAGGGGGGTTGGAACTAGATGATCTTTAAGGTCCCTTCCAACCCAAACCATTCTGTGATTCTGTGGTAATCTGTGCTTGAAACCTTGTTCAAGTTCTGGGTTGTGATGGGGCAACGAACCAAGTAGACTGATGTCAGAGATAGCTTGGAGATCTAGTGAAATTAGTGTGCAGTTATATGTCTGTAAGAATACTTGCCAGGATCTTCGGGGGGGTGGGCAGGGGGGCTGCAGAGGTGGCTTCTGTGACAAGACACCAGAAGCTGCCCCCATGTCAGACAGAGCCAATTCCAGCTGGCTCCAAGACAGACCTGCCACTGGCCAAAACTGAGCCAATCAGCAGTGCTGGTGGTGTCTCTGTGATAAAATATCTAAGAAAGGGTAAAAAGCACTGTGCAGCAGCTGTGACGGAAGAATGAGAAAAATGCAAGAGGAACAACCCTGCAGACACCAAGGTCAGTGAAGAAGCAGGGGGATGAGTTACTCCAGGCTCTGGAGCAGATATTCCCCTGCAGCCTGTGGTGGACCACATCAGAGCAGCCCTGCAGCCTGTGGAGGGCCAGGCACCAGAACAGGCTCATGGCAGGAACTGCAGCCTGAGGAGAAATAGCCTATGTAGGAGCAGGATTTTCTGGCAGGATCTATGGCCAATGGGTGACCCATGCTAGAGCTGTCTGTTCCTGAAGGACTGTACTCTGTGGCAAAGGACCCATGTTGGAGCAGTTTTGTGAAGGACTGAATCCTGTGTGAGGGACCCCCCCACTCTGGAGCAGGGGAAAAGTGTGAGGAAGAATTAGTGGCAAAGATGAAGTGTTTTGAACTGACTGCAACCCTTTATTCCCCATCTGCCTGCACTTCTTGTGGGGGAAGGAGGTACAAGAATCATGAGTGAAATTGAGCCTGGGAAGGGTGGAGGGGGAATGTGTTTTTAGTTTTGTCTTTGTTCTTTGCTATCTTACGCTATTTTTATTTGCAATAAATTAATTTTCCCCATGTAAGAGACTGTTTTGCCCCTGACATAATGGGTAAGCAATCTCCGTGTCTTTATCTTGACCCATGAGTTTTTCCATTTTATTTCCTCCCCATGTCCTGTTGAGGAGGGGGAGAGTGAGAGCACTTTGGTGGGCACTTGGTGGCCAGCCAAGGTCAACCCGCCACACCTGATCAATTATTTTAGTGCTTAGCAGCCTTGAAATGCTGTGAAATATATACTAATGAGAGGTTACTGGAGGAGCTTTAGTCATGGCCTTGAATTTTGAGAGACTTGGACCAGTATAGGGGACTCATATGAGACTGCTGGAAATTAATAAGAAGCACTAGTGACTTTTAGCTTCACCTGTGTTTGTGTTTATGAGCCTAGTTGTCTCACTTCTTCTGTAAGTCAATGCACAATCTAGTATTTCTGAATGAGGAAGGTGAAATTCTGAATGGTGACAGTATTGTTTTTCAGTTCCTAGAGTGATTCTGGGAAAAGATGCTTGTTAGACATAAGCTTTAAAATGCTGAATAGGCACAGACATTTGTATGCTGTCCTGACAAAGGGCGGAAAGCATTGTAATAGGTCTATTAAAGAACAGGGATGTGCATATCTAGTACTCTATAGAAATTATACTTTTTGACAGAACAGCAAAGAAGTTCAGAGCAGATTTCCCAGTTTTGGTGTTTCTGAAAAAGTATTGCTGGCAGCAAGCCACAGACTACATACTAAGCTGAGGATGCTTTATGATTTGTATTATGTGGAAACATATGGTTTTCTCACTGTTCCTGCCATTTTCAAGGAGTTAACTAGGCAAATAAGGTAATACCATTTCCCAGGAAAATCATATTAAGAACTTACATTACTTCTGTTTAAGTTCCTGTGGTGTAAGTTCATCTTGGGTGTTTATAAGGGTACAAGATCAAAGCCCTCCAGCTACCCTTTGCAAAAATGTGAGCTGCTTACATGAAGTTAAACTTTAAAATGCCAAATCTGAGGTCTGGATGGATTGACTACATTTTATCTTGAGGCTTTACTATTAGATGATTCATTTAGCCAGAGATTATCTCCCCATATTGTTAAACACTGGTTCAGCTATGGCGCCAATACCAACATATGAAATGCTGGTGTCACTGAGTAATTTTAAATTAAAATATTTAACATAGATTTGCTGTGAGAGCACAGTGCAACTACAGTGATTTTACCTGTAATACAAGCTCACCTATTGGAAAAAAAGGGATGGGGAGAAAAGTGATGGTTCACCAGCACCATCAGACTTAGTTTTCTAACATTCAGGAAGAGCCATGTTGTTTGCTAGTGTAAAAATCATGTAGTCTGTTTATTCTTTTGCAAGTTGAGTCATTGAACGGCTTTATAGTATTGGCATATATACTTTGTGAAGAAGGAAAATGTTTATTTTTATTAATTAATGAAATTGACAGTGATTACATGTATATATAAAGAAGTTGTATAAATAAAGTAATGAGCTATTCTGCTTGAAAATAGCCATTCCTAAAATGTCATCTTTTTCCAGATTTGTATTATGGTGGAGAAGCTTTCTCTGTAGAGCAGCCACAGTCCTTTACTTGTCCTTATTGTGGAAAGATGGGTTATACAGAAACATCTCTTCAGGAACATGTTGCTTCTGAACACGCAGAAACATCAACAGAGGTGGTAAGCTGCTTCAGCGTTGTTTTTAAATTACAGTGAAAGTATATGAAAATATCCAGAAAATGAGGTGTTTTTTTTTTCTTGAAGTATGTGGTAATTTAAATGCTGACCAGGAAGGTATGTACCATACATACATACACACACATTATGCTGGTGTTTTCTCTATTGACTCACTGAGGTATTAACAGTGCCTACATCATCACCTTTACCTCACTGTAGAGTTTCTCACAGCACTCTCTCATCAGTGAGTCAGTTATGCAGCTGAGTCCCTGGATCCTTGGAGTGCAGGCCACTAAATCCTGGTGTTACAAAAAAGGTTAAACCTTTGTAAAAATAAAAACTTTTTAAAATATTGATATATTGATTTCCAATATATTTGGTTTTTTTTTTTTCATAAAGTGGCCCTTGCTGTTTCCTTCAATCCTTCCACTTGTTTTTTCAGATGATTTCAACAGTGACCATTGATGCAGAGCAATTACATACCATATAATAGCCTACTGCAACAGTCATTTTGCTTCTGTTTTTGTCAGCAAGCATTCTCTTCAAGTCTTCTCAAATCTTTACATCTAGATGTTACTGTTGCTTGTGCCAGAAGGTCTGAAATTTTTCTGAAAGGCAAGGTGACTTCTTTGCTATGGAAACAATAAAATAATAAATAACTTGGATTTTGATACTCTTAGAAACAGTTTGTTCTCAACCCTCATTACAGTTTTAAGAAACTACATGCTTGCACTGCTTTGTGTTCAGAAAATTTTCTTTTTAGAAAAGTCCATAGCCCTGTGTTTCGATTTCCCTTTATGGTGCAGGTTTATGTTTTGTATTTATTTTTAATACCCACTTCACTAATTCAGCAGTTATGTGTGTTATCAATCCTAGGTTAAATTCTTGACCAAGAAGTTTGGGTATCTTTCCAGCAGTAGGGAATATATTCATATTTGTGTGTGAATACTGTTTATGCCTGAGGAATGTATGATTACAGAAGGACACTGAGGGAACTGTTTAGTTATTTTTCTTGTAGATCCCTATAAAAATGTGCATGCTTGAAGGAAATTTTTTGAGAACTTATGTGGGAGAAGGAGAATCTCTCTCTTTAGCGCCTGCTAAGGGCCTTATATCAAGGAGTAGTAAAAGAATTAAAACTGGTGTAAGACCCCCAAAAACTCTCTTGACGAGCCTCTTAAAAGGGCTCAAGGTTTTTCACGTATTCTGAGTTGGACACAGTGGAGAAATACCATCAAGATATTCTCAAGAGGTCTAAACAACAAAAAAAACTTTACTGGCAACTTCAGAAAATCAGAGAACTTTGGTAAAAGTTTAGAGCAACAGTCAGTCAACATACAGCATTTCACAAAGTATTAACTCATTCAACTTAGCAAACTCCAAGCCCATTTGATTTTAAGTTAGTCAGAACTCCAAGAAGAGGGAATTAGAAGAAGAAAGAGAGAATACAGAAAAAAACAAACATAGCTGCCACTCCTGGTTCCAGCAGTGTTCAGCTGATAGAAATTCCAAGAGGAGGTAGGGTCAAAATGTGTGCTCACCTCATGCTTCGGTTTAAGTACCCATTGGCTTTCCTGAGCCCTTCCCTCAGGTGGGACTTCTGGTCATCTGGCCACTCTGGGGCTAGATTGAGGCTCTAGGGATGAGATGTGGAGCATTGCCTCCAGTGTGCCAGTAATTGACAGCCACTGTGGGGCTGGGATACAAGCCCAGGGAGACTGGGGTATACAGGGCACTGCATCACCTCACCAAAGGCAAGGCCTGACCTGTTTCTTCCCCTCACACATACACCTGAAATGTTTTGAGCCAGCAATGTCCTCCAGTCTCTCACAACTGGTCAGCCTGTTCTGAGACTCAAAAGTGTCTTGGTCTTCCCTAAAAACATATTAATTATTTGTGTATATATTTTTTTTTCATTTTTAGATTTAAAACTGGAGTAATTATTATTTCTCCATCAAGTGATTAAGGATAATGGTCAGAAATGTGGGACGTGTTCAGATGGATGTGGCTGGAATTATGATGATTGTTACTGTCGATATTGGGTTTCAAAAGCAGGATTCAGGTAGAGGGGTCATTTTTAGGGTTGCAGGTCTGAAAATTGTAAGAAATGCAATCAGATATATTTTAATCAAGTTTCAGAATGAAGACATCACTTTTCTGCTACTCAGTCACACTTAGCAGATTCATTTTGTATTTAGTAAGACAGCAACTAGACTGAAGTGAAAGGTCCAGGGTGGGGGGGGGGGGGGGTGGGTCAACCTTGGCTGGCTGCCAGATGCTCATCAAGCTGCTGTCTCTCACCTCCCTCCCCAGCAACAGGATGGGTAGAAAATATGGCAAAATGGTCATTAGTCAGGATAAGGAGGGGCATTACTCAGCTCCTCAACATTGCCTGCAGCTTTCTTCAGAGCACATCCACCTGATCTGATGTGGGGGTCCTTCAAGGGCTGCAGGGGGACAACCTGTGTCACCATGGTCTTCTCCACTGGCTGCAGGGGAATCTCTGCTCTACTGCCTATAGCACCTCTTCCCCCTTTTTCTCCACTGACTTTGGTGTCTGCAGGGTTATTTTTCTCATATTTCCTCACTCCTCTCTCACAGCTGCCACTGTGCAGTTTTTTTTACTTTCTTAAATATATTATTACAGAGATGTTACCACCATCACTGACTGGCTCAGTTTTAGCCAGGGGCAAGTCTGTCTTCAAGCTGATTTGAACTGGCTCTGTTGGCCATGGGGACAGCTCCTGTTGTCTTCTCAAGCCAAAAAGTCTTTAATGTGTACAGCAAAAAAGGGAGCATGGCACAGATCAGATAAACTAATATTGAGAATGGATAAGTTCATATTATGGTCAGCAGTGGTTAAACAGCTATAATAATTCTATGTTCCCTCTAATATGCTCTGGTCAAATCTGTCATCTCAAACCCTTTGAGTCCTAGGTTGCATGCCAAAAATACTGGTCATGGTTTAATCCCAGCTGGCAACCGGCATACTCAACTGCTTGCTCATTTCTCCCCTGCCCCTAGGGGGATGGGATGGGATGGGATGGGATGGGATGGGATGGGATGGGATGGGATGGGATGGGATGGGATGGGATGGTGGGGGGAGAGAGAATAAGAAGGGCACAAGTGCAAAAACCTGTGAGTAGAGATAATAGGGAAAGCAAAATCTGCCTATGCAAGCAAAGCAAAATAAATATTCATTCCTTCCCATTGGCAGGCAGATGTTTAGCCATCTCCACAAAGCAGGGCTCCATCACATGTAATGATTTCTTGGGAAGAAAAACACTGTAACTCTGAATCATCCTCCTTTCTTCCCTGTGTTTTTTATTGCTGAGCATGATGGCATATGGTATGGAATATCCCTTTGGTAAATTGGGATCAGCTGTCTCAACTCTGTCCCCTCCCAACTACTTGTACATCCCCAGTCTACCTGCTGTTGGGGCAGTGTGAGAGACAAAAGGTCTTGAAGATGTTTGAGAACTGTTCAGCAATAGCTAAAACATTGTTGTATTATCAACACTCCTTTGGTCAAAAAGCCAAAGCATAGCAATATATGGACTACTATGAAGAAATTTAACTCTATCCCAGCCAAAACCAGTATACCTGTATACATGGGGAGGTGATGGTAATAAGGGAACAGATACAGAAACTGTTGAGTCAACTGTGATGTTTGGAGGTTAACTAGCTAAAGGCTTTTTAATAATATCCTGGATTTTATTCCAAGTAATATGGTGATTTGTTTATTTTAAGGGATGTTAAGAGCATGGCTGCCTTATCCAGCTCAGGACTCCCTTCTGTTCAGCTGCTGAAGCCCAGCCTGGGGACCTAGGGCCCATGTCCAGGCTGAGGGATGCAGCTGCTACTTTCCCATTTGCAGGTTCAACCACTACTGAAATCAAGCATATATTTTGGAGACCTGTACACACACGGAGGACACTGACACATGCCCCATCACACATGACCACAGACATAGTGCTGCCTTCAACAGCACCTACATGTAGGACTTGCACAAAATATAAGCAGCCAAGTTCCCTTCTTCCTCTTCACCTGGTAGAGATAAAAGGCTGCTGCTAGTGAAGGTACATGATGCTCTCTAGATTCACCAGCACACATGTGTTCACTGTGATCCTTTGAGTACTGGCATGGCCCTCTTTGTCCAGTACCCCTGTCTGGATCCCAGGCACTCTTACCTGCTTCATAGGTCTCCTATTTGCCAGCTAGTCCAGCTTGATGCTCACTAGCAAATACGTATTCATCTCACAAGCACTCCACATTCACAAGTCCCCCTGGGCATACTAGCACAGACTCTTGCCTGCTTAATACTCCTGCCTAGACTTGAGGCTCTTCTCTACTCATTTGCTAGGTCCAGATTGAAGTTTGCTAGCCAATACACATGCACACAAGGCTTGGGGAAAATGCAAGCAGCCACTCCCTTTTCCCCAGCAGCTGGCACCAGGCACCACATAGGCTGTGACTGGTTGTCCTGCTTCAGCTACCAATGCTGGACCCCTCACTCATGCTGATTTCCCCCATTAGCTGTGTTTTGGGACACATACTGTTCCTGCCCCAGTGGCTGGAGGCAGAGACCATGACTCACTCTGGTAGCTGATCTTAAGACCCCACTCAGTCTAGTAGCCAACACCACAGGCAGGG
Source organism: Pseudopodoces humilis (assembly GCF_049639895.1). Lineage (NCBI taxonomy): Eukaryota > Metazoa > Chordata > Aves > Passeriformes > Paridae > Pseudopodoces > Pseudopodoces humilis. The sequence goes on along the minus strand of NC_142211.1, from coordinate 4,468,682 downwards.
TTGCTTGCACGTCTGGTCTGACTGGAATAGCTGGCACCAAATACACTTATGACAGTTCCCCCAGCAGCGGGCACTCCAGGCACAAAGTTTGTAGTACCCACCCTACGTCTAAAGAGCTATGGCCCCTCCAACTACTGTTACTTATTCCAGTAGCTGACACCACAGGCCACAGAGACACCTACAGCCCTAGTCTGACTCCAGTATTTGGCACCAAGTTTTGTTCATACATACACAGGTCTCACCAGTAACTGGCACTTGGTCCTTGCAGCATACATACACATGGGATAGACAGTGACATTATTCAGAGATTGTTAAAATTTAATAAGAAGATATAGGAAGACAGGGCAGGCTGTGGTGATCAGGCTCAGTCAGACAAACATATTGACCACCTCTGTTTTACATGTAATCAGTCTATACACATTTCTCTCTACCCTCCCTTTTGTTCTTCCTGGTTCTCCCTTCCCCCTGCATTTCTCTTCATAGGTTTGTATGGTTCTATTGATTCCCTCACCCCTCCCAGTCTGGAATCTCCCAGCTAATTTACAGCCTTATCAGTTGCAAAATCCAGGTTGATATCCTTGGAAGAGTAGTTAAGACCTAGCATATACTGTGTCAAAGTTTCTCCTTTCTGGCTTATTAACATGTGATCTGTCAAGCTTGAAGGCTGGCCTGCAAAACTGTTGCAAAGGGCTTTTAAGGCACACTTCTCTCAGGTGGTTGCAGTCATTGGGAGGAAATTATAAATGAAGGTTGCTATAGCAGTAGGTGTCCCTAGACTTTTTTAAAATGTGGGATTAGATTTAAGAGAAAAACAAAACCATAATTCTATCTCTCAAAACACTTGGTAAGAATAAGGAATTTCTCTGCCAAATTTCTACTTGTGTTACTGTGGTAGGTGGTCTCAGTTGGGATACTTTAATGAATATTCACATCTGGTTTCATTCTCCTTCCTACACTTCACTGGTGAGATGAATGAGAAGTTGCTTGGGGGTTCAAAGAGCAGTAAATGAACTTGATAATGTCATATGTAGGTACATTCAAGCAGTAAAACTGTGTAATTAGACCTACTGTCTGTGCTCGAATTGACATATAAAGACAATATTGAAAGCTGAAACATTGCAGATAGGATTTGAAAATTTAGCTTTTTGGTTTCCATGGTATTATTAAAAGCATAATTACAAGGAAAAGTGAGACTTAAAAGGATGCTACAATTAACAGCTGTTTGAACACATTTACTGTTTTAAATTGTGGCTGTTTAGGTGTAGGATTAGAACATGATATTTAAAGTATAAGAATCCACATCAAGTGATCAACCCTGGATTGTGTTTTGTGATTTGTGTAAAGTTGGTTTTGTTTGGTTTTTTTTCTCACTTTGTTGTTTCAGATCTGTCCAATATGTGCAGCATTACCTGGAGGGGATCCTAATCATGTCACAGATGACTTTGCAGCTCATCTTACACTGGAACACAGAGCTCCTAGAGATTTAATATCCTTTCTTAAATTGAAGGAAAAGGGATAGACTGTTCTTTATGATAGCTGTAACTACTTGTTCTGACTTCTGTAGTGAAGTGGCTACATTGGTTTAGCTTATTTTTTAGAATCGGTGTTTAGTTATAGGGGAACTATATGTCTGAATTTTTTATAAGTATATATATATATACATCAGACTGTGAATAGGCTTTAGGTGTTGCTTGACAATGTGGGTGTGTGTTTTTATTTCTGATAGTGAAAGGTTTTAAAGATCTTTCTGACACCCAGCTGCTTCTTTCTGCAATTTTTACCCTTCTTGGCCATTAGTTCTGATGCTATTTTGTGTCTGGGAAAGCAGCAATCCAGATGCAGTAGTGTTTCATGGATAATTAGAAGACTGAAAGCAGATTTCACTAAAAGCATATGTGTTAGAGAATGCTTTGAAATTGAGGGATCTTAAATGTTTGATTAGTTTTATTACTGTATTTCAATAGGGTAGTTTCAGCCTCTTATTTATTGATTTTTTTAAAGATATAACTAGAAGACCTATCAGGAGACTTCCTAGGGATTAGGGCTATCTTTGTTAACTGAAAATTGTAGTGCTATAACTACTCTCAGTGAATGAAGAGCTCAAACTGTCAGTTTCTTTGCATTTCTAAGAACAATTTTCTTTCTGTTACCTGGCCTTAGGAATAGTAATGTGGCTTATTTTTTGCTGTACAAATACTTACAACATAATTTCAGAAGATACTCTTACTTCATGGAAATACAGGCCATCATAAAAAGCTCATTAAGTGATCGTTCTGTATCTCATTTTAAAAAATGCACTCCTAGTGTAATTTGATAGTGCCCTTTTTTGTTCAGGGCTTCTTATAAAAAAAAGGCGGCCTAACAACTCAAGCTCATTATATCTACTGCTAGCAACATTAGAGGAAATGGTTTCACTTTGGTTGTTGTCTGTATTTAAATTTTTTATCATTTAAATTGTCAGTCCAAATTGCACAGTGAAATTGACTTCCTATTGAAGTGGATGAAGTGTTGGATTAGAATTCATGCTTCTGAAGCTTTTACTTCCCCTCCCACATCGGTGATGTCAGATAACTTTTAATTGGGAAATTTATGTTTATTACTAGCTACATAAGAGCTAAAGAAATCAGAATAATCTTTTCAGTTACTAAGGCCACAGTGTCAGTCATCACAAAACTGATGAGGGGAGTCTATATAAATAATTATAGTAAATGCATGTGAAAGTTTGCTTACAACATTACTTTAGCAATCAGTGTTGCCAAGTTCACAAAAATTTATAGTTTCTGGACTAGTTCTTCCATGTTGTGTGCTATTTCACATCTTTTGACAGCTAACACTAAAAGGAAGAAATGGGGAAGAGATTTCCCCCTGCCCAGTTGCTATCAGCTTAGGAAAGGATATAGTCTTCTGTGTAGCAGTTAGGAGGGTGTTTAAAGCTGTTTTAAATGGCTGCACACGTTTCTTGTGAAGAATCCTGTGCAGACACTGCAAGATACCACCTTTATCCCTGGAGACTCTGGACAGCTCCTTAAATTCCAGTTTCTTTCTTAAACAATTTTCAACTGTTTTACTGTTTAAAGCATTGTCTTGACCTTGTAAATGATTCTAGCTTGGCTGTTTTCAGTATATGCTTGCAATGAGTTAAGAGTTCCAAATGCTTTTTTAACCCCAGCATAGTTGGGTGAGACATCAATATACTCTTGACTAGTATATTTAAATAATGTTGTTTTTCTTGAAAACACTTTGAAAGGTGCAGTTAGCAAGCTACTACAATACTTTTCTAAATGAGACCAAGGCTGGAATTTTTCAAAGTATTTATATTAAGGATGTTCTAGTTATCTTATTTTCCAAGTTTTCTTTTAAAAAAGACCAGAATTGGGACATTTTTCGTCAGATGTAGCTATGGAAAGCTTCCCAAACTACCTGAGAGCAGCAGTCAATCAGTAAAATATTAATGACAATGTTCTGTCACTACCAGTATCCAGTATCAATAGATTCAAAGGAGGAACAAACCAATCTGTGCTAGACAACTATATTTTGTCTCAAGGAAGATTTTTTCTCCCTCCTAAATCCTGCAAGTGAAATGTTTTATGCTCTATGGTATAATAGATTTAAAAGAGTCAATTCTTCCTGAAAGTATTTATTATAGTAACTGGATATTCTTACTTGCCAAAAGAAGTCTTATTTTTTCAGTCTTAAATTTTTCAATTCAGTAATATCATGAGGAAATGAATTCTACACCATAATTGTGCCTTGTGGGATAAGACATTGGGTAACAGTCTGCTGCAGATAATAGATTTTATACAAGTGATAAACATGCTATTTTTGAAAATAAAATAAAGTGGAGATAAGGTGAGCTAAAGCTACTAGTTTAGAAATTGGAAAAATATCATATGTATAAGTACATTATTTCCTAGCTTAGTAGCTAATTGCACTAGTGCTTCTTAAGGTAAAAGGAAGCTTTACCTAGACTGTCTTGGGAGAACATATTTGTGTGGTAAGAATAACAATAAAATTTTGTAGATAATTTTCAGTATTTAAGTACTTTTCTTTCCCAATTTTGTTGTTAAAATCCTTGTCTATTGAGTAATATGTTCTGCTGAATATGCATCATCAATTGTAGCATTACCTAGTAGAAACTTTAATCCATAAGGCAGAAAATCCATCCTGGCATTTTTTAAACATGGTAAAAAGCCTGGGAAAGATGAATTTGGTGCAAGGAGCCCTGGGTGCCTTGAGTTCACATCTACAAATCTGACTGGCACCATAGCTATAATTACATTGCGCTTATAAAGTTGAATCATTGTTTTATGAATGAGGAATGTGTTGCCTGATTATTCAGTCTAGTAAACATTCTTGCTGTTTAATAGTTGATAAAAATAGACTTTTCTTAACTGCTTGGTTATGATGAATCTAGTGGTGTTCGGCACGTACGTAGAATGTTTCACCCAGGACGAGGTTTGGGAGGCCCCCGTGCACGTAGATCAAACATGCACTTTACTAGCAGTTCCAGCGGTGGGCTTTCATCTTCTCAGAGTTCATATTCTCCAAGCAATAGAGAAACCATGGATCCTATAGCTGGTAAGAGCTGTAACCACTGATTTTAGATCAGAGTCCTTAAATAGACTTTGTTTCAAAGTCCATTATGAAAATGGTTGTCTTATTTCTGTTGGTTTGGGTTTTTTTTAAATGCTTCCCAATGTCATAATTGATGGGCATTTACTGATGAAAAGTGTCTTTAATTGGATTGTTTACAGGGATTGAACCTGTAACTTCTGAAATGAAAAACATGGCCCCTTTAGCTTGTGCTTTTAGCGACTTCTAAGCTCATTCCCATGACTGACCTGTTCACAGGTGGCATCAAAGAATAGTTGACATTTGAAAAAACCCTTTATCATCACCTACTACAACCCCATCCAACTTCCCTCTGTCACTGCCCCCAAGCAAGGCCACCTAGAGCAGGTTGCTCAGGACCATGTCCAGTCAGGTTTTGAATATTCTTACCAATGGACTCCACAACCTCTCTGGACAGCCTGTTACAGAATTTGGTCACCCTCACAGTAAAAAGTATTTTCTTGTGTTCAGATGGATTTTTTTTTTTTTTTTAATTTCTGCCCATTGCCTCTTGTCCTGTCAGTGGGCAATAGTGTCTGGCTTCCTTTTCTTCATTTCCTCCCATCAGGTATTTATATACACTGTTACAATTCCTCCCCCTTCAGCCTTTTCTTTTCCAGGCTGAGGAGTCCTAGGTCTCTTAGCCTCTCCTCATGTGACATGTATGCATGCATTTTTGAATTTTTGAGTGGATGGACAGCAGGATGGGGACTAGGGGAGCAAAGTCCCTCCCACTGTAAGTAAAGATCAGGTTTATGACCATCTGAGGAACCTGAACGTACATAAATGTGTGAGACCTGATGAGATGCATCCTAGAATTCTGAGCAAATTGGCTGATATAGTTGCCAAGCCACTCTCCATGATATTTGAAAAGTCATGGCAGTCAGGTGAAGTCCCCAGTCACTGGAAAAAGAGAGACACCACACCCATTTTTTAGAAGAGTAAAAGGACAGCAAGTCTCAGGCCAGGTGCCACAGCACATGCACCCGTGTAAAAGATGACTTCTAGGAAGAAAGTGTTACTAAAAGTCATCATTATTGGAGACTCTGGGATGGGAAAGACATCACACATGAACCAGTATGCGAACAAGAAATTCAGTAACCAGTACAAAGCTACAATAGATGCAAGCTTCCTGACAAAAGAGGTCATGGTGGATGACAGGCTAGTGACAATGTAGATATAGGATATAGCACTCCAAGAACAATTTCAGTCTCTGGGAGTTGCCTTCTACAAGGGAGCAGGCTGCTGCATCTTGGTGTTTGATGTCATGGCCCCCAACACATTTAAAACCCTAGACAGCCCAAGGGATTAATTCCTCATTCAGGCCAGTCCAAGAGATACTGAGGACTCCTTTTTTTGTGCTGGGAAATAAGATTGACCTAGAAAACAGACAAGTCACCACAAAACAGGTGCAAGCCTGGTGCTACAGTAAAAACAACATCCCCTACTTTGAAATCAGTGCCAAGGAGGCCATTAATATGGAACAAACTTTCCAGACAATTGCATGAAATGCACTTAAACAGGAAACTGAAGTAGAGCTTTATGATGAATTCCCCAAACCCATCAAACTAGACAAGAATGACTGAATGAAGGCTTCTGTGGAGAGTTGCAGCTGCTGAGGGGAAAGGGAGGGGTTGAACACAGTCCTTCACAAATTAATACCATACTTAGTCCCTCAAACACACAGCCCCTCTTCTGTGTTTAAAATGCAATTTAAAAAAAAAATTCCATCTCCAGCTGCCAAAATCTACCCATCTCCCATAAGCATCTGAGTCCCACACTTCAGAGCTCATGTCCCCACATCATCCACATCACGCTTCATGGTAACAGACCTTTCTCTTAGTTTAGAATGGAAACTCTCATATGTTTGAAACTGAATCTAATTCCAGGTGTCCAATGAAGAGAAACTGTTTACAGGTAATCTGTGTAACAAGTTACATACATTTTTAACTGTCTCCTATTTTCCACTGTGAAGGCTGCAACTGGAAAGGCTGATTACCCATAGTTCATTGCAAGTTCAGCACTCAGACTACGTTGAGTTTTGTATCTCTGTTAATGCTTGTTACTTTTAACTAATCTGATCTTTTTACAGTATCCATGTATTATGTAATGCTTCCTTAAGAAAAATCTTATAACACATGTTAATATATGCAACCAATTAATTTTTTTTTTAAAAGACAGAACCCTGGATACTCCTGACCATTCAGCCTCATCTCTGTGCCTGGTAAGGTCATGGAACAGATCCTACTGGAAGCTATGCCAAGGCACATGGAAGGCAGGGATTAGACACAGCCAACATGCCCTAGGCAAGGGCAAATCATGCCTAACTAATCTACTGGCTTTCTATCATGGAGGGACTGTGGGATTGCATTAGTGGACAGGGAAAGAGCTATAGATGTCATCTGTCTGGACTTCTGTAAGGCCTTTGACTCAGTCCCTCACAACATTCTTGCCACTAAATTGGAGAGAGATAGGTTTGATGGGTGGACTGTTAAATAGATAAAGAACTGGCTGGATGCCTGCATCCAAAGAATTTCAGTCAATGGCTCAATGTCCAAGTGGAAATCAGTAACAAGCGGTATCCCTCAAGGGTCTGTATTGGGACTAGTACTATTTAATATCTTTATCAATGATGCAGAGGGATTGAGTACATCCTCAGCAAGTTTGCAGATGACACCAAGCTGAATAGAACAGTTGATTCCCTAGAGAGAAGAGATGCCATCCAGAGGGAACTTGAAAGACTTGAGTAGTGGGGTCATGGGAACCTCATGAAGTTCAACAAGGCCAAGTGCAAAGTCCTGCATCCAGTGTGCATCCAGTTCTGGGGTCAGCAGTACAAAAAAGACATGGACCTGTTAGAGTGGGTCCAGATGAGGGTCACAAAAATGATCAGAGGGCTGAAACACCTCCTATGAGGAAAGGCTGAGAGAGTTTGGGTTGTTTATCCTGGAGAAGAGAAGGCTCCAGGAAGACCTTATTGCAACCTTTCAAGATATAAAGGGGGCTTATAAGAAAGAGAGTTGTTGAGGTTATTTTATGAGGGCCTGTAGTGACAGGACAAGGGGCAACAGTTTTGAACTGAAAGAGGATAGGTTTCGATTGGACATAATGAAGACCTTTGTTTTTACAATGAGGGTAACTGTAACTGGGACAGGTTGCCTAGGGAAGTTGTGGATGCCTCATTATTGGAAGTGTTCAAGGTCAGGTTGGATGAGGCTTTGAACAACCTGATCTAGTGAAAGATGTCCCTGCCCATGGCAGGGGGGTTGGACTTGATGATCTAATGTAAAATCTTAGAGATATCAATCTTACACTCATATAGTGAAAAATGATAAGTGTCTTAGTTCTCTCTATATCTTCCACTTGGGTAGATTCAGACAGCAGTAAGATATCTTACAAAGTATTCTTTTCTAGTCAGAACAAAACCAGTTCTCCCACTCTTTCTTCCTGTAATATGTTCCAGCCTTCAGATCATCTGGGTGGCCCTCCACTGGATTTGCTCTGTTATGTCCATGTGTCTCTTGTCTTGGGAAGCCTAAAACTGAACATAGAACTCTGGATGTGGCTTTGCCCCAGTGCCAAATAAAGGGGAAAAATCACTTTCTGAGACCTGCAGGCTGCATTCCTGCTACTAAAAATATCCCAGCAAAAGAGGATGAAAAATTTTCTGTCATCTTAATGACTTAAGTTAGGTTGTGGGTCTTTAAAGCACTAGAGTTGGTGCAAGAAGGGAGGATGTTTGTGTCCTGGAGTCCTGGAGTGCAACACTTCCTCTTACAGTGGGTGTTAGTTTAGCTGAGTTAAACATGAAGTGGCTGCCTTGGTTTATTTCAGCCTCACAAGACCTTCCCATTTAGAGACGTGCAATAAAATTGTATTCCTTTGAGTCTTGTCTTTTTTCTTTTTTCCTTTTTTTTTTTTTCCTTTTTTTTTTCTTTTTTTTCTTTTTTTTTGTGTCAATGTTTTTTGTATTCAGACAATGTAGTGCAGCCTGACTGGGTGTCTGTATCATGCCAAACCTGTGTCTTAAATTCACAAATTCACATCTGCTACTAGGGTTCTGTTAAGCTGTACTCAAAGTGATCTTACAAACAGCAAGGAAAAATATATGTCTTACCCGGCAGTGTTAGAAGTCTTCTTTTGTATTGGGGTAATAATTGGTACATATTACCAGAAGTTAGAACTTGTGCTTGTAACAGACATGTGCACATTATTTATTTTTCTCCTTGTGGCTGTTATCAGTAATTAGTGAAATAAAATATTATTGGTAGCTGATAGTGATATGATTAGGTGTGCTGATTGACTTGAGCATTTACTGTTGGCATTCCAAGTGTTCCAGATGCAAAGAATTACTGCATTGTGCTTTAGTCCCCTAAGAAAAGCCTAGTTTCAAAGGATTATATCATGAAAGTGAGATGGAAGGAAAATTTTCATGACCTGTAATAATGACTTACAGCTTTAATGAGGATTGGATGGATAGGGAAAAAAGGTAATCTACTACTACTGTCCTCCTTGTATCATAAACAACAAAGTACTACTCACAACTTTGTGTGGAATATAATATGTGTTATATGTATTAATGTTTATTTTGGGAAATGCTTAGCATGGGCATAAATTGTCACAGTCTTGAACTCTGGAAGAAAGGAATCCAGGATAGATTTAACTTTTTTATCATTAGAATTTCTCTTTTTCTAGCAGAGGTCAAAAGGTGCACAAAAAGAAACCCCTCCTGTGTTCAAATATTTTTCATATAATACAGCATTTTAAAAGCCTTTCTGAATTGAATATTTCCTAAAAATGTCTGAAATTATGCTATAATTATTTGTCTTTTCTGCAGCACAGCTTCCCTCTGGAATATGCATTGAAGGTGCATAAAGTCACCAACTGAAGTCAGAATTGAAGGGGATAATAACTATTTTGACTAACTTGAAGATAAAATTTTAGCAAATTCTTTCACAAGATATTGCTTATATGGTATTCCCCATAGGTTGACCCTTATCACTTTAAAAAGCTTTAAGCTTCGACTCTTTTTTATACATAGTTCTTTAAATATTTCTTAATCTTCCCATGGGTTTTGAGACATAGGGTGCTTGTAATGGACAGCCCATGAAACTTTTCCAATCAATATGATTTGTTCATTAATTTCATTGATGAAAGTTTTTAGAAAGCAAAGAAATTGATATACTGGTATTCAGAACATAATTATGCTCTTGTGTGATATGTATTTAAGCAGATTTCACTGGAGAAACTTCTCTCTTTTCTGGCAGAGCTTTTATCTCAGTTATCAGGCGTGAGACGTTCTGCAGGGCAGCTCAATTCTTCTGGCCCTTCTGCTTCTCAGTTACAGCAGCTGCAGATGCAACTGCAGTTGGAAAGACAGCATGCACAGGCAGCAAGACAACAACTGGAAACTGCACGCAATGCAACTAGACGCACTAACACAAGCAGCATACCCACCACTCTTACACAATCTATAGCAGCAACCAATACATCTAACACAGAAAACAATCATCAGACTATACAGAATTCCCAGTTTCTTCTTATGAGGTAATTTGGTTTGTGGTTTTAACTCTTGTTCCATTTCTGTTTACCTTGTCTTGTTGTGGACATAGAATTCAGTGAAACTACTGCCAGATCACTAATGAAGTTTGTAGTTGAGATACTATGCTTTTGTTTACATTTGTAACATCATCTTTTCAACCCTGCTGTTTGTTCCTAGACAATGAATAAATATTACTTGTTGTTTCTCGATTTGAAGAGAAACATGGGATATTGCCTTGTTAACCTGTGTTTGTTTATTCTACTACTTCTAAGACAAGAGCCTCTACAATAATGTTTCAAACTTTTATGCTGATAATGTGAGGAGAGAGAATGTTAGTTTTATTTAATAGGAAATGAATCTTTAATGTGAAGGTTGAATAGAGGTTTATATAAAAAATATTTTGGATAAAAAAACAAAGAAGGATTATGATATTAATAACCAGCATGCATATCTGTTTCAGAAAGTATAGTTAGATCCTACAGTTCTATAGAACAGAATAGTTCAGTTGGAAGAGACCTACAACCATCATCTAGTCCATTCTACTATAGAAGAGTTGCCCACTCTCATTCCAGTTCTTTTTGGAGGTTTAGAATATTGGTTTTCTGGATTCAAGGGGGAGGATGTTTTTCAGTTGCATGTTGAGAAATAACAAAAGCATTTAAGTAGTTTTTGTGTCTAGAAACTGGGGTTGTGATAAGTTATTGCTGTCATGTTGATTTCTGTCAAAACTTGTGATAATATCTCAATCCAAAGCTTTTTGAAAATTATAACTTTAGGGAATGTATTTGCAAATGTCAGTCACTGATCTTGTGAGCTAGGATAGAACTGAAGCAAGCAGTTCTCTTGCTTCTGTTAGGTGATGGTGCATGGACTGATAAGTGAAGGGAATGATGTACTGTGCTTTGGGAATCTCTGGGCATTATGTGTGTAGTACTGTATTTTGTGTCATGCTTGCATTTGGAGGTTGTTCTGGAGAAAAAATGAGCACGTAAGAGATGACTAGAGAATTTTAATGCCCCTTAAAACAAAATCCCTCTGAGGGGAAACAAACTTCGGAAATAGATTTTTTTCCCCCTTCAGCCTTAGAATCTACTTCTATGAAGGATTTTTTTGAAGCATCTAGGAACAAGTTTGTTAAATGTTTGTATTCTTGCATCAGGAGTGCCAGATATTGTCAGATATGTACATGTCAAGAGAAGTGCAGTGGTACCTAGGTTGTTTCTCAAAGGAATGGCTTTCAGGTGTTATTCAGCATGCATCAGTCCAACAGTTTAGGCAATTAGCAAAAGCCCATTTTGTTGATGATACTACTAAGCCCGTCATCTTTCTGTGTTGCTCTTCAGGTTGAATGATCCTAAGATGTCAGAAGCAGAACGTCAATCAAAAGAAAGCGAACAGGCAGATCGCAGCTTGTTTGTTCAAGAGCTTCTACTGTCCACTTTGATGCAGGAAGAAAGTTCCTCCTCAGATGAGGATGAACGGGGAGAAATTGCTGATTTTGGTGCTATGGGCTGTGTAGATATTATGCCTCTAGATGTTGCTTTAGAAAACCTAAATTTAAAAGAGAATAATAAAGGAAATGAGCCTCCTCTTTGATGGCATCCCACTTTGCAGATAATGTCCTCTGTGCTGTATTTGCCAATGAAAGTGGACAACAGCTATCTTGGGTTTGTTTTGGTGATTGTAATTTCAGGTCTGTCACTCTTGTTACATTGTGTACATTCAAAGGAAAAGAGAAAATATATATATGATAATCATTTCCACTTAACCAATTTTTACTTTTAGCAGATAAATATAGGTTGCAGTGCAGAGAAAAAAAAAGCTCTGTGTCCTGTAGCTTGACGTGCAAAAAAGCTCTCCTAATACTCCACATTCAAACTGAAGAGGAAAAAATGAAAAAATCTTTAATGAAGCTGCTGTGTGTATTTATGAATATTAATGAATAAAACTTGCTTGGATGGTTTACCTTAACTACTGTATGAATTTTATTTCGGTGTGAGTTTTAGTGACCTTGTAATTTAAAAAAATCTTAAGTACAAGGAGTAAAATTATAAAACACCAAGGCTTTCCAATTATTCAAAAGTAATGTGACAAAAAAAAAAAAAAAGATTAATGCTCACTAGCAGTTTGCAGACATGAAGTAGCCTTTGAGTAACACATGACCAATAACCTTTATATGTGCTCTCCCTGCGTATTAATGAAAACTCTGAAATGGTCTATATTTTTGCTTACATAGTGTGACATTTTGCTGTATTGTGACCACTGTGTTGCCCTCTTAGACATCATATCCAAGTGGAATTGAACTTTGTAGTCATCTGTAGGAGACAAAAAACAAGGGCCACTACTAGAATCTACTACAAAAGACTTCTGTGTACCCTAACACAAATTTTTGTTCAACTTTCTTTAAAGTCTTCCTTTTTGTGTTAAATATACCTTATTTAGGTATAAACTATTCATATATTCACTGGTGGGGGGGGTGTGTGTTAACCCAGATTATGTTGTTTTAGTTTTAAGACTTCATAGTCCTTATAATTTGGAGTTATGTATTTATTTCATAGTTTACAGAGACTCCTTAGTCTTCGGAGGGACTGAGGATTTGACTCCCCAGATATCTCCATATGTTAAAATTTGGATTCTTAATGCTAACTTCCTATCAACCTTGGTGAAAGAAACATGACAATTGGTTGTGGAGGAGGCCCAGTCCTCTGACAGGCATCCTCCCTGGAGATCAATCCCCCAAGATAAGATAAAACTGCCTAGTCACTGTGACTAAGCTGTGGACTCCTTCCTGCCTCGGGACCCCATGTTATCTCCCTGTTAACCACTGGTCACCTTATCCCTGTCTCAAACCATTGGTCCCCTTCCTGATTCTCCCCTTCCCTATAAAAACCCCAGCTTTTGCCCAGATCAGGGGTTAGACCATCACTTGCCCCCTTTGCTGAAGTCTGCATTAAAGACTCTCTGTGGAATGCTATATGGTCTTCCCGTCTCTTGTCTGCATTGGCAGGGGTAACCCCGGAACGGAGCTGGCTGGACTAAACAGAGCTGATCACAGAGCAGAAATCACTGCTAAAAGAGCTGATCACCCGAAGCCTGTGCCTGTGCTCCAAGGGTTACCCTTGACTGGAGATTGCCTGCAGAACCCAGAACAGCGGCTCTGTCCCCTGGGACAGCCTGACTATGTGGGCTGGTTGCCGGCCGAAGCTGGGGGTCGGATAGGCCCCCAGGACCCAGCCGCAACACTTGGTCTGGATGAGATTTGGGTCTTGAATAGAAACATGATGGGTTTCAAACTAAGCATGGGATGTGTTCAGCAGTCTGGCCTTAGTGCACAAAGGTAATATTTTAATAGTGATTCTACACAGAAAGTACCAGCATGATTGTTCATTTGACATGCAGTGAGTCTGGAAGAACTGTGAACTTTGACAGTACCTCTAACTTATGTCCCTCTGTCTTTTAAAGAAATGAGAGCCTTTTTTTAACCTATCTTGGGCATATTATTTAAGGGTATGGACTGTTACAGATTACTTACGGACACTGTAGCTTGTCTCAAAAGCCAAGTGTCTACATGTGCATGCATTTCTGTCTCCGGGCCCCTGTCTGTTCACAGAATTATGGAATGATTGATATTGGAAGGGACATCTGAAGGTCCCCTGGTCCAACCTCCCTGACCAAGCAGTGCCTCCTAGAGGTGGTTACCCAGGATCATGTCCAGGAGGATTTAGAACATCTCCAAGGAGGGATACTCCACAACCCCACTGGGCAGCCTGTTCCAGAGCTCAGTCACCTTCACAGTAAAAAAGTGTTTCCTGATTCTCAGACAGAACCTCCTATGTTACAACTTGTGCCCATTGTCTCTTGTCCTGTCACTGAGCACGACTGAAAAGATACTGTCTCCATCTTGTTTTCATCCTCCCTTCAGGTATTTATATACATGGGTGAGATGTCCCCTGAGACTTTCTCTAGAATAAACAGTCCCAGCTCTCTCAGCCTTTCCTCATAGGACAGGAGCTCTAGTCCTTTGACCATCTTCATGGCCCTTGGTTGAACTGTCTCCAACATGTCCATGTGTCTCTTGTAATGAAGCACCTGTGTGTAAGTCAGCACAGGAAGGCAGCTGGGACAACCACAGACATATGACTAAAACACAGAGTAAAATTTTTCCCGTTACCTTGCTGACCCAGGGGATTCCCAAAGCAACGCCCAGGCAGAGGCACACAAGTGGAGAGACAGGCACTGTTAAACTCGGTCCATGACAAAGGATCACAGGCTGCTGTTCACACTGGTTTATCAAGGGTTATTCTCAGCTTCAAGGTCACTTGAGCAATTTACAGTCCTCCTTGCCAGTCTTCCACTTTTTAACCCATTCCTCCCAACATTACACCCCCTCACTCAAGAGACCACTGCTGCTGGGGCTGGAAATGTGGGATAAGGAATTTACAAAGGCACTTACAAAAACATATGGGAAAAGGAATAAGCATCTAATGCTCTGAGTTAAGTGTCCCACCCTTCTTGGCAGGGACTTAAACCACTCAACTAGCCAGGCACTACCAGTAGGTTGTGTGATTTGGTGTATTAAGTCCTGAAGATGTTGAATATCATCCTCCATGCCAGCTGATTCAGCAGTCAAGTTGAAGCAGCCTTCAAACTCAGCAGTGTTTATGATGTTGAAGAGGGCAGTAGTTTGTCAGTAATCAATGTTCCTTGGTGTACAGCAGCTACAAAGTTAAGGCAACAATTACCTTGGATGTCTAAGTTAAACCTTGCACAAGGGCACATCAGGTGCTTTATAGTCACTACTCAGAAAGAATAGGTTAGTTACAGTAAAAAACAACCACACACAGCCACACACAGGTATTTACAAAATGATCTTGCAGAAAGGTATCCAAGGTATGTGCTCATAGTACAAGCCCATTAGCCAATCTGTGATAAGGGAGGAAAATAGGAATGTCATCTCCTTCCAGTAATACATATGCTGTTGCTCCAGCTCCTCCTGCTAAAATTATTCCAGGCCTGGTATCTTGAGATGGGGTGATAGCCCACACAGATTGAAGAGTTTTGGCTTATGTTTTTTCAGATCAAACTTAAATTTGATGTTGGGTCTGTGCTGAAGATACCTGAAATTCAAAAACTCAGCAATATGATATTGACATAGTGTATAGAATAAGGGGGAAAGAGTACAGAACCACACTGCATTGTCAGGGGTTATTGCATGAATGTTCACATCTAGATTATTAGGTTGCGGTCACACCACAGAATCCATTGGTGTAAACAATTCCATTTCCCCTGTGCCTAATATTTTGGGAGAGACCATCTGAAAGAACTTCAGTCCTCACTGTGTTTTGTACTGGTGGTATAGAGTCATGCTATTTTGGCCTGTGATTCTTCTACTTTCTTGCTGTTCCCAAACTACAGCTTAAATTCATTTTTCCATCAGGGTATAATGTATAGCAGTCTTGCAATCCCTTGGACCAAAATACTACAGATTTTTTTCAACTTTTCATCCCAGTCATCTGCCACAATCCCTGTAAGGCTATATCATCTAGAATTGTTACTTCTAATTCAAAAGAATATCCTTGCCTAGGAGTGTGTAATTGAGCATACTCAATCAAAGTGTTTTGGCAGGCATTGGAGCTAGGTTGGGGAGAGGGGGGAGAAGCTGGTAGAATTCTTTCAGTGCGGTTTTCGCACATCCTCCCCCGGGTTGTCTCTTGGCTGTGTTGTCTAGAACAGATAGAGAGGACATCTTTGCTTTTAGCTAGTTTCTTTTTTGTTAGCCGAGCCAAGTTTTTTCCTGGGACTGTGGCTTCTTCTTCTGGAACTCTTCAGCTCTGCTCTGGTCTGAAACACCAGAACATCGCCTGGAGCCCCATGTCATGGCCTGGAGGGGAGGCCCTGGAATGCCGCACCCTGGCTCTGGATCTTGGGAGAGCAAGAGCAGGACTCTAAAAAAATCCACCAGTTTTCTCCATGAGAAGGCTTATTATCTAACATTATTCATTCTTTTTTTTGTGTCTTCGTGCATCCTGCTTGTTAAATAAACAGGTTTTTTACTTTCCTCCAAGAAATTATTTAAATTATTTTCAAACGTGTGGGGGAGGGGCTGCTGAAACCTACTGTTTTTTAAAGGAGACACCCTTTTCAGGAAGTTTCCTCCTAATTTGTCTCAAACCAAGACAAAGAATTTGGCACCCAAGGCGTGGCCGGAGAAAGTGAAAAAAAACCTCTAATATTAACATTTTGGTTTTAATCATTTTGTATTGGGGTAGAGCAGTCAATAGTCACCATGTGGTTTGATGCAATAATGTCTTTCTGGTCCCTAGGCCTGTTTGCCTATCCATAGATAGCACAAATTTTGTCCCTGGTGTTATAAATCCTTACTTTGATACTGGTTTTTCGCAAGTATTAAGATGAGTGTTATGTGTTATATGCTTTTGCTATGTCTTTTTCTTTTTTCTCCTGCTAGCAAGTTTTAGGCGTAGGTCAAGAAGAATTTTGGACATTAGGGCTATGTCCTGTCTATACAAAGCAAGATAACCTCCAGTGGACAGATGATGGGGCCCAGGCTGCTATCAACACTGACCGCCTGTAGAAGGAACCCCAGCCCAAATAAAAAGATGATAAACGAGAAATTAAAACCAAATGCTCGTGCTCTAAAAAGGCGGACCTGAGGAGTGGCTACGCAAACTAGTTCTTGGAAAAGTTTGAATATGCATTAAACCCCTACAGCAGAATGGGACAAAAGGCGTGTTCCAAAGACACCAGGTGTGCTCTTGTCAGAGAGCCAAGCACCCGGCCATTTTAACCCTTTGCTTTATTATCTGTCTCTTGTTTTTTTGTTTATATTAAACCTTTTAAAATTTATTAGGTGAGTGAACCTCCTTTTTCACATTGGCATGTAACTTTTACAGAGCAGTTGTATGAATCAGGCTTGCTATACTGATGTGTGTCCTGGGGTGACTTTATGATGCTTGTATCCCAAATCACCCTGTTTATGGTACATATTAAGTTCTGCACCTTTAAGACTGGCTCTGAGAGCAAAGGGGGAGGGGGAGAAGAAGCACGAAGTTTGTGTTGAGGAAAAACATCACTCTCCCACATCCTGCTCCTCGACTGTGGTATCTGCAGCATGGACAGACAGTAGGACAGAGCTTCTCTTTTGCTTTTAGTTAGTTTTAGCTAGCTGAGGCAGAGGAGTTCCCTGGATGTTTTTTTTTCCTTTTTTCTTGGATCTGTTCAAACCTGCTCTGAACTGAAAAACACCCAGACAAACCCCAGGAGCTCACACCTGTGGCCCACTGGGGCCTGGGCCTCGGCACTTTCCAGTGCCAGAGGAACTGATAAGAACCTGAGCGAGCTGAGCTACACCGCATGAAAAGGACTTTTTTTTTCCTGGATTTACCATTTCATCGAACAACAAGAGGTTTTATTGTTTAATATTATTCAATTTCTGTTAAATAAACAGTTTTTTTCCACTTCTCCCCAAGGAAATCTCTTTTCCCGAACCAGTTGGGGGGAGGAGCCGCTTGAATTTGTTTTTCTGGGGGGACCCCATTTGGAGGTTCTTTCCCAAATTTACCCTAAACCAGGACAAATAGAGTTCTTGGTGCCCAACATAGGGCTTGAGAAAGTGGGAAAAACCTGTACTGATTACTAATTGTATTTTGGTTGTACTTACTCTGTATTGGGATAAAGCAGTCAGTAGCCATGTTTGAATGCATAATGTCTCTCAGGGTGGAGGCCTTCATGTAGTTTTGGTCCCTAGACTTTTTTGAGGTTTTAATACTTTTCTGGTCCCTAGGCTTATTTTCTTTTCTAGAGATAGCTCCAGTATTGTCCTTAACATGTAGCTTTTACAGTAGAGGGGCACGGATTAGAATAGCTATTGTGCTGGGCTCAGTGATAATGATTTATAGGAAGTTCATAAAAGTACTGAAGTTTGCGCCAGGTATGTTTGGCATATGGTTTCTTCATCCAACCCTGCCTCCCAGTCCCAGTAGCATGTTTTGGGGGTTTATTGGTAATTGCACCCAGTTTGTCAGAGGAACAGCAGGGAATGAGGCTTTTCAGCCTTTCCATCTTCTCCTTTGAATGTGTTATGTCCCTTTTTGAAAATGTTGTTTCCCTTGAGTGTTAAGGATATCACTTTCCTGGTACTTCAGCTGGTAAGCTTCCTCTATACAGTCTGCAGCTTCTCTAGAGTGAGGGCTGAGATATCCAGAGGAGTTTATGAGATCCCTGCCCCAGAAGTAGACCCAGGTGTGGAAAATCCTGAGTGGTGTGGAGAATGGGAGAGAATGGGCCGGACCCTGAAGAAATTTTCTGATCCCCCAGCCTGGGAATTTGCACCTGAATAAATTCAGAACCCAGACAAAGTGGGGAAATAGAAGAGAATTGCTATGATTATTCTAAGGAGAAAAAGATCACTGCAATAAGCTGGGCCCTAGCGTATACTTATTTCACAGTGCTAGATACTGTAAGGCAGGGAGATAAATAATGTCCCTGATAAATAAACAGTGATAATGATTTATAGAAGGTTAACAGAGGTACTGGGAGTTGTTAAAAATTAGTATGGTCTGTTGTTTCTCTGTACTAGTCTCGGTGGCCTGCTTTGGTAGTTTATTAGTAATTGCACCTAGTTTGTTAGAGGAGAAGCAAGGGATGAAGTTTTCCAACCTTTCATCTCCTTCTTCCCCTTTAAATCTAGTACGTCACTTTTTGAGAATGTTCAGTTTCCCCTGGATGTTAAAGAGACCACCTACCTGGTATTTTATCTGCTAAGTTTCCTCTATATGGTCTGCAGCTTGTCTAGAATCAGGGCCGAGATGTTCAGAGGGGCTGACCAGACACCTGACCCAGGTGTGAAAAATCCTGAGTGGTGTGGGGAATGGGAGAACATGGGCCAAACCCTGAAGGAATTCTCTGCCCCAATAGCTTGGAACTTTCCCCCTGAACAAATTCAGAATCCAGCTGAAGTGGGGAAATATCTGAAAGAGAAGTTCAATGACAACTCTAATGAGAAGAAACTCATTGCAATATGCTAGGCCCTGGCATATGCTTATCATACCCTGCTAGCTACTGTAGGGCAGCAAACAAAGGCAGAGGGGCAGGAAGATAAATCAGAAAACACACTAGTCACTCAGGCTGCAGCTAAACCAGGCAATGCCTAAGCCAATGGCAGTTGCTCCTATCATGAGGAGAAAACACAAAACCAAAACCAATTGCCCAGTGGATGATGATGATGTGGGGGAAGGACCCTCAAAGCCCCCAGAGGACTCAGAATCAGAAATCATTATTGAGTACCTGTCCATGAAGGACCTTCATGGCCTAGGAAAGGATTACACCCGATGAGCTGATGAATCTATAATTAGTTGTTTAGTCTGTATTTGGGACACTGCAGGCGATAATACAATTTTGGATGGTACTAAAGTGAGGCATTTGGGATCCCTGTCACATGATCCAGTTATCAACCAAGGCATGGCAAGGGGGCCTGACTCCTTCAGTCTCTAGACACAGCTCTTGAGAAGTGTAAAAGAAAGATATCTGTGCCCAGAAGATCTCCAACTGCAGCAAACCCCATGGAATACCATAGAACAAGGGATTAAATGCTTGAGAGAAACGGCAGTGGTAGAGATAGTTTTCTCAGCTGACCAAACAGCAGTCCAGACATGGTAAAATGCATACCAGTTATATGGCTAAAACTCGTACGACTTGGGCCACAAGAATACGTGTCGCCCTGAAAACTCAGCTTCTGAGCTTGCTAACATAGTTTTCTAAGGACTTTCCCAGGACAGTAACTATAAACATAGATATGTGTACATTCTTTCTGTTACACGTCTTGTAATGGGCATCTCTCATGGCCAGTGCAGTGAGAAAGTGTTATCCTGACCATCCAATCCCTGGCCATGGTCAGAAGCCTATAAATCCTGGGAGGAAAAATAAACTCTGCTCTTTCTTGCACCACACCTCAACCTGTGTCCGCGTGATCTATTCATCTTCAGCGGTAACGAATATGTTTCTGCTTTAGCAATGATGTAATGGAAAACCACTCAGACTATTTACTGAGTCCTCATAGAGGTATAGCAAACGTCGTTTATTTCTATCTTTAGCACACTTTTATAGGGTCCAACAGGGTTTGCAGGCTTAGCAAGCTACTGTTGGTTAATACATATTGTTTTACATTCTTTTCCAAGTACAGAATGCCATTGTTTTTCTTTATTCTCGCTATTCCAGGAGAGTTTCAAGGACACTGCCTTTAATATTGCCGCCTGGATTGAAAGCTGGCTTGTGCAGACAGGCTTTTACTAAAATATCATGCCCTTATTCTGCTAAAATATTCTCTACAATGATGAAGTGGAATGAGGAGAATGAGACCTTGCTTGTTATAGTGAAGAAGCTCCAAGTGTATGCAGATGCCGTGCATGGCTGAACACATGCAGGAATCTCAGCTGTGGAAACATGTCTGTCAGAGAGCATACAGAAAATGGAAGATAGGATGGAAGAGAATCACCAGAAACTCAAGGAGCTTAAAGAGGACCTTCTCTAAATCTCGCCAGTACAGACTAGATGTTTTGGTACCGGATGCAGAGATCCCCCAGCATGGGAGAGAGCGTACACTCCACAACCTGACCTGTGATAATTCCTGTGTGACCATGGAAAAAATATGAGGATGTAGGATGGAAAACCCACCACTGCTCTGATGAAAAGGATGTGTGAATTGAAGGAGGGCAAGACTCAGAGAGGAAAGTTCCACCAGAAAGGAAGTATCTCCAGTTGCCTGTAGTCGAGTTGCCAGATATGATGGAAGAGTTGACATGTCCAATCCCCTTGAAGGAACCTCTAGAATATCTGCCTAAGGAGGGAAGGACTAAAGGGGGCGTGCCTCTAGCCAGGTAAAGGCCAGGGAAAACCACGTCTTTTGGACTGTGTGGATTCATTGGCCTGGCACATCAGAAACACAAAACTATGATGCCTTAGTCGACACTGGTGGCAGTGCACGCTAATCCCATCACGACATGTGGGCGCAGAACTTATTTCTATTGCTGGTGTGAAAGGGGGATCACACGATTTGACCCTGTTGGAAGCTGAGGCGAGCCTAACTGGAAATGAGTGGAAGAGGCATCCCATTATGACTGGCTCAGAGGCCCAATTGTCTCAGTTTTGTGAGACAGGTGTCTGCTAGAGAGGGCAGGAGCCTCTCTTGGAATGAAAGAATGTAGACCCCCTCCCTCCGAATTATGATAATCCTGAAATCAAGGGGCTCTCAGGCAGAGATCTGGGGATAGGAATAAAAGTTCTTTACTAATATTTATAATGAGGTAAACAAACAATAACTACAGCATTAGTAAGAAAACAGAACCAGGGATTCCGTGACAGCTTTCTCGGCCGAGACGAGAAAGGATGGAGGAGAGGCTTTGCTTCACAAACCCCCTTGGGCGGGCAGTCCTGGTGCTCCTGCAGGGCTCTGAGGAAGACTCAGCTGGAACAGCAGGGATGAGCAGAGATCCTGGGCTGGTAGCTGAGGTGTATCAGCAGCTCCACGGCGGTGCCTGGCACTGCTACATGTCCTGGCAGGACAGGGGGTGCGAGGCCACCAATGAAGAGGGAAGAAGAAGAAGCAGCAGCTCCGTCTGGGTGATGGCGAAATTCTCTTCTTCCCACCGCAGCAGCTCTTCACCCAAAGTGTTCTTCTCTGAAGCTGAAGAAGCCCACCAAACTGTCCCAGCCCTCCCCTTTTCCTGCCCCCTTCCCCTCCTGGGCCCGCCAAACTCTTTGTCTTGTCTTAAGCACCCACCAAGTACCCTCAGTTAGGTTTTCCCCGAAACTAATGGGCAAAAGTTCCACAGGCAAGCCAGAACTAAAAAGAAGGACACTTAACCCCCAACATTATGTACCCCGAAATTTTTCCTATACCAAAATGTTACATTAAATATTACACTTTTAAATTATACACAAACACACACTAACTATATACATATGTACATGCAGATATAGATACAAGCACAGTGTCATGGGTAGTTCACCCTAAAACAAGGTCCCCTTGAGGTATGTGCTGGGTCTCTCCATCTTTCTGCATCACCCACCAAGTGCAACTCGGTCCCTGAGCAAAGACAACCCCACGGATGGGATTGTCTTTGCTGGAGGCAGAATTAACCAAAACAGTTTTTCCCAGCATACCTCTCATATGTACCACTGGAACCTTATCTCCATCTGTTGTTCTAAAGGGGTCAGATTGGGAAGGGCCTGTTCAGTTAGGGGAACCTCGCGTGTTCACTAACCATGTGGCTTTTGCTAAGTGAATCTCCCAGTTCTTGAATGTCCCCCCACCCAGTGCCTTCAAGCTGGTTTTAAGCAGGCTATTGCACCGTTTAACATTGCCAGCAGTGGGGGCATGATAAGGGATATGGTCCACCCACTCAATGCCATGTTCCCTAGCCCAGGTGTTTATAAGGCTGTTCTTGAAACGAGTCTTATTGTCTGACTCAGTCCTCTCAGGGGTGACATGCCTCCAAAGGACCTGCTTTTTAAGTCCCAGGATGGTGTTCCGGGCAGTGGCATGAGGCACAGGTTAGGTTTCCAACCATCCAGTGGTGGCTTCTACTATTGTGAGCACGTAGCACTTGCTTTGGTGGGTTTGGGGCAGTGTGATGTAGTTAATCTGCCAGGCTTCCTCATACCTATATTTGGACTAATGCTCACCATACCATACTGGCTTCAACTGCTTTGCCTGCTTGATCGTGGCACACATCTCAGAGTGATGAATAACCTGAGAAATACTGTCTATGGATAGGTCCACCCTTCAGTCTCGTGCCCACTTATAGTTGGCATCTCTACCCTGATGACCTGAGGCATCATGGGCCCATCGAGCTAGGAACAACTCTCCTTTGTGTTGCCAATCTAGGTCTTGTTGTAGTTAGGGCATAACGGAGCGGAAGACACCGGGATGTAACGGGAAGCTACTAGACCCCCTCTCTGTTAGGATAGCAAGGCCCCTTGTAATTAGCCAATAGCACCCAGGTGTGACGTATGTAGATGGGAGTAACACAGTGAACCCAAGCTATAAAATGTTAAGTTTCCCTGCAATAAATCGCCATTTTCGCCATCCATCACATTGATGCAGTGGGATATGGACCGAGCAGCTGGGAATAGCTGCCGTGCTGGCTCTAGCCAGGGTACCAGCCTTGCTTGAACCCCAACAAGGTCTATCTTTGACACTTCTATCTTTGCAGCCTGATCTACCTGCTCATTGTTATGGTGCTCTTCATTAGCCCGACTCTTGGAGACGTGGCTATGTACATGACGTACCTTCACAGACAGTTTTTTTACCTTGGTAGCGATGTCTTTTCACTCATCAGCAGCCCAGACTGGTTTTCTCCTACGCTGCTAATTGGCCCTTTTCCACCTTTCCAGCCATCTCCACAGAGCATTGGCTACCATCCATGAATCAGTGTAGAGGTAGAGCTTTAGCCACTTCTCTTTTTCAGCAATGTCCAGGGCCAGTTGAACAGCTTTAAGTTCAGCAAGTTGGCTTGATCCACTATCTCTTTCAGTAGCTTCTGCGACCTGTCGTGTAGGGCTCTATATGGCTGCTTTCCACTTCCGGTTCATCCCTACGATGCGACAGGAACCATCAGTGAACAAAGCATAGCATGTTCCTTCTGCTGGCAATTGGTTGTATGGTGGAGCTTCTTCAGCCCATGTCACTTGTTCCTGCTCCTTTTCATCAGTGAGACCAAAGTTTTCACCTTCCAGCCAGTTTGTAATTACCTCCAAAATCCCAGGGCGATTTGGGTTTTCGATATGGGTGCGCTGTGCGATGAGGGCAATCCACTTGCTCAATGTAGTGTCGGTGGTGTGGTGGGTAGCAGGAACTTTTCTTTTGAACATCCACCCCAGCACCGTTAGTTGGGGTGCCAGGAGTTGTACATCTCTGCCAATCACCTCTGAGGCGGCTTGAACTCCTTCATAGGCGGCTAAGATTTCTTTCTCTGTGGGAGTGTAGTTGGCTTTGGACCCTCTGTAGCTTCAGCTCCAGAATCTCAGTGGTCGGCCTCGAGTCTCCCCAGGCACTTTCTGCCAAAGGCTCCAGGACAATCCATTGTTCTCGGCTGCAGAGTACAGAACATTCTTCACTTCTGGTCCTGTCCTGACTGGGCCAAGGGCTACTGCATGAGCGATCTCCTGCTTGATTTGGGTAAAGGGTTGTTGCTGTTCAGGGCCCCAGTGGAAATCATTCTTTTTTTGGGTAACCAGGTAGAGAGGGCTCACAATCTGACTGTACTCAGTAATGTGCATCCTCCAAAAACCTATGGCGCCTAGGAAAGCTTGTGTTTCCTTCTTGCTGGTGGGTGGAGACATTGCAGTGATCTTATTGATGACCTCAGTGGGAATCTGACGCCATCCATCTTGCCATTTTACCCTGAGGAACTCGATCTCTCGAGCAGGTCCTTTGACTTTGTTCTTGATGGCGAAGCCGGCTTCTAGCAGGCTCTGGATGATCTTTTCTCCTTTCTCAAAAACTTCTACTGCCGTGTTCCCCCATACAATGATGTCATCAATGTACTACAGATTTTCTGGAGCCTCACCCTTTTCCAGGGCAGTCTAGATCAGTCCATGGCAGATGGTGGGGCTGTGCTTCCACCCCCCCTGGGGCAGTCAAAACCAAATGTACTGCACTCCCCTCCACATGAAGGCAAACTGAGGCCTGCATTCTGCTGCCAGGGGAATGGAGAAAAATGCATTGGTAATGTCAGTAGTGGCATACCACTTCGCTGCCTTGGACTCCAGCTTCTACTGGAGCTCCAGCATGTCCGGCACGGCAGCACTCAGCGGTGGAGTCACTTCATTCAAGCCACGATAGTCCACAGTCAGTCTCCATTCTCTGTCAGACTTGCACACAGGCCAAAGGGGACTGTTGAAGGGTGAGTGAGTTTTGCTGACCCCTCCTTGACTTTCTAGTTCTCGGATCATCTTGGGGATGGGGATCACAGCATCTCAATTTGTCTGATACTGCCGGCGGTGCACTGTCGAGGTGGTAATTGGTACTCACTGTTCTTCCACTTTCAGGAGTCTTACTGCAGATGGGTTCTCTGATAGTCCTGGCAAGGTGCTCAACTGTTTAATGTCCTCTGCCTCCACAGCAGCTATTCCAAAAGCCCACCTGAGTCCCTTTGGGTCTTTGTAATAGCCATTCCGAAGGAAGTCTATGCTCAGAATACACGGGGCCTCTGGGCCAGTCACAATAGGATGTTTCTGCCACTCTTACCCTGTCAGGCTCACCTCAGCTTCTAACAGAGTCAATTGCTGTGATCCCCCTGTCACCCCAGCAATGGAAACAGGTTCTGCCCCCACATGTCCTGATGGCATTAGGGTGCACTGTGCACCAGTATCAACTAAAGCTTCGTATTTTTGTGGCTCTGATGTGCCAGGCCATCGGATCCACACCGTCCAAAAGACCGGGTTTTCCCATGCCTCTTCCTGGCTAGAGGCAGGGCCCCTCTAGCACTGGTCATCCTCTCCTCCCTGGGCATACATGCTAGAGGTTCCTTCAAGGGGATCATCCTCTTTTCTGTAATATTTGGTAGTTTGGTCACAGGAGGTTGAGGCTACCTTCACTTTAGTGGAACCTTTCTGGTTAATGGTTCCCTCCCTGAGTTGACGCACTCGTGCTGCCAGGGCAGAAGTGGGTTTCCCATCCCACTTTCCCATGTCTTCCCCGTGGTCATGTAGAAAGAACCACAGCTCAGCTCGTGAGGTGTACCTTGTACCTTCTCTCTCTAGCTGGGGCACGTTGGGCTTGGAGTTTTGGGCTTGTGACTCGCACTGGTACCATATGGGAACTGCTCTTCCTCATTTCCCTCGTCTTTTCCTTGAGTTCCTTAATCACAGCAGAAATCCGAGCCTGCTGCGGGCCATACTCTTGAAATTTCTAAGCCTGGTGGAGACAGAACCCACTGTCTCTCGGTTGTTACCAGCGTTAATCAGTGCAATGAAGGTGGTGTATTCGCGTGGCCTTAGATTTGCCAGACTCCACAACATCTGCCCAGTGCACCTGACTTTTTCGGGGTCATTATCATGTTGTCCACCCCTCCCAAAAAGGACCTCTAATACTGCCACTTCTCTCAGCTGTTGGATCCCTTCCTCAATGGTTTTCTAGCCCCTTCTATGATAGTGCTCTTCCATTCTCTCTCTGTGGACAAACCTCTCTCTTACACTCATCAAAAGCCACTCCCAGAGGGAAAGGGGCCCTGGCTCCCTGATTTACACCTGAGTCCTGGGTCAAGGGTCTCACATTCCTTGCCTCACCACCATCCAGTTGCGCGCCCGTACCTATAAGGTCCCAGACCCAAAGTAACCAGGTCGTATAAGCCTCACGCCCCTGCCTTACAATGTCTTTTGTAGATTACGGAGACAGTCAAATGTCAGGGAATGTGTAATGATTTTAACCTCTGGGTCCCCTGTGGGTTGTGAGGGCCCTCCTTTCTTTATCAACAGGGTGCTGTGATTTCATCTTAGACTTCCTCGCTTCTACAGGGGCAACTGCTGCTGGCTGTGACTGCCCTTTTGCTTCAGCAGGAACCTGGACGGTTGTAATGTCTGTGGGTTCCACTGCTGCACCATCAGACTCTCCCTCTTCGAAGCAGGGAGAGGGTTTCCCAGCAGCTGAGGAAATGCACTCTAGCTTCTGGCCCATGTCACATATCTCCCTCACCAGAACCCCCACCCACTCTGGGTGGTTCATTTCTGAGGTGGGCTGTGGGGCAGGGGCAGGCTCTGGGGCAACACCCCTACTCTCTGGGCCTGTGTCAGGTTCTGTGGCAGCATCACTAGTCTCTGGGGCTGTGCCAGGTTCTGGGACAGCATCTCCAGTCTCTGGGGTAGGTGTCAGGGTACTTATCCCAGTCAATTTCCCTTTGTCTCTGAATGCTAAGTAGAACAGGCCTATCAGCAACACCAACTACTGTATGAAGTCATTTGCATCCAGAGAAGATTTTAACCCTTCAAAAACTGGTGGGGTAGGCCCAAGGAACTGGGTGAAAGGTTGGAGAAAATTTCTCCAGCTGTCATTTTCTCCCAGTAGATACCATTTTTAAAGCAACCTCAAAACCATCCAGTTAGTGCGTGATAGCTTTGAATCTATGAGCTTGCTGTGAGAAATGAACTTGTAAAAATTCGTAGAAATCTAAATAAATGTATATAACAATAATGATATAAAATATAAAGTACAGTATGGCACACAAGCCCTTCCCAGATCTAGTCGCGAATTCCCACTCAAAGGATAACGATCCTAGCCGGCGCCCATCAACGAAAAAGAATAGACAGGACAAGGATCATCAAGCTGACAGGGACAGGCTCGGTGCCCATCAACGGAAAAGAATGGACAGGACATGAATCATCAGGCTAACAGGGAAAGGCTCCGACGAGATACTCATCACCGGACCTGAACACCCCGCCTTGCAGGCCACCGTTGGGGGAAGCCATCAGGTAGACAAAGGGAAAAAAGTCCAGCCGAGATATCCATCAGCTCCAACCCGGATCCAACCATCCCATCCAGATGGCCTGAACCACAATGAAATCAAGAAACACCCAGAACTTCTTTACATATGAGGAGACTCTGTCCGGACGTCCATTTGACTCTATTCTCCAACGCCAGGAAATCAATTCATACAACAATCAAGGACCGTTGGTGAATGGTGCCTGCCTGGAATTTGGCCTCAAGGCTAAAAATCCCTATAAAAACCCCGGACAGTCTACCCTCCTTCGTGGATTTGGGAACACCTATACCTTTGGGTATAGACCCCTGTCCACCCAGCGCTGCGCTGTTTGTTTTATTGTGGTTTTTCCTCATTGTTTATTTTTTATAGAAATTGTTTTATAATAAATTGTTTTTATTTAACCCAAATCTGCCTTTGCATTTATAACAGATTGGTGCCGTGACTCGGATCGGAGAAACTGCGGGGAATCTCGCTGCCCAGGACGGGTACCCCCGCTGATTTTGGCGGCCTGGTGAGTTGAGAACCCCCGTAGTTCATTCCGATATCCGAACCAAATTTAGGCGGAGGTAAAAACCACAATAAAAAGGAAAGGATCCGGATCGGAGAGCTCGGGAAGGCACGGAGCCTTCGGGAAGCCGCGGCTTGCTTTGCTCGTAAAACGTCTAGTGTGCACAAAGACACCCACGCAGGAAAATAGCTGTAAGTACTGCTGGTTGAGCGGGCGATCGGGCGAGTGTGTGAGACGTGATCTGTTCGCGAGTGCGGACTTCAAGGTCGCGTTTCCATCCTCCCGCGAGGGAATTGGCCGGCCGCGAAGGAAGCGATACAGAGTGAAAGTTTTTTTTTCTCTCGACACACACTCGTAAAACCTGAGGCCAAAGGGTGTCTCGGGAACTGATCGCAAGGTACTAAGAGGGGAAGGGACGTCTTGTCGAGCTCGAGAACTGGTAAACCCTCTTAGTAAACGGACCCAGGGAGAGGTCCAGGAAAGAATCAAAAGTACCGATTACAAGAGACCTCAGCTCAGCTCGCTGAAAGGTGAGTATCGGCAAATTTTGATTCCTAAGTACACAACGCAGAAACAGATATCGACTCCCGGAGAAGTCGAAGAAAGGTAAGAATATATTTGCGAAGTATGGGGCAGAAAAAGAGTAAGCTTCAAGGAAGAAGCACAGGAAAAGATTCCTCCGATCAGGGGGAGGAATCACCAGACATCCCACTGGAAAGTCCCTTGGGGTGGATGCTAAAACACTGGGAAGATTGTCCCCAGAGGAAGGGGAAATCAAAGGAAAAATTAATACATTATTGTATGGAGGTTTGGGGAGGACAGGAGTTGAGAAGTCACCTCACTTGGCCAGTGTTAGGCACATTTGAAAAATGGACGTGTAACAAGTTGTTCTCCTATGTGGAGAACAAGGTCCCCTCAGATCCTGAGGAGAGGGAATACGCTAAGCTCTGGGTAAATGTCAGAGTAGGGCTATTTCCAATAAAACAAAAAGAAAAACGTGAGTCGAGAGCTGAGTCCTGGGAACCCCTCGATCACTTACCACCCCCGTATCGAGGACCAGCGGGACCTTCCTCTGCAGATCAAGTGGTGCCCTCAGCACCCTTGGGCCCCCGAGACCAACCCACTGAGATACGTGTGTCTCAAGCGGGAGAGTCGGGGCCAGCAGCAATGCCGGCAGCCCTTCCCCTTTCCCCGCCTGTAAACACCGTAACCACAGCAACCTCCTCGGAGGTTTTTCCTGCACAAGGCTGGGGAACACCCTATCCGTCCCTGCCAGTCCAGCCGCCACAACCGGGACCCTCCCATACAACGGAGGGGACTCCTCCCTTCAGCCGGGTGGCGGCAGAATTCCCACAATTGATAACACGGAGGCAACACACAATCACCAATTCCCCTCCCGCAAGTAGAACCCGTTTGAGAGCAAGAATGACGGATAATGAATGGGGAGAGAGTGAAGAGGGGCACCGGTTGTTCCCTCTTAGGGAAGTACCGACGGCCCCGGGAGTGATCGGTTTTGTGAATGTCCCCCTTAACTCTGGAGATGTAAGGGCATTTAAAAAAGAGATGGGGCGGTTGTTAGATGACCCTCTTGGGGTGGCTGAGAGGTTAGATGAATTTTTAGGGAGTAGTATTTATACCTTTGACGATCTTATGGCAATCCTGAGATCACTGTTTAATCAGGAGGAAAGGGAGATGATTAAACAAGCCGGGATCAGAGACTGGGACAGACGCAATCCACAGGGGACGCCAGGTAACCAGAAATGGCCTAGCGTAAGCCCGAGCTGGAATGCACAGACGGAGGAAGGCAGACGGAACATGATGGATTTAAGGAGCATGATTATACAAGGTATAAGAGAAGCGGTCCCTAGGGGCCAGAACATTAGCAAAGTTTTTAGAGAGTGTCAAGGAAAAGAGGAACCACCCACTGAATGGATCGAGAGATTACGGCGAAGTTTACAGATTTATTCTGGGACTGACCCGAACTCTCCTGTGGGGGAGGTTCTGTTAAAAACACAATTCGTTGCTAAATCTTGGGAAGATATTAGGAGGAAATTAGAAAAGATCGAGGGGTGGCAAGATAAAAGTCTTCAGGAGCTCCTAAGGGAAGCTCAAAAAGTATACATGAGGAGAGAAGATGAGAAGCAGAAATCGCAAGCTAGAATTTTAGTAACTGCGGTAAAAGAGGTCCAGAAACAAGAACAGATGCAGGGTAAGTTTAAATCACTACCCGGGAAAGGTCGAGGTTCTCACCGGGTAACCCCGGCCCCACGGAGAGAGCCCCCTGAGTGCTACTACTGTAAACAGGTAGGACACGTTCAGCGGAATTGTAAACAAAAATTAAAAGATGAGAAAATTTTTCAGGAAGACTAGGGGTGTCAGGGGCTCTTTAATTTGGGGACCAGAACATCCAAGGAGCCCTTGATAAAGTTAAAAGTGGGACCCCAACGACAGGTGGTAAGTTTTCTTGTAGATACTGGGGCAGAGAGAAGTACTCTGCAGAAATTGCCATACGGATGTGTGGCTAGCAGAGAAAAAGTTTTTGTAATCGGTGCAAAGGGAGACCCCTTTGAAGTACCTATAATAAAAGATGTGGAAATAGAATCTGAAAATAAAATTTGCTTAGGGAATTTGCTATTAGTAGAAGAAGCAGATTACAATTTGCTGGGAAGGGACATGATTGTCGCTTTAAGAATTAATATCTTGATTAAAAACTCTGAATTGGTGGTAAAAATATTTAAGTTGACTCCTAAGGATGAGGAGAAAATAAACCCTAAAGTATGGCATTCAAAAGGAGAGGTAGGAAAGCTAGATATCAAACCTATCGAAATAAAAATCGAGAACTCTGAGGACCCTATAAGAGTCAAACAATATCCCATCCCGATGGAAGGGAGAAGGGGGTTGAAACAAATAATTGATGACCTCCTAAAAGGGGGAACTTTAGAGCCTTGCATGTCCCAACACAACACCCCCATCCTGGCTGTAAGGAAGATGGATGGTAGCTTCCGATTGGTCCAGGACCTACGAGCGGTAAACGCTAGGACCCGGACTAGATTCCCGGTGGTGGCCAACCCCTATACTTTACTAAATAGACTCACACCAGAAGATGTGTGGTATAGTGTGATTGATTTGAAAGATGCCTTCTGGACTTGCCCTCTGGATGAAAGGAGTAGAGATTATTTTGCATTTCAGTGGGAGGACCCAGATACAAACCGCAAGCAACAGCTAAGGTGGACGGTCCTCCCCCAGGGGTTTGTGGAGTCCCCGAACCTGTTCGGACAAGCTTTAGAACAAATATTAACCCAATTTGCTTTAGAGGGCGATACAAAGCTTTTGCAATATGTAGATGATTTGCTAATAGCTGGACCGACTGAAGAAAGCGTTAGAAAAAGCACGATTGCCTTGTTAAACTTCCTAGGAAAGAAAGGTTTGAAAGTATCAAAATCCAAGCTGCAATTCACAGAGCCTGAAATAAAATATCTTGGACATTGGATATCTCAAGGGAAAAAAAAATTAGACCCGGAGAGGGTAGCAGGCATCCTTGCATTGCCTGCACCAAAAACAAAAAGGCAAATTAGACAAATTCTAGGGCTCTTGGGATACTGCAGGCAGTGGATTGAGGGTTTCAGTGAAAAGGTGAAGTTTTTATATGAAAGATTAAACACTGACAGGCTGAAGTGGACTGAACAGGATGAGTCCAATTTTCAGAAATTAAAAATTGTCCTTATGACTGCCCCGGTACTAACTCTACCAGATACGAATAAAGAATTCCAGTTGTTTGTGGATGTGAGTGGACAAACAGCACAGGGAGTCCTGACTCAGGAATGGGCAGACAAAAAGAAACCTATAGGGTTTCTTTCAAAGATCTTAGATCCAGTCAGTCGGGGTTGGCCTACGTGTTTACAAGCAATTGTAGCAGTAGCTCTGTTAGTAGGAGAAGCGAAGAAAATAACTTTTGGGGCTCCTCTGGTAGTTTACACTCCCCATGATGTGAGAAACATATTGCAACAAAAAGCAGAGAAGTGGCTGACTGATTCCAGGCTCCTGAAATATGAAGCCATCTTAATCAGTTCACCCGGTTTAGAATTAAAAACTACTTCTGCACAAAATCCTGCTCAGTTTTTATTCGGTGAACCTTTAGAGAAATTAGTGCATAACTGTTCTGAGATCGTGGAGCTGCAGACCAGAATAAGACCGGACTTAGAGGATCAGGAGTTAGAAGGGGGAGAGAAGTGGTTTGTAGATGGATCCTCGAGAATTATTGAGGGAAAAAGAAAATCGGGATATGCGATAATAAATGGTGCATCTGGGGAAGTTGTGGAATCTGGTCCTTTGAAAGCAAGTTGGTCTGCACAAGCTTGTGAGCTCTATGCTCTCCTAAGAGCCCTCCGGAGGTTGAAAGGAAGGAGAGGGACCATATACACAGACTCACGGTATGCTTTCGGGGTGGTACACACTTTTGGAAAAATTTGGGAAGAGAGGGGTCTAATAAATACCAAAGGAAAAGACCTAATTCATGGGGAAATAATCCGACAGATTCTAGAGGCAGTCCGGGGGCCAAGAGAAATATCAGTTGTCCATGTAAAAGGACACCAGACAGGATTGCAGTTTCAAACCCGAGGTAACAACCTAGCCGATAAAGAGGCAAAACGAGCAGCCCTGCTTACCGTAAGTATTCCCGAGGTGACTCCGGAGGAATCACCTGAAATTCCCATGCTCCCTTCAGAGAAAGAGATTGAAGAATTCAAAAAAATAGGGGGAGTCATGAAACAAGGAAAATGGTGGTTACCTGATGGGAGGGAGCTGATCCCGAGGGGAGTGGCAAGGAGAGTGTTACAAAGACTACACAAACAGACCCATTGGGGAACTCGGGCGCTGGCAGATCAGTTCCTGAAATTTTTCGGATGCAAGGGGATTTTTGAAATTGCCAAACAAGAGGTACAGGGGTGTGTGGTTTGCCAAAAAGTAAATAAATCCAACTCCAAACAAACTGTTTGGGGAGGGCGGCCTCTCTCATACAGACCATTTGAGAGGATCCAGGTGGACTTCACCGAATTACCAAAAATCGGGAGATATAAATTCTTATTAGTAATAGTTGACAAACTAACGCATTGGGTAGAAGCCTTTCCCAGGGCAAGGGCTACGGCCCAAACAGTATCAAAAATTTTATTGGAAGAAATCATCCCTAGGTATGGGATAGTGGACTGTATTGATTCGGATCAAGGAACTCATTTCACTTCAAAAATTATAAAACAAACTTCAGAAGCTCTGGGTATCAGATGGCAATACCACACTCCCTGGCATCCTCAGAGTTCAGGGCAGGTGGAAAGAATGAATCAGACACTTAAATCCCAATTGTCTAAACTCATGATAGAGACAAAAATGTCATGGATTAAGTGTCTCCCCCTTGCTTTACTAAATATAAGAACAATGCCCCATTCTGAAACGGGTCTGTCCCCTTTTGAAATGTTGTACGGAATGCCATACAAACATGGAATGCCGGTGGGACACCCCCAAGTGGAGGATGTACAAATACAACCATATCTCATTGCTATCAACAAAAATTTACAGGAACTGCGAAAACGAGGACTGATTCCCCAAAGCACCACTCTGGGATTCGCAATACACCAGATACAGCCTGGGGATAAAGTCCTCGTCAAAGCGTGGAAGGAGCTTCCCCTCAACCCCCATTGGGAAGGACCTTTCCTGGTTCTCCTGACCACAGACACAGCTGTCCGGACCACAGAAAAAGGTTGGACGCACTCATCTCGGGTAAAAAAAGTAAAGGAATACGACACCTCCAAGTGGAAAGTCACCACCCCTCCGGGAGAACTAAAGATCAGACTTCAGCGTAACCACAAATGAACAGTGACGATCAGATAAGTTGTATTCACCCTGAGTGTAATTGTTTTCCGTTTATACATTTTAAGTGCGCCTATTGTAACCAGATTTGGGTAACCCACTGTTTGGGAGGGTACAAACCTAAGGGATTGTGCACAAAGTGTCTAGAAAAGGAACAGGATTTGACTAGCCGTCTCTTAATACTTGCCACCAGGGCGGGGTTGTTGGAACTCGACTCTCCTGAGTGGTTCCTACTTTTTCAAAAAGGGATAAGAGGGAAGCTAGACTCCAAGGCAGAGGCTTTGGAAATCGAGTGCCGAAAGACAGTAAAAGTACCGTGCAGGACAGACACGATTAAGTCGTCTCGGTGGGCTACCTTTAAAAGAAGATACGCCATAAGAACTACAAGGGCCCCTGAAGAATATCCTTGCTGCCGGGAAGATGGTAATCCCCGCCGTATATTTTATACGGGCGAAGGGCAAGGCAGAGGGATACACCGGTGGGGAATCCTGATGTTCCTGAATCTAGCCATGTGCTTGACCAAGGGAATGAGCCCCGAGGTGCCTCTGGGGGATCCTCCCCTAGGGAAGTGTGAGCGGTGCCAGACCGCCACAGATGCCGGACGAATAATCGACTGTCCTCCAGAACAACAAAGGGGGTTTTGTATATCCAATGGCACTCAGTATAATCTATGTGAACTAAAGGGGGAGGTCTGGTGTTATCACCCAACGGCGAGTCTTAAGGACGGGCAGTCTAAAACTCCTATGAAAAGAAAGACTGAAACTTCCCATTTCAGGTATAGGAGAGAAGTGGGAATGATTCCCCCAATTCCAATCTGCAGTCAATGTAACAAAACTGTCTGGATAGGGGGAAAAAGACAATCCACCTTTTTGGCATATTATGCGGTTAACCCTTTATGTTACAATAAAGCGAATTTGAAAATGTGTACCATGGGAGGGAAGGTATATTGGGAAGGTAGAAATTTAAAACATGAAGAGAAAGCTTTTTTTAATAATGAACCGATAATCCTTGATTTGTTAAAAAGTAGTGATGACCGGGTATGTTTGCAATTCAACCAAGTGTTCTGCTTCTCCAGGGATGAGGAAGGGGTGGACCCTGAAAACAAAATAAAACAACTAACCCTAGAGTTAAAGAGGCGAGAAGCGGAAGCTCGGAAAAAGAGGCTAGAACAAGAGAGGCTTAACTCTCTTAGTGAGCATTATGAGCAATTAGAGAAACAATACAGCAATTGGGGGTTGCCAAACCCCAACCAGAACCTTTTCATAGATCTAATGCAAGAAATAGCCACAGAATTAGGTCTATCTAACTGTTGGATCTGTGGCGGTTTAAAATCAGCTGAAAGGTGGCCTTGGAAGGGAGAGGGACTAACCCCAGAGCAACTTCTAAAATGGGAAGGCTCTAAAATATCAAAAACAAAACAAAGACCAGAGGGATGGGTTATAGACCAAAGAATAATCGGTACTGTCTGCATTAGCAGAGAGGGAAAAGAATTCACTGATTTAGTAGGCTATACCCCGTGTGTAAGCACACTCACGGTGAATTCGGAAAGCAAAACTAAAACCTGGCAACCTGAACCACCCGCGGGCTATTGGAGTCGCTCCCGGGGGAATAACTGTGAATGGATGG
Source organism: Pseudopodoces humilis (assembly GCF_049639895.1). Lineage (NCBI taxonomy): Eukaryota > Metazoa > Chordata > Aves > Passeriformes > Paridae > Pseudopodoces > Pseudopodoces humilis. Next base: position 4,433,041 of record NC_142211.1, on the reverse strand, counting down.
AAATAATTGGACTTTGCTGGTACAAAAACTCTGGGGCCAATCCCTTCCATGAGCTAATAGGATTGAAGGAATATTGGGATGATCCGGCAAAGTTGAACAAGGGTTGGGAAGCTCCTGATGGTATATATTGGATATGTGGAAAAAAGGCTTACAGCGAGCTACCCAGAAAATGGAAAGGATCCTGCACACTTGGAATAATTCGGCCCTTTTTCTTTACTCTACCTAAAACAGAGAGTAAATCATTGGGAGCCCCTCTCTTTGAGACATTAAACAGACAAAGGAGGGAATTAAAACGGGAACTACCAATAGCGGGAGGCAACCAGAAGTGGAACGAGGAAGAATGGCCTGCCGAAAGGATCATTCAATATTACAGGCCCGCTACTTGGGCAAATGATGGCAGCTGGGGTTACAGAACCCCCATTTATCTCCTCAACAGACTTATCAGATTACAAGCGGTGGTAGAGATAGTTTCCAACCACACTTCAGAAGCCCTAGAACTCCTAGCCAAACAACATTCACAAATGAGAGCTTTTGTGTACCAAAACAGACTAGCTCTCGATTATTTGCTAGCCGAGGAGGGAGGAGTGTGTGGCAGATACAACGAATCCGAGTGTTGTATGGAAATAGACGATTACGGAGAAACAATAAAAGGATTGGCTGCTGAAATTAAAAAAGTAGCTCATGTGCCAGTCCAAAAATGGAATTCAATCCTACAAGCCTCCTGGTGGGACCAGATATTTGGGCAAGGGGCTTGGTGGAAGAAGCTAGTATTTTTCATCACTTGTTCAGTTGCCGGAATCATTTTCCTTCCCTGCTTAATTCCTTGCTTCATCAGACTAATTCACTCTGTTGTGCAAGGAATGCAGATTGCCACCCTTCCAATCGATCCTGAGAAAGCACAAGGGAGACCTACTCCTCTCTCTAAACTAATGAAATTAGAGGAGGAAAAGGAAAACAAAAACGCGATGAAAGCCTTAAAGAATTTTGAAAATAGACATAACCTGGCACAAACATATAGTGAGAATTCGTTAACGGACTGGGAAGAAAATGAATGTGAGTAAAAAAATTATAGTCCTTCCCCTGCAGAATTGGATAAAATAACACGAATTTTTAATGTAATGGATTATTAGGCGGGGGACTGTGAGAAATGAACTTGTAAAAATTCGTAGAAATCTAAATAAATGTATATAACAATAATGATATAAAATATAAAGTACAGTATGGCACACAAGCCCTTCCCAGATCTAGTCGCGAATTCCCACTCAAAGGATAACGATCCTAGCCGGCGCCCATCAACGAAAAAGAATAGACAGGACAAGGATCATCAAGCTGACAGGGACAGGCTCGGTGCCCATCAACGGAAAAGAATAGACAGGACATGAATCATCAAGCTAACAAGGAGAGGCTCCGACGAGATACTCATCACCGGACCTGAACACCCCGCCTTGCAGGCTACCGTTGGGGGAAGCCATCAGGTAGACAAAAGGAAAAAAATCCAGCCGAGATATCCATCAGCTCCAACCCGGATCCAACCATCCCATCCAGATGGCCTGAACCACAATGAAATCAAGAAACACCCAGAACTTCTTTACATATGAGGAGACTCTGTCCGGACGTCCATTTGACTCTATTCTCCAACGCCAGGAAATCAATTCATACAACAATCAAGGACCGTTGGTGAATGGTGCCTGCCTGGAATTTGGCCTCAAGGCTAAAAATCCCTATAAAAACCCCGGACAGTCTACCCTCCTTCGTGGATTTGGGAACACCTATACCTTTGGGTATAGACCCCTGTCCACCCAGCGCTGCGCTGTTTGTTTTATTGTGGTTTTTCCTCATTGTTTATTTTTTATAGAAATTGTTTTATAATAAATTGTTTTTATTTAACCCAAATCTGCCTTTGCATTTATAACATTGCCTTCCAGAGGAAGCTAAATATCCATGAATTCCTCACCTTATCAACTCACAAAACAAAGATAATAGCCACAGTAGCTTTAGTTATAAGACCCATATTTAGGTAAGGTGCAGCAAATGGGAGAAATATAGCCATGACCACATGCCACCCAAACCTGGGTAAGCTAAACAACATGGTTCTACATAACAAGGTTTCTAAATCCAGCATACAAAAGTTAGGTTATTTAAGAACTGTTATTCCTTTTCTGCCCTTTTTCTCTCAGTGCTCTCAGACCCCACATTGGGCACCAAAATCTGTCTTGGTTTTGGGAGACAGGTGTCTGCTAGAGAGGGCAGGAGCCTCTCTTGGAATGAAAAATGTAGACCCTCTCCCTCCGAATTATGATAATCCTGAAATCAAGGGGCTCTCAGGCAGGGATCTGGGGATAGGAATAACAGTTCTTTACTGTGATAAAGGTAACCTTGGATAAAAATTTGTGAAAGAATAAATAAGTATATAACTAGATTTGTAACAATGTAAAAAGTATATAAAATATAGTGTGGCCGAAGAATTTCCCCAAACCCAGCAGTAACTACCCATTCAGGCGGTAACGACCCTAAGCGAAGTTCATCAGCCTGAAAGAAAAAGCAGGTTAAGCCAAACAAAGAAAGGAGCCAGGCCGAGATATCTGTCGACTCCACACCGGACTTGGATACTTCACTCTGAGAGCCCAAACCGAAGATACAATCAAGAAGGACTCAGAACTTTTACATACGAGAGGACTCTGCCCAGTCGTCTATTGATTCAGTTCCACGGTTCCAGGAAATTCATTCAACCAGCCATCTAAACTCTTTGTTGAACAGTAACTGCTCAGAGTTTTGGCCTCAGGACACAAAATCCCTATAGAAGCCCCGGACAGTCTACCCTCCTTCGTGGATTTGGGAACACCTATACCTTTGGGTATAAACCCCTGTCCACCCAGCGCTGCGCTGTTTATTTTATTGTGGTTTTTCCTCGTTGTTTATTTTTATTATAAAAATTGTTTTATAATAAACTGTTCTTTTATTTAACCTAAATTTGCCTTTGCATTTATAACACTACCACACAAGAAGTAATGGCAGAATTGATCAAAAAGCCCGCCTCAGCTCTCTTGCAGGGTGTGAGTTCACGTGCATCCACCTGCCTCTGGCAACAATTGGAGAGTTGGAGCATTTGCTTCAGTTTAATGAGAGTCTTCAATTTGCCCTAGATAGCTATCCAGACCAAGTCTCAATTCATTTTCCTAAACATAAATTATTCAATTTGACTTTTAATTTAGTCCCTAAATTCCACCAAAGCAAAACACCCCTCAAAGCTCTGACCATTTTTACTGATGGCTCGGGGTCCTCTGTAAGAGACGGTCCGAAGTTTCCCTCATCTGCCTCACGACCTTCGCAAGAACAGAGACTAAGACCCTGAAGACCCCAAGGGACTTTGTAAAGGGGTTCTGGCCTGGTTGAGGTGGATGCTTGCTAAGTGATTGCAGGTGTGCTTGCTGTGTTGACACTGTACAATGCCTTCATTCCTGCTGGTGAGCAGGGACTCAGTAAGGACCAGTAAGGAGTGTCCTGTTCTGTACTGTTGAGGGTTAGGTGTCCTGGTTTTTTTGGTTTTTTTTGTTGTTCTGGCCTGCCCGTGGAATTTTTACCCATTAGTTGCTGGGACAACCTAACTGTAGGTACTTAGGAAGTGCTAGACAAAGGACAAAGAGTGGCCAGGCCCGGGGGGGGGGGGGGGAGGGGGCAGGAAAGGAGGGTGGGGACAGTTTTTTGGCTGGCTTTCTTCGGCTTCCGGGATAGACATTTGGTTTTCTGGGTCGCGGAGCTGCTGCGGGAAAGAGAAGGGAATTTCGCCATCACCCAGACGGAGCTGCTGCTTCTTCTCTTTCTTCCCTCTTTGTTGGTGGCCTCGCACCCCCTGTCCTGCCAGGACGTGTGGCACAGCCAGGCACCGCCGCGAAGCTGCTGATACACCTCATCCACCAGCCCAGGATCTCAGCTCATCCCTGCTGTTCCAGCCGACTGTTCCTCGGAGCCCTGCAGGAGCACCGGGACTGACTGCCCGAGGGGGTTTGTGAAAACAAAGCCTCTCCTCCATCCCGTCTCAGCCGAGAAGGCTGTCATAGGGCCCCTGGTTCTGTTTTCTTGTTAATGCTGTAGTTATTGTTGTTTGTTTGCCTTGTTTTAAATACTAGTAAAGAACTGTTATTCCTATCCCCAGATCTCTGCCTAAAGGCCCCTTGATTTCAAAATTATAATAATTCGGAGGGAGGGGGTCTAGGTTCTTTCATCCCAAGGGAGGCTCCTGCTCTCCCTAGCAGACACCTGTCTTCTAGAACCCTGACATGTACCTTCCTTACACCTGCTTCCCAAAGCAACGGGTCTTATCACAGTGGCCTGTGAATCTCCCCACCTCTTGGCCAACTGCCCCTCACTTTGAAACAGACTATAAAAGTGACTGTCTAAGTTACTTTTGGAGAGAGAGACTTCCCTATGGAAGAAGACACCGGCAACCCTGTCTTGTCCGTTGGTGGCTATAACCCCCCCTGTTTTTCTCTTTTCACTTTGCCTCTTTATCCTTCTCTCTCTCTCTCTCTCTCTCTCTCTCTCTCTCTCTCTCTCTCCCTCTCATCTATTGCATAACCCATGTTGCTGGCACTAAAATAAAGGTGCATTATTGCTGTTGCGATTTAAACTGAAATCCCTTGGTGCCTTTTTTGCACTATGAGGTCAAACAAACCTCTCATGACTCCTGCTTGTGTTAGCGGATCGTGACAGTCCTCCCACAAGTTGGTGATGATGTGGAAGGATCCCAAGATGCAGAAGTGGGAGTCTGATGTCCAGGTGGTGGAAGGGTCGCCACAACTGGCAGAGTTGGCAGCTGTCATCAGAGCCTTTGAGAGATTTCAGGAGCCTATAAATGTGGTAACTGATTCCGCATGCAGGGGTAGCTATGAGAGCAGAACATTCACTTTTAAAAGAAGTCTCCAACCCAAATTTGTACAAGATGCCTTCTAAACTGATTTATCTCATCTCCCACAGAAAGTATCCTTTCCATATAATGAATGTGAGGTCACACATCGACCTCCTTGGTGCCATCACAGAGGGAAACAGGAGAGCAGATGCTCTTGCCATGACATCTGGAACAGCAAACGTGACAGACATCTTTGCACAGGCCAAATTGTCACATGCATTTTTTCATCAGAACGTCCCAGCCCTCATGCGGATGATCCATCTTTCACGAGAACAAACCAGAGCTATTGTGGCCATCTGTCCAAACTGCCAGTCATACCAGTTGCCATCCCTAGGCTCTGGGGTCAAACCCCAGAGGCCTCAATAGCTGACAGGTTTGGCAAACATGTTACCCACTTCCCAGTTTTTGGAAAGTAAAATACATTCATGTATCTGTTGATACCTTTTCAGGAGCAGTGTTTTCCTCGGCCCATGCAGGAGAGGATGCCACGCACACTATCTGGCACTTCGTCTTTGCTTTTGCCACCCTAGGAGTCCCCAAGGAAATAAAAACTGACAATAGACCTGCTTACACCTCCCACAAATTAAACACCTTTTTCAGTCAGTGGGGAGTGAAACACACAACAGGCATTCCTCATAATCCCACAGGCAAGTCAGTAGGGGACAGGACCCATGGCACCCTCAAACGGGTCCTTGCCAAGCAGTGGAGAGGGACAGAGACCCTATCTCCAGTTGAGAGGCTTTGTAAAGTTCTCTATGTGATTAACTTTCTAAATTGCTCATTTTCAGAGCCGAGCCCTGCCTGTACTCCGGCATTTCTCAAATTCAACCCAAGCTAAGCTGGAGGAGAAGCCGCCAGTGCTGATCAAAGATCCTGAGACCCAGCAAACAACGGGGCCTTTCCCATTGATAACCTGGGGGAGGGGATATGCCTGTGTGTCAGCTCCCTCTGGCCTGAGATGACTTCCAGGGAAATGCATCAAACTGTATTTAGGACCAACAAACACTGCCCCTGACAAAAATAACAAGATTTACTCCAAGTCTACCACAGAACCGCAGGATAAGACAGCAGCCACCTGGAGATGGAAACACCACTAAACATGGCTCCTGCAGAGCGTACACCACTCTGTCACCAGGTCCCAGGCCAAACAGAACTCCAGAAAAGACAGCAATGCCAAAAGGCTAGGAACATCCTAGCAAGTTCACTGTTAACTCCAGTTATCCCCTAAATTCCCATTTTCTTTTATACTTTCCTTCCCCATACCCACCTTCCCCTTTTCAGTCCCTTCCCCTTTTCCCTAAAACCACCTGTACCTTCAAGTTTAGTTTATTAAGGGGGAATGAAGAGTAGAGGGGAAAAATAAAAGGCAGAGAGATACCCTCCCTTCCTCCAAAAGATAATAACCTATGTTTATTACAGAAGCTCCGGTTATCAGCCAAAATGAAAAACACGCTCCATAGTGCCATTGAGATGATCATCTGATTGCTCCTGATGGCACAGCATGCCCTCAGCTGGATAGTCAGCAAACCCAGCCACAACGTGTGGGTCACCCCATCCAGGACCCTCCAGCAGGACAATATATGCCTGTCCATGGGCTCAGTCGATAACCCACTGCAGTCCTGTCTGGTGGGGATCCCCCTTAGGCCCAGTGAAAACCACTTTGCAGGGATGTGGCCCAACCCGATGGAGAGCACTATGGAGGGATGGAACAGGTGGATGGAGAAATTTCCTAAGGCACTGGAAGAACCTAGAGAATTTGATTTGTTGGGGGTCACCCAAAACCAGGTTTTGCTTTAACTTTTATTTCCTTAACCCTTCAGTTAACTACATTAAGGATGTAACCCCAACCAAAAACATTTACAATTTGGCCAAATGGTGCAACAACACAGTTGAGACTTCATTTTGTGATAGAGACCCTTTTGTTCGCCTAAATATACAGATATGATGTTTTGCAAAACTGTGCTTTGTGAAATCGGGATGTGGTTGAAGGCTGCTGCTGACGCCAGCATAATCTTTTATGGCCTTGCGAGCTTTTTTGAATTCCAGAAAGTTACCAAGATAAGCCCTAAAAGGGAACAGCGAAGAAAGGTCAAAATGATAGGACTGAGGAAGACTCTTGATCTTCATCCCGCGACCACCAGAAGGCAAAGACCCCCTAGCAACTGGAGACACATGCGCAGAGACACCCGAGAAAGGACACGTAACCCGGAAGCCGTATCACTTAAAAGGGGAGAACGTGGAAGTTAGAAACACGGCAGCTGGCGGAGCGGAGACTCCCCTGTCGCCCAGCGCTGATTTTTGCTTATTGCTTGCTTGCTATAATTAATAAAATTTTCTTTAATTGAAGCATATCACTCTCTTGAGTGCATTCATAACAGTTTTGGTGCTGTGACTCGGATCGAGAGGCGTGGATAGAGTCCTCCTTCGGGAAGGCGCCCCACCGGAAGACTCACGGTGGCCCCTCTGGAGGTACCTCTCTCCGTAACCCTCGACCGACGAACCTAAATTTAAGGCAATAAGCAAAAGGGAGACCGGTCGACCCCTTAAAATCTGTGCACAGAGTCCGGATGAAGACGCGGGACGCGTGAGTATAACGGGGAGCCGTTCGGTCGGGGTCAGGATCCCGGAGTGTGGCGAAGTGGTGTGTGTGTGAGAGGGGGACTGGTAGCCAGATTCCCCAAGTGAGTGCGGACCCTCATTAGTGCGTCTCCCATTAGCCCGCGAGGGCGTGGGCCACGAAAAAGGGGAAGCGAAAGAGACTGTGTGATTTGAAGGCACTCCGGAAGAATGGGGCAGGGGAAAAGCAAGCCCCCTGTATCTATTAAACTCCCTCCGGTACCTAGAGATAGTCCGTTGGGTTTTATACTAGATAATTGGAGGCATTTCCCGGGAACAGAAAATAAAGATAAGGCAAAGATGATTCACTATTGTGTAGAAGTATGGGGAGGAAAGGAAATTTCAAAGAATGTATTTTGGCCTATATTTGGATCAACCGAAGATTGGATTAAACAAAAGTTAAATTCCTGGGTAAACACAAAAATCCCCTTTAGCCCAGAGGAAAGTGCTTATGCAGAGATCTGGGTAGTAAGTCCCGAGGTTTTTATATTTAAACTGACAGAGAACTCGGGGGAGGGGAAGGGGAAGAAAAAGGAATCCCGAAAAGAAGATACTTTGATAATGCCCCCTCCTTATGTACCCCCACCACAAGCCCCTCCCCCTCCGAACCCCGAGGAGGAGGATTTAGACATGACCGGTGTGGGGCCTGTTACCAGGAGTAGATCCAGAAAAAAACAAGAGAACCTATTCCCATTAAGAGAAATGCCAATGGGTGGTCCCCAAGCTGGAATAGGGTTTATATCTGTCCCTCTTAGTTCGGGGGATGTCAGAGACTTCAAAAAGGAAATGGGGCATTTGCTGGAAGATCCGTTGGGGGTTGCAGAAAGAGTTGATCAATTTTTAGGACCCAATATGTACACATGGGAGGAATTACAATCTATCTTGAATATTTTATTCACGGCAGAGGAGAAAAACATGATTAGGAGGGAAGGAATGCGCATTTGGGATGCTCAGCATGCTCAGGGACCACTGGCAGATGTAAAATGGCCCCTCCAAAATCCCCAATGGGATCATCAAAATCCAGCGCACCGAGTACATATGCAGGATTTGAGAACTATTATAATTCAAGGTATTAGGGAGGCAGTCCTGAGGGGTCAGAATATTAATAAAGCATTCAATGAGAGGCAAAAGAAAGACGAGACCCCTACGGAATGGTTGGAAAGACTAAGAAAGAACTTTCAACTATATTCTGGAATGAATCCAGACACTCAGTTGGGGCAAGCACTGCTCAAAGCACAATTTGTGGCAAAATCCTGGGAGGATATTCGGAGGAAGATAGAAAAATTAGATGGGTGGCAAGACAGAGGTTTGGATGAGCTTTTGCAAGAGGCACAAAAAGTGTATGTTCGAAGAGAAGAGGAAGCTCAGAAGCGACAAGTTAAGATGATGGTGGCTGCTGTGAGGGAGAGTAGAGATCAAACCTGGAAAGGGAAGCAACAAAGACCGATCAGAGATTCAAAGGGAAGGCAGAACGTTAAAGTTTGTTTTTAATGTGGAAAGAAAGGACACTTTAAGAGAGAACGTAGAGTGAAGATCCAGGATGAAAAGATGTTCAAAGAAGACTAGGGGGGTCAGGGGCTCTACATTCTAGGGACCCGAAAACACCAGAAAGAGCCCTTGATAAAGTTAAAAGTGGGTCCCCAGTACCAAGAAATAACTTTCTTGGTAGATACTGGAGCTGAGAGATCAACCATTCCGTTTTTACCTAAAGGATGTAGTATATCCAAAGAAACTGCCATGGTAGTAGGGGTGAAGGGGGAACCCTTTGAAGTGGGGGTTATTAAAGACGTGATGATAGAATCAGAATCAAAAATTAGGTTGGGAAATTTTTTGTTAGTACCAGAAGCAGATTATAATTTGTTGGGACGGGATTTAATTATTGAATTGGGAATACATTTAGATATAGTTGATAAAGAGTTGAGGATAAGGCTATGCCCTTTAAGAGTGGAAGATGAAGACAAAATAAACCCAGAAGTCTGGTATACACCTGAGAGTGTGGGACAGTTGAGGATAACCCCATTCTCGGTCACTATCAAAAACCCAGAAATCCCAGTTAGAATAAAACAATATCCTTTGTCACTTGAGGGACGAAGAGGGTTGAAACCAGAAATTGACAGATTGTTAAATAAAGGACTATTAGAACCATGTATGTCACCTTTTAACACACCCATACTGCCAGTAAAGAAGCCAAATGGGACTTATCGTTTGGTACACGATTTAAGAGAAATTAACAAACGTACAGTGGCACGGTTCCCAGTAGTTGCAAACCCGTACACGCTACTAAGCAAGCTGGGACCCGACAGTTTGTGGTACAGTGTTATAGATTTAAAAGATGCATTCTGGGCCTGCCCTCTTGATGAAAATAGCCGAAATTATTTCGCATTCGAATGGGAAGATCCAGACACAGGGAGGAGACAACAACTAAGATGGACAGTATTGCCCCAGGGATTCACGGAATCCCCCAATTTGTTTGGGCAAGCATTAGAGCAGATTTTACAGGATTATCAGACAGACCCAGGGGTGACCTTGATACAATATGTGGATGACTTGCTTTTAGCTGGGAAAGAGGAAGAAGACGTAAGGAGAGAGAGTATTAAGTTGTTAAATTTCCTGGGTTCAAAGGGATTGAAAGTATCCAAGGTAAAACTCCAATTTGTAGAAGAAGAAGTAAAATATTTAGGCCATTACCTTAAAAAAGGGGAGAAAAGAATAGACCCTGAGAGGATACAAGGAATTCTGTCACTACCGGTTCCTAAAAATAAAAAACAGATACGTCAAATCTTGGGATTAACAGGGTACTGTAGACAGTGGATTGAAAATTATAGTAGCAAAGTTAAATTTTTATATCATAAACTGACACAGGAGGGATTAATGAAATGGAGTTCGGAAGATACAGAAAAACTCCGGGAGCTGCAAGAAAGTTTAATTCATGCTCTTGTCTTGAGTCTCCCAGATTTAAGAAGACCCTTTTATTTGTTTGTAAATGTAGAAAATGGAATTGCCTTCGGAGTCCTGACCCAGGAGTGGGCAGGGAGAAAGAAGCCGGTAGGATACCTATCAAAGATCTTAGACCCCGTGAGTAAGGGCTGGCCAGCTTGTCTGCAAGTAGTAGCAGGATGTGCCCTATTGGTGGAAGAAGCTAGGAAAATCACCTTTAATAGCAATCTGAAGGTAATGTCCCCCCATAACATTCGGAGTGTGTTACAACAAAAGGCGGATAAGTGGATTTCAGATGCTAGACTTCTAAAATATGAAGGAATTTTAGTTGAAGCCCCAAACTTAACATTAGAAACGACAGCTTTACAAAACCTGGCTGCATTTTTATATGGAGAACCCGAAGGCGAACCTTTGACACATGATTGTATAACCACAATTGAGGAACAAACCAAAATTAGACCTGATTTGGAAGAAGAGGAATTAGAAAGCGGAGAAAAGCTGTTTGTGGATGGGTCCTCCAGAGTAATAGAAGGGACGAGGAAAACGGGTTATGCCATCATACGAGGACCTGATTTGCAAATCCTAGAATCAGTTCCATTAGACAAATCTTGGTCAGCCCAAGCCTGTGAACTGTATACAGTATTAAGGGCATTGAAACTACTAGAAGGAAAGGAGGGGACAATATATACACATTCCAGATATAGTTATGGGGTGGTGCATACGTTCGGTAAACTGTGGGAAGAAAGAGGTTTAATAAACTCCCAAGGGAAAGATTTGGTTCATCAAAAACTCATAATTGCAGTATTAAATGCCCTGAGAAGGCCCAAAAGGTTGGCAGTAGTTCATTTGAAAGGACACCAGAAGGGAATGGACTTGAGGAGTAGAGGAAATAACGCCGCCGATCAGGAGGCGAAACGGGCGGCATTATGAACAATGATCCTAAAAGAAAAAGGGGGGCATGAAGAAATTTTGAAACATAGGGATAGTAGGGATAGTGACTTGAGAAGTAGATTTACTGAGGAAGAGAAGTTAAAACTCCCAGAGACAGGAGCAATAGAAAACCCAGAGGGAAGATGGTTTCTCCCTGATGGCCGGGAAGTACTACCAAAAGCCATAGCTCAAAGAATATTAGAAAAAATACATCAAAAGACACATTGGGGAGCACAGGGGTTAACAGACTATTTCGCTGCAAGGTATATGAGCACAGGTATCCGAGACTTAGCTAAACAAATTACTAGAAGCTGCCTCCCATGCTTACAAACGAATAGGAAAAATCTCAGAAAATTACTGTATGGAGGGAGACCCCTGGCAAAAAGACCCTTTGCAAATATTCAGATTGACTTCACAGAACTACCAAAGGTAGGGAGACTTAAATATCTCTTAGTCCTAGTAGATCATCTCACCCATTACGTAGAAGCTTTCCCAACATCTAGGGAAACTTCACGAACAGTTACAAAGGTGTTATTGGAAGAAATAATCCCTAGATACGGAGTACCAGAGACAATAGACTCTGACAAAGGTCCCCACTTTACATCAAAAATAACTCAAGATGTGGCAAAAGCATTAGGAATAAAGTGGGAACAACACACCCCTTGGCACCCTCAAAGTTCTGGGAGAGTAGAAAGGATGAATGGGGAAATAAAGAAGCAACTTACTAAGCTAGTGATGGAAACGAAACAATCATGGGTCAAGTGTGTTCCACTAGCCCTTCTGAATATTCGAACCCAGCCAAGGGCAGATTTGGGAATTTCCCCTTTTGAGATGTTATATGGTATGCCCTATAATATAGAGGAAGTTCAAACACATCCAAACGTGAGTGATCAATACATCAATGAGTATTTGATAAAATTAATGAAGTTCAAAAGGGCATTGTGGGAAAAAGGGATGCTAGCCCAAAGACCACCATTGGATTTTATATTACACCAGGTACAACCCGGAGAGTGGGTGCTGATAAGAAGTTGGAAAGAGAATCCCCTAACACCGAAGTGGGAAGGACCGTATCAAGTCCTCCTAACAACTGATTCTGCGGTTCGAACAGCAGAGAAAGGCTGGACACATGCGAGTCGAATAAAAGGACCCGTGAAGCCACCAAAGGCTAATAACGGGGAAGTGGTTAGCCCAGCTGGGGACTTGAGACTTAAGATATCCCGAACAAAATGACATCCAAGAATTACTAACCTGCTTAGAAACTTATGAATAATAAACTCAATAAAGGCTTTTATATAGAATATAAGATACCTCCACCTAGTGGTGAGGAAATATATAATGGAAGTGTTAAAATAGGCTGTACTTTGTGCCGAGATTGTTATCCTTTTGTTTGTTTTAAATGTATAATATGTAAAGAACACTGGTGGACCCACTGTCATAGAGGCTACCCACCAAGAGGGGTGTGTAGCTCTTGCTACACTGCCCAGAGGAGACTCACTGATTGGGCCCTAGTAACCAGAATACGAGCAGGAGAATTTGAAGCAGGATCAGAGAAGTGGTGGGCCATCTACTCAAAAGGGGTAAATCCCTTGTATTATTGTTACCATCCAAACGAATCTGCGCCTTTTGTGGCAAATATAGTAGCTGGGTTGTGCAGACGGTGGCTCCAAGAATTGAGGTGCAATACCCCTTTAGTAAAGCATAAAAGTTGGGAAAAATACATACAAAGAATTAATAAGAGAAGGAGTAATTCCCCTCCTGAAGAGTACCCTTGCTGCCGAGAAGATGGTACACCCCGTGTCCCGAAGCAACCGGGTCAACGGGAGAGGCAGAGGAGTAATAAACCGTGGAGGGAAGCACACCAATATACATGGGACCAAAGAGTCATGGTCCTGGAAATGCCACAAGAGTGGGAATGAGACAACCCAGCGAAGTAATTTTCAGAGAATCCAAATTAGCAATTCACAAAAGAAAAGCCTCTATTATAGCGGGGGAAGCCAATGCTCATTAAAGAAGTCAGTAACATTTATAATCTTAATCAGTACATTTAACATTTGCACAAGCAAGACTCACAAACCCTTCAATTGGTCTTTAATCCGACGGGAAGACCAGGTCGTTATCCAATCACAGATCACCTCTGAAGCCCCCAGTTTTCAAGTTACACTGGACTCTCTCATTGAGTGGAGGACTTCCGGTTATAGCCGGCCCGGGCATAGTGTGCTATATATGTGCCCAGCTTCTAATCCAGGCGGAGGATATTGTAATTACCCTGGCGAATTTTACTGTGGATATTGGGGCTGTGAGACAATTTCCATGGGGTGGAAAGTACAAAACCCAGATAAGTATCTAAAGGTAGAAAGGGGTCCACACGGATGTATAAAACCCTGGACAGATCCCTCGGGGGTAGTAACATATGTTGGGACTTGTAAATTTCACTACATCAATGTCACACAACCCCAAGACCCTGGGTGGTTATTAGGACGAACCTGGGGTTTCAGGATATGGGAACCCGGAAAAGATCGGGGAGGACACATTCTTATAAGGAAAGAGGTGGTCCCCCATGATCCTGGATCTGTTGGACCAAATCCAGTTGTATGGGGAGCAGTGGACCCCAAAGTAAAAAATCAAAATAACCGTTCCGAAAAACCAGAAATTAGCAACAAGTCCCGAGTATCAACCACAGTGGGGACACCCCAAGAATGAAGAAACGGGGCTCTTTGGAAAATTTTTCAAGCTACCTTTAGAGTGTTAAATAATACATACCCAAATTTAACTAGGGAATGTTGGTTATGCTATAACATTAATCCACCCTTTTATGAGGCCATAGGTTCCATAGCAGAACCAGAAAGAGTAAACGGCACTAATCCCGCTGCCTGCCTATGGAAAAAAGGAAGAGAAAACATCCCAGGAATAACGTTGTCTCGAGTCACTGGGAAAGGAACATGTGTGGGAAATGTGCCCCCAAATAAGGATCATTTATGTCAAACAAAAATGCAGATTAACGACCCTCACAAGCTGGCTCAGTGGCTGATTCCAGCAGCAAATACTAAATGGGTTTGTAAAACTTTAGGAGTAGCCCCATGTGTTTCCATAGCAATCTTTAATGAAACCTACGAATTCTGCATACAAGTTATAATAGTTCCCCAGATTATCTACCATCCTGAAGAGTATGTGTATACACAATACCAAAACCCAGAGCGTCATTTAGTAAAACGAGAACCCCTCACGGCACTAACAGTAGCCGTATTGCTAGGCATAGGAGGGGCTGGATTAGGAACAGGTGTAGCATCCTTAGCAAATCAGCACCAGGAGCTCAGAGAGCTTAGAATTTCAGTAGATGAAGATTTAAGAAGAATTGATAAATCTATAAAAGACCTCACAGACTCTCTAGACTCGCTAGCTGAAGTAGCCTTGCAAAATAGAAGAGGATTAAATTTATTATTTTTACAGCAAGGGGGCCTATGTGCTTCACTCAGAGAAGAATGCTGTGTATATGTAAACAAAAGTGGAGTAGTAAGAGAGACCATGGCCAAATTACGAGTAGGACTGGAAAAGAGAAAGAGAGAACAAGAAATGCAACAAAATTGGTATGAATCCTGGTTTAACTATTCTCCCTGGTTAACAACTCTTTTATCCACCATAGCGGGGCCGCTAATTTTACTAATCTTAGGACTTACTTTCGGCCCTTGCATTCTCAACAAAATCATTAGCATCGTGAAAGATAGGTTAGAAGCAGCTCACCTTATGTTAATACGAGCTAAATATGAAGCCTTAAATGGGGAAGAGACAGAAGATTATTTAGAGTTAAGCAAAAGAGAACTACAAAGATTTAGCGAACAAAAGTAAGGAATAGAAAAAGGGGGGATTGTGATAAATAGAGACCCTTTTGTTCGCCTAAATATACAGATATGATGTTTTGCAAAACTGTGCTTTGTGAAATCGGGATGTGGTTGAAGGCTGCTGCTGACGCCAGCATAATCTTTTATGGCCTTGCGAGCTTTTTTGAATTCCAGAAAGTTACCAAGATAAGCCCTAAAAGGGAACAGCGAAGAAAGGTCAAAATGATAGGACTGAGGAAGACTCTTGATCTTCATCCCGCGACCACCAGAAGGCAGAGAAAAGACCCCCTAGCAACTGGAGACACATGCGCAGAGACACCTGAGAAAGGACACGTAACCCGGAAGCCGTATCACTTAAAAGGGGAGAACGTGGAAGTTAGAAACGCAGCAGCTGGCGGAGCGGAGACTCCCCTGTCGCCCAGCGCTGATTTTTGCTTATTGCTTGCTTGCTATAATTAATAAAATTTTCTTTAATTGAAGCATATCACTCTCTTGAGTGCATTCATAACAATTTGACTCCTCCAGTTCCATCTTTCTCAGAGTGCTCCCCCCGGGTGTGTGTTTCTCCTCTGCAGATACAGGGCCTGGGGTGGAGTTCCTTCATGTCTCAGGGGAGGTCCCTGCACTTTTGGACAGCTTAGTACTGAGAGGAATGATGAGCTTGTCTTTACAAACAAACTGTGGGTCAGCTGATAAGGTGTAGCTATCAGTGAGAGACAACAGAAACAATGGGATGGATTCCAGTAGAAGATCAAAGAGGCACTGAAAGAACACTATGAATTCCATAAAATTTAAGAAGGGATTATGCATTGGGGGTGGGGGGGGAAGGTATCGCAAGTATTAGGCGTACCGGGAAGCCTGTACCTCTCAAGTACCTCAGCCTATGGGGAAAGGGAGAAGGGACAAGTGGCCGGGAATTAAGATAAAAAGGAGGCTGCGCCCTCCAAAAATTTGGGAGACCCCAGGGGAATGTCCCATGGCCTCTCCCTTTATTCGAATAAACTGTGATAAATATAGCATTGGATAAAAATTAGTGAAGGAGAATAAAGAATTATATGTTATATTTGTAATACTGTAAAGATACAAAATGTAAAATTATCCAGAGATTCCTTCCCGAGTCGGACAGTAACGATCGACTGCGATGCTTATCAGCACGAAATAAAGAGCAGGACACAGGCAATCAAACCAGACAATAAGAGTAGCCCGGTCGAGATATCCATCTGCTCCGCACCCAAACTGGCCACTCCACCCTGGGAGATGCAATCAGAAGACACTCAGAGCCATTCGCATGTAAAAGGACTCTGCCCCATCGACCATTGACTCAGCTCGATGGATCTGGGAGGTCTATTCACCCACACATCTAGACTCTTTGTTGGACTGTGCCCATCCTGGGTTTTGCCTCAGGATACAAAAATCCTTATAAAAACCCCGACTGCAGTCCCTTCCTCGTGGATTTGGGAAAATCTGTACCTCTGGGTGCAGACCCCTATCCACCCGGCCCTGCGCTGATTTATTTTATTGTGGTTTTTCTCCCGTTGCTTGTGTTTGAAATTGTTTTATAATAAATCGCTTTTTATATTAACCCTAATTTGCCATTGCATTTATAACATAAAGAAAAAGGACTCCTCTGTCTCCTTTTTGGACATAAACCTCTGGTGTTTGTGGATTAATTTTCCTGACAGTACCCTCACCCCAAACATCACCCTCGTGCAAGATTTGACACAGAAAAACAAATTGGCACAACAAAAATGTACTCCCACAGGATCTGATGAAAATTGTGATTCTAAATTTACTGATTGGCGAAAGAATAAACAGGTCGCAGTGTCCATCTTCCTCCCATGGGTGGCCGCTGCAAAAGGCCTGGGTGAGATTTCACATCTGGGGTGTTGGCTTACTAAGCAGGCCAACAGAACATCTAAGGCACTCAGCACCCTCCTCAAAGATGAAGATACAACCAGACATACCATCTTGTGTCATGAATAAAATCTCTCAAGAAATCCACCCCGGTTAAAATACTGTGTTTAGTTATGTACAGTTAATGTTCTTATCCCATTTGTAAACCTTGTATCCCTTGTTTACTCCGATGGTTATTAGTAATGTTAATTACTTACCAGTTTCTGTAGTGTTTGAAAGGTTCTTATGAGACATTCCTGTACCCTTTCCCTTACTTCCCTGCTACTATGTAACAAAGCTGCTTCCATGGGGGATAAATCAAACTAACAAAAGCAACCCATTAGAAAGGTATGCCGCAGAAAGAAGCAACTCCCATGGACTAGAACAAAGAAACTCCCAGGAAGCTATGCAACCAAGTAATATGCAAACTAAGGCATGCAGGACACCAAAACAACAAGCTAGCAGAGGAATAAAAGGACAAGGAAACATATTCTAGCAAGCTATGATGAAAGATCATCTCCCTGTATCACCTAGGCCTGCTTAGAAACCATCTTCCTGCATCACCATTGTTATAGATACATTTTATATTGTTGGCTTTTCGCAAATATTAAGATGAATGTTATGTGTATAAGAATGAGAAATTTTGTTGTATTAATATAGTTTTCTTTATTTCTGTTATTGATGAAATTTAGAAATAGTAGTATAATACATACATGTTAAGTTATGGCATAGTATTAAAATAAAAACTGTCTTTGTTTGTATAACCCAAAGACTGAGGAAAAATAGCTAGAGAACTCCTGCATTTGTAAACTATCTTATCCAGATGAAGACAGCAGTGACCAGAACTCTGGGGGGAGGAATTTATTGCATTCCTGGTATCAGAGAATGTAAATCTCAATGGCGCCAAGAAGATTGATCTATTGGGAAGGGGGCAAGAGAAAACTAAACAGAAGAACACCAAAGATCCTAAGAAGAATGTATGAATATGTATGAGAATTTATGGATATGTAGTAGGATTCTGTTTTTAAGGGACAATCCTTTGTTAGTAAGGTGTGCTCTCTTAGCTGAATGCAGAGACACCCGGCCGTATCTGTATACTTTACTTTATTTTTCTCTCCTAATTGTTTTTTTATTAAACTTTTAAATTCTATAAAAATTATGTGAACCTCGTTTTTCACACCATGACCTAAAGAGGACTGGAAAGGACTGACCCCCCTAGACAATGAGCCAGAACAACAGGCCTCCTGGATACTCTCATGAGGACAGAAGCCCCAGCTCTGCAGTGTGTGCTGCAAAGCTGAATTGTGCCTCCTCCTTGGAGCTGCCAGTGTGGGAACGGCTGCGGTGCAAGCAACTCCTTGGGCCCCCCACCCCAAGAGCTGAATCCTAATAAAGGCATCAAACAGGAGTCTTGTCTCCTGGCCAATTTCTTTCACCTTCTAAAACCATGCAACAGCTGACTTTCTCATGTTAGTCCGTGGACACGGCTGCCAGGACTTTGAAGGCCTCTTCTGCTTTAACTTGTCAGAGCAAAGCCAGTCCATCTCCAGGAACATCCAGCTGCTCAAAGAAGACATCAAAGAGCTTCAGGCCATGACAAACCCCAAATTGTTTACAAATTCTTTGGGATACTTGGGACTAAGAGGCTGGGTTGCCTCCTTCCTTAACAGTGTGTTGTGGATTCCTTTGGTTATTGTTATTGTGCTGATTATGTTTTCATGTTTTTTACATTGTTTTAAAAAGGTTGCTGGGGAAGCCTTCATAATTACTAAAAAATGGGGAGTTGTAGTGGCCAGGAATCTGGCCAGCGATGTGGTCATTCTACCTTGGAGAGAAGAGAGTCCTTAAGATTCAGCTTTCCACCCCCACCCTGGGGGAGAAACCCTGGTTAATAGCCCTCACAGTTGTGGT
Organism: Pseudopodoces humilis; assembly: GCF_049639895.1. Lineage (NCBI taxonomy): Eukaryota > Metazoa > Chordata > Aves > Passeriformes > Paridae > Pseudopodoces > Pseudopodoces humilis. The sequence goes on along the minus strand of NC_142211.1, from coordinate 4,414,012 downwards.
TCCTCATTGGTTATCCCCTTTTGCCCTGCCCCTGGCCTCCAGGGATAAAACCCTCTGTTTTCTCTGTATCCCCGGCTATTCGTTATGGGATTTCTTGCTGATTAAACTCTCCTGAGAGATCTATTACAATAGCTCAGTCTCTTTCTTCAGTGCCACCTCGGAGAGCTGGAGTTTTTACTCTAAAGCCCTTCTAAGGGCTAGGAGCAGAAATCACAGAAGCAGCTGTGGGCGTGCAGGAAGTTGGAGCACCCCCCACCAACCTTCTTTCCTTCACTCAGTTCCAGATTTTTCATTGATGTAATCAGTTCAGCTCTCTGTGATGATACATTCAATGCCAAGGCCTTTGGCTTGATGACCTTGTTCGTGGTTCTCACTGCTGTGGAGGGCGGTGAGCTGACCATCAGTGTAGGCACTCTCCCCTGGAGGGAAAGCCCTTAGGATTCATCTTTCCACTCCCCTCGAGGGAGAAACCTTGGTTAATAGCACTCACAGTTGTGGTGGGCAAAAGAAGTCGCCTCCCAGCATACTTGCAGCCCCTGTAGATTCTAGATATCTCATTGGTTCTTCCCCTCTGCCCTGCCCCTGGCCCTCAGGGGTAAAACCCTCTGTGTTCTCTGAATCCCTAGTGTTGGGAGTTAGGTGTCCTTTTTTTAGTTCTGGCTTGCCTGTGGAATTTTTACCCATTAGTTGCAGGGAAAAAACGTAACTGTGGGTACTTGGTGGGTGCTTAAGAAAAGACAAAGAGTTTGGCCAGGCCCAGGGGGGAAGGGGGCAGGAAAAGGGGAGGACTGGGACTGTTTGGCGGGCTTCTTCAGCTTCGGAGAAGGACACTTGGGGCGCAGAGCTGCTGCGGGGGGGAGAAGAGAATCTCTCCATCACCCAGATGGAGCTGCTGCTTCTTCTTCTTCCCTCTTCGTTGGTGGCCTCACACCCCCTGTCCTGCCCAGACGTGTGGCAGTGCCAGCCACCGCCACGGAGCTGCTGAAACACCTCAGCCACGGGCCCAGGATCTCTGCTCATCCCTGCTGTTCCAGCCGACTGTTCCTCAGAGCCCTGCACCGGGACTGCCCGCCCACAGGGGCTTGTGAAGCAAAGCCTCTCCTCCATCCCTTCCTGTCTCGGCCGAGAAGGCTGTCACAGGGTCCCTGGTTCTGTTTTCTTGCTAACGCTGTAGCTATTGTTGTTTGTTTGCCTTGCTATAAATATTAGTAAAGTGATGTGCGGAATAAAAGGAACCCTATAACTCGCAGAGTAGTTATAAGAGCAGGTATGAATTTATTCAGCGCTGAGGTGCATGGGGGATATCTCCTCTAAAAAGCATGCACCCTTTTTTGATTTGGTTTCCCCTTTTTATCTTTTACAGACCAGGTTTACACGATACGCCTAATACATATTCATTTTCTAACCTCGCCTGTCTTCACTTCATATTACAATTAGCCCCGTGCCCCTTTCAGTCCTTTGGTCGCCTTTTTTGGAACTTTAAATTCGTTTCTGTTTCTTCCGGCTTAGGGTTCGAGGAATCTCTTTTATCCTGTGGTGCCTTTGTCTTTGCATCTTGCTTGTGTATTCCAGCTCCTTATCTCATCTTGCAGTCTGGCTCTTTTTCCTGTTCTTGTGGATTAGGGTGTCAGGGTCTGGTTTTGTCAGACACCCCTTTTAGTTAAGCATTTTTCTTTGTTTCAGTCCCCCCTTTTCTAGAAAATTAGTAAATTCTTTTACTTAGCAATTTTATTTTTCAGTCTATTTTTACAGCTTGCTCTCTTCGGTATGTATCTCTCATTGTATTACCATATGCTGCTGCTAGGGAAGTCAGTACTGCTATCCGTTTTAACATCTTCTAGTTCTAAACAAACATTGTAATCGATAGCACTAGACTTATACCTACTAATGCTAGTATTATAATGATAGGGTGGCAAAGTGTGTTCAAAATCTCAGTTGCAGTTGGTGACCATCTAAAGAGTGCATCCTACCAGTGATGATTTGTGTCTTGGTTTACTCTTTGTAATACTTTGCTTATTTCCTTTGTATCATGATAGACAGTAATCAGAGTCTTTTGCCCGTTTTCTTGGATCTCTTTCAGGATTTTTGCTAAATCTTGGTGGTTCATTAGCTGTTTTACTAATGTTAGGTTCATTCCAATGGGTGTAGGTGATAATTTATGGTATATTGTATAGTTAGATCTTATTAACTAGTGGGATGTAACCGGTGTTGAATATAAAAAATCACACTCTACAATTTTAACAAATTTACAAATACAAAAGTTAGAATGGTTCTTAATAGGCAAATTTACATTGTTATCATCTATTTCTACAGAAACACACACAGTTCTTAGACATACACAGCCTAGGCCAATATATACAAGCACACTCTTCTGACTAGTATCAGGATGAATCTCAAAGTGGCAGATGCTTTGCTCAGTGTCTAAACATATGTCTTGTGCATCAATTGTGTTAGCCTCACAGATAAACCTTTGTTGTTCCCGGGTAACACAAGATTTCAAATTTACAGTTTGTCACTTCCTATTCATCAACCGGGCTCATGCTCTATGTTCCGAGGGGTAGAGAACTGCCCCTTCATGATTCAGTCTTAATGCAATAATAGGGTGGATATTGTAAATTGTGGCATTACATATAGTCAGCACAAAGGCAGTAGCTATTTCGGTGGTAGGGTCATAAGTAAAATTTACTAGAGTCCACTAAGACTGAAGTTTTCTTTCTAAATTATTTGCATTGTCTCAGACAATTTTCCTAATTTCAATTGGAAAAGCACCTTCACTTCCCTCTCTTATTATTGAAGCAACTATTGATTGCATCTATAATTGTGCTTGTATGCAGCTAAGGGCTAATGACACATTATTTTGGGCAATATTTAGTGCTTTTATTATTAGCTTGTGGTCTTGGTCTCCAGCCTCTTTCCACTTTGGTAATATTTTAGAAACTTCCTATTGGTCAGTTCCTAGTGCTAATAAAGAGGATTGTAGGGGCTGTTTTAGTTTCGACAAATCACTTGTTGCAGCCGCTAATTTATTCATTAATATTTCTGAATCAATTCCATTTAATACTCCTAACCCTGTTCCTAATATTCCAGTTAAGTCTCTTCTCATTCTGCCCTTGAAGTGTATCTGCTTTTGTAACCATGTTGCTCAGCCCTCAGATGATGTCTTTAGGAAAGAGGAGCAGGTTGGCTGAATCTCAGAGATGTTAGTTTGCATTAGTAATTCAATACGCTTGAGAGACCACTCTGGATTAAATAACAGTTGTTGTTGTCTTGTATTTTTTATTACATATGGACTAACTTCATAAATTTTAGGTTTAATCTTAGGTTTAACTTTAGACGGTGTGGTCTGAGCTTGGGTTACAGTTGATTTGGTCGTTGCAATAGGCACGGCTTTCATTCTAAACTTGAATGTTAGCCTTTTATCCTTACGACCCCAGAGGCAGACTACATCCACTGTTTGTACTACTGTAAAATTATACCAACAATCTAATTTACTTAAATGGTCACAAACTTCCCAGTGCTTGCCCGTAGGAGAAGCTGAAACACTAATTTGGACTGCCTTTTCATAGTTAGTCTCATTAATCATCCGGCATCTTACCCTGATTACTTCTCCGATAGTCTCTTGAAGGGTCCATAGCCTTTGTTTTTGCCATTCTTGCTTTTTATATATCTGGTTTTCATGCATAACTACAGTTGATAGGTTTAAATCTCTTATATCAGAGTGTTTTCCCATGAATCTAGTGGATTGAATGAAAGCTTGGGACCAAGGCTATTCAGCATTTTTCTGGCTAGAGGTGCTTTCCAATTCTTGAATTACACTTGTGGTTACAAGTAAAACAAACAGACTGACTTTATTGACTAGGTTTTTACAAGCTAAATCATGGAATGCTCCCAACTGCAATGTACTCATTTTGCTCTAGTAAGTTTTAGTTTCAGTTCATTGTCACCCAGTGTTACTTTCTAAGGGGCTTCTGGAGCTTTCTTCACTCGAGAATGGTGAATCCAGGCGCTCTGTTCCTTGATCTTAACTGCAGTGAAGGTGGTGAGGATCACTTGGAACGGTCCTTCCCACTGTGGTTTTAAAATTTTTTCTGTAAGAGACTTAACATACACATAATCTCCAGGCTGTATGTCATGCACTGGCCCATCCAGCCCTCTGCTCCGGGTTCCAGCCACGTTTCTCAATTGTTTTGAGCTGTTTGCCTAGGGCTATCATATAGGCAGTCAGCCTCTCCTCCCCTACTTGGGTAGGCAATCCCTTTTGCACACCATATGGTCTCTCATAAAGCATTTCAAAGGGACTTAGTTTTTCTTTGGCTCTGGGCTTGGTTCGGATCCGCATCAATGCCAGTGGGAGAGATTGGGGCCAAGGTAAATTAGCTTCTTGTCTCAGCCTCACAATTTGCTGTTTAATTAAATGATTCATTTTTTCTACTTGGCCACTTGACTGGGGGCGATAAGGGGTATGGAGCTCCCAATCTATCCCCAGATGTCGACTGATTTGTTGTACTATTTTTGAGATAAAATAAGGCCCCCTATCTGAAGATAATGTGGCTGGAACCCTGAAGCGTGGTATTACCTCTTGTAGCAATACCTTGGTTACCTCCTGGGCTTTGGCAGTCCTGGTTGGAAAAGCCTCTGGCCACCCTGAAAAGGTATCTGTTAAAACTAGCAAATATCGATACCCCCCTTTTCTTGGGAGTTCTGAGAAGTCAATTTGCCATTGTTGTCTAGGCTCATGGCCTTTTCTAATTTGACCGAGTTTTGGTTTGGGGGTATTCTTAGGTTTAGTCTGGAGGCAAATGTCACACTGCCGAGTTACCTGAATGACAGTAGAGTATAAATTTTTGGCAGTAATCTTTTCAATTAGATAGCTATACAGGGCATCTATTCTCCAGTGTGTTTTCTGGTGCTCTTCTCTTACTAGTGACCATAACAAATGAGAAGGGATGACTATTGTCCCTTCTGCGGTAATAGCTCATCCCTCTTGGTTATATTTTCCCCCTTGATCTTGAATTAGTTTTCTATCTTTTCTAGTATATACTGGCTTACTTTCGAGGGAGATCTGTCTATCAGGAATTAAGGCTCTCTCAATTGTTATCTCACCTTTTGCTGCTTCTTTTGCCTCTCTGTCCGCCAGCTTGTTTCCTTCCTCTAATTCTGAGCTCACCTTCTGGTGTGCCTTAATGTGCATAATTGCTACTTGCTCAGGTAGCTGGACTGCTTCTAGTAGCTGCAATATCTCTTGCGCATGTTTGATGTTTTTCCCTTGTGAGTTTAACAGTCCTCTTTCTTTCCAGATGGCCCCATGTGCATGTACAACCCCAAATGCATATCTTGAGTCTGTATAGATGTTTATTTTCCTTCCCTTTGCAATCTCCAGGGCACGGGTTAGAGCGATGATCTCTGCCTTTTGTGCAGAGGTATCCGTTGGTAAGGGTCTAGATTCTATTACCTCTTTGCAGGTGGTAACTGCATACTCGGCGTGTCGCTTTCTACTGATGATGTAGCTGCTCTCATCAGTGAACCAGGTTTCTACATCATCTAGTGGGGTGTCTTTCAGGTCTGGGCGGCTGGAGTAGGAAGCTTCGATGGTCTCCAGGCAGTCTTGGTGCACCGGCTCCCCTTGATTTCCACTGAGAAAAGAAGCTGGGTTGATAATGTTAGTTACAACTATCTCTACATCATCTTGTTTTACCATGATGGCTTGGTATTTCAGGAACCTTTGTGGGGAAAGCCAGTGCCTGGCCTTTACTTCCAGGACTGCAGACAATGTGTGAGACACCAATACAGTCATCTTCTGGCCCAGGGTGAATTTGCGTGCTTCTTGAATATTCAGCACCACTGCAGCAACAGCTCTAAGGCATCCTGGCCATCCCTTGGCTGTTGCATCTAGTTGTTTGGAGAAGTAAGCAACTGCTCTTCGGTATGGACCTAAGTCCTGGGCCAGTATTCCCAGGGCAATTCCTTGCTTTTCATGGGAAAACAGGAAGAACGGTTTACTTACATCCAGGAGTCCAAGCGCTGGGGCCGACATTAGGGCATTCTTCAGCTGGTGGAAGGCTTGTGTGGCCTCTTTTGTCCACTGGAGTTCTCTGTTCTCGCTTGTAATGAGCGCATACAGAGGTTTCACAAGCAACCCGTAGCTGTGTATCCATAGTCTGCACCATCCTGTCATTCCTAAGAATGTTTGCAGCTCCTTCACTGTTTGAGGTTTTGGGGTTTGGCATATCGCTTCTTTGCGATCTTGCCTTAGAGTCCGCTGTCCAGCACTGATCTCATAACTCAGATAAATTACTTTTGGCTTCACTACTTGGGCCTTTTTCTTTGATACTCTGTATCCTTGAAGTCTCAGAAAGTTTAGCAGGCTTACAGTCCAGGCTATGCATGCCTCTTTTGTCTGGGTGGCTATGAGGATGTCATCCACCTACTGCAATATCTTTCCTTCTTCTGGGGGAGCCTCTCAGGTTTCCAGATTCTTGGCAAGTTGCTCTCTAAACAGAGTAGGAGAGTTTTTAAATCCTTGAGGCAACACAGTCTAGGTGAGCTGGGATTTGAGCTCACTTTTGGGGTTTTCCCATTCAAATGCAAAAATTTTCTGGCTGTCTTCATGGATAGGGAGGCAAAAGAAGGCATCTTTCAAGTCTAAAACAGTAAACCAAGTTAGCTCGGGTGTCAGGCACGTTAGTAGAGTGTATGGGTTTGCGACTACAGGATAGAGATTCTCAGTTATTTTGTTAACAGCCTTTAGATTTTGTACTATCCGGTATGACCTATCAGGTTTCCGGACTGGCAAAATGGGAGTATTGAACTCAGATGGGCACTCTTTTAACAAGCCTAACTGCAAAAAGTCTTCAATTATGGGACTAATTCTTTCCTTATCTTCTCTTTTCAGGGGATACTGTTTAATTCTAACTGGTTGTCTTCCTTCCTTGAGTTTGATTAATATTGGGAGTGCATTTTTCGCTCTCCCTGGTACATTGGAGGCCCACACTCCAGGAAATACTTGATTTATTATTTCTTCACTAATTTCTCTCTCTGTGTGGACGGCTGTCAACATTAAACTCAATGCCTCTATGTACTGTTCATCATTTACATCCAGAATAACCTCTCCATTTTTAAATTTAATAGTTACTTGTAATTGTTCTAATAAGTCTCTACCCAACAGATGTCTCGGGGATCTAGGCAGATATAGGAATTTATGAATACCCCATTGCTTTCTAAGCTCATATTTTAATGGCTTGCAAAAATATGCTTTTTCAGGTTGACTAGTTGCTCCTATTACTGTAACATAATCCTTCCCCACGGGTGCCAAAGTTTTATTCAAGGCTGAATATGTTGCCCCCGTGTCAACTAGAAATTCCACCTCTTTCCCCCTTTCCCCCAGTTTTAATTTTATAACCAGTGGATCTTCTGGGGTGAGATCTACCGGTCCTCTTCAATCTTCATATGCAATCATTTTCCCTTTTTCCCGGTCTCCCTTTTCCTGGAAGCTACCCCATCTCCGCTCTGGGCACTGATTTTTCCAGTGATCATATTTCTTACAGATGGCACACTGGTCTCTGCCCAGTCGGGACGGGCCTTGTCTATATGATCCCTGTCCACGTTTTCCTCTCTCTCCCTCACTTACAACAGCTACAAACTTCTTCATTCTTTGTTTATATCCTTCTTCTCGGTTACTAAAAACTCTCCATGCCTCATCTAACAAAGTCTCTATGTTCTTCCCATCTGCCCCCTGAAGCTTTTGGAGTTTACGCCTTATGTCACCTGTAGTTTGCCCCAGGAATAAATTAACTAACTGCTGTATCCCTACTTCAGACCCAGGGTCTAGTGATGTGTGACGGCGCATGGCATCTCTTAATTTTTCGAGGAATTCGGATGGTGACTCAGAGGGCCTCTGCCTGATTGCATATAAGGCTGACCAATTTATAGTTTTGGGGATGGCTCTTTCCATCCCCTTTGCGATCCACTCCTGATAGCTTTCTAGTTTTTTTAATTCTGCTAATCTGTTTGGATCCCACTGTGGGTTTTGGAGTGGGAAATAATCTTTCACATCTAATTGCTGGGTTTTATAATAATCTTCTGCCAGATCCCCTGCCGTTTTTATAATTAATTGTTTTTCTGTCTCGGTCAGTGCATCCAATAATAATTACATATCACTCCAGTCTGGATTGTGTTGTTTTATTATATATCACAGACGTTTAGCTGTGTTAACTGGATCATTGTGGTAATTTTTTGCAACCTTCTCCCATGCCTCTAAATCGATTGTGGAGAAGGGAACCTTAACCAATACCACTCCTCCCTCTGGTGCCACTGCCTCTCGCAGCGGTGCCTGTAATATGTGTGTCTGTTGTCTAGTGCGGTGTGCAATCGGAGGGGTGTCTACATCCCCTGAGTCCACATCCTCATCCTCCTCCCTTTCTGGTCTTATGTGGGGAGGCTTAAGCAAATCGTCTGCCAGATCTTGTTCTTGGGCCACAGTCTGGTAGACCTTATCTGATTTTGTGCATCTTTGTCTTATGCTATATGCTGAACAACACCGCTTAAGCCTCTCCCTCTTAGTCTTATTCTCTTTCTCCAGGGCCGATACCAGAGGGTCAGAGGGAGCCCTGATCCCACAGTCCCTCTGCCATTCGGGGTGATTTCGAAGGGAGAAAAACATATCAGCATATGTTACTTCTGCCCATTTCCCTTCCCTCCTGAGAAAGAGCATGAGTTGCAATAGCGTGTTATAGTCCAAAGTTCCACTAGGTGGCCACTTCGCTCTCTCATCCAATTTATATAGCGGCCACCAGTCCTTACAGAATTTGATTAAATCTTTCTTGTTCTCAGTTCCTCCACGTCCAGCAATATTTTTCCAATGTGCCAGAATACAACCTAGCAGACTTGCTTTAGAAATTTCTTTACTTTGTCCAGTGCCCATTGTTTCCCTTTCTTGTCCTGTCCCGTTTCTACCCAAACTTTTCCTTACATGCAATTGCAATTAGTGGGCACTCAATGTGACTTTTCACACACAAACTTCAAAGTTTTCACTTTGCATGTGAAGTATATGCCCTGATCGTTATTAAAGCAGCAATACCAGCATCTACCCACAGTTAAAACAAATATTAATCACATCACTTCGCACTCAAGCACACACTCCTCATTTACATTTGGGTTTGCCCCACACTGACTCCAGTCGCTTCGCTTTTCTCTGGCTGCCTCAGTCGCCCGAGGTCGGAACCGCGGATAGAGCTCCACACTCACTCTGCACCTCTGGTGCGTCTCACTCGCTCATTCACACACCAAACACATTCAGTGACTCAACGTGTCCGGACTTAGCATTCACACAAAACAAGGGTTCGCTCGACTCACCCCCAGAGTCGCTAGCGGGCTGCTCTATCAGCTCAGCGAGAAACCCCCCCTCATAGGCCACGCTATAGGCCAGGATCGATCCCTTTCCCTCTGTCCCCAGCCCCTCCTGGCCGGGTGCTTGCAAGCCCACAGGGACTGTGCTGTACGACAGACGTCTCTGGTCGCTTTACCAGCAGCCCTTCCCTTAATATTTAATTCATACCTTTATCTGCAGGCCGGCAGGTTGTTGTCTGTCCCCGTGGTGAGCAAACCGAGGTTCGGGGTCCCTCCCGGAAAGTCCTGGGGGCGCGCCAGGGAATCCGTTCCTCGGCCGCTCCCACAGCCAGACAGAGACCCTCCTACCTGGCTCTCCAAAATGATGTGCGGAATAAAAGGAACCCTATAACTCGCAGAGTAGTTATAAGAGCAGGTATGAATCTATTCAGCGCTGAGGTGCATGGGGGATATCTCCTCTAAAAAGCATGCACCCTTTTTTGATTGGGTTTCCCCTTTTTATCTTTTACAGACCAGGTTTACACGATACGCCTAATACATATTCATTTTCTAACCTCGCCTGTCTTCACTTCATATTACAATTAGCCCCGTGCCCCTTTCAGTCCTTTGGTCGCCTTTTTTGGAACTTTAAATTCGTTTCTGTTTCTTCCGGCTTAGGGTTCGAGGAATCTCCTTTATCCTGTGGTGCCTTTGTCTTTGCATCTTGCTTGTGTATTCCAGCTCCTTATCTCATTTTGCAGTCTGGCTCTTTTTCCTGTTCTTGTGGATTAGGGTGTCAGGGTCTGGTTTTGTCAGACACCCCTTTTACTTAAGCATTTTTCTTTGTTTCAAAAGAATTGTTATTCCTATCCCGAGATCTCTGCCTGAGAGCCCCTTGATTTCAGGATTATCATAATTCGGAGGGAGGGGGTCTACATTTTTCCTTCCAAGGGAGGCTTCTGCCCTCCCTAGCAGACACCTGTCTTCCAAAACCGAGACACCTAGCTATTCATTCTGGGATTTCTTGGAGGAAAGAGCTGATTAAAAACCTCCTGAGAGATCTATTATGATAGCTCTGTCTCTTCTGTGTTGCCTTGAAGAGCTGTATTTCACTCAAAAGCCCTTCTAAGGGCTCAGAGCTGGAATCGCAGAAGCGGCTGCAGAGGTTCCTGGGCTTCCAGGACATCCTCTTCTTGGGACGCATCCTTCAGATAGTTGTGGCACCTGCTACACCCAGCTGCATCACTTGTCATCTATTTTTCATCTCGCATGAAGCTGCTCTCATCTGTATACAGCTCCCAATCTGGGTCTTCTAGAAGCACGTCCTTCAGTTCTGGTCTTCTAGAATAGGTGTCTTCTATGGTCTGCAAACAGTCATACTCAGATATATTATCAGTGTTGGGAACTGAGACATACCAGGCTTGACAGCAAAGGTTTTCTGAGTAACATTACCCTGTTCCAGTAACATGGAATGAGGTACATGTTGTCAGTGTTCACAGAACAAACTTAGTGAGTTGGATGCAACCGTTGTATTCTGCAATTCTTGGCTGTTGGTTGACTGCAGCAATTTTTAGCTGCTGCCTTCTCCAGTTCCTTTGCCAGCTGATTTCTGAATATAGTTGGGCTGTTCTTTAAACCCTCAGGCAGGACTGTCTCGAGCTGGCTCCTTCTCCCTCTTTCAAGATTCTTCCACTTAACAGCAAAGAGTACTTGGTCTTTCTTATTCACAGGAATGCAGGAGAAGGTATTTTTAAAATTTAATATAATAAACGATCCTAAATTATCTGTTATTCTTCTCTCTTTGCAAAATTTCAATAGATCCTTTTTAAGAGAATTTGGACAATAGACAAACTGATGAATCACCCAGTGTTTTCCAAATTCATATTTTAACGGTTGGAAGAAAGGTCTCATCCCTCTTACTCCTGTGGCACTAATAGTTCTTATAGTACCATGACTCAGTTTCCCTTCTAAGGTGTTCATTAAAACAGGACTCTGCTTACAGCCTGTTTTAAGGGAGCCTAAAATACGGCTTTTTGTCTTTGGGCCCAATGTTTCTCTCTTGAGTAAAAAAGAGGAGAGGGGCAGATAGAGTAGCGCCATTCCCATAGATCCGCACAACAGGGTAGGGGCGGCTGCTCTGACCAGAGTCTGGCAGCGCAGATGAGAGCTACCTGTTGCCTGGCACCTGCCACTCACAGCCACTTCTGCGTCTCTCCAAAATGAAATTCGTTACTATGGAAGCCACAATAGAGCTGTCCATCATAGAAGCTGTGTTCCTGCCTACAAAAGTGACATCAGCTTCTTCAAGGGGCTCAACCCCGCCTCTGCCTCTGCTCCCTGCAGCAGTAGAAGCTGCGCTGCTCAGGGGGATGATGTATACCAAGCCAATGGGATCTCACAAAAGATCACAATTTGGTTCCTAAAGACCCAAATTTTCCGGAAAGCAGACAAACAAATAAATTGCTAGCAATTATTGAAATTACTCAATTACACAATACACAATTGCACAATACACAATTAACAAGAAAAGCTGCTTTTATGTTATCTCCGTACGTGTGGGGTTCTTAGGACCTCGATCCTTCTGAGATTGCTGCGGGAAGTTCTTTGATATTGTGAAATTCCCGGCTAAAAGAATCCTCGCAGGATGTAATTACGATCCTGAGAGGCCACAGGGTCCTAGACATCCCATTTGCCCGTGCCAGGAACTGGTGCCTTAAAAATCTAGAAACAAAATAACACACTTTTGAGACAATATTAATGTAGGAAGTAATATAAAAGCTGTTTTTTAATTGGAGGCCTCCAGGGGTAAATATGGAGAAATGCCCATGTGATATAGGGCTTTGACACTTTTATAAGTTTAGCAAATTATCATAATTGACAAGAATTCCCAATTAGAAGCACAGGTAATGAGGTAATTCCCTCTTCTGGTTCAATCCTTGTGATAGATTGGCATTTAAGAAAACAAAGAGAAACACCCAAAGAAGTTAAAAACGCTGGAGGCTGGTGGGAGTTTTTCTCCCGGCCAACAACTGGCCATTTCTAAGAATTGACAGCAGTTTTGACCATTGAGAAGTGAGATCAACCTGTGAACACCACCTTAAGACCTAAGCCTGGGAATTTCTTTGTCTCTTTGTTTCCTGGCTGTGAAAGGTAAAAGAGCTCCAGCTGGCCTCCCATTCCCCTGCCCAGGCCATGTGGCTGGGCAGGGGCTGGGCTGGGCCTGCCGTGGCTCCCGGCAGGGAGATGGGGCCTACAGGGCTTCCCCTGGGCTCTGGCCGGGCCAGGCCGGTCCCTGGCTCGGCTGCAGTTTTTGCCGTGACTGAATTCACCGGAGACTGTTGAGTAGGGAAAGAAAAAAGCTTGACCTACAGTGGGCTGAGACAGTGACCACACTCTCCAGAGCAGCCATGAAGAATCTTCCATCGCAGACAGCTCCAGCCGCTGCTCCGGCAAAAATCACAGAACCATCTACAAAGCCTGGGCAAGATTTTAACCCTTTCATTATCCAGATGAGTCTTGCAGATTAATCCTTTTTTCCAGAGAAAAAGAGAGTAATCAACATGTAAAGAGACTATCTAAACTATCAGAGACAGTGAAGAAAGGAATTAAGCTTCAGAAAAAGTAGAAAATAAGGAGATGCTTTAATAAGCTGAAATATTTTTCTGTTAAAGCTATAGAGGTGGACAATAGTGTTCTGAAAAAAACTCCTTTAATTCATGACAGAGTCTATTGGGAAGAATAGAGTGGTTCAAAGTGTGGATTTTGAGCAAAAAGTGAAGTAGTTGTGATACAGTGAGGTGCTGGAACAGAGGAGGAGAAGTAATAGTTGAAGATTTGTAGCTTTGCAGAGGCAAAGAGAAAACTTCTGTTTCCAGGGAGACTCACAGAGACAGATGAAGAGAACTTTTGCCTTTGAATAACTCATCCTTAAAAATGACATCCCTAGACTCATGGCCCATAACACACCTCAGAGTGATGTGAAATGGGAGGAGACAACTGATAACAGATTTTCAGGCAGCTGACATCAGAGAAATAGAAAGCTATGAAGAAACTTAGTTTTCTTGTAAGAAACTCCATAAATTAGCAGAAAAAAACTTCTGTTTCTCTACAAAGACTGATGAGAAGACTCTAGCAAGAATTAAGACTGTTTTAAACACCAAAGTTTTTTGTCTCTATGTTGTCATGTGAACAAGAGAATGGTTGGGTAGTGGGGGAGAAAAAGGTTTTCTGGAAGTTTTGTTCTGGTTTCTTATTTCTATAGTTTTTGTTAATAAACTTTCTTTGTTCCTTTTAAGTTTTAAGCCTGTTTTGCTCTTGTTCTAATCCATACCTCACAGCAAGAAATAAGTAAGTTTTCTAGTAATTTTTTAGTTACTGCTTTAAAACCACAACATTTATTTAGTGCGTTAGCCGGAAAATGAAATTGACAAATCTAAACCACTACAATCCTCTTCTGGAGTCCCCCTTTTGCTAGTTGTTTATGGGAAAGTGTCTTGGAAGGGTAGCTCATCCTTGGTTCTCTGAAGAACCAAGATTGGGATAGGGGCCTAGGAATGTGTTTTGTCTAATAGGAAAAAATCTGGAGTTAGCTAGGAACTATATAATTACTCTCGCCATTCCTAATATAGCGTGACATGAAAAGATAGTCAGAAACCCCCGCCCCGCATTCTTAGATTATCATATCCAAATGAAGATCACAATGATCACAGCTCCAAGGCAGGAATTTATTGAACCTCTGTTATCAGGGAGTGTGAGACTCAGTGGAGCCAAGAAGATTGATCTATCAGGGAGGCAGGAGTTGAAGCTAAAGAAAGGAACACCTAAAACTTAAGAGGAATGTTTGAATCATGTATAAGAATTTGTGTTTTTAATGGACAATCCTTTGTTAGTAAGGAGTGCTCTTGGCTGAATGCTGAGGCACCCAGCCACATTTGTTCATTTTGCTTTATGTCTGTCTCCTAATTGTCTTTTCATTAAACTTTTTAGATTTTATATAAAAAAATGTGAACCTCGTTTTTCACACTGTTAAAAACTGCTCACAGCTGTGGCAGGGACTGCTGGAAAGGCTACTGATAATGAACCCAGGTACCAATCCAGGGCACGGATGCACAGAACGGAATGAACCTCAATTTAGTGCACAATGTTGCGGGCACTAGCAAAGCTCCCCTGGAGCACAACTAACCCCCCTGCTGTGGCTGCTCTACAGGCTGCTCTGCATGATTCCTCCTATGCAAGTGGCTTCTCAGCTGCCAGCTCGACCCGCATTGGCTCCTTCACCAGCTGCCCCCACAATGCCAGCCCCTCCACGGCTTCTATCCTGGCCTTTGTAAGGCCCCCTCAGCCTCTGTCAGTCCCCTCGGCCTTTGTCGGCCCCCTGGGCCCCACCCCAACCCCACCAGCTCTGGCTTCCCATGGTGAGGCCTCTTCGCATACTGCCTGCCCCACAGTGGCTGCTCTCCGGAATGCCCCTCCTGCTGTGGGTCCTTCAGTGCCTACCCCTCCAACCACAACTTCTTTGCTGCGCACTCCTCCCACAGTCACTCTGGCCTCCACAGCCCCCATTCACCCAGAGGCAGTTGGCTCTTGATAGCTCGGAACCGTAAATCATGGCACACAGCAGATTATACTCTACATGGAATGCTGATGCTGTGGCACATCCCTGTCAGAATGCCAAGAAGACGCATTGCAACATGGAGATCTGTCGGATATTACTGCATGCCCACCCATTTACAAAGACTTAGGCTACTCTGTTATCAGAGACCTGCAGAGTTAAGTACAGGAGAGTTTGTTGTTCAGTGAACAGGTGACGCTGCATACTCAAACCACAGAATGCAGACAGGCTATCCTTGCAATATTTGTGATACCGTTATCTGGAACTCTGTTAAAACTAACCTTGTATTTTCAGTGAGCTGTGGATTTTGACAAGACTGTTTATTAGAGAGATTAAAGGCTACCTGTGTGAATGTAGTGTCTTTCCTCATGCTGTTCGCATTACTTAATTTCTTGCTTTGAGGCTGCTTGGCAAGATCTAAATTCTTCAACAGAAATGCTGATATATTGCATGATTGGTAAAACTTGCCATGTGGGATATATACTGCCTTTTCAGGAATTTTGATTTAGAAGTCTGATTGGACTAAATGAATACTGGTTCTTTGCTCAGTTATAATGATGTTAGCTGTTACCAGAAAATTAGAAACTTGTATACCTGGAAAAATATTTGCAAGTCAGTACCCTGAAAGCACCGTTTATCACTATGTGGCTAATGTTTTAGTTTGTGGATAAGGAAGTTCATATTTATAAGACACTCAGTAATTAACTTTACAGCCTAATGTCAGCACATTACATGATTTACGGAAGTTGCAGAGACGAATTAGGTGGGTGAGGCCCATGCCATTCATAAATCAGGCATTCCTTTACTCACTTGAAGGCAAACCCTGAGCTTTATCTGCAGCAGCTATTCGAGAATTAGATATAATTAGCTCATGATTCTCCACTCTAAAGGCAGGCAGAACAGAGCTGGCTTTGCCTGTTTGCTTGCTTTTTATCCCACAGCTTTAATAAGGTAATTTTATTGTGAATCTTTCACCATGAAGAAACATGACTGCATTTTGGATAGGTACAGTGTATTTAGTGATTCAAGTGTAGTTATTCTTCCTTGCCACCTATAAATTCAAATTGGACTTGATATTGTTATAAGTACATATTATATTTTGTCTCTTTGCAAATATTAAAATGAATGCTGTATGTATAATGTTGGAAAACTTTGCTGTATTAATATAGCTTCTTTTATTTCTGGTATTAACGAAATGTAGAAATAGTAGTGTGATACATATATATATTACTTAGGCTGTAGCATGGTATTAAAATAAAGACTGTTTTTGTTCATATAACCCAAAGAATGAAAAGATAATCAGAAAACCCCCCTGCAGTCCTGGATTTTCTTATCCAGATGAAGATGGTGATGACCAGAGCTCCAGGGGAAGAATTTATTGAACCTCTGTTATCAGGGAGTGTGAGACTGAACGGAGCCACAAGAAGATTGATCTGCTGGGGGGGGGGAGTTGAAACTAAGCAAAGGAACATCTAAACTTAAGAGGAATGTTTGAATCATGCATAGGGATCTATGAATATGCAACAGGCAAGTGCTTTTAAGGAATGATCCTTTGTTTATAAGGTGTGGTTTAAGCTGAATGCCAAGGCATTCAGCTGTATTTGTTCATTAATTTAACTATTTGCTTTATTTCTGTCTCCTGTCTTTTAATTAAACCTTTAAAATTATGCCAAAAAGGTGAACCTTTTTTTTCACAATATCAAAACAGTTTAAGTACATTGATGGACCACAAGTTCAGTAAACAGTAGCTCACTTTATAAGGATAATCTGAAACCATGCCTTTGTAGCTGTTTATATACAAGTGTCAGTTTTACACACCCACTGACCTACCCAAGTTACATGTGCAAAATTCATGGCAATATTACATAACTAGGTCCTTGATGTTTTATCCTTAAATATTTATATCTCATTACCTTCAGTAGTCCAAGCTCAAATCTCTTGTACAGGCAATATCAAAAAGCTCTTACCATCTGCGAACTGAGCAGGTTTGAAGTGCAGTTTGCCAAGATATACACCGTTGTCATTTTTCTGAGTAAAGCTGCACTTGAAAAAAACCCTGGCAAACTTATGCTTATACTAGAAGAGTGCTGACCGTGACCAGGCACTTTCAATAATATTTACACTTACCATGAGCTATTCTCAAAACTAAATTATGCAAAATCACAATGCATTTGCCACACCTTTATAATCTCTCTAGTAAATCCATGTTGCTGCTATCTCATTTACGAATCAGTTGTTTGCCTGCATATTATTCATTGATGTTTAACTGTTGTATGACAAGTTTTTGGTAGCTTTCTTGTAATGATGGAGTCAAAATGAGTTAAATTCTGATGTATCTGAAACTTTTAAAGGAACACTCAACTCTGACTTTAGTTTTGCTACATTTAAGTGATGTTAGTTTTAAGTTCTGTTAGGTTTAAGTGTTGTTAAGGTTAAGTTCTTTTAAGTTTAAGTGTCGTTAAATTTAAGTGATGTTAGGTTTACATTCTGTTAATTTGAAGTTCTGTTACCTTTAAGTTCTGTTAAGGTTAAGTTCTGTTAAGTTTAATTTCTGTCAAGTTTCAGTGTTGTTAGCTTTAAGATCTGTTATTTTAAGTTCTGTTAAGTTTAAGTTCTATTAAGATAAATTTCTGTTCAGTTTCAGTAATGTTAACTTTAAGTTCTGTTGGTTTACTTTCTGTTATGTTTAAGTGATGTTAGGTTTGAGTGACACTGAGTTTATGTTGAAATATGTTCATTTAAATTGAAACATACTGTTCTTTTGTTATAGAGATCGGGTGGAACCAACAAGCAATTATGATGGGGAATTGGTAAGCAACTGTTTAAGAATATAAGAAGTTGTGTAAAAATATGTGTGGATGCAGTTTATTAGATCCTTAATTTAATTGAAAATTCTATGGGTATAACTATTCTACATTGGTCAATCAATATAACTATTCATAACAATCTTTGCTGTTTTATCTTCCATAGGTAGCAGAGAGGAATGAGTAACAATTCCAAATTATGGCTGTTATTAATTGTAAGCTGTTTAGTGCTTTCTTTCTCGCTTTTATTTTGCTTCATTGTCATATATTCGTAGATTTGTGGAAAAATATAATCTCGACTTCTTAGGACAATTACTGCTGCTGTATTAATGATTCTGAATATGTTGTTAATGTTATAGCGTGATGTTGTTGAGACAGACACAACTTGACATTCCAAGGTTCATGCAGCAACAGCAAACTTTATTGTTCACAACTCACACTTATATGGTTTTCAAAAATCGCGAGCTAGATCCCAATTGGCTAGTAACTTGTTACTGCCCAGTTCACTGACCAATAGTTTCCTGCGTATGTGCTTACCAAAGATTGGCCAGCAACCGTTCCCTGCAGCCAAGTCCTTCCACCCTTTGTGCCCTCCTCCCCAAAGATGTCCACTTCTTTCCTTTCACGGGTATAGGCTGATCAAGGTCAAGGTTACTTGTGTCTGTGAGGCCTTCAGGCCAGCTGTTAGCCATCACAGCATGACTTCATTGACCTTTTGTGACAGGCATTATCCACAAGATATTATTTGGGGTTACACATATACATTCCTTTGGTTGTTTGCAGTTTGTTCATGGTACCTCTGACTACTGAGCTAAAGATTAATGACAAAGCCAGATGCTTAAAAAACTTTCCCATACCGTTGTGTAACTATCTGCTGGACACGTATCATTTTAAGAAGCTTTCCCAACTGCTATTGCTAGAGGCTTGTTTGTAGGATATGGTAGGGAGACCCAGTTAAGGCCTGGGCTCTGGCCAATCCCTGGCCCTGGCTGGTTGCGAGGTATGCCAACAGACCCAGGTGTTTCTGCATTAAAAATGTATTCATGTCACTTTGACTTGCGGATTTGGGTTTATAACAGCTGGACCCCCTTTTGAGGTACACTTGGAAATCTTGCCTAGGAATGGTTCTCTAGGTCCTCATTGTGAAATAGGGCTTGCCAGCTATTGCAGACTCTGGGTGATGGTACAGTATTTAGGCAATTTATGATGTATTGTTCCAAATCACTATCCTTTCTCTCATGTACTATTGATTACATGTATTACCTTGCTTATTTCTGCTCTGTGAGTTTATTGCTTTACCACATGTATTGTCTTAGTTTTATGTTGCCTTCATGTTCATAGTGAGAGATGCTCATGTTATCGAAAAAAAAAGGTGGAATAAGGCTCCTCAAAAACATTTAGATAATGCAATATTTACACTAGAATTTTTGAAAGCAGATCATCAATTTTGATCCCCGGCAGAGCGATACTGCTCTGAAGATTTGCATGTGAGGAACCAATTTCTAAAAAGTTTTTACGTTAGGATCCACAATTGGGTGTGCAATAGCAAGGCCTAGCTGATTTACTAACCTAGGAGAGAAAGTATGCATGTGTTTTATTGCCAACAGGTCTAAAGTGGTTACCTGCTTGTCTGGACAAACATTAATCACCTCTGAGGAGACAAGGCCCGGTGACAGGAAAAATGACCTCATCACCATCCAGCCCTTGTAGCCAAGGCAGGAGCAGGGGTAGGACTGCCAGGAACACGGCTGTGTCTGGAAGCTTACCTTGTGTCCCAGTGCACCCTCCATCAGGTTATTGTGTTCCTGCTGACCTTCTTCAGTTATTTCCTGCTCCATGCTTCCAGAAAGACATTCAGTAATGTCCAAGTCAGCATTTCCAGCTAATGGACTCCCTCCTGCCTAGACAACATGGCTCCTGAGCTCCAGTCATATGCACTTTGGAACAGTAGCCATTAACTTCTACTTCCTGGGGACATTGGGCACCATCTTTTCGTTTTCCTATGCTGCGGGTCTCTTTGTCAGTGGCACGGTTGTCTTTGATGGGTTTTTATTGATTGTGATCTGTATTCCATATATCTTATCTTGTGTCCAGCAGATGACCAGTAATAGTCTTAATAAGTGTATTTGTCCTAGTTTAGGGCAAATTTGGGAGAGAACCTCCAAATGGGGTCCTCCCAGAAAAGAAAAATTCAAACGGCCCCTTCTCCTAACTGGTTTGGGGAGAAAAAATTTTCTTGGAGAGAAGTGGAAAAAAACTGTTTATTTAACAAAAATTAAATAATATTAAACAATAAAACTTCTCGCTGTTTAATGAGATAGCAAATCCAGGAAGAAAATTCCTTTTCATGTGGTGTAGCTTGGCCCGCTCATGTTCTTATCAGTCACTCCGGTGCCAGAAAGTGCCAAGGCCCAGGCCCTGGTGGGCCACAGGCTTGAGGTCCTGGAGTTTGGCTGGGTGGTTTTCAGTCCAGATGAGGTTTGAACAGATCTACGAAAAAAAGGAAAAGAAAAAAGTCTAGGGAACTCCTCTGCCTCAACTAGCTAAAACTAACTAACCGTAAAAGAGAAGCTCTATCCTGCTGTCTGTCTGTGCTGCAGACATCACAGTCCAGGAGCAGGATGCAGGAGAGTGATGTTTTCCTTCAACACAAACTGTGCTCTTCTTCTTCCCCCCCTTCACTCTCAGAGCCAGTCTTAAAGGTGCAGAACTTAATATGTAACATAAACCAGGCAATTTGGGATACCAGTATCATAAAGTCACCCCAGGACAATAAGATAATGGCCTTACAGGTGCAGACTTTTTTGGCATTAGGGTACATGAATTCTACACACAAAAAACAAAGAAAAGGGAAGATGTTGCATATAGGTAACACTGTACAAATTAAGGGCCATGTTACCCTTGTAAACTCATGGCTCAGGCCTGCTACATTGGCTAAGCAGAAAAAGACTATGGGAAAGTGACTCAGCTGAATTAGAGGTAGAAAACCAAGTTATATAACCATTACGTGTTCACATTGTGGTTTATGGTGGTTGGTTGAATTACATTTGTTGTGCTTAAATGGAATGTAACTGATAACGGCCTAACTGCTTTAAAAGGCCTGGTTTTTGCAATAAAGGGGTCTTTCTTGCACCTGCCTGGGGACTCTGCGTCACTCTGCTTCATAACAGTGGTACCCCCAGAAGAACGATTTGGGGACCTCCACCAGTGAGAAGTTCAGGGTGAAAAAGACCAATGGGATGACACTGGATGTACGAATGGTGACCATCTTCTGCTTGATCTCTCTCCTCTTTTCTATTTCTTTCTATCTACCTCACATTCACTGTTAAATAAAATCTATATTGTCGACTTCAGCACATGGTCTTGTTTGCACCTTAATTTGGGCAAAGACATCTCTCACTATCTGAGTCATAACACAAGGTGTTGGTAGCAGGGGGAGTGGAGCAGCAGCGGGGGCATCTGTGAAAAGAAGCCAGGGACTGTCCTGTGTTGGTCACAGCCAGTTCCAGCTGTTTCTGCAACCAACCCACCACTAGTTAAAGCTGAGCCAATCAGAGAAGCTGGTGGCACCTCTGAGAAAACATATTTAAGAAAGAGCAAAACACTGCCTGGGAGTGAGAAAGAAAGTGTGACAAACAATCCTGCATACACCAAAGTCAGAGACGAAGGAGGGAGAGCAGGTGCTTCAGGTGTCAGAGAAGAGATTCCCCTGCAGCTAGTGGAAAGTATTATATGGACAAAAACTCTCTAACTACTTAAAGTTAGGCAGTGGTATGTTTATTATGATGCCAGGCACACCCAGGAGAAATCTCCCACAATCATGTGCGAAATCTACAGGGCTCTTGCACCCTTTTATCTACAAAAATCTTACATATTCATATAATTATTTACTATTCCTATACATATGCATTACCTAACTCTGTCTACCCCTGCTTCATATTGAAATGAGTTCAAAGTCCTTTCAAGCCTGCACAGTTTCTTTGTTCAAATGGGTCGATGTGTTTCAAAATGGGTCACTGGTCTCCTAAGATGAAGTCAGGAACATCTTCCACATGTTAAACTTTTCAACTTTTTCGTGTTGGCAGGCTCTCTAGTCCCTTGGACATAGTCTAGGCCTCCCCATCCTGGTTCTGGCTGGTTTCTGGGCCGAGGTGCAGTTATGGTTTCTTCATCTTCACAATGGTTCATCTTTCTTGTCTCCTACAAACACAATAAGTCAAGCAAATAATATATTGCCTTAGCTCTACTAGGTACATCTAATAATAATTAATCCTTTGCATAGTTTCTACCCCTCTTAATCAAAATATATTGCCTCTGTCTTGCTAGCTACATTTTTAGCTTCTAAGTTCTTTTAACCCTTTGATTCAAAAGGACCAGGTATTGCCTGTAGCCTGTGAAGAGGACCATGCCAGAACAGATATCCACACTGTAGCCCATGGAGGACTTCATGCCAGAGTAGGTGGATATTCCCCAAAGCACCTGCAGCACAGGAGATGTGGGGAATGCAAGGTTGCAGTCAGTCCATGATAGTTCCTGTCTGCTGCTCCTTCCTCCTGATGCTTTTTCCCAGCTCCAGTGTGAATCCTTCCACAGGCTGCAGTCCTTCAGGAAAAATCTGCTCCAGCATGGCTTCTTCACAGGCTGCAATTCCTTCAGGAAATATCCAACTGCTCCAGCATGAGATCTTCCATGGGCTGTAGGGGAATCTCTGCTTCAATGCCTGGAACACCTCCTCCTTCTCTGACCTTGGTGTTCACATTGTTGTTTCTCTCTTTTTTTTTTTTTCTTTTTGCCTGCATGTCCAGAATTGTTGCACTTTCTTAAATATGTTTTCACAGAGGTAACACAAATTTTGCTGATTGGCTCATCATCATCATCATTGGCCTGTGGTGGATCTGCTGCAGAGCCAGCTGGAGCTGACTGTGACTGGTGTAAGATTCTTTCTGCTGACTTCATCCTCACTGATCACAGTATTCTCTGTATGAAGGAAGACAGCTAAAACCTTCTGCATACTACAGTAAGAGAAAATTCAGTACATAAAATCATGAAAAAGCTTTTATCACCCTAAACTTTCATAAAATACTCAGTTTTACAAAATCTAGATCACCTTGACAGCAGCTCTAACACCTGTGAACATACTTTTAAAGAATAAAATAGAAAACAGAAGGGAAGATGGAAAATGTACAGGGAATGAATGGGTAGTAGGGAAGATAAGGGATTATTTTTGTTACACTTGCTTTACAGAAGGAGAAGGTGGAGTAATAGAGAGCTCCTTTTGTGAGTCTTGGCATCATTCCAATTGCAATCTATTACAGAATACTTCAACTCACACTGCTGGCTCCAGATGCTGGAACAGCATTGAATAACTGAGTATACTCACAGGATGGTTGAGATGTTTTATGATGGAGCTAACCACATTTTTTTTGCATAAAGAAATTGGTCTTATGAGTTGTTTTTGCACAGCCTGTTTCTTTGGTAGCAGGGGGGCCCACAGAGGTGGCTTCTGTGAGAAGCTGCTAGAAGCTTCCATCATGTCAGGCAGAGTCAATCCCTGATGGCTCTGAGGACAGATGTGCCGCTGGCCAAGGCTGGGCCAATTAGAGATGGTGGTAACGCCTGTGTGATAACATATTTAAGAAGAAATCAAAGCAAAGTTTGTGGGGCAGTTTTAATTCCACACAGAGTAGGAGTGAGAATATGTGAAGGTCAGTGAAGAAGGAGGGGAAGGAGGTGCTCCAGGCACTGGAGCTGAGATTCCTCTGCAGCCTGTGGTGAGGACCATGATGAAGCAGGCTGTCCTCCTGCAGCCCATGGAGGACCACAGGGGATGCAGAGTGGGTGGATGCCTGGAGGAGGCTGTGATCCAGTGGGAGACCCATGGAGAGAGAGGCCTTGCTCCCAGGCTGGAACAGTGTGTCCTTGGAGGACTGCACCCCATGGATGAGTGACCCATGCTGCAGCAGTTTTGGGAGTACTGTTGCTAGTGAGATTGAGCCATGTCGGAGAAGGTTGCAGAGAACTATCTTTCATGGGAAGGGACCACATGGTGCAGCAGGGGAAGGACTCGTCTCCCCAAGCAGTGAGAGAAATCATGGTTGATAAACTGACAAAAATCCCCATGCCCTGTCTCCCTGCGCTGTCGGTGGGAAAGAGAAAGGTGTTGGCAGGAGAAAAGGTATTTTTAAGGTCTTATTTTACTTCTCATTATCCTACTCTGATTTTGTTAGTAAGAAATTTACTTAATATCTCTAAGTTGAGCCTGTTTTGCCCTTGGAGTGTTTTCTCCTAGTCTTTAACTCATGAACCCTTCATTAAATTTTCTCTCCTCTGTTCATCTGTAGCAGGGGTGAAACAGAGAAATGAAGAATTAGGAATCAAGCATCAGGAAATGCTTTGACTAAAAGAGGGAGGCGGCTGACAAAACAGTATGAAATGCTTACTGCTCCCATAAGAGCAGGAAGAGAGCAAGACTACAAGATAAGCTAAAGAGCTAGAATGAGCAAACAGGATGCAAGGACAAAGGCACCACAGGATAAGTGTATTCTTTAGACCCCTAAGCTGGGAAAAATGGTATCAAAGCCCGGAAGATGGTCAAAGGGCTAAAAGGAGCATGTGCAAGGAGACAAAGTGAAAAGTTCAACCGAGAAGAAAATTGCTTACTTCAGCCCCAAAGACCCCCAGACGGCCACCAGAGTGACCAACAAGGAGAAGTGTGCAGCTGCAAAGAGGCGTGGAGGTAATTTTAATATGAAGTGGGGACAGGCAGGGTTAGGAAATGAATATGTATTAGGCATATTGTGCAACCCTAGTTTGTAGAGAATAAGAAGAGAGGGGCAAGTCTCCGGGGTGTGCATGTTTTTGGAGGACCTATCTCCCATGCACCTCAGCACTGAATAAATACATACCTAGTCTTATAACTTACTCTGTGGGTTATAGAGTTTTCTTTCCACATATCAGGGGAGGGTGAGTGAGTGACTTCTGTGGATGCTTAGCATCTGGCCAGTGTCAGACCACGACATCCTGACAACAGTTTACTAAGACAGAAGTGTACAGCATTGTTAGGAAAATCACTGAATCAGCGATCAATACTTTCTTACTTATTCTCTGTCTTCAGTTCATTCTTCTGTAAATCTGTACCCTCAAGCAAGCTTTGTAACAAAGTGATCTTTTCATTGTCAGAACCTTCTTGGTTCAACTTTAACATCTCATGCTGAAGGCGAATGAGTTTTTCCCTAATCAAATAAGATGTACTAGAAGAAGCTTGCTGCCGGGGCGACGGAAAGCCCGGAGCACCGCAACTTCTCTAGAGAAGCAGCCCTGAAAAGGGCTGGGCCAAAGCGCATGTGAGCAGCTTCGGGCAGTTGAGTGATTCCAGCTCAGCTCAGCGGCAGTGGGCAGGCGACACGGGAAGCAGGGACGAGAAAGCTGGTCCAGCGTTCCGCTAAGCACAAACCTTTATTCAGGCAGAGCTTTGGCAAAGGATGCCAGCAACAGCTAATCTGCCGAACAGGGAAAAACCTGGGATATTTATAGGGGAGGAGAGGGGTGGGGGGAGCCCGAGATACATGTATCGGGGTGGGACAGCAGGGGGGAACACCAATGGGGCACAACAGTTTAACATATCTAACACAAAGATCCCTGGGAGAGATACATTGTGTCTTTCTTACAGAGAAGTATCTTGTCTCCAGGGGAGAGCCAGGATCTCGGGCTCGGCGGGCTCCTCCGCACCCACAGCTTGCCATTGTCTACAAAGAATAAAACAGCTTGTGACAGGATGTGTAAAGATAACATAAAGATGTTTACCAGTTTTAGAAATAGATAAAACTACAACTGACCCTTCATCTCCCAATTTGAACTTGAATAAAGAAGCTGCAGTTTTACAAAACGTAGAAGAGGAACATTGTCTGATCACTCAGATTAGTTCAGAGACCAAGGTCTGACAGACTGATGGGTAGTAAGCAAAGGTGTGTTTCAGGGTATCAAAGGATACAGGTTGTAAACTTAACTACCAATAAATTACTGCATGAACTTGTGTAAGCCACTTCCTTCCTCTTGGTCTTTTTCCCCATAGCCCCCATGAATGTCACTGTATTGAGTTTGCCTGGGATGGAGTTAACTTTCTTCATATAAGCCAATAAGTGTCTGTGTTTTGGATTTGTGGCTAAAACAGTATTGATAACACACTAATATTTTGGCTATTGCTGGACAGTACTTGCACAGAGTCAAGGTTTTCTTTTTTCTCCCACTCTGCTCCAACCCAGAGTCAGCTGGGCTTGGACAAGAGCCTGGGAGAGGACACAGCTGGGACAGTTGCCCTGAAATAGATAAAGGGATATTCCACAACATATCATGATCATGATCGACAAAAAAAAAAAAAAATAGAATAGAGGAAGAAGGTGGTGTAGTTTTGGGGTTTTTTTTGAGACTGTTTGAGCATTCTTCTGATTGTGGGAGGTGGTGAGTGATTGCCTTTGCAGCACTTGGTTTTTTTTGCCTCTTTCTTTCACCTATTAAGCTGTCTTTATCTTGACCCATGAGTTTTCTTGTTTTTGCTCTTCCTGTACTCTCCCCTGTTCATTTGGTGCAGGATAGGAGAGAGTGAGCATCTGTGAAGGTGTTTAGCTGCTGCTGCCTGAGGTCAACCCTAAACAGTCACTTGTTTATTTAGAACAAGTCCAACCAACAGCCTCCACCTTATTAAAGAAATACTTTCATCCAGTCTGCAATCTTTCCTTATGGGATGAGTAAAGGTGGTTGAACAGAAAATCTTGTCTGAATGGCCATATATATATACTCTTTTTGCTAGCTGACAGTGGAGAGACTTAAACTCAGTTGACATGGAGAAGATAGGAGATCCGCAGTAGCTGTTCCTATGGGTGGGAACCCCCTCCCACAGTGACTGAAAGCTCTTGAAATCTTCACACTTCATTGAAAGCAGTGGTAGTAGTCCTGATCTGTAGATCAAATGGAAACAGTTTTCCCAGCTTAACCACTGCTACTGTCCATCTTTCTGAAGTAAACAAGGAAATAAGTAACTACTCTTGTAGCAATGCACAGCAACAGAGATGGAAAAAAAGCAACTTCTTTCTGTTATTACTTACTTAGCAAGATATCCTTTCACTACTCTAAAAAGTTTCTCAAACCCATATCCAGCTTTCCAAATGTTGAAATAATTGTACCAACATTTGCAGAGGAAAGAATGAGCTTCTAAAGAGCTTGGGGACTTCTGAGATATGAGTGGCATTTTAATGAATTAAGTTACAGTGATACCAGGCACTCTGGCAAGGCTAAACACACACTATTATCTTAAACCAGTGATTTTCAGTCCTGTCCCTTCTCTTTCTAATAGTGCATGGTTGTTATAATGCCATGATATAAATACATTTTGAAATCTACTCTTCATTTTGACAATTTTAATGTTTTTTCCATATGCAGTAACAATATATCCCATTGTTACAAATACTTTTTTCTGCTGAAGCACATAAGAAGTTGCAATTGCATGATTTCTTTGCAGGAAGAGAAACAACTTGAGGATGAAGGGTTTCTTTGTTTCTCCTTTTGAAACAAGACAAATCTGAGAGAGATCAAGTGAATCTTGTCTATAAGCATAAAAGGGTTCTGTTGTACAGAAATCCGAAGTGAAGGAGACGAACAAATATGAATCTTGGAATTTTTTCAAACACTGAAAAACAGATAGAAATGGTCATTTGTGCGCACATTCTAAGGCTTAGGCAGAATACAAATGAGTCAACTTACTTGATTTCAGGAGTAACAATTTCCTCTGCTAGACTGTCTGAAGACTCATGGCTTTCCCAGGGGCATCAGTGCTATGTTAGTGTCTTGGTTTGGAAGATAGGGGTTTGGTAGGAAGGGCAGGAGCCTCCCTTGGAACGAAAATGTAGACCCCCTCCCTCCGAATTATGATAATCCTGAAATCAAGGGGCTCTCAGGCAGAGATCTGGGGATAGGAATAACAATTCTTTACTAATATTTATAACAAGGCAAACAAACAACAACTACAGCATTAACAACAAAACAGAACCAGGGACCCCGTGACAGCCTTCTCGGCAGAGACGGGAAAGGATGGAGGAGAGGCTTTGCTTCACAAAAAAGCCCTCAGGCAGTCAGTCCTGGTGCTCCTGCAGGACTCAGCGGGACAGCCATCTGGAACGGCAGGAATTAGTAGGAATCCTGGGTGGGTGGATGAGGTGTATCAGAAGTTCCGTGGTAGTGGCTGGCACTGCTACACGTCCTGGCAGGACAGGGTGTGCGAGGCCCACAAATGAAGAAGAAAGAAGAAGCAGCTCTGTCTGGGTGATGGGGAATTCCCTTCTCCAAATCTCAACAGCTCCGAGAGAGTGTCTCATTCTCAAGCCCAAGAAACCAGCCATCCCCCAGCTGCCTCCAGCCTCCCCTCTCCTGCCCCTTTTCCTCCCTGGGCCCAGCCAAACTCCCTGTGTTTCTCCAGCACCCAGCAAGTACCAGCAATCAAGTTTCCCTGCAAATAATGGGCAAAAATTTCCATAGCTGAGAAGGAACAAAAGGAAGGACACCTAACCCCCAACATTATCAACCCCAAATTTTTTACCATACCAAAATGTTACATCAAATTTTAAACCTTTAAATTAGATATAAACACCCACTACCTTAATTACATACATATGTACATGCAGATACAGATACAAGCACAGTGTCATGGGTAGTTCACCCTAAAACAAGGTCCCCTTGAGGTATGCACCTGGTCTCTCCATACTTTTGCATCACCCACCAGGTGCAACCTGGCCCCTGAGCAAAGACAATCCCACGGATGGGATTGTTTTTGCTGGAGACAGAATTAACCCAAACAGTTTTTCCCAGCATACCTCTCATGTATCACTGGAACCTTATCTCTCTCTGCTGTTCTAAAGGGCTCAGATTGGGCAGGGACTGCTCGGTTAGTGGAACCTCGGGTGTTCACTAACCATGTGGCTTTTGCTAAGTTAATCTCCCAGTTCTTGAGAGTCCTTTCACCCAATGTCTTCAAGATGATTTTAAGCAGGCCATTGCACTGTTTAACTTTCCCAGGTGCTCATGCATGATAAGGGATATGGTACACCCACTCAATGCCATGTTTCTTAGTCCAGCTGTTTATAAGGCTGTTCTTGAAATGAGTCCCATTGTCTGACTCAATCCTCTCAGGGGTACCATGCCTCCAAAAGACCTGCTTTTCAAAGCCTAGGACAGCGTTCTAGACAGTGGCGTGGGTCACAGGGTAGGTTTCCAACCATCCAGTGGTAGCTTCTACTATTGTGAGCACATAGCGCTTGCCTTGGCTGGTTTGAGGCAGTGTGATATAGTCTGTCTGCCAGGCCTCCCCATACTTATATTTGGACCACCACCCACCATACCATAGCAGCTTCATCCACTAAGCCTGCTTGATCATGGCACACGTCTCATAGTCATGGATAAGTTGAGAAATACTGTCCATGGTTGAATCCACCCCTCACTCTCATGCCCACTTATAGGTGGCATTTCTGCCCTGATGACCTGAGGCATCATGAGCCCATCGAGCTAGGAACAACTCGCCCTTGTGTTGCCAGTCTAAGTCTATCTTTGACACTTCTATCTTTGCAGCCTGATCTACCTGCTGGTTATTTTGGTGCTCCACATTAGCCCTACTCTTGGGGACATGGGCATCTACATGACGGATTTTTACAGACAGTTTCTCTACCCTGGTAGTGATGTCTTTCCACTCATCAGCAGCCCAAATTTGTTTTCTTCTGTGCTGCTAATTAGCCTTTTTCCACTTCTCCAGCCATCCCCACAGAGCATTGTCTACCATCCGTGAATCAGTGTAGAGGTAGAGCTTTGGCCACTTCTCTCTTTCAGCAATATCTAAGGCCAGTTGAATGGCTTTGAGTTCAGCAAGTTGGCTTGATCCACTCTCTCCTTCAGTAGCTTCTGTGACCTGTCATGTTGGGCTCCATACAACTGCTTTCCACTTCTGTTTCATCCCTATGATGTGACAGGAACCATCAGTAAAAAGAGCATAACGTGTTTCTTCTGCTGGCAGTTTGTTGTACGGTGGAGCTTCTTCAGTATGTGTCACTTGTTCCTCTTCGTCAGTGAGACCGAAGTTTTTACCTTCTGGCCAATTTGTAATTATCTCCAAAATCCCAGGGCAATTCAGTTTTCCAATACAGGTGTGCTGTGCGATGAGAGCAATTAATTTGCTCCAGGTGGCGTTGGTGGCAGGGTGGATAGAGGAACCTTTCCTTTGAACAACTACCCAGCACTGGTAGTTGGGGTGCCAAGAGGAGTTGTGCTTCCATGCCAGTCACCTCTGAGGTGGCTTGAACTCTTTCATAGCTAGCTAAGATTTCCTTCTCTGTGGGAGTATAGTTGGCTTCAGACCCTCTGTAGGTCCAACTCCAGAATCTCAGTGGTCGGCCTCGAGTTTGACCAGGCACCTTCTGCCAAAGGCTCCAAGACAGACCATGGTCCCCGGATGCAGAGTAGAGCATGTTCTGCACATTTTGTCCTGTTCTGAATGGGCTAAAGGCTATTGCATGAGCAATCTCCTGCTTGATCTGGGCAAAGGCTTGTTGCTGCTTAGGACCCCACTGGAAATCGTTCTTCTTGTGGGTAACCATGTAGAGAGGGCTCATGATCTGGCTTTACTCGGGAATGTGCATCCTGTAAAAACCTATGATGCCTAGGAAGGCTTGCGTTTCCTTCTTGCTGGTCATTTGAGACATCACAGTGATCTTATTGATGACCTCAGTGGGAATCTGACGCCATCTGTCTTGCCACTTTACCCCCAAGAACTGGATCTCTCGAGCAGGTCCTTTGACTTTTCTCTTCTTGATGGTGAAGCCAGCTTCTAGAAGAATCTGGATTATACTCTTTCCTTTCTCAAATACAACCATTTCTGTGTTCCCCCACACAATGATGTCATCAATGTACTGCAGATGTTCTGGAGCCTCACCCTTTTCCAGGGCAGCCTGGATCAGTCCATGACAGATGGTGGGGCTGTGTTTCTACCTCTGGGGCAGTCGGTTCCAGGTGTACTGCATGCCCCCAAGTGAAAGCAAACTGACCCTTGCATTCTGCTGCCAAAGGAATAGAGAAAAATGCTTTAGCAATGTCAATAGTGGTGTACCACTTCGCTGCCTTGGACTCCAGCTCGTACTGGAGCTCCAGCATGTCCGGCATGGCAGCACTCAGCAGTGGAGTCACTTCATTCAAGGCACGAGAGTCTACAGTCAATCTTCATTCTCTGTCAAATTTGCTCACATGCCAAATGGGACTGTTGAAGGGTGAGTGGGTTTTGCTGACCACTCCTTGGCTCTCCAGTTCACAGCTCATCTTGTGGATGGGGATCACAGCATCTCGATTCGTCCAATATTGCCGGTGGTGCACTGGCGAGGTGGCAATTGGTACTTGCTGTTCTTCCACCTTCAGGAGTCCTACTGCAGATAGGTTATCTGATAGTCCAGGCAAGGTGTTCAATTGCTTAATGTCCTCTGCCTCTACAGTAGCTATCCCAAAAGCCCACCTGAGTCCTTTTGGGTCTTTGTAATAGCCATTCCAAAGGAAGTCTATGCCCAGAATACGCAGGGCCTCTGGGCCAGTCACAAGAGGATGTTTTTGCCACTCCTTCCCAGTCAGGCTCACATTGGCTTCCAACAGAGTAAATTTCTGCCATCTCCCCGCCACCCCAGCAACGGAAACAGGTTCTGCCCCCACATGTCCTGATGGCATTAAGGTACACTGTGCACCAGTATCAACTAAAGCTTTGTATTTTTGTGGCTCTGATGTGCCAGGCCATCAGATCCACACCATCCAAAAGACCTGGTTTTCCCATGCATCTTCCTGGCTAGAGGCAGGGCCCCTCTAGCACTGATTATCCTCTCCTCCCTGGGCATACATGCTAGAGGTTCCTTCAAGGGGATCCAACAGATGATCATCCCTTCTGTCATATCTGGCAGTTTGGTCATGGGAGGTTGAGGCTACCTTCAGTTTAGCAGAACTTTTCTGGTTTATGGTTTCCTTCCCTGGACAGTAACTATAAACATAGATATGTATGCATTCCTTCTGTTACACGTCTCTTGATGGACATCTCTTACGGCCAGTGTGGTTGGAAAGGTGTTGTGCTGACTACCCAATCCCTGGCCATGGTCAGAAAGCTATAAATTGTGAGAGAAGAAATAAAGTTTGCTTCTTCTTTACCATCTCTTGAGCTGCGTCCGTGTGACTTATTTCGTGACCGGCAGCGACTTCTGGTGACCCCGACGTGTATTGCAGGTGACGGTTACAGGGTACTGTCTAGCCTGTGGCTATGGCTGTTTTTGGGCTCTCTCCTACAGAGGGTCTGGTTATGGAACTATGGCGTGTGGCGTTTGCTGAGAAAGGGATTGATGTTTCGGATGCTGACTTTCAGCGATTGTGTGAGTATGGGAGAAGTGAGGGGTTTTTCCCTGTGGTTGAGGCGATTTTTTCGAAGTCGGCTTGGGACACTTTAGGCGATTCCCTGGTCGAGACTCTGCTGGTAGATTATGACCCCCGTCTGGTCCGGTTGCTGGGGATCTGGCGACTGTGCGACTGCGTTCTGGGTAGTTGCTCGTCCTCTTCTGCTTGTTCTGTGGCTGCTCTCTCTGATCTGGATGAGAGAGATGACTCTGATGCCAGTTGTGGGAACGAGGCGGAGCTCTCCCTCTCCCCTGGTGACGTTGAGCCAGTGGATGTAGCCCCGCCTCGCCCGGCACCCTGGCGGCGTAGGTCTGGGGCAGGGTTGGATCCCGGCCGGCGGGCCGTCGGAGGCACCGCAGAACCGGGGGATGTAACTCCTCCGCATCCGGCACCCTGGGGACATAAGCCTGGGGTGGGGTCACCTCCTCGGTGTGCTTTCCCAGCACAGACCGATGGGGGGCCCCCTGACCAGGGGGCGGCACCAGCCCTGGGGGAGATGTCAGGGACGGTCCCGTGTCCCCGCTGTGGCTGGGCTGTGTCGTACCCTGCTGTGGGGGATGGGACAAGTCCGGGCTCCGTGGCCGCGCATGCACACACTGCTCTGAAGGAGGGCTGGCTGGTGCAGACTCCTGGCTTTTGCACTCCCGACGAGATGCTGTTAGGGGCTATTCTGAGCGTTGTCCTTCCCGCTCCGGATTCGTGGGGCGTGGGGACGGGTGCGGCGCTTAGTGCGGACGCCGGGCTGGCTGCCAGCTCCATGGAACTGTTTTCTCCTCCTGCGAGCCCAGGATGCCCCCTGGCAGAGGAGCAGGACGGTAACATGGCTCCCCCGGCTGCGGTTTGACTGGTGCCACGGTCCCCCCCTGCACTGGAGGCGGGCTGCGCTGCGTCAGCTTTACCTCACCCCGCCTCAAGTTCCTGGGCATAGCCCGAGCCTGCTGCTGGAGGCGGCCCTCCCCCATCGCCTCCTGCGGCTGTGGCGGACCAAGGTCCTGCACTGTTTACCATTGGTTCGGGTAGTGCTGCCCCGGGGACGAAGCCGGTAGCCTCCACAGGGAAAGGGTCCCGGGCTGCTGGAGCTTCTTCGGCTAGCCTGTGGACCTTGCCTCCCAGCCAGATGACTGTGCGGCCATGGTATCTGAAGCACTTCTGGGGAGCTGTGAGGGCTAAGGTTTATGAGGTTGATGACGGCCCCCTAGATGGTGAGGATGGCTCCTTGGATACCACTGGTGTTATGGCGGCTGTGGCACCGGATGTTGTTGTGGGTTTTCCAGCCAGGTGCCTGGTCCTGTCTCAGGGCACTCTCTGAGACGGGATGCAGCAAGTGAGGCCGCTCCTCCAGATGGGTATCAGGCATTTCCTGTGCTTCAGGATACGGCTCAGAGGACTCATCAGCTGTTATCCTGGAAAGCTTTAGCAGATCTCTGGGAGACGGCTGAAAAACATGGCTTTGGGTCGAATGAGGCTATGCAGGCTCTTCAGGGCCTTGTGGGTGGTGTCCTGGTACCTTATGATATTCGGAATATAGCCCGTGTTGTCTTTCACCTGGTGGAGTATGGCATTTTTGAGGGGGTATGGGCTGAGATAGCTTGTCAAGTGGTGCAGCAGAATACTGCCTTGGGTCAGCGGGATCCCAGGCATGTGATCAGCTTTGATGTTCTGCTGGGTAAGGATGGTTTCGCTGACGTCAATAGGCAGGTTAACCTTGACCCTCTTGTACTTGAGCAGTGCAAGGAGACTGGCATGGCGGTGTTAGTGCGGGCATTAGAACTGGCCACCCCCAAGGAGCCTTTTGTGACTATTGTCCAGCGAGATGATGAGTCTTTTCTGCCTTTTGCAAATTGGCTAACTGCTTCTGTGGAGCGGCAAGTGCAGGATAGTGTGGGGAGGCAGGTTATGCTCAAGACTCTTGCAAAGACTAATTGTAATGCTGCATGTCAGAGGATCATTAGTGTGATCCCTGGTGATCCTTCGCTGCTGCAGATAGCGCGGGCTTATGTAGAGGCCGGTATCGATGCTGGAGAGACCCCTACTGTGGCTGCCACCCTGCGGCCACCTTGGGTGTAGCTGCAGGGTGGGCAGCAACAACAGGGGACTGCTCAGGCCAGCAAGAAGCAGAAAAAGAAGGTGCAGGGAGCCTCGGCTCCTCTGTATTACTGTGCCTGGTGGGGTAGGGTGAATCATGGGGCGAATGCGTGCAGGGCAACAGTCCATACCAATGGTCAGCCTCTGTCAGGCTCGGGAAGCGCGAAGCCGAGTGCGATGGGGATATGTGCTCAGACACAAGCCTCTCTTCACACTCCAGAGCCAATGGAGGTCTGCTCGACCAGCTCATAGCCAGCACCTCTGGCTCTGCAGGCCTTGATGTCTGCACAGCAGACACAGTTGTCTTGGACTCTTGTAGAATGTACAGGGTTCCTTTGGATGCTTCGGGCCCAGTGCGTGAGGGCATGAGTGCTCTTCTTGTGGGGAGATCTAGTGCCACTGCTCAGGGCATCATTGTGCACCTAGGAATCATTGATTTGGACTTCACGGGGCAGATTTATGCCATGGTTTCCACACTCACCCCTCCTGTTACTATCCCTGCGGGAACCAGACTTATTCAACTTGTGCCTTTTAAGTCTTGTGTCTGCAGAGTGGAAGATCAGCGGCAGGGAGATGGCGGCTTTGGATCCACTGGGCCACCTCAGGTTCACTGGACTGCTGTTCTGGTGGCAAAGGATCATCCTGAGCGGCTCTGCATCCTGTCCATCCCTGGTGAGACACAGTCAGAAGTCAGTCTTCGTGGGCTTCTTGACACTGGTGCAGACGTCACGATCATCAGGTCTGCCGACTGGCCCCCGGAGTGGCCCTTGGACCCAGTGCAGACGTCAGTTGTGGGGTTGGCAGGAGTGGCAGAATGCTATGTGAGCTGAAGGCCTGTGTTAGTCACGAACCCCGAGGGAGACACGGCCATGGTTTGGCAGTATGTCACAAAGGATTCCTGGTTAACACTCTGGGGGAGGGACGTTCTGGCTGCATGGGGGGTGCATATGGGGACGGATTTTTGATGGGGGCCACTGTGTTGGAGGGTGCAGACTGTCCTACGCCTCCCATACGTTGGTTGGTAGAGAAACCCATTTGGGAAAATCAGTGGCCTCTCTCTCATGATAAATTAGTCGCTCTCCATGAATTGGTGCAGGAACAGTTGGACCAGGGTCATCTGGACCCTTCGACCAGTTCCTGGAACACTCCTGTTTTCTGCATCCAGAAGTCTGGGAAATGGAGGTTGTTACAAGACCTCTGGAAAGTTAATGCCGTGATGGAAAGCACAGGGACGTTGCAGGTTGGTATGCCGTCACCCACCATGCTTCCCGCTGGTTGGCCAACCTTCATCGTGGATCTGAAGGATTGTTTCTTTACAATTCCTCTGCATCCCGATGACAGACCGAAATTTGCCTTCTCAGTGCCAGCTATCAATAATGCTGAGCCTGCACAGAGATATCAATGGAGGGTTTTGCCTCAGGACATGCGAAATTCGCCAGCTATTTGCCAATGGTACGTGGCTCGAGCCCTGTCTGGAGTTCGCAAGCAGTTTCCTGATGCTCATATTTATCATTATATGGATGACATCTTGGTGGCTGCACCCACTCAGGATGAACTGCTGAGGATACAGCCTCAGCTGATCACTGCCTTGCATTCTCACGGGCTGCAAGTGGCTCCGGAAAAGGTTCAGCAACAACCTCCTTGGAAGGACTTAGGGGTGAAAATTTTGGAACAAACAGTCCAACATCAGGAGGTGCAATTTGTGCATTCAGTGAAGACACTGAATGATGTTCAGAAATTGGTGGGTGTCGTTACTTCGTTGCGTCCCTATTTGGGACTGACCATGGCACAATTGTTCCCCTTGTTTGGTCTATTTAAGGGGGACTCTGATTTAAAGTCACCTCGGACACTGACCCCAGAGGCACGGCAGGTGCTGGAGGAGGTTCAGTGAGCAGTTTCTGCTCGTCAGGTTCATCGCAATGACCCTTCCATTGATGTCACTGTTTTCATTGTTACTCCAGATTTGCATCCTGCGGGTATCATTGGCCAGTGGAATGATGAGTGGTCTGATCCCTTGCATGTCCTAGAATGGATTTTCCTGCCCCATCAGCCACAGAAGATGGCGACTGCATTGTTTGAGCTGATAGCTCGCTTGATAATCAAATGCCGACAAGTTTATAAGTGGTGGGTGCAGATCCCACAAAGATTATGCTGCCTGTACCGTTGGAGGACTTTGACTAAAGCTTTGCAAACAGTATTTCCATGCAAAGTACTCTGGAGAATTTTTCTGGGCAGATCACTTACCATCTGCCCAGTCATAAGTTGTTGCAAGTGGCAAACTTCACGGAACTTTCTTTGCAGCCCAAACATAGTCAGGAGCCTGTGCAAGGCCCCACTGTTTTACTGATGGTTCGGGAAGGACTGGAAATGCCATTGTTACCTGGAAGGAAGGATCTGAGTGGCAGGTTTTGGAGAGTCGTGAGACTGGGTAAGCCCAATTGGTGGAATTACAGGCTACTGTCATGGCATTTCAGAAGTTTTCCCAGGAAACTTTCAATTTGGTCACGAATTCTGCCTATGTGGCTGGTATAGCCCAGCGGTTGGTTCATTCAGTCTTGAAGGAGGTCAGCAATCCTGCCTTGTTTCATTTACTGAAGGCCCCGTGGAGTGCCATTCGGGCCCAGGTACATCCATATTACGTTTTGCATGTGAGGAGTCACACCAGTTTACCGGGGTTTATTGCAGAAGGTAACGCGAGGGCTGACAAATTGGCTAACCCGGCGTGGGTTGCACCTCAGCCTGATAAGCTCAACCAGGCTAAGGCGTCGCATGGATTCTTCCATCAGAATGCGCATACTTTGCAGAAGCAGTTTCAGCTGACGTCAGCTGAGGCTCATGACATTGTTGAGTCCTGTGATGACTGTCATGCGATTGCTGCGCCTTTGCCGGCAGGGGTAAACCCCAGGGGCCTTCGGGCCCTGGAGCTTTGGTAGACAGATGTCACTCAGGTTGCTGAGTTCGGCCGGCTTCGGTATGTGCATGTCAGTGTGGACACCTTCTCCTCTGCCATGTGGGCTTCTGCTCACACAGGAGAAAAGACCCGCAATGTCATTGCCCACTGGAGGCAGGTCTTTGCTGTTTTGGGAGTGCCTTCTGCTGTGAAGACTGATAATGGTCCTGCTTATGCCTCTCAGAAGGTGCAGCAGTTCCTGCAGTTGTAGTGTGTGTCACACAAGTTTGGTATCCTTCATTCTCTGACTGGTTAGGCTATTGTAGAATGTGCTCATGGTATGCTGAAGCGAGTTCTGCAGAAGCAGAAACGGGGAATGCAGGGTGAAACCCCACACAGTTGGTTGGGGAAAGCTTTATATACCCTCAATCACCTTACGGTGCCACAGAACTCCAGTAACCCAGTCATGTTGAATCATCACCTTTCTTTGCGGGCTTCGGATGAGACGCCTCAGCCTCGGGCAAAGGTTAGAGTGAGGAATCTGGTCACAAAACAGTGGGAGGGTCCCTATGACCTCATCGCTTCGGGACACAGGTATGCTTGTGTATCCACAGATACTGGGGTACACTGGGAACCTGCATAGTGCGTTCGTCCTGACCTGCAACCGCAGAGGCAGCATCCGACCGGCAAGCGGGCTGGAGGCCGTGACCAAATTGGAAGACATTGGATGGGTAGGCCATTGGATGAGGACTCAGATGCAGATGACGTGGGTGCTCACCCCGATGGCCCATCCACAAGCAGGTGTTGATGCTAGACATTTTTTTCATTTTATTTTTTGTTTTTGTTTTTGTTGTTTGTAATAATGAAAGGGTGAGAATGCACCCTGAAATTACAGCCTTCTGATTGTATGGAGCACTGTTTTTCTATTATTTTTCCTTTTGGTTGCTTATAATGTTGCTAGCTTCTTTCTTCATTTTTCTTTTCTTTTCTTTTTGTTAAAACCAAAAAGGGTGAGATGTCACCCTGAAAAACTCAGCTTTGGAGCTTGTTGACATAGTTTCTAAAGAACTTTCCCAGGACAGTAA
Organism: Pseudopodoces humilis; assembly: GCF_049639895.1. Classification (NCBI taxonomy): domain Eukaryota; kingdom Metazoa; phylum Chordata; class Aves; order Passeriformes; family Paridae; genus Pseudopodoces; species Pseudopodoces humilis. The sequence goes on along the minus strand of NC_142211.1, from coordinate 4,375,762 downwards.
CTATAAACATAGATATGTATGCATTCCTTCTGTTACACGTCTTTTGATGGACATCTCTTATGGCCAGTGTGGTTGGAAAGGTGTTATCCTGACTACCCAATCTCTGGCCATGGTCAGAAAGCTGTAAATTGTGAGAGAAGAAATAAAGTTTGCTTCTTCTTTACCATCTCTTGAGCTGCGTCCGTGTGACTTATTTCGTGACCGGCAGCGACATTGTACCTTCTCTTTTTAGCTGGGGGGCATTGGGCTCTGACTTTGGGGCCTGTGACTCTCACTGGCGCCATCTGGGAACTGTTTCTCCTCACCTCCTTTATCTCCCTCACCTCCTCTTTGAGTTCCTTAATCACAGCAGAGACCTGAGCCTGCATTGAGCCATTGATCATGCTCTCAAAATTTCTAAGCTTGGTGGTGACAGAACCCACTGTCTCTCGGTTGTTATTGGTGTTAATTGTTGCAATGAAGGTGGTGTATTCACCTGGCCTTAGATTTGCCAGATTCCACATCTGCACAGTGCACCTGACTTTGTTGGGGACATTATCATGCTGTCTGTCCCTCCCAAAAAGGACCTCTAATATCACCACTTCTCTCAGCTGTTGGATCCTTTCCTCAAGGTTTTTCCAGTGCCTTCTATGATGGTGCTCCTCCATTCTCTCTCTGTGGACAAACCTTTCTCTTACACTCATTAAAAGCTGCTCCCAGAGGGAAAGTGGCCCTGGTTCCTTGATGAACCTGATTAACACCTGAGTCCTGGGTCAAGGGTCTCACATTCCTTGCCTCACCGCCATCCAGCTGCACGCCTGTACCCATAAGGTCCCAGACCCGAAGTAACCAGGTTGCATAAGCCTCACGCCCCCGCCTCACAATGTCTTTTTGCAGATTACAGAGACTCTCATACGTCAGGGACTCAGTGATGATCTCAACTTCTGGCTCCCCTGTGGGTTGTGAGGGCCCTCCTTTCTTATCCTTATCAACTGGGTGCTGTGATTTCATCTTAGACTTCCTCGTTTCCACAGGGGCAACTGCTACTGGCTGTGACTGCCCTTGTGGTTCAGCTGGAACCTGGACAGTTGTAATGTCTGTGGGTTCCACTGCTGCACCATTAGACTCTTCCCTCTTCTAGGCAGGGGAAGGGTTTCCCAACAGCTGAGTAAATGCACTCCTTTAGCATCTGGCCCATCTCACTTATCTCTTTTGTCGCCCTGAAAACTCAGCTTCTGATCTTGGTGACATAGTTTTCTAAAGACTTTACCAGGACAGTAACTGTAAACATAGAGATGTGTACATTCTTTCTGATACACGTCTTGTGATGGACATCTCTCATGGCCAGTGCAGTTGGGAAAGTGTTATCCTGACCCTGGCCGTGGTCAGAAACCTATAAGTCTTTGGAGAAGAAATAAAGCTCTCTCTTCCTTTCACCACACCTCGATCTGTGTTCATGTGACCTATTCATCTCCAGCAGCAACACTCCTTTACCAGAACCCCCACCCACTCTGGGTAGTTAATTTCTGAGGTGGGCTTTGGGGCAGGAGCAGGCTCTGGGGCTTTGTCAGGTTTTGGGGCAGCATCCCTATTCTCTGGGGTAGGTGTCAAGGTTCTTATCCAAGTCAATCTTCCCTTATCTCTGAATGCTAAATAGAACAGGCACATCAGGAACACCAGCCACTGTATGATATCATTAGCATTAAGAGAAGATTTTAACCCTTTGTAAACTGGTGGGGTAGTCCCAAGGAACTGGGTGAAAGGTTGGGAGAAAATTTTCCCTGCTGTCATTTCCTCACAGTAGGTACCATTATTAAAGTAACCCCAAAAACATGCATTTAGTGTGTGATAGCTCTGAATCCATGTGCTCACCTTCCAGAGGAGATTAAACATCCATTAATTCCTCACCTTATCAACCCACAAAACAAACTGGATAACAGCCACAGTAGCCTTAGTTATAGGACCCATGTTTAGGTAAAGCGCAGCAAATGGAAGAAATATAGTTGTGGCCACGTGCCACCCGAACCTGGGTAAGCAAGACCATATGGTTCCATCTAATGAGGTTTCTATATCCAGCACACAAGTTTGGTTATTTTAGAATTGTTATTCTTTTTTAGCCCTTTTATAGATGCTCATTATGAAGTAGGGAGCACAGTGCCTGTGGAATAGCAGGCCGCATAACTTTCTCAGTCTTGCCTGAGAAAGTGGCCTCAGAAATCATAAGGAGAAATTAAAACAATCCTTAGAGATAGAAGACAGCCTTGCAGGTGCTGTTTGTCAGTTTCTTGTTTTCTTGCAAGAGAAGGTCGAGGGGTGGTGTACCCCACTGACCAATGATGGTGATGTGTTAGTTTACTAACCAATAAGAGTTTTACTTTTCTGTACTTTCACGCATCGGTCTATAAAAGAATATCGGAAGTAATAAAAGATATAGAAACTCTCCTGTTCAACTCACAAGAGAGTCTGTGTCATTCTTCTCACCATTCCAAATAGAGCCACACCCTTTTTCTTTCAGTGCCCTCAGGCCCCACCATTGGGTGCCAAAATCTGTCTTGGTTTGGAAGACAGGGGTCTATTAGGGAGGGTAGGAGCCCCTCTTGGAACAAAAATGTAGACACCCTCCTGTTGCAATCCTCCTCCCGGTGGGACCCCCTCTGTCCCACCCCCCGTGGTGAGAGCCCTGCTTGTCTCGGGACACAGTCGGAGGAGGGGGTCCTGGAGTGGATACAACACGGACTCAAAGTATCTAGACACAGGAGGCTCAGACTTGCTGGAATAATCCCTGGTTTATTGTCTGTCGTCCATCCGGGGCAAGATAGAGACCAAAATGCCCTGGGTCTTATCTCTTATAGCAGGGGGCAGGGGTGATTAGGGGATACAGGGAGGTCACAGCCAATAGGAAGGGGGAAGGGAAAGAAAGTTTTCAGGTAGGAACTAACATTACACAAACCAGAGATGAGTTTTACCCTTGGGCGATACCAAGATTTTTAGATGCACTACAACACCTCACCCTTTTCTGTTATAAAAATGAGAAAGAAAAACCCTAGCTCATTTTGTCTTTTACCGTGAGCTTGCCCACCACTCACGATTGGTGGGCCGATTAGGTTTGTTTCTGTCAACTAGTTCCATGTGGTTAGCTTCTGAGGTAGTAAAAATTACACTACTAAGGGCCTTTAAAATCAAACAACGGACAATTCCAAATGCTAACACAATTAAAAACAAAATAACAAAAAACAACAAGATTGTTTTGATTATTGAAGTCCACCATCCTGTGAGTCCCCAGCCTTTGAACAGCTCACTAAACCAGTCTTCTGATTCTTGTTTCACTTGTCCAATCAAGTTTCTCATCTCTCGGAGGGCTCCGTGGACGTTGGGAGCTTTCGATGTCAGATTCATGCAGCAGAGATCCTCGAACTCCTGGCACTTGTGCCCTTGGAGCAATAGGAGAAAGTCTATTGCTGCATGATTTTGGAGTGTCGCCTGCCTGGTAACTTCCTCATCTTCTAGGAGGGCACTTATGGCATTAGATGTTAAATTTGCTTGTTTTACCACTCAGCACTCTAGGTGTCCCAACTCACCTAGGGCTTTGGCTGCAGCCACCCAAGGAAGGAAAATGGATGCAGCAATTCTTTTTGATTTGGACCAATGGAAAATCTCTGAATCACAATTTTCATCTAATTTTGTAGCACTTCTCTTTTGAATTTTTCTGGTCAAATTGTTTTTATGGGTCCACTCGCCAATTAATGTTTGATTGGGTGCTAATAGTGATAGACGCCCTATGGTACACGGCCCTCAGAGAAGACGGGATGGAATTCCTGCCCATGCACGATCCCCACAAATGAGGAACAGTCCTTTGGGGAGGCTTTTGGGATGTGTATGAGCTGAGGAGTGCACTTTGATGTAGCTTAGCACACGGCACCACCTTTTTGCTGAGAATTCTTCTCGATGTTGTACTGTATGGTGGAAGGTTTCTTTATGAATTGGAGGACTGACCCTAAAGTGTACACAGTATAATGCTGGAGAGGAACCCAGTAGCTCTAACTCCTAGGGTTCCTGGGTTGCCTTAGGAAAATGTGGCAGCCACTCTTCGATGGGGTTTCTTAACTCTGCTTCTATTTGAGTGCTGTGTAATTTATTACCTGCTTCAGGAGTCAGTGTATTAAAGCTGTGTGTGAATTCATCATGCTGCAAAGGGATTCCTACCAGGCAGGTAGACATAGGATTTTTTGCTGCTGCAGTAGATAGACATATGTTTTCTTGCTGGAGTGTTTGTGCCAGGGTAACCCAGATGTTCTGGTGTGGCTGTGGGATGATCCAGGCCACTGTCAGGCTGCTCAGTGTGAGCAGGATGACAGCAGGGTTAAGGCTCATCATGGATTTGAGTAAGAGGTAGGTTATTTCTAAAAAAAAGGAAACAGAAATTTTTTTTTAAAACATATTCACAGCCCAAGTATGCAGGTCAGAGGCTAGAAAGGTTTCTTCTCGCTCTCTCTGGCAGCGTCTTCTCTTGGAAGCAACAGCCACTTGCTTCTCTTCTCTTCTTGCTGGGGCTGGATTCTTTGGAACAAAAGGTTTTACCCATTTTTGAGGAATCCATTGGGGGCTGTTGTAGGTTAGGGCATAGCGGAGCGGAAGACACCGGGATGTAACGGGAAGCTATTAGACCCCCCTCTGTTAGGACAGCTAGGCCTTTTGTAATTAGCCAATATCACCCAGGTGTGACGTATGTAGATGGGAGTAACACAGTGAACCCAAGCTATAAAATGTTAAGTTTCCCTGCAATAAATCGCCATTTTCGCCATCCATCACATTGATGCAGTGGGATATGGACCGAGCAGCTGGGAATAGCTGCCATGCTGGCTCCAGCCAGGGGACCAGCCTTGCTTGAACCCCAACATCTGGTGCATGAAACCCGGGAGAAAAAGCGGGAAGAAACGTGAGAAGAAATTAAAAAAGCAAGGATACCCTGAGTCAAGGAGCAGCGGTCAAGATAGTGAGTCTATTCTTGACGGGAAAAGCCTGGGCCCAGAAGGATGATGGATTCATCAAAAAGGTTAGATTGTAATTAAGTTGTAAACCTAATTTGCTTGTTATTGCAAGAATTTGGGTTGTGGAAGTTGTAAATGAGTTTGTAAAGTTTATCCACCCTAAGGTGTGGGACAGATGTGCTAAAATCTTTGCTGAAGAAATTTGGGAAACGACAAGGAACTGTTTGCTGGCTACCCTGAAATTTAGGGTCAGAGCTTTATAGCCCCCAGACGGGAGAAGCTCAACTGAGCCGGGAGGGGGGCCGGGAGTCCCCTCAGTCCCTAAATTCTTATCTGCTCTCAGAGAAACAGCGAAGAGCAGAAGATTTTTGGAAAAAGTTAATAGAAATAGCCAGAGGTGTGGCAGAAAAAATAAGAAGAAAGCATCTCCCCAAAGACATAAAGATGGCGCAGAGAAAGAAGTTGTAGCGCGGGAAAAATATGTCTCTAACAAAGAACTAAAGCTGGCCTTGGAAGGTGGGCACAGTCGGGGGGATGGGAGAGAAAAGGAATGTGAAAAAAAAAAAGAGAAGCTGAAGTGAAAGAGATAAGATGCGGCGAATGGGAACAGAGACACAGAGACTGGAATGCAAAGAGATAAGGAGAAGCATTAGGCGGAGGGAAAGGTAGGGTAAAAGGCGGAGTGGAGGGTGGAACGAAAGGCGTGGAGAACCAAGAGGGAAGGAACGGCCCACCCACAGGGGTGGTTGGCAGGGCCGGGGCCGAAGAGAAAGGCACGGCAAACAGGAAATAACCAGCCACTTGAGTTCTAACTCCGACCGATGTACGAGCTGTTCACACCCCCACACACCCCCCCCTCCCCGGGAAGAAGCGCCAGGATAATACCGAGTTTGTTACAAAGTTATAATTTACTGAGTTTTTAAAAGGTGTTTATGTACCCTTTTAGAGTTAATTTTGTGTTTTAAGTAATTATGAATTTATGCAGTTGGAGTTTCCAGAGTTTTTCTCAGATTTAAAAAGTGGCTTGGTGCGGACGAGTTTAGAAAACACACACGGCCGAACACTGTTGCCATGGCAACCACCGGTGAAACAAGTAACAGCTACTTCAATGAAACCGCGGAAAGCAAAGCAATAAAACAACAAAAAACAACAAAAAGCTGGACATTTTAGAGAGAGATAAAAAAGAGAGAATTTTAATTGGACAATTCAAAAAATTAGAAGCTTTATAAATTGTATTGTTTGTAAATCAGCAAACTGTTGTAATTAAAACTGAGATTTAAAAATAAGTTTCTATTGAATGAAGTGCCTTTAAAAATAGATTAAAAAGTTTAATGTTGTATTTCTGTATCCCAAGAAACTTAAAAGATTTTTGTTTTGTTTTAGTAATTATATATTACCCATTTGCTGAGTTTTTGACAGTTTTAATAAAGAAATTCTAATGTGAATCTTTTTATTATATAAAACACATATAACTGCATATATCTCAATTTGGATTTTGGATTTTAGTTTAAAAATTAGACTTGATGTTTTTGAAAAGTGCTACAAAAGCTAAATGACAACTTGCCCAATCTTGTGTTGTCGTGGCTTTTTTAAAAGAAGCTGCATTTTGAAATTTTAACTAATTTGAACATACACTAGGCAAATCTTGTTGTGAATGAATGTTTTTAGTAACATTTGCAATTATTGTGGGTTATTTTTAAAGCTAGATAACATAAAATTGTGATGTATTTGTTACATTTTTATAATTTTTATAGTGAATCCATGTTACCGTTGGCTTAAATGTTAAGTTGTATAACTTAGATAGCCTTTTAAAAGTTAAGTTTTGTTATTTCTTTTTGTTATAAATAATTTTTGTTAAGTTTAAATTTTGTTTAATTTGAATTGTTTTATGTTTTATTGGAAAGACTTGTCTAAATTGCAAAGTATAGTTATTTTTTTAGAGATATGAAGACAGCTACAACTGAAACAACTGTGATGGGACACTGATGAACACCTGCTTGTGGACAGGAGTGAATGCAGTCTGTGACGCCCTAGACTTCATTGAGAGTTCTATTGAGTTGTTGCAATTTTTGCAGTTTCGTTTGCTATAACTTTCTTATTTTTCAGTATTTCCAGAATTTTAATAAGGTGTACCATTGCTAAGGATTAGCTGCCATAGAAGAGGCTTCAGATTAAACCAACTGCTGAATGATTTAATTAGTCTGGTACCTAAAGTTTTTAATCATTTGCTTTGTACAAATGCATTTTAACAGTTTGTTGTGCTGTAAGCATCTCATAGCTGTTGTTATTGAAAACCTTGTTTTAAAAATAAGTTAAGAGGCATCTTTCCAGTTTAAAGTCTAAGACCCTGGCCAAGTCTTAACTTTACCTGGACAGAATGTTTATCAATAGATCCAGATGGTTTTCTACCAAATTAGTATTTGAGTCACTTTCTGACTTTGCAATTTGACCCTATTAATATGACAGCTGGATCAATTTTGAAGTGAGCTTGGAGAATCATTTCCGGACTGATTGTCCAATCCTTCACTGATAATTTTTGGTTTTGTTTGTTTATTAAATATGAGATGTTGGTGCAGTGTTTTAATGATTAACAGTACTTTTATATTAATTGATTTTTAACTGTTATAAGTTCTTACTAATTGTATATAAGGTTTTGTGTTAATGTTGAACAGAAATACATCTCATTTTTATTTTTTAGAAAACGGGGGAAATTGATACCCTAAAAGCATTTGATTAGTGTAATTCATTAACTTCAAGGAGAGAAGTGCCTGTGTTTTGTTGGCAGATTCAGAAAAGTCACCTGTCCATCTGACCAGACTGTCTGCCTCTGAACACATGAGATGCAGTGAACGGAGAGGTCATCACACAGCTTTGGTACTCCAGACATGGATCAAAAGTGGAGCTGTCAGGACACAGTTGTGTCTGAACAGCACACAGACAGTTGCCAACAGAAATTTTATGTTGTTATTATGATGTGGTGTTTCTATCAATTTTTCAGTTATCCTTTGTTTTAAGATTTAGAAGGATTTGAAGAACAACTTGAACATCAAAGCCCTCAGTCACCGATTAGCTGCCAGCTGACATCACGGGAGCAGTGAACATTCCAAGACTGAATCGTGTTGGAAAAATTCTGTAGAAGATTTGGGAGGTGTAGAGACTCCATCTAACTATATACAAAGCAAATTGTAATTGTGTGTTTATCTTTTTAGCAAATTGTTTTTATGCTTAGATTACATATATACCAGAACACGTATGTTAAAAGTAGTTAGATAATAGTTTAAGGTAAAGTGTTTAGCCTGTGTAGAAATTATTATGTTAGTATAAAATATAAGTATTTTCCTTTAAGAGGTAGTGTAAGTATCTTTGAAAGTTCATTTAACGTTAAAGTTTTAGCTGTGAGTTTGTAAGTATAGTGTTATTTACATGGTAAACTGCTTATAGTAATTGTGCTGTTTATAGTCATAACACTTGAAGCAGTGAACCCCAACCTTGTGGTACAAGCTGAGAACCATGATCTAATAGTGTAGCCCTTGCATTTATACCCGAAGTTTAAACTCCTCTGTTGACTTTTTTGTATTAGCTGTTATCATCCCCAGAGTCCTATACCACCTGAATGAAGAGTGGAGCCTGCAAGTGGAGAGACTCACCCGACTTCAGAAAAGAGAACTGGTGACAGGTGTAACCATAGCGATGCTGCTTAACCTGAGAGCAACTGGTGCTGCCACAGGTGTCTCTGCCATTGTGACCCAACAACAGAGACTGTTTTAGCTACAGATGACTGTAGATGAAGATCTACAGAGAATTGAGAAATCCATATCCTTTCTAGAAAAATCAGTCTCCTCACTCTCTAAAGTTGTTTTGCAAAACAAGTGAGGTCTTGACCTTCTATTCATGCAGCAGGGAAGCCTCTGCATCGCCCTGAACAAAGAATGCTGCTTCTACGCTGACCACACCGGAGTAGTGAGAGACACCATGGCAGAGCTACGAGACAGGCTGTCTCAACGAAAGGCAGAGAGAGAAGTTCAGCAAAACTGGTTCCAGTCCTGGTTCGATAAATCTCCATGGCTAACCACCGTAGTGTCTATCCTGATTAGACCAATTGTGATGATTTTACTTGTATTAATCTTTGGACTCAATTTTATATTATCCATTTTTAAAACTTTTATAACATAGATAAGTTAGATGAAGTGTTTAGAAATACGTATATAAAAAACAACATTAGAATTTTTAAGACTAATATACCTTATATTTTAGCAAATTAGTTATTTATAGAGAGGGGGGAATATGTTGTAGTTTAGGGCATAGCGGAGCGGAAGACACCGGGATGTAACGGGAAGCTATTAGACTCCCCTCTGTTAGGACAGCTAGGCCTTTTGTAATTAGCCAATAGCACCCAGGTGTGACGTATGTAGATGAGAGTAACACAGTGAATCCAGGCTATAAAATGTTAAGTTTCCCTGCAATAAATCGCCATTTTCGCCATCCATCACATTGATGCAGTGGGATATGGACCGAGCAGCTGGGAATAGCTGCCGTGCTGGCTCCAACCAGGGTACCAGCCTTGCTTGAACCCCAACAGGGGGCCTGTGGGGGTGGATACACACGTGTAACCACACCCCCAGGTGAGAAGTTCATAGGGGCCCTTGGTTTGCCAAGTTTCAGGGTCCCTGATTAAAACTGGTGGACGCTGTGACAATTTAAACTGATCACCATTGTTAAAATGCCAAGTCACAGGAGGATTCATGTTTTCAAATGAGCAGTTTAGGAAATTAATAGTAAACAGAGCTTTACAGTTTCTGTTGTGGAGACATCCACACTGCCTCGCTACCTTGCCTGGCTAGGACTTGTTTGAGAATCTGGTGTGTATGCCTGATTACAGCTTGACCTGTGGGAGAGTGGGGGATGCCAGTTTTATGTTCCACTCCCCACTGCTGGACAAATTCAAGGAACTACTTGGATTGATATGCTGGGCCATTATCTGTTTTAATTTCTTTAGGGATTCCCAATACGGAAAAGGGCTGTACTAAGTGTTGTTTGGCATGTACAGATTTTTCTCCTGCATGAACAGAGGCATACACTGCTCCTGAGTATGTATCAATGCTCACATGTTGTCATGGAGTTACTTTACCTTTAAGAAAGTTTAAGTTGCTGGGATCTGCCTGGCGTCTTTTCTCCTGACCAATTATCGGTCATTGCTGAGAATTGACAGCAGTTTAGGCCATTGAAAAGTGGGATCAACTTGTGAACCCTACCTTAAAGTGTAAAACCAGAGCTCTCTTGGTTCTCTTTGTTTCCTGGCTGGGAAGGGCGGCAGAGCCCCAGGCTTCCCGCTCCCTGCCCAGGCCATGCGGCCGGGCGGGGACTGGGCTGGGCCCAGCGTCTCCCGGCCGGGGGATGCGGGCCCTGTGGAGGGGGTTTTCTCCGGGCTCCGGCCGGGCCGGGCCGAGCCGATCTCTGGCTCGGCTGCAGGTTTTTTGCTGTGGCTGGATTCACTGGAGACTGCTGAGTGAAGAAGGAGAGGGGCTCTGGGCCTGCAGCGGGCTGGGCGCGGCGCCAGAGAAATAAGTAATTTTCTTAGTTATTGGTTTAAAACCACGACACATGTACATACTTAAGGCAACCAAAACTGGGGATGTGAGTGATACCTGTTTGCCACACTTCACAGCTTTCAATTCCTCGGGGATTAACACCCAGGCCTAATGATGGCACTGCCTGGAGCTGACAATTGGGACAGGTAGCCACAATGGCTTTAGCCTGATCCCGTGTCAGCTGGAATTGACCAATCAGTCCTGGCACATTTTGATGGTATTGCTGATGACTTAACTTTGCCTGTTGAAACACATCTGGGAGACATACCTTTTCAGCTGGGGCAGCAAGGGAATCAGCCTCTCGGTTTCCCTCAGCGATTTCACCTGGCAACGGGGTATGCGACCTTATATGCATCACATAGAAAGGTTGTTCTCGATTTGAAACCAAATAAATCAGTTTTGAGAGCAATCTAAAGAGATGTTCGTTCTCAATGTCCTTGAGAACTGCCTGTTCCGCTCTGAACACACCTGCTACGTAGGCTGAGTCAGTAACTAAATTAATAGGTTCAGTAAACTTCTCAAAGGCTCTCACGACCGCAGCCAGTTCAGCTATCTGGGGTGACCCTTCTACAAACTCAACATCAGCTTCCCAAAGCTGAGTCTGGGGATTTCTCCAAGTCGTCACCGACTTGTGGGATGTCCCAGATGCATCAGTGAACACTGTGAGAGCTTTGAGTGGCCTTCGGCTCCTTTTCTCACGAGGAATAAGGTGGAATTCCTCATGAAATAATTTGTGTGATGGTGCATGGACCGAAATTTGCCCACTATAGCTGTCCAGAGCTAACTGGAGGTTAGCATTGCTCTGCAGCAGATGCTCAAACATCTCCTTGGTCAGTCTCTCAGGGGAGTTTCTGCCTTCTCCAGAGAGTCAGACTGGGAGGTGAACACACATAAAGTCACAACCTGCCAGTTCCCGCAGCCTTACCCTGGCCTTTTCAGCTGAGCCATCAGCTCTTGTGGCTTGGTGATAGTTTTGGGTCGTTGATGGGAGAGGAAGACCCATTCTATTATTAAGAGAGGATCTCTTTGGCCCTCGGCCCACTGGAATATTAACCCATGTAGATGTGGCAATTTCCCCAGGACAATAAATTTGAAAGGCAGCTCAGGTTTGAAGCGATGTGCCTGTCTTTCTGTCAAGGCCTTTTGTGTCTTTTCAATTACAGTTTTTGCTTCTGGAGTCAGCTCCCTGGGAGACAGTAACTCTCTCTCCCCTTTCAATAAATTGAGTAGGGGACTCAGGTCTTCATTTGTGAGACCTAGCCATGGTCTGACCCAGTTTAGTGACCCTCATAGGGAATAGAGATATGCTAGATTTTTAGGATTACCAATAATTTCCAATTTTTGTGGAACAACAGTCCGTGCAGTAATTTCCAGGCCCAGGTATTTCTAAGGTGGCATCCTTTGAACTTTGTCTTCCTGCAACTGGAATCCAGCAGAGGTTAAAACTTTAACCACTAGGTCAAGGGTGTCTTTCAGTATGTTGTTGTTGGGACAGCATACTAAAATATCGTCCATGTAATGTAAAATGATGGCATCTCTCTTTTCATCACGCACTGGGGACAGCAAAGACCCCACATACCACTGGCAGATGAAGGGGCTTGCTTTCATCCCCTGAGGTAATACTGTCCAGTGGTACCGTTTTATTGGGGCTTCTCGGTTAATTGTAGGAATGGAAAAGGCAAACCTTGGTGCATCCTCTGGGTGCAGGGGAATTTGAAAAAAACAATTTTTAATATCCAGTACTGCTAGTAGCCAATTTTGTGGTAACATAGTAGGGGATGGAATACCTGGTTGAAGAGACCCCATGTCTTCTATTTTTTTGTTTATTTCTCTCAAATCTTGAAGGAGGCGCCATTTATCCTTCCCTGGCTTTTTTATTACAAACACCGGGGAATTCCAAGGGTTGGTTGTTTCTACTATGTGTCCCTTGGCCAATTCTTCTTCTACTAATTTTTCTAGTGCCCCGAGTTTCTGTTTGCTGAGAGGCCACTGATTCACCCAAACTGGATTATTATCTAACCAAGATAGCTTTTGGACCGAATGCTCTACAGTGGCCTCCATCAAAAATCCTGAGGTGTCTCAGGAATTGTTAATTTCACCCCCCACTGGGACATGGTGCCTCTTCCACACAGCCGACACTTGTAGTCAATAACAAAAGGTCGGACACTAGCTAACCTACCGTCCGGACCTTCGATCTGGGCAATAGATTTAGAGATTTTTGCCAGTTTCATCCCTCCAACACCCTGTATTTTTCCTGCCACCGGTTGCAGTTCCCAATGAGGGTCACACCTTTTCAGGTATGATAGTCACATCTGCCTCAGTATCAATTAACCCTTCTACATGGAGATGTTCTGATTTATGTGTTAAATTACATCCCATAATGGGTTTGTCTTCACCCACTACTTCTGCCCAGTAGACTCCTGGTGCTTTGTCATCTACTGGGACTTCTGTTGGAACAGGGATCACCTGGGCTATTACCTGCCCTTTGTCTACATAGTAAGGTGGTTGGGGGCACCTAGCTAAGAGAGTGAGGTGTGTTAGGTCTCCTTTAATTGTCATGGGAGCCACCTCAATCTCTATTGGTGTGTGTGCTGTGTCTCCAATAATAAAATACCTACTATCCAGTCCAGCCAGGTCTTGTGAATTATCCTGCAAGTCTACTCCAACGACAGTCCATCGATCAGATCTGAAACAAAAAGCTTTAGAAGTTACAAGTCTGAATCGCTTTTGCGGTTGCCAGACCTTATTAGGCAGACGTTTTTCACAATTATATTTCTGATGTCTCCCACCCCGCTCCCTTTCCTTCCCATTTCCCATTAAAACAGTCTTTTTTCTGCTTCGGGTCTGTCATTTTTATGTCTCTGCGCTTGACAGAAAAGCGCTGAGACTTTAGTTTTTTGGTTGATTTTCTATAGCTTCTTTCTGCTGTTTCCCTTGTTGCTGGGTTTGAGGACAATTCCTTGCAAAATGTCCTGGCCTCTTGCACTGGAAACAGATGATGTGCTGCAGCTGTTCTAGTGACATCTGTGGCTTGTTCATTCCTGGTGTCACTGCTGCCACTGTCCTTGGGTTGCCTGGTTTCTTGTCGTGTACACTATACAAGTCTGATTTCTGGGCACACGCTTCAATCATATCTGCTGTGGTGGGTGGAGGATTGATAGGAAGACTCAGAATTACTCTACGACAAGCCTCATTGGCATTTCTTTGGGCCATTTCTTTAAGCAGTTCCGTCTGGGCCACTGGTTCTTTAACTTGTCTCTGTATCTGTAGTCTCAGTCGATCTACAAACTGTAAGAAACTCTCACATGGGAGCTTATTGAGAGACCGCCAGCTATTCACCAGTCTTCACAGAAGTAATTGTGAACGCCGTTTATTTCTATTATTAACACACCTTTTATAGGGTTTTACAGGGTCCGCGGGCAGAGCAAGCTACTATTGGCTAACACACACAGGTTTACATTTTTCTCCTTGTACACAGGAATATTGTTTTGCTTTTCTCTCTCTTCTACAGGCAAGTTTCAAGGATTTTAGCCCTTAATATCACAACTTATTTCAAAGGCTGGTTTGTGCATACAGGCCTTTACTAATATATAAAATATATCAACAGGAGCTGGTTAATATTAGCATAACTGACTTGAATATCAGCTGTTGGTAATTGGTTAAAAATGTTTTCAGCCACATCACAAACTTTATCTGCAACAAACTTTGTTAATACTCTCACTTGATCGGCAGGATTAATCCAATTTCCCTCCTCACATAAATGTTCTAAAGTGATTTCATTGTTCTCTGTATCATATGCATTTTGATTACTTTGTTTGAGTTCAGCTAGGAGTTTTGTTAACGATTTTTTCCATAAGCTTTCCCAAAGATCATATTCAGAGGGAGTTAGCAGACACTGAAATAGGTCTTTAATATCTGCAGGAATTAAATCCTGTGATTTCAATGTAGTTCCTATTATTACCCTCAAGACTTCTCTATCACGACCAAAATCATTCTTAATTTTACAAATATCTTTGATTACTTGGTAATTGAAAGGTGATGTTGTAATCGCATTGCTCCTCTGCTGTTATTGTATAGTACAGGAGCTGCTGGTAGCATAACTTCATCTTCTCCAGGGCTGGCATTCCCTGGGCTTCTTTGCCCGCCCCTCCCCATGCCTAGCCCCGGGGTGCCCATTCCTTCCCCACACCTGTGGACAGACACAGCTCCTCCCCCACAGGAGCCCACGCCAGGGTCCGGGGTTTCCCCCCCCGCCGGGTCCTGGGGGTCTGCACACCCCCATGCCGGGCCCCGGGGGTCCGCCCCTCCCCACGCCAGGCCCCAGGGGCTCCATTCCCTCACTGGGCCTGGGGAGAGACCCAGCCCAACCCCACAGGAGCCGGGAGAGGGCCCGCGCCCCCCCACGCCAGGCTCGGTAGGCTGGCACCCCCCCATCGGGGGGCAGGGCCGGGACACGCCTCCCCATGCCCCTCTGCAGGAGCAAGGGGTGTAACTCTCTCCCTCCCCACCCCTCCTCCCTGGGGGACAGGGAGTGGAGGGATAGGGAATAGGGTTACAGCCTTGGGGGGCAGGGTCATAGGGTGGGGCCAAGCAGGGCTGGGGAGTGGAGCAGGGTGGAATATCAGGGGGAACAAAGGGGTTGTGATAAGGGTTATGGGTGGGAACTGGTGGGTGGAAGGGATTATGGGTAGGAGAAAGGGGATACACAGGGGGATTCACCATGTGGCCGGGAAACACGTGGCCAGTGCCATTTTGGCTCTCAGCCATGTGGGCATAGGAAGATTTTCTTTAACACTGGGAAAAGAAGGGTATAGAGAGGGAGCCTTGATGGCTTGTGAAGCAGGACTGGGTGACTGAGAGAGACACACGGGACTAGAACTTGTATTGTTTGTCTCGGGTATCTTTTTCAGTGGGGGAGCAGAGGTTTTGGGAGAAAAGTTAAGGGAGTTAGGTGGATACTGCGGTGTTTGTTTGTCTTCTGTTTTTATTTTTCTGTTAACTAATTCTTTTCGAATTAAAAGAAAAACTGGGAGGAATTTCAGGGCCGATTTTTCTCCTCCTTCTATTTTTAAGGTTAATAAATTTCCAATTTCATCCCAGGCAGTTACTGAATCTAATTTTAACAATTCGATCTGTTCACTTTGCTGAGTCAAATATGTTACAAACTGTTTTATCTTATTTTTTGAAATTTTTACATTTGTGGTTTTTAAAAAAATCCTGTATTTTTTGTGTATGACTCCTTTCTTGTGTGGAGAGCCGGGATCCCATTTTGGAAGTCACAGCAGCTCTGCACACAATCTGTCTATTTTCCCTACCGCAAAAAACAAAGTGGCACCGCAAGGGTTACAATTAAACTCACACTGGTACAGGCAGCAGGGAGAATTCCCTCTCCCCCCACCCTGTCTCTATCCACATCTGGGGGGAACCCCACACACTCGGGGCTGCTGCCGCTAGGAAGGGGTTACACGTGACACAGTCCCCTGGGGTCTGTTTCACTCTCCAACCCTCCCAGCCCGGTGTCGGAGTTCAATCTTACCTTTTTCTGTCGTTTTCTGGCGGTGGAAAGATACTCGTTGCCCTGGAATCGGTCCCCTGGTGCTGGAGGATTTTCGACTCCTTTTCGGCAACTTTTTTTTGCTGTATTTTTTAAACTGCATCCAAAGTCTCCAAAGAATGGCTCACCCTGGCTTTGATAAGCCTTTGAACGTGGGCTTGTTCGCCCTCGGCCGGGTGCCACTCTGTTGTAATCCTCTTCCCGGTGGGACCTCTCTGTCCCACCCCCCGTGGTGAGAGCCCTGCTCATCTTGGGACAGTCGGCAGAGGGGGTCCTGGAGTGGATACAACACGGACTCAAAGTATCTAGACACAGGAGGCTCAAACTTGCTTGGGTAATCCCGGGTTTATTGTCTGTCGTTCATCCGGGGCAAGAGAGAGACCAAAATGCCCTGGGTCTTATCTCTTATAGCAGGGGGCAGGGGTGATTAGGAGATACAGGGAGGTCACAGCCAATAGGAAGGGGGAAGGGAAAGAAGGTTTTCAGGTAGGAACTAACATTACACAAACCAGAGGTGAGTTTTACCCTTGGGAGATACCAAGATTTTTAGATGCACTGCAACACCCTCCCTCTGAATTACTATAATTTTGAAATCAAGGGGCTCTCAGGCAGAGATCTGGGGGTAGAAATAACAGCTCTTTACTAGTATATACAACAAGGCAAACAAACGACAAGAACTAGAGCATTAATAACAAAACAGAAACAGGGACCCCGTGACAGCCTTCTCAGCAGAGACGGGAAAGGATGGAGGAGAGGGCTTTGCTTCACAAAAGCCCTCAGGCATTCAGTCCTGGTGCTCCTGCAGGACTCAGCGGGACAGCCATCTGGAACGGCAGGAATGAGTAGGAATCCTGGGTGGGTGGATGAGAGAGAGATGGAGAGATGTATCAGCAGCTCTGCGACGGTGGCTGGCACTACCACATGTCCCACCAGGACAGAGGGTGTGAGGCCCGCAAAAAAAGAAGAAAGAAGAAGCAGCTCTGTCTGGGTGATGGCGAATTCCCTTCTCCAAGCTGCAACAGCTCCCAGAGAGTGTTCTGCTCTGAAGGTGAAGAAATCATCCATCCCCCACCTTCCCCTGCCCTCCCTTTTTCCTGCCCCACTTCCCTGCTGGGTCCAGCCAGACTCTTTGTGTTTCTCAAGCACCCACTAAGTACCAGGAGTCAGATTTCCCCACCACTAATGGGTAAAATTTCATAGGTGAGACAGAACAAAAGGAAGGACACCTAATCCCGAACACAAGCCTTCCATCCAGGTAGTCAAGGCCTGGCCAGGACCCAGGCTTTAAACTGGAAGGATGCCCCTTAATTCATTGTTAAAACAAGGTTCTTAACAATTAAAAACTAATCAAAACATCCATTAGCTTGTTCCCTTCGAAGCTTAACTCTGGAAGTATTGAAAAATAATGATGCTGCACTGGATCAAGCTTATAGCAAACCTGTTCAAACAAGAAAAGAGACTAAAGAATGAGAGTAACTTGCACAGGGTGTGCTAGACAGCCGGTTAAGAGAAGTACATTTTGCAGCTATAGAACAAAAAGAAGGATCCTAAGAATAACAATGACACGTGTCCTGTAGGTGATCACACAAAAAGATGTTAAAATATATGAGAAGCCAGCTGTAAATACAATAATGCTACCTTATAAATAATGCTCATCATAAAAAATCTGTAAATTCACATTATATAGTGAATATATTAGCAGTGTCTGAGAAAGTTAATATTTTTGAAATATTCATGTATCAATAGCAAGAAATGAAATAAAGTAAGAAACTTAAATTTCTTAGTATTAATAACAGTCACTATTTTTTCATGCTACCTATAGGAAACAAAACCAGCAGAGACTGTAACAAACAATAGAACCCCTGATGAAATCAAGGGTCCAACAGACTGCATTCCCCTCCATTCACAAGCAGGTGTTTATCAGTGATTCATCACAGCTGTTTCAGCTGTAGTCGTCTTATCCCTAAAAGAAGAAAACTGTACTTTACAGTTTAGACAAGCATCTTTTAAAAAAACTTGAGACAATTTTGATTAAACAACACCTGAACTTGATATGGATGAAATCTGACAGAAAGAAATCTTAAACATTACTCAAACCTAAACACAGTAACACTTAACTGTGCTTAATTCTATTAACACTTAATTTGTAACAAATGAAACATAACAGAATTGAAAATGAATGTGAGATGTTACATAGTGATTTGTGTCATTATAGAAACTCACCATGGGATCAGTATAAACAGGAATACTGATCTTAAAGTAAAACATGGAAATGAGACAACGGAAAATATAAGATTTCATAATTTTTGTTTAAATCCCTTTTCTGTGAATTGCTAGATTTTGCCACTATGTAATTGCTTTAATTATGAATTGTACCCACTCCTTATGTATAAAGAAACAGCGAGCTTGTGCGAACAAACTTGTTACTGCTGTTACCTGCTTGCTAGGAGTGTAACCTGGCCACATGTTGAAGCTTTGTCCAGACCTAGTGGGGGCTTGCAGCCACTGCTGCTGGGGAGATAGCCAACATGTTCAGGCTTGCCCGGACTTGTACCCCAGCACAGTAGGCATGACACATCCCAACAAGAAACTGCCTATAAAAGAGGCAGAGACCAGGGGTAAGGTGGATGTGTTGGTGGAGCGGAGACTCCCCGCATCCCCAACGCTGCTTGCTCGTCCCTTATCAATGAATTAATAAATTGCCTTATTGATTAACCAACCTGAATGTGGTGATCTATTTATAACAATTAATATTAGTTAAATTTAACAAAAGTAAAGTTAGTGTGTGTTCTTAAAAGTTTTTGATACTGCAAAATTTAACTCATTCTGACTATTATTACAAAAAAGGCAACTGAAAGTTTAGTATATAACAGTTGAACATAATATATCAGCAACATAGATTTACTATAGAGATTATAAAGATGTGACAAATACATTATGATTTTATGTAATCTGGTATTGAGAAACCACTCGGGCTATTCACGAGTCTTCACAGAAGTCAAAGTGAACGCCGTTTATTTCAATCTTTACCACACCTTTTATAGGGTTTTACAGGGTCAGCGGGCTAAGCAAGTTACTATTGGCTAATACACACAGGTTTACATTTTTTCTCCTGTACACAAGGATATTGTTTTGCTTTATTCTCTCTCCTGCAGGAACATTTCAAGGACTTTAGCCTTTAATATCACGACTTATACCAAAGGCTGGTTTGTGCAGACAGGCCTTTACTAATATATCATGCCCACCTTCTGTTAAAATATTAACTACAATCAGGCCCTAAGAATAACTCATAACAACTGTAGATATTATTGAAAATATTCATAGTAGAAATTTTCTTGGTGGAAGCATAAATTTATCAGGACTTTTAAAGTGCAGTTTTACTAAAGAAAAATTATAACAATGTAAGGTTTGGAAAATTGCCATTCAACTTTTGTAGCACTTTGCATAACTTAACTTTGTCTTCCTGCTCAGTGAAATTTTCCTAAGCTAATTATTTTTTAGACCACGAATATCTTCTGTAGATAACGTTAATTGGAAAGACATATTCCTTTTTTGTTTCTTGGGCAATGATAAGGTTGTTTTGTCCCTTCTGCTAGCTCTGAGCAATTCTTTTCCTGGGCACAGGCCTGTATTGAGAGGCAGCCGTGCGAACCCCAGCAGTCCCCCGGCATGGCGCATCTGCATCGGTGGGAGCCTGGACTAAGGGCAAGTCCCTGGAGGGTCCCTTCCCTCCTGGTGGCCGCTGGCGCTGCCCCAGCCCCGGGTGGCGCATGGCCAATCAGTGCATTTATCTGTTTATGCAAATGATTCTCTGTTCTATCTAGAAATGCAAGCAATGTTCTTACTATGTTTTTGTTATATCTGGAGCTACGTTAATTTTGTAAAAGGTAACACTACTGAACTTTAAACTAGGCTTTAGGGCTTTTTACTAGCTAACAGTCTCTTAAGGCACTTAAGATATATTTCTACTTACTTAAAAGTAAAACTTACAATACTACTTCATGTCTGTGGCTTAATATATTTTAGTTTCTCTAAAAGCTCTAATTTAATCTCTGCATTTCTTTCTCTTCCTGAAGGACTCAGAGGCTTCTATTTCATGCATTCCAATACACAGGGATGAAGGTGAGGCTGACCAGTCCATAGTTCCCTGGGTCCTCCTTTCTGCCCCACTTGGAAACAAGAGTGAGTACTCTTTTCGGCTAGGCTACAGTTAATTTTCTTCATGGTAGTTTGTAAGGTGCTGCGCCACGGCTCACCCCGCCCTCTCCCTTCCCCCGCTCCTCTCCTGCCTGCTGTCCCTGGCTCTGCTGGTGCCCACAGCTGCTGCCAGGCAGCTGAACAGCAGCGCCCAGCCACTCAGCAGCAGCAACCTGGCACCCCCACTGCCGAAACCTGCACCTGCTGCACAGACGACAGTGCCGGGACTGCCGCCCCACTGCTGCTTTCCCGCAACTGGGCTGTGCCCCGCGACCAGCCACAGCACCCCCGGTTCCTTGCTTCTCTGCTCCAGGTGTCATGAATAAAATCTCTCAAGAAATCCACCCCGGTTAAAATACTGTGTTTAGTTATGTACAGTTAATGTTCTTATCCCATTTGTAAACCTTGTACCCCTTGTTTACTCCGATGGTTATTAGTAATGTTAATTACTTACCAGTTTTTGAAGTGTTTTAAAGGTTCTTATGAGACATTCCTGTACCCTTTCCCGTACTTCCTTGCTACTATGTAACAAAGCTGCTCCCATGGGGGATAAATCAAACTAACAAAAGCAACCCATTAGAAAGGTATGCCACAAAACGAGGCAACTCCCATGGATGCTGTGCCACACTAGAACAAACAAACTCCCAGTAAGCTGTGCAACCAAGTAATATGCAAACTAAGGCATGCAAGACACCAAAACAACGAGCTAACAGAGGAATAAAAGGACAAGGAAACTTATTCTAGCAAGCTATGATGAAAGATCATCTCCCTGCATCACCTAAGCCTACTTAGAAATCATCTTCCTGCATCACCATGACCTAAAGAGGACTGGAAAGGACTGCCCCCCCCCCCCCCCCCAGACAATGAGCCAGAACAACAGGCTTCCTGGCTACTCTCATGAGGACAGCAGCCCCAGCTCTGCAGTGTGTGCTGCAAAGCTAAATTGTGCTTCCTCCTTGGAGCTGCCAGTGTAGGAACGGCTGCGGTGCAAGCAACTCCTCGGGCCCCCCACCCCAGGAGCTGAATCCTAATAAAGGCACAAACAGGAGTCTTGTCTCCTGGCCAATTTCTTTCACAGGCACCTTCAGTGCACTCGAAAAGGCACCGCGTAGCAGTGGCACGCCCTGGATCCTCTTCTGAGGACAACAGTGGCAGCACATTAGATTCTGACACTGAACCCGAAGATCGGTGGGCTCTCACACAGAAACAAGCCACACAGGAAGGTGACTGGGAATTGGCTCAAAAGATCTCAGCCTTCCCAGTCATCTTTGGGAAAGGGAGGAGGGGGGGACCCTCAAATAAAAAAACATGGGAGCCCATCCCATACAGGGAGATCAAAGAACATTGTAAAGTAGCAAAGGAACACGGGCAAGGGTCACGTTTCTTTAGAAACTTATTAGAAGTCACCTTTTCCCTGCATACCCTAGTGCCACACGACATCAAAAACATAGTTACTTTCCCCCTTTCCCCTGCTGAATATATGCTATGGGCAAGGCAGTAGAAAAGACATTTAAAAACATTATTTGACAACTATTCTAAGGACACCCATTGGCCACATTTGACCGTTGAGCAATTAGCTGGAGAAGGTGGGCTTCAAAAATGCTCAGATCAAGTCAACATTTTACCTGAAGCTGCATTGTAGGACATAGCTATTGCAGCAGAAACATCACTGCTCTTTACCTCTGATGACTGTTCCTACACAACATTTCTCTAACATCAAACAAGGGGTAGATGAGAGTTTCATTAAATTCAAGGACAGATTAAAGGGTGCCTTGGAAAAACAAACAGAGAGTCCAGAGGGACTGTTGGAGTCTGAAACACAGAGTGTATGCACTTGTCTCTGATGCCTGACTCTAAGATTCAGGAGAACACTGAATTTCATATAACGTGAAATTTATGATCATGTTTTCATAGTGTTACATGAAAACAACTGTTAAAGTTAGATAGAAAAGCTAAAAGTGTGAGTGTGTAGATTAGAGAGTTTTTTAAGTCACTGGGTGAAAAAGTTAGTTCGGAGTTAGTTTAGAAAGCAGAAGACAGGATGGTGGATTTAGACTGTTGTTTCTTTTCCTTCTTTCTTCTTCATGCTCTTCTTCTGGAAGTTTTTGAGTAATAGTAGGTGATTGGATAGAAAATGCTGCAATGCAGCACACAGGTGATGGGTCATTGGGTCATTAAGAAAAATAATATAAGTGTCTATTGTTAATTGGATAAGAATAAGTATAAAGATAAAAGAACTGCGTAGTTCGGGGTCATTTTGAGCCTTCAGAGCCCAAAGTGAGCCACAAGAGCAGGATGAATTGAATTTGAAGAAAAGTCTGGAAAAGACCTGCCAAGTTTTGTGATAACATCTTAATAAACACGAGAAACAAGATCTTAACAGGCTTTGGAGTTTTCTTCCTATCCAGAGAACTAAGCAGAACTCCCCTTGAGGGAGTATCCAGAAGGAGCCCAGCTCAGAGGAGACTGGGAAATCCAGGAGTGAGGAGAAGTGCAAAAAAAACCACAGCAGAATCAAAGAAAAAGAAAGAGAAAAAAGAAACAGAATTTAAAAAGTTATAAGGGACAAAAGGAACTTTTGAGTAATCTTGCTATGGCAAATGCTAATGAACAATGTAAGACCATCCTAATGCTAATGAACAATGTAAGACCATCCTAAGGGCTTTACCCCTGGACATGGAACCCACCATAGAACAGATGGTGGAAAACTGTACACACTATTAGTCTACAGAAAACACAATTTCCCAAGCAGTTGCTAAGGGCATAGCAGAAGGGGTCTCTGGTGCATTTGCAGTGGTGGCTTCCAAAGACAATGCCCGTTGTTTCAACTGTGGGTAATTTGGACACTTTATAAAGGACTGCCCGGAAAGGTCACCCACCCAAGACCCCACACCAGCTACCAAAGGCCCCAGAGACTGCAACGGTACCAGCAGCGCTCGGGAAACTCCCAGTGGAGAGCAAGCAGACAACAAATCAAAAGCCATATCACTCCATCCCACCTGCAAATGGAGGACATCACAGTGCACCATCCCAGGAGATCCCAAGTCACATGAAGAGAATCCAACACAGTGAGAGATACAGATGGGAACCTGGCACCAGCTAGTAACCACACTGTCCATTGACTTAACAGATGAGTGTTTTTACTGTGCTCCCATGGGAAAGCACGGGCTGCAAAATGGTCCTTGGGACATTCTAAACATAGGTGATACTTTCCATGGTCCAGAAGAAATTTTTGTTTTGCCGGAAGTACAAATAGTGCACCCTGGACAAGAAATCTTTGTCTAGTTGTGCTGCATGGACCTAGTCTTTTATCTTTCACAGGAAACACCAATTGCACAAGCCTTTTTACTCCCACCGAACAACTTGAAACGGCTTCCCTTCAATCCTACAATAATGTGGGCACAGATTGTGGGCTCAATTAAGCCTACCGTCAAGTGTGGCCCACTCTGTAAGTGGCACAAGATCCACCAACCAGGGATGCTGGATGCCCGTGTAGACGTGACCATCATCGCCTGCTCAGAGTGGCCAGCAAATTAGGAGCTGCAGCCAGTGGCGGGCATGATTTCAAGGATTGGTGGAGTCACAGTGTCTATGCAGAACAAGAGGAATGTCATCGTCAAAGGACCTGAAGGCAAGGTGGCAACCATCCAGCCATTCCTACCCTATTGGGTAGGGACCTTCTAACCCAATAGGGAGCTTTCTTACTCATTCCAAGCTGGGATTTCTGATTGGGGCCACTGAGGAACATGCGCTGCCATCTACCCCTTGGCTCACCTGGAAATGCAAGGATCCAGTCTGGGTTGAGCAGTGGCCTCTCACAAAAGTAAAATTGCACGAACTGGAAGACCTAGTGGAAGAGTGTTGAAGTCAGAGGCACAGAGTGTGTGCCCTTATCTGTGATACCTGGCTCTGACATCCAAGAAAGCACTGAATTTCATACAACACCATGAAAACAACTGTTAAAGTTAAATAGAAAAACTAAGAGTGTGAGTGTGTAAATTAGAGAGTTTTCTCAAGTCACTGGGTGAAAAAGTTAAAACTTTAAGCTAGTTTAGAAAATAAGAGGCAAGATGGAAGAATTAGGGCATTGTCTCTTTTCCTTCTTTCTTCTTCATCTTCATCTTCTTCTAGAGATTTTTGGGTAGTAGTAAGTGATTGGACAGAGAATGCTGCAGTGCTACACAGAGGTGTTGGGTCATTGGGTCACTAAGAAAAATAATTTACTTGGCATTTGTTAATTGGTTAAATAGACATATAAAAGACCTTGGAAAAGTTCTTTGTTAGCCATTTTGCACCTTTCTATCTTAGTGCATGTAGCTCCTTTTACCCTGTATACATGTAATGTAGATAAAAGGAGAATAAACAACCAAGTCCAAACGAGAGAAAACTGCCTCTCTTTCATCAATCTCAGTCCAAGGGGGAAAAGAACCCAGCAGCAAATGTCCCATCAGGACAGAAGAGCAATTTGCCAAGGGCCACATCATCGAGACCACAAGCCCCTGGAATTCCCCAGTCTTTGTGCTGAAAAAGCCTGGGAAGGGACAGATGGAGGCTCCTCCATGACCTCCTCAAGATCAATGAAGTAATTGAGGACATGGGTCCCCTCCAGCCTGGCCTGCCCTCACCATAAATGCTGCCTTGGGACTGGACACTTGCCATTATAGATATCAAAGACTTTCTTCAACATCCTACTCCACCCCCAGGACACCCCATGGTTTGCTTTCTCTGTCTCCTCCCTTAACAGAAAGGCCCCACTCAAAAGGTACCATTGGCCCATCTTTCCTCAAGACATGAAGAACAGTCTGACTATATGCCAGTGGTACGTTGCTCACATTCTGTCCTCCATCCGAAACTTGTTCCCTGATGGAATCATCCACCACTGTATGGATGATATCCTGGTCTGTGCATCAGAAAAGACTTACTTGGACATGACTGTTAAAAGGACCATTGAAGCCATAGGGGAAGCAAGATGTGAGATTGGTGAAGACAAAGTGCAGTACACCAGCCCATGGACTTACCTCAGACTCCAGATCCATGAGAGGACCATTGTACCCCAGCAACTCAGCATCCGATATGACCCAAAGACCCTGAGAGACTTACACAGTTTGTGCGGATCCATCAACTGGGTACGTCCCTTGCTAGGGATTACAACAGAGGACCTCGCCCACCTCTTCAATCTTCTCTGTGGCAGCGAGGACTTGGATTCTCCATGCGCCCTTTATGTCAGAAGCCCGAGATACCAAGGTCCAAGAAGCCCTGTCTTCACACCAAGCCCAACATATCAAGCCCAGTGTGCTTCTCCAATTTCCCGTTCTGGGTAATGCCCCCTGTTTCTATGGGTTGATTTTTCCATGAGATCATTGTCGCCCTGAAAACTCAGCTTCTGAGCTTGCTAACATAGTTTTCTAAGGACTTTCCCAGGACAGTAACTATAAACATAGATATGTGTACATTCTTTCTGTTACACATCTTGTAATGGGCACCTCTCATGGCCAGTGCAGTGAGAAAGTGTTATCCTGACCATCCAATCCCTGGCCATGGTAAGAAGCCTATAAATCCTGGGAGGAAAAATAAACTCTGCTCTTTCTTCACCACACCTCAACCTGTGTTCGTGTGATCTATTGATCTTCAGTGGTAACAGATCATCAACTTAGAGACCCTCTACTGATACTTGAATGGATCTTTACAAGCAATCAACCTACAAAACCAATAACCACCCTTCAAGAAATCATGGCACATCTAATAAAAAAAGCCAGAACTCGCCTCCACTCACTTGCAGGGTGCGAGTTCACGTGCATATACTTGCCATTGACTACTGGGAATCTGGAGCATTTACTCCAGACCAATGAAAACCTCCAGTTCACCCTGGATTGCTACCCAGGCAAAATTTCCATCCACATGCCAAAACATAGACTTTTTAATTGTGATTCGGTCTTTGATCCCAAAATTAACCCAAAGTAGGACATCTCTCAAGGCTCTAATGGTTTTTACAGATGGCTCAAGGTCATCCTACAAGTCAGTAATGACTTGGAAGGATTCCAAGACTCAAAACTGGGAGTCTGATGCCCAAGTAGTGCAGAGATCTCCACAGATTGCCGAGCTAGCAGCTGTCATCAGAGCTTTTGAGAAATTCAAAGACAAGCCCTTTAATCTGGTCACTGATTCAGTTTATGTTGCTGGCATGGCTATGAGGACTGAACACGCTTTTCTCAAGGAGGCTTCCAATCCAAACTTACAGCAATTGATTTCTACATTAGTTCGTTTAATCTCCCACAGAAAGCAACCTTACCATATTATGCATGTGAGGTCACACACCAATCTCCCAGGTGCCATAGAGGAAGGGAACAGGAAGGCAGATGCACTGGCCATGTCAGTAGAGACTGCAGATGTCCCTGACATCTTCACCCAGGTGAAGCTGTCACATGCATTTTATCATCAAAATGTACCTGCCCTCATCAGAATGTTCAAGCTCTTGAAAGATCAAGTGAGAGCTATTGTCGCAATATGCCCGAACTGCCAAAATTACCAGATACCATCTATGGGTATGGGAGTAAACCCCCGGGGCCTGAACAGCTGCCAATTGTGGCAGACTGACATAACCCACTTCCCATCCTTTGCAAGGTCTAACTACGTGCACATGTCAGTCAACACGTTTTCTGGGGCTGTATTTGCATCAGCTTGTGTAGGAGAGAATGCCACTCACACCATTGTGGAGCTGTTTTTTCTGAGTCTGAGAGAGTTCCAGCCTGTCAGTGGGTGATCTTTTCCCAAGGGAAAGTCTCTTGAGAACATCTCTCGCTAAAGGACGATTTTTGTAAATAATTTCATTTTCTCAAAACAGTTCTGTACAGTTGTAGTTAGTGTGTTTTTCTGTTGTCCCACCAATGTGACAGAGAAGTGGTGTTCCCTTTACCAATCAGGTTAAACCTGTATGGTAATACCCTATAAAAAGCTGAAAAGTTTGGATAATAAAGCTTTTCCTGAGCATCTCGTTCTGGCTGCTGTGATTGAATCCACACTTCTACTTCGTGTCCACCAGCAACACACCATCAAGCATTTTCTCCTAGCATTTGCCACCTTGGGAGTTCCTGAACAAATCAAAACAGATAATAGGCCTGCCTATGCCTCCAATAAGTTGAAAGATTTCTTCAACCAGTGTGGAATAAAACACACGGAGGGCATACCTGCTAATCTCACCAGGGCAATCCATCGTTGAAAGAACCCATCAAACCATCAAAAGAGTCCTTAATCAGCAGTGGAGAGAAACAGAAATTATGTCTCCTGTTGAAAGACTAAGACTCTCTATGTCTGTTGGGGGTTAGGTATCCTTCTTTTAGTTCTGGCTTGCCTATGGAATTTTTACCCATTAGTTGCCAGGAAAAACCTAATTGCAGGTACTTGATGGGTGCTTGAGAAAACACAAAGAGTTCAGCCAGGCACAGGGGGGGAAGGGGGCAGGAAAAGGGGAGGGCTGGGACAGTTTGGCGGGCTTCTTCAGCTTCCGAGAAGAACACTTTGGGCACAGAGCTGCTGCGGTGGGGAGAAAAGAATCTTGCCATCACCCAGAGGGAGCTGCTGCTTCTTCTCCTTCTTCCCTCTTTGTTGGTGGCCTCACACCCCCTGTCCTGCCCGGGCATGTGGCAGTGCCAGCCACCACCGCTGAGCTGCTGATCCACCTCAGCCACCAGCCCAGGATCACTGCTCATCCTTGCTGTTCCAGCCCACTGTTCCTCAGAGCCCTGCAGGAGCACCGGGACTGCCTGCCGAGGGGATTTGTGAGGCAAAGCCTCTTCTCCATCCTTTCCCATCTCGGCTGAGAAGGCAGTCACGGGGTCCCTGGTTCTGTTTTCTTGCTAACGCTGTAGCTATTGTTGTTTGTTTGCCTTGTTATAAATATTAGTAAAGAATTGTTATTCCTATCCCCAGATCTCTGCCTGAGACCCCCTTGATTTCAGGATTATCATAATTCGGAGGGAGGGGTCTACATTTTTCATTCCAAGAGACGCTCCTGCCCTCCCTAGCAAACACCTGTCTCCCAAAACCAAGACAATGTCATTAACTTCTTAAATTGTACATCATCAGAGCCTGACGTCCCAATACTCCACCACTTCTCAAATTCGACCCAAGTTAAGCTCACTGAGAAACTGCCAGTGCTAGTAAAGGACTCAGAAACACATCAGATTTCTGGGCCTTTCCAGTTGATTACCTGGGGGAGGGGCTATGCCTGTGTTCCACTACCATCTGGCCCAAAATGGTTCCCAGAGAAAAAATAAAACCATACCTAGTCCCTGCAGACACTGCTCCCATAAATACTAATAAGAAATCTCCCAAGTCCAGTACAGGACCTCCTCAAAAGCAGACCAGTTCTGCATGGAGACGGAGGCGTCGCCAAATGACCAGAAACCAGAGAAAAGTTCATCCCATCACCCGACAGCAGACAAAACAGAAAACTGAACAACATACTGCTGCATAACTCAAGCCTTAGGGCAGACACAGTCTGGCCTCAAATTGCTCCCTAGTTTACCTGTGATCACCCCTCTTACCCTAAAAAACCCTCATGTCTCTCTCCCTCAACCCTTGCCAGAACCTCCCTAAACCTTATACCTACCCCCATCCTCAGTTTTTTTAAAAAAGGGGGGAACAGAAAGGGACGAGGGAGAAAAACACAAATCCCCCCTTCCACCATAAAGCTAACAAATTTTGCTTAGATTCCCTATCAGAAGCCATGCCCCTGTCCAAAGATTAAATTTATCTACATTAGTGTTGTCCTCACCGCTGGCTAGATGTGCCTCACCACACTGCATGCCTTCAGCTGGATTGTCCCACAAGCTAGACATAATGTTTGAGTGACCTTACCAAAGACACTAAAACAAGATAACTTGTGCTTGTCCATGGGCAGCCTAGACAACCCACTCTCCACGTGCCTGGTAGGGATTCTTTTAACAGCAAAAGAATACCTGTATGCAGGTAAAAAACCCAACCCAGTCAACACTTGGCACAAGTGGACCAAAATTCTACCAGAAGCACCAGAGGAATACCAGGAATTGGATTGATTTGGGTCCTCCAAAACTGTATATTGTGCACAGTTTTATTATAAACATTCTGACAAACACTTAACCCACCTTGACTGTATTGATAGTAAAAGGCCTTAAAATCTTAGAAAATTCGGGGACTTAGAAAGAAAGTTAGGTTTGGAAAGCCCTGGGAAAAGCAGGCCCTGGAAATGTTAGGCCTTGTGCTTCCTAAAGACCAGGTCAAGCTGCACCTGTGTAGTCAGTATATGATAAATGATACAATTGTTCGATGTGATTAGATATAATTATTGTTTAAAGAACATGGGGAACCATGTTAGGGGGCTAAGGGGGGATCATGAGAAATCCATGCTTGGATAAAAACAGTGCATACAATAGAACAATGTAAGTTTAATAATTAATATGTAAGTTGCATAACGATAGAGTATAAAATATGTTCAACTTGAAAACCCAAATCGGGTCAAATTTGGGTATGTGTACCCCTGACACCCAGAGCTCTTTAAATAAAGCACCTTCATATAACCATTCGTGGTTATGTGTGTTCCTGAACGCTAACAGTATTAGGTC
The DNA here is from genome assembly GCF_049639895.1 of Pseudopodoces humilis. Lineage (NCBI taxonomy): Eukaryota > Metazoa > Chordata > Aves > Passeriformes > Paridae > Pseudopodoces > Pseudopodoces humilis. Next base: position 4,345,857 of record NC_142211.1, on the reverse strand, counting down.
CACCCATAGAACAAATGTAACACCAATTAACAAAATTTATAATCCTCCAAATTGATGCAATTACACCAGTCATAAACTTTCTGCGTCCACACTCCATCCCAAAGTGTTGCCCTGGGGGGTATTTTTCATCTGTGAGGACCGCACAGGGGCTGGGATCCCTTCACACCTCCAAGGGGGTCCTTGTAGCCTTGGCTAGCTTACTACCCTCACTCCAAATATCACATTATTACAGAATTGGAAACAAAAAAGCTAATTGACATGCTGTGGTGGTTTTAAAGCACTAGCTAAAAATCACCAGAAAACTTACTCATTTCTTGCTGTGAGATACGGATTAGAAGGGCAAAACAGGGTCAAAACTTAAAAGGCATAAAGAAAGTTTATTAACAAAACTACAAGAATAAGAAACCAGAATAAAACCTCCAGAAACCCTTCCTCCCCACCACCCAACCTTTCCCTTGTCCAACTGACAACCTAGAGACGAAACCTGGTGGTTAAAGCAGTCCCAACTATACAATAGTCTTTTCATAAGTCGTTGTAGAGAAAGGAGTTCACTCTTGTCATTCCATGGAGAGTTCTCCACTAGAAAACAGTTTTCTCATGGCTTTTCATTCCCATGATGGCAGCCACACGGAAAAACTCTGCCATCATGTCCTCCTCCCATTTTCACACCACCCTGAGGTGTGTTCATGGGCCATGAACTCAAGGGGTATTATTTTAAAGATGAATTATTCAAAGGCAAAGGTTCTCTTCATTTGTCTCTGTGATCATCTCTGGGAACAGAGGTTGTCTCCTTTTCTCCCTGGGGCCAAGGGTCTTCATCAACTCTCACTTCTCTCTCTCTGTTCCAGCATCTCATGGGATCACAACTACTCCACCATCTGCTTAGCTTCATCAATGGATACTTTTGCTGAGATTTGTACTTTGAAATACTTCATTCCCCCCAAATACTCTTTCATGAATTAAAGTTTTTCTGAATGTTATTGTCCATCTCCATGGCCTTACCAAAATAATATTTCAGCTTATTAAAGCATCTCCTCATTCTCTTCCTGTCTGAGGCTTGATTCCTTCCTTCACTGACTTTGATAGTTTATGTTGTCTCTTTACATGTTGATTACTCTCGCTTTCCTCTCTCTGGAAAAGGATTATATCTGCAGGTCTCATCTGGGTAGTGAAAGGGTTAAAATCTGGCTCAAGCTACGGCAGCTATTTATGGTGTCAGATTTCAGCTCGGCAGTGCTGGAAAAGCAGTGGACTGTTTTGAACCTGGAGCCGTCTGTGCGGGCCATGGGGGCCAAGCAGCCGTGGCCTGCCCCAGCCCAGGGCCGGGGCCACAGGGGAACCGATCCCCACCTGGGACTGGGAAAGCCTCTCAGTCTCCATTCCCAGCCCAGGAGCCGCTGGAGTCCAGCTCAGCCCTCTCCCCCCAGACCAGAAAGGACTGGGCAAGGGGAGAGCGGGGGCCAGCTGGAATTCTGTTACCTTTCAAAGCCAGAAACAAAGAGAGCCAGAAGCTCTTGGGCTTAGGGTTAAAAGGTGGTATTCACAAAGTTGATCTCACTTTTCAATGGTCAACTATACTGTCAATTCTCAGAACTGGCCAGCTATTGGCCACTTCTCAGGCAGAGAAGAAACTCCCAGCAGCCCCTCTCTCAGGTCCATCACATCTGTGGGTGTTCCTCACTTTTTTCTAAATGCCAAACCATCATAAAATCACCCCAGGACACACGCCAAAAGAGAGCTTATTCTGAATTTGATGAAAATTGTGACAGCTAAATTTAATGTTGGAACATAGGAAAGCGAGTCACAATTTCCCTGTTTCTTCCTTGGGTAGCCGCAGCTGAAGCCCTTGGTGAGATAATTCACCTGGGGTGTTGTTGGGGGTTAGGTGTCCTTTTTTTTAGTTCTGGTTTGCCCATGGAATTTTTATCCATTAGTTGCGGGGGGGGCGGAGAACAACGTAATTGCGGGTACTTGGTGGGTGCTTGAGAAAAGACAAAGAGTTTGGCCGGGCCCGGGGGGGAAGGGGGGCAGGAAAAAGGAGGGTGGGGACAGTTTGGCGGGCTTTCTTCAGCTTTGGAATAAGACATTTTTGGGCGCAGAGCTGTTGCGGTGGGGAGAAGGGAATTTCGCCATCACCCAGACGGAGCTGCTGCTTCTTCTCCATCTTCCCTCTTTGTTGGTGGCCTCGCACCCCCTGTCCTGCCCGGACGTGTGGCAGTGCCAGCCACCACCACAGAGCTGCTGATCCACCTCAGCCACCGGCCCGCAGGATCACTGCTCATCCCTGCTGTTCCAGCCGACTGTTCCTCAGAAGCCTGCAGGAGCACCGGAACTTACTGCCCGAGGGGGTTTGTGAAACAAAGCCTCTCCTCCATCCCGTCTCAGCCGAGAAAGCTGTCACGGGACCCCTGGTTCTATTTTCCAGCTAATGTTGTAGTTATTGTTGTTTGTTTGCCTTGTTATAAATACTAGTAAAGAACTGTTATTCCTATCCCCAGATCTCTGCCTAAAAGCCCCTTGATTTCAGATTTATAATAATTCGGAGGGAGGGGGTCAACATTCTTTCATTCCAAGGGAGGCTCCTGCCCTCCCTAGAAGACACCTGTCTTCTAAAACCAAGACAGGTGTTGGCTTAGCAAGTAGGCCAAGGCGACATCTGCTGCCCTGAGCAATCTTTTAAAAGATGAGGAGACTACCAAACATGCATCCCTACTTCCTACTGCTTGCCTACGGACATGGCTGCCAGGACTTTGAGGGGATGTGCTGCTTCCATCTTTCTTCGTGCTCAAACCATGCAAACATCCAGAAACTGAAGTGTCCTGGGTTGATTATGATGTTAAATTGTATCCCCATTTGTCCACCTAACCCAGACACAGGTTTTGTATTCTTAAAATTTCATCTAAGAGTAAAAGTGAGTGGAAAAGAAACACTGAGTCTGTTATCAGAGACTGTACTTGCTCCCCCTGCATCCCAGACGGGATTTTGACTACAGCACAGACAGACAACAAGACACAGATTGCCTTGGCTTTCCAGCTAGCCGGAGCAGAGAGGTCTTCCTGGACTGTTTTCTTTCCCTTTCCTTGAACAGATCGAACCTGCTCTGGACTGGGGACTCAGGGGAACACCGGGAGCTTGCACCCATGGACTACTGGGAGGTTTTCTCCCAAATTTGCCCTAAACCAGGACAAATACATTCATTGGCCCCTAAAGTGGGGCACGAGAGAGTAGAAAAACCCTGTACTGATTGTACTGAAGTGGCAATTACTGTGTATTGGGATAAGATAAAGCAGTCCCTAGCCATCCAGCCATGCTGTTTGAATTAATAATGTCTTTTGGGGTACAGGCCTTCATCTGTTTCTGGTCGCTAGGCTTTTTTGAGGTTTCAATACCTTTATGGTCCCTTGGTTTATTTTCTTATCCACAACTAGCCCCGGTATTGTCCCTGACACATAGCTTTTACAGTAGAGGGGCACGAATTAGAATAGCTATTGGGCTGGGTCTAGTGATTATGATTTCTAAGAAGTTTATTCAGGTGCTGGAGTCTGTTCCAGGTATAAAGGATTCATGGGTATGGTTATGCACCCAGTTTGTTAGAGGAGGAGCAGGGGATGAGGCTTTTCAACCTTTCCTTTCCTTCTTCTCCTCTGAATCTGTTACATCACTATTGGAGAGTGTTCAGTTCCCCCTGAACGTTAAAGAGACCATCTTTCTGGAATTTAATCTGGTAAGTTTCCTCTATACAGTCTTCAGCCTCTCTAGAATGAGGGCTGAGATTTCTAGAGGGACTGATGAGACCCCTGAACCAGGCGTGGAAAATCCTGAGTGGTGTGGAGAATGGGAGGATATGGGCCAAATCCTGAAGCAATTTTCTGACCCTATGTCTTGTTAAGGACTTGTGGGTTTGGGTTCTTTTTCCCTTTGAATTGAAGATTGACTAGAGGGAGGCAGTTTTCTCTTGTTCGGTCTCAGGTGTTTATTCTTTTCTTATCAGCATTACAAGGTACAAGGAGCTGTGTGCACTATGATAGAAAAGGGGTAAAATGGCTAACTAAGATCCTCTTCAAGGTCTTTTATATGTCCATTTACCCAATTAACAGATGCCAACTAAATTATTTTTCTTAGTGACCCAATGACCCAACACCCGTGTGCTGCACTGCGACATCTTTTATCCCATCACTTACTACCACCCATAAACCCCTAGGAAAAGAACATGAAGAAGAAAGAAGAAGGACGAGAGAAAGCACCCTAAATCCTCCATCTTGTCTCCTGTTCTCTAAACTACTTTTTCACCCAGTGATTTAAGAAAACTTTCTAATTCACACACTTACACTTTTTCTATCTAACTTTAAGATTTGTTCTCATGTATCACCATGAAAACATGCTCATGAATTTCATGCTATATGAAATTCAGTGTTTCTTTGAATCTTAAAACTAAGTATTAGAAACAAGGGCACAAACTCTGTATCTCAGACTCCAACAACCCTATAGTTTGGGACCTTCCACATGAACAAATTCAGAATTCAGCTGAGGTGGGGACATACCTGAAAGAGAAGTGTCATGATGATTCCAAGGAAGAAAAGATCATTGCAGTAAGCTGGGCCCTAGCATATGCTTATCGTACATTGCTAGATACTGTAGGGCAGCAACCAGGAGAAAGGGGGCAGGGAGATAAATCAACAGTTACCCCAGTTACTCAGGCTGCAGCCAACCTCCCAGTTACAAAGCTGGTAGCTAAACCAGACAGCAGGCCTCAACCAATGGCTGTTGCTACTAGCATGAGAAGTGGAAAGTGCACAGACAAAACCGATCGACCAGTGGATGAGGATGATGCAGGAGAAGGACCCTCAACGCCTCCTGACATAAAATCAAGAGTCAAAGCAACTGGCACAAAATCAGAGGCTAATATTGAGTCCTTTTCCCTGAAAGACCTTAGTGGCCTAAGGAAGGACTACACTCGACGACCTGATGAATCTATAATTAGTTGGTTAGTCCGTCTGTGGGACGCCGCAGGTGAGGCTACAGTTCTGGATGGCACTGAAGCGAGGCATCTGGGATCCCTGTCACACAATCCGGTTATCGTCCAGGGGATGATGAGACCCTCACAGTCTCTGGGCACGGGTCCTGGAAAGTGTAGCTCAAAGATATCTGTGTGTAGATGACCTCTACATGCAGCAAACACAGTGGAAAACCATCAAACAAGGGATCCAACGCCTGAGAGAAATGGCAGTGGCAGAAATTGTCTTTTCAGATGACATACCAACTAAGAATCCAGACTTGGTGCCATGTACATCCGAAATGTGGCGAAAATTGGTACGACTTGGGCCACAAGAATATGCATCTGCTTTAGCAATGATGAAGCGGGATGAAAGGGAGGAGACTGTGCTTGATATGGCGAAGAAGCCTAGAGCATACGCAGATGCCGTGCATGGCCCCACACATGCAAGAATCGCAGCTGTGGAAACACGTCGCAGAAATTAGCAGATAAGATAGAGGAGAATCACAAGAAACTTAGAGATGAGATTAAAGAGGACTGTTGATATATTTTATATATTAGTAAAGGCCTGTCTGCACAAACCAGTCTTTGAAATAAGTCATGATATTAAAGGCTAAAGTCCTTGAAACCTTCCTGCAGAAGAGAGAGTAAAGCAAAACAATATCCTTGTGTATAAGAGAAAGAATGTAAACCTGTGTGTATTAGCCAATAGTAATTTGCTTTGCCCGTGGACCCTGTAGAACCCTATAAAAGGTGTGCTAAAGATAGAAACAAACGGCGTTCACGTTTACTTCTGTGAAGACTGGTGAATAGCTGGCGGAATCTCAATATTTGAGTTTTCGAATGGGACACCCTGCAGGCAGGGGGGCTTCGGTGGGTCCATGCATGGTGGGACGAAGCCTTGGACCGAGGTTGGTGGAGCGTATCTGAGCACAGATAGACGCTGCCTTGGATCGGTACTGAATAGGTGGCCCGAGAATAAAGGTGGGTGAGTTGCTGGGGGAGTCTGAGGGGCGGGGGCGTTGTAGAGGTGTCGCGACCCCCCCCCCCCCCCCCCCCCCCCCGTCGTTTACCGCTAGCATGGAAGTGGAATTTGCAGCGGTGAAAAAACTGCTTCTTAGCACTCTTGTTAAACGAGGCGAAACAGCCCGGGAAAAAGCCCTGGATATGCTCATTATATGGGCTAATTGTCATGGGCATTTGGCAGTGCCCCCACTGCTCTTTGCAGTGAAGGAACGGACGGAAATATCAGCTCTGATATGGGAAACGGCAATCACAGAAAAGAGCAAGGACACTCTGTCTCTCGGTCGAACTTGGCAGATTGTAATTAATACCTTAAAAAACAGAAAAGCAAGATATGCTGAGGCTGTGAGCCCCGTAATTCTACCTGCATCACAGCGGCAGAGGCCTTTACCTCCCACTGCTGGGCAAGCACTCCTATCTATGCTGCCCATGGAGAGAGGGAGGCAGAGTCAGAGAGAAGAAAATAATAAGAAAGACCACAGCAAATGCTGAAACAACGAACAGAATCTGTTCAGTTACGGCAGGATGTGATACATCCGGAACTATTTGCTTCACTTTTGGAGTCACTTTTAACACTACAATCTTATTTAAGTTCCAACTTTACCACCCTGGAAGAAAAGAAGCCAAATTTAGATTGGTTTCCACCCGAACCAAGAGGACATGGGGAAGCACTGAGGTGTGCGCAGAGAGTGGGGGCACCCCCAAGGCAGAGGCAGTGCAAGAAAAGTTCTGAGGCCACGTTGAACAATTACAGAAGCAGTTGAGCAGAAACAGGTGGCTCAGACAGCTTCAAAGAGAGACAAAATAGCCAAAAAAATCACAAAGTATATGGTATCTAGTTCAAACTTCATCACTGTAATTAAAAGTTGATAAGTTGCAATGGTCATCATTGTTAGCACCTGGCCATGAGAGACTTTTCATGTAACATTGCCAGCTTTTGTAAAATCGTGCCCTTTTTCCTCTATCTGCACACAACGAGAGAGAAATTGAGAGAAACAACTGCATTTGTTAAAGTTAACTTTGTTAGGTTTTTTTTTTCTTTCTCTCCGTTTTTCCTCTCTGAGAGAATATTTGGAGAATGTGAAGAAAGATAACAGCAGCAGAGAGCAGCAGCAGGGCGGGCAGTCCACCCCCCCCCCCCCCCCCCCCTCTCTAAGAAAAAGCACGGGGATAGTACCCAATTTGTTAAAAAGTCATGATTCATTGGTTTTTTAAAATGTTTTCATATACCCTTTTAGAGTTAATTTCGTGGTTTAAGTAATTATGAGTTTATGCAGTTGCAGTTTTTAGAGTTTTACTAGAGAAATTATTGTGATTCTTTGAAAGTTAAAAAAAAAAAGGGGTGTTTAAGGTGAATATTAACAGAAGTTACCTTGCAATAATTAGTTTTAGAACCTAAGGTTAAAATATGGTATGATTTACAGCTTCTAAGGAAACCTTCCAATTAATGTTATCTACAGAAGAGATTTGTGGTTTAAAAAATAATTAGTTAAGAGAACTTTACTGTACAAAACAAACTTAAGTTAGAGCATATATTATCCATTTGCTTGTTTTTTCCACAATTTTAATAAGGTAATTTCAATGTGAGTCCTTTTGTTATATAAAACACATATAACTGCATATATACCAATTTGGATTTTGGATTTTAGTTTTGGAATTGGACTTTATGTTTCTGAAAAGTGCTACAAAAGCTGAATGGCAACTTGCCAAATCCTGTGTTGTTGTGGTTTTTCTCTAGAAAAACTGCACTTTAAAATCCTAACCAATTTAAGCATATACAAGGCAAATTCCTGTTATGAATAAGTATTTTTAGTAACATTTGCAGTTATTGTGGGTTATTCTCAAAGCTAGATGACATTGTATTGTGATGTATTTGTTACATCTTTATAATCTTTATAGTGAATCCATGTTATTGTTATACTGTGTTTAAAAGGTATACAGCAAACTTTTAGTTGCCTTTTTGTAGTAACAGAATAAGATTAAGTTACGTTTTTATTTAACATAGATTACTGTTAATAGAATTAAGAATAGTCAAGTTTTATTATGTTTAGGCTTGAATGCTTTTAAGTTAAGTTTTATAACTTAGATATTCTTTTAAGGTTAAGTTTTGATATTTCCTTTTGTTATAATTAATTTTTATTAGGCTTAAATATTGTTTAATTTAAATTGTTTTATGTTTTATTGGAGACACTTGTCTAAACTGCAAAGTATTGTTATTTTCCTAGAGAAATGAAGATAGCTACAACTGAAACAGCTGTGATAGAACGCTGATGAACACCTGCTTGTGGATAGAAGTGAATGCAGTCTGTGACACCCTTGACTTCATCGGGAGTTCTATTGAGTTGTTGCAATCTCTACAGTTTTGTTTTTTATAGCTTTCTTATTTTTCAGTGTTTCCAGAATTTTAAGAAGATGTACCGTTGCTGAGGATCAGCTGCCATGGGGGAGGCTTCAGATTAAACCAACTGCTGCATGGTTTAATTGGTCTGGTACCTAAGGCTTCTGATCATTTCCTTTGTACAAATGCATTTTAACAGTTTGCTGTGCTGTAAGCATCTCATAGCTGCTGCTATTGAGAACCTTGTTCTAGAAATATGTTAAGAGGCATCTTTCCAGTTTAAAGCCTAAGGCCCTGGCCAAGCCTTGATTTTACCTGGACGGAATGTTTGCCATCAGATCCAGATGTTTTCTGTACCAAATCAGTATTTGAGTCACTTTCTGACTCAACAATTTGACCCTATTAATATGACAGCTGGATCAATTTTGAAGTGGGCTTGGAGAATCATTTCCGGAGGTGGTTATCCAATCCTTCACTGATTTTTTTTTGTTTCTGTCTGTTTGCAGACTATAAGATGCTGGTGCAGTGTTTTGGTAGTTAGTGATAGTTTTATATTATATATGTTATTAATAATGTTTATGATTTGATTGATTTTTAACTGTTATAGGTTCTTATTCATTGTGTATATGGTTTTGTGTTGATGTTGATGTGTGTAACAAGTACATCTCATTTTTATTTTTTTTTTAAGAAAAATGGGAAAATTGATGCCCTAAAAGCATTTGTATGAATTTAATTCATTAATTTCAAGGGGAGAAGTGTCTGTGTTTTGTTGGCAGGTTCAAAAAGGTCACCTGTTCATCTGACCAGACTGTCTGCCTCTGAACATATGAGATCCAGTGAACAGAGATGTCATCACACAGCCTTGGTACTCCAGACATGGATCAGAAGTAGACCTGTCAGGACACAGTTGTGTCTGAACAGTACACAGACAGTTTACCAACAGAAATTTTATGTTGTTATTATGATGTTGTGTCTCTACCAATTTTTCAGGTATCCTTTGTTTTAAGATTTAGAAGGATCTGAAGAACAACTTGAACATCAAAGCCCTCAGTCACCGATTAGCTGCCAGCTGACATCACGGGAGCAGTGAACGTACCAAGACTGAATCGTGTTAAATCATAGTCTGTTTGTGAAGGAAATTGTTTAGAAGATCTAAGAAAAGTGTAGAGACTCCATCTAACTGTATATAAAGCAAATTGTAGTTGTGTGTTTACCCTTTCAGCAAATTGCTTTCAAGCTTAGACTACGTATATATCTGAGCACGTGTGTTAAAAGTAGTAAGATAATAGTTTAAGAGTTTAGCCTGTGTAGTAATTGTTATATTAGTATAAAGTATAAGCATTCCCCCCCCTTCAAGAGAGGTAGCGTAAGCATCTTTGAAAGTTCATTTAACGTTAAAGTTTTAGCTGTGAGTTTACAAATATGATGTCATTTACGTGGAACCATTTGCTTATGGTAATTGTGTTGTGTATAGTCATGACCAACTGTCTGCTAACATCCAAAAGTGACAGAACATATGGGTCACTCTGGCACATTGAACTCGCCAAAGGCTGTGGGCGCGGAGGAGCCCGCCGAGCCCGAGATCCTGGCTCTCCCCTGGAGACAAGATGCTTCTCTGTAAGAGAGATACAATGTATCGCTCCCAGGGATCTTTGTGTTAGATATGTTAAACTGTTGTGCCCCATTGGTGTTCCCCCCTGCTGTCCCACCCCGATACATGTATCTCGGGCTCCCCCCACCCCTCTCCTCCCCTATAAATATCCCAGGTTTTTCCCTGTTCGGCAGATTAGCTGTTGCTGGCATCCTTTGCCAAAGCTCTGCCTGAATAAAGGTTTGTGCTTAGCGGAACGCTGGACCAGCTTTCTCGTCCCTGCTTCCCGTGTCGCCTGCCCACTGCCGCTGAGCTGAGCTGGAATCACTCAACTGTCCGAAGCTGCTCACATGCGCTTTGGCCCAGCCCTTTTCAGGGCTGCTTCTCTAGAGAAGTTGCGGTGCTCCGGGCTTTCCGTCGCCGCGGCAACTGGCGTCCCAGCGCGGGGCATTCGAAGAAGCCCTGAAGAAGCGTCCGCCTGCAGTTTTAGCTGCGAGGCGCGCCACCGCTCGAGCCGCCGCCCCTCGAGGAAGCCTGCTTGTGTTTTAGCAAGACGCTATCCAAGAGGCTGCGTCCGGGACCCTCGCTGACCATCCGGGGCACGGAAAAGCCCCTGAGGACTGGCCGCCCAGGTGACCACCCGCCCAGCAGCTTTTTTTTCGCCCGCCTGCATCTGACGAAGAGAAATTGTAAGTCGATCCCGTGAAGGGCTTTTTTGGGCTTTTTTCTTTTTCTTTGCTGTTTTACTGCTGGGCGGGGAGTGAAAAAGGATGGGAAACCAGTCCTCCACATGGAGGCTGACCCCACCTGAGAGGGACTTTTATATCCAAGTTGTAAGCACACTAAAAGTGGGAAATTTTAAGTTTTCTAAAGGGGATTTAAAGAAATTTATTCATTGGGTTTTTAAACATTTTAAGATTAATTCGGATTCTGCTAAATCGGGAATTTTTTGGGATAATGTGGGAAGAAAGTTATATACAGTTCAAGCTAAGGGAGATTTTTCTGTTGTAAAATTTTTTCCTGTGTTTCAAAATATTATTTTCTCATTGGAAAAAGAGGGGAAAAAAAAAAGAGGGAGTTTTGGGTCCCCAGTTGAACCCCCCAACCCCATCAACCTCTCCAAGTGCCCCCAAACCCTCTTCCTTATCTGAGAGCCAGTCGGCAGGTGGACATTGCCATTGCCCCTGGGCACAGGGCTGCTGCCGTCTCCCTGACACCCCCCCCACTGTCTTTCTACCCATACCAAGGTGGCAATGGCCATGCCACTCTGGGTCTTTCCTCTAACCTCTCTCCTATGCCCTCACACCCGGTTGTGTCCCCCCCAGTTCCTAGCATTAGCACAGATGGCGCTGGCAGTGTGGCCAGCCCCGCCATTTTGTCCCACTCCCACCCCAGTTTTCCTTCCCTCGATGCCCAAAATGGCCACTTTCCCGCCTTCACCCCTTCTCTTCCTGCCACGTCCTGTTCCTCCTCCCCCCCCCACTGTGTCGTTGGGTGTAACCGCGTCAGGCCCCGCCCTGTTGCGGACCCTGGTCCTGCCCCTTTGAGCCGGGGCCCCGCCCCCAGCGGCATGCCCGCTCCAGGGTCCCAGTGCCCCAGAGGTTGGGACGGCTCCGGCCGGAGCATGGTCATCTCGGCTTCCCCACACAGCCACAAAAGGGCCAGCTCTAGGCACCCGAGCCGGCCCCGCGCTGCCACCAAGCGCCCCCTATCTCCACTAGGAGATGAGAGCAGTGAATCTTCTTATTCAGATTCTGAGTATGAAGACCATGTCATGGTCCCGCATGACATCAAGAATATTATGAACTGCCTTCTCTCCCCAGCAGAGTACATGTTGTGGGAGAGGCAGTGGAAAAAAAAATTTAAAGCAATTGGCAGATGTTTATGCTAAAGATGCTAACAGACCTAATTTTACTTTAGAGCAATTAGCAGAAGGAGATTTCCAAAAGCCCCGAGATCAGGCCCGGGATCTGCCTGAAGCAGCCTTAGAGGATATAGCTAATGCTGCCAAGATATCTCTTTTTACCACCCCTGATGATAAAGTGCCAACACAGTGCTTCACCAATATTAAGCAAGGGGCAACTGAGTCTTTTATTAAGTATATTGATAAGTTAAAAGTGGCCATTGAAAAGCAGATAGAGAGCCCTCAGGCGCAAAAAGAATTATTAGTAAAAATAGCAATGGCCAATGCTAATCCGGAGTGCAAAGCAGTTTTGCAAGCCCTCCTACTGGACCCCGAACCAACCATAGATCAGATGGTTGAAGCCTGCACCAAACACTCCTCTGCCTCAAGTGAGAACACAGTGGCACTTGCAGTGGCTAAGGGAGTGGCAGAGGGGATATCTGGAGCTTATGCTGCAGACCCCAACACAAATCGCTGTTTCAATTGTGGTGAGCCTGGACATTTTTTCAAAGACTGTCCAGAGAGACATTCTGTACAACCTCCAGCCCACCAACGGTTCCCCAGACAGAACTGGAATTCGGGAAACTTCAAGCAGAGTGCGGAATGGCCCCGCGCTTCGACATCAAATCAAATGCCGCACCACTCCACCCCTCCTGCCAAACCCACCATCCTGCCTCCACGGGGACCCCGATATCAAACCCAGCAGGTGGAGCGCTTCAGATGGGAACCCAGCATCAACTGGTAACTAGACTCTCTTTACATATGAAAGGTGACTGTACTTACAAAATCCCCACAGGGAAACGTGGACCACCAGGCTGTCCCTCCAACATCTTAATACTTGGGGATCCTACCAACTCTCCAGGGCAAATTCATACTGTTCCTGAAGTTCAGACTATATACCCTGGAGATGAAATTTCCATCTCCCTGACCTGCATAGACCCTCCTTATTATTTAAAGGAACAGACTCCCATGGCACAGGCCTTTTTACTTCCTAGTGACTGCCCAGATCAGGTTCCCCTCAACCCCAGCCCTATGTGGACTCAGGTTGTGGGGTCCTGCAAACCCATTGTGGACTGCAGCCTGTTTTGTTATGGAGAAAGGATTCAGCGCCCAGGAATGCTAGACACTGGAGCAGATGTTACCATCATCGCCCGCTCCGAGTGGCCAAACAATTGGGAATTACAACCTGTGGCAAGCATGATTTCAGGAATTGGAGGGATGACAGCTTCCATGAGGAGCAAACGGAATATTATCATCGAAGGACCTGAGGGAAAAATGGCAACCATCAGGCCATTTGTGGTGAGAGCACCAATCACCCTCTGGGGACGGGATCTCCTGTCCCAATGGGGGGCTTCTCTGTGGATTCCCAGCAGGGATCTTTAGTCGGGGTCACTGAGAAGTGTGCCACACCTACCATCCCCCAACTCACCTGGAAACAGCACCATCCAGTGTGGGTTGATCAGTGGCCCCTATCTGAGACCAAACTGCGCGCACTGGAAGCCCTCGTGGAGGATCGGCTTGCCAAGGGCCACATCATTGAGTCCAACAGCCCTTGGAACTCCCCTGTCTTTGTCCTACGCAAACCAGGCAAGGACAGGTGAAGACTCCTTCATGACCTCCGGAAGATCAACGATGTCATTGAAGACATGGGATCCCTTCAGCCTGGCATCTCCTCCCCTTCAATGCTCCCTCGGGATTGGAAGCTGGGTGTCATTGACATAAAGGACTGTTTTTTCAACATACCCCTCCATCCTTGGGACACCCCCAGATTTGCATTCTCGGTTCCCTCTCCAAACAGACAAGCACCTTTAAAAAGATACCATTGGCTAGTCCTTCCCCAAGGGATGAAAAATTCTCCTACCATCTGCCAATGGTACGTGGCCCACATTCTGTCACCTGTGAGGACCCTGTTCCCAGATGCCGTCATCCTCCACTACATGGATGACATCCTGGTTTGTGCTGCTGACTATGACTATCTGCACTGGACTTTACAAAAAACTATCCAGACAATTGAGGACGCTGGATTTGAGATCCGTGAGGACAAGATCCAGCACACCTCCCCTTGGACCTACCTAGGACTCCGGATCCGCGAGCGGACCATCGTGCCCCAGCAGCTGACCATCAGAGACGACCCCAAGACCCTGCGGGACCTACATCAGCTCTGCGGGTCCATCAACTGGATACGCCCTCTGCTTGGGGTAACAACAGAAGTCCTTGCGCCCCTCTTCAACCTGCTCCGCTGCAGCAAGGACCTTGATTCAACGCGCTCCCTCACGCCGGAGGCCCGGGAATCCATCACCAAGGTCCAAGAGGCCCTGTCTTCACAGCAAGCCCACCGCTATGAGCCCGGCCTACCCTTCCAACTGGTTATCCTGGGTAAGGCCCCGCGCTTACATGCACTCATTTTTCAATGGGACATGGCATTGAAGGATCCTCTCCTTATCATCGAGTGGATCTTTACACATAACCAGCCCTCTAAGACTATTACCACTCCACAAGAAATCATGGCTGAACTCATTAAAAGAGCTAAAGTCCGTCTCCGCACTCTTGCGGCCTGTGAGTTCACATGCATCTTCCTCCCATTGGCAACTGGAAGTTTGGAGCCTTTGTTACAAACCAATGAGAGCCTTCAGTTCGCTCTCAATAGCTATTCAGGCCAAATTTCTATACACCCACCTGGCCACAGACTTTTCAAAACTACATTTAATTTGGTCTCCAAATCATTACAGAGCAAAACACCACTCAAGGCTCTGACAGTTTTCACAGATGGCTCAGGGAAATCCCACAAGTCAGTCATGACTTGGAAGGACCCCAAGACACAGAAATGGGAGTCTGATGTCCAAGTGGTCAAGGGATCACCACATATTGCTGAATTAGCAGCCGTCGTCAGAGCTTTTGAGAAATTCCAAGACCCTTTCAATCTGGTGACTGATTTGGCTTATGTGGCTGGAATAGCTATGAGAGCAGAACATGCATTTCTAAAAGAGGTCTCTAACCCAAATTTATACAAATTGCTTTCTGAATTAGTATATCTTATCTCTCACAGAAAGCAACCTTACTATGTCATGCATGTGAGGGTGCACACTGACCTCCCAGGTGCCATTGCTGAAGGAAACAGGAGGCCAGATGCCTTAGCCATGCCTGCTGAAGCAGCCAATGTCCCTGACATTTTTGCAAAAGCGAAATTGTCCCAGCAGTTCTTCCACCAAAACGTGCCTGCACTAATGAGAATGTTCAGACTACCTAGAGACCAGGCTAGAGCAATAGTTGCCACCTGTCCCAATTGTCAATCTTTCCAAATACCGGTCGTTAACTCCGGGGTTAACCCCCGAGGACTGAACAGCTGCCAGATATGGCAAACTGATGTCACTCACGTCCCGTCCTTCGGGAGAGTCAAATACGTACATGTCTCCGTAGACACCTTCTCTGGTGCAGTGTTTGCCTCAGCCCATGCAGGAGAAAATGCCAAGCACACCATCCGACATTTTCTCCTTGCTTTTGCTACCCTGGGAGTCCCAGAACAAATTAAAACAGACAATGGACCTGCTTACACCTCTCACAAATTAAGAGACTTTTTCAATGAGTGGGGAGTGAAACACACCACGGGCATTCCTCATTCCCCTACAGGGCAATCAATAGTAGAGAGAACCCACCAAAACCTGAAAAGAGTCCTTGATCACCAGCGGGGAGGAACAGAGATCATTCCTCCCATTGAGAGGCTCTATAAGGCTCTATATGTCATGAACTTTCTAAATTGCTCGCCTACAGAGCCTGACCCCCCTGTAATACGGCACTTCTCTAATTTAACTCATGCCAAACTCATGGAGAAGCCGCCGGTGCTGATCAAGGATCCTGAATCACAATGGACATCAGGACCTTTCCCACTGATTACCTGGGGGAGAGGGTATGCGTGTGTGTCCACACCATCAGGACCTAAGTGGCCCCCAGGGAAAAATGTGAAACCTTATTTAGGCCCTACAAACCCTGCACCAGATTCAGAACTTTCAAAGTCTCCTGAGACCCACACAGGTCCAGAAAAACGGCAGTCAACTGCAGCCTGGAAACGGAGACGTCGTCGGAGTCCACCGAACCGACCTGCCACCAGACCAAAAACCAGACAGAGGCCAAACCGTCCTGCTACCAGGGCCGCAACGAGACGACTGCCAACGTCACGCCTGACACTGTGACAGTACACAAGTCTTCTTAACTCCCTCTCCCTTCCCCTTCTCGCCCTCGTTGCCTAGCCCAAATTGCCAGTTTACACCAAAATGCACCTCTGTGCTGCTGCTGGTGTTGGGTCATGTGTCCCCAATACACAGAATAACCTTGCTTATAATTATTTGGGGTTTTTTGGTTTTTTTTAAAGCGGGGGGAGACTGGAGAGAAAGGGAAAAAAGAAATTAGCCCCCCCCCCCCCCCCAGAAATCAGAGCTAATCTTTTATGTCCTGTTATAGAAAATGGAGAGCAAAACCATCCTTGAGTTCCTGATATTCCTGATTATCTGGATGCTCCTGAAAACATCAGCTGTAGAGGCCTGGCTAGTAGCACAGCCCCAGGAGAACGTGTGGATCACCCTCGCAAAGACGCTCCAACAAGACCACATGTGCTTGTCCATGGGCAGCGCCACCAACCCTCTGTCATCCTGCCCGGTAGGGATTCCTTTAAAGCCCCATGAATATCCTTTCACAGGGAAAGAACCCAACACGGTAGACATTTGGGATGAGTGGACAAAGATCTTGCCCCATGCACCAGAGGAACCCCAGTAATTGGAGCTTTTGGGATCCTCCAAAGCTACCTATTGCATAAATTTTAATTATCACCCAGTAGCCAATACATGGCCTGCCTCAAAATACCAAAGGGCAATTAAATCAAGGAAAAATGTGACTCCCAACCGTAAAATTTACAATCAGTCCAAATGGTGCAATTACACCAGCAGCACACGATCCGCCTCCTCTCACTATCCTAGAGTGCTGCCCTGGGGAGTGTTCTTGATCTGTGGGGACAGAGTGTGGGCAGGAATCCCTTCCCGACTCCGGGGAGGTCCTTGCACGCTTGGACAGCTTACCATCCTCACTCCAAATTCAACTCTAATACGATTGGCTAAAAAAGAATGAATTGGCCCGCCAAAAGAAAGATCTCACCCAATTAGATGAAAATTGCAATAGCCAAATTAAAGATCGGTCCTACACAAAGAGGGTGGTGATGTCAGCATTTTTGCTGTGGGCAGCTGCTGCTAAAGCCCTTGGTGAGCCTTCTCACCTGGAGTGTTGGCTTGGTAAGCAGGCCAACCGGACCTCCTGGTTCCTGAGTGACCTCCTGACAGATGAAGAGACTGTTAGGCATGCCACGCTACAAAACCGAGCTGCCATAGACTTCCTACTCCTGGTCCATGGACATGGCTGCGAGGAATTGGACGGTTTGTGCTGCTTTAACCTCTCCAGCCCCAGTGAAAGCATCCACGCCCGCATCCAGAGACTCCAACATGCAGTCCAAAAACTCCAGACTGCAAACGAGCCCCAGTGGCTTGAAGACCTTTTTGTGAGCTGGGGACTCGAGAGACGGGTTGCCTCCCTCCTCAAAAACATTTTTTGGGTTTTCCTAATTGTTATTATCTTCCTAAGTATGTTTTCATGTTTTAAGAAGCTACTAGCTAACTCTCTAGGAGATGCCTTTTTAATAAGTAAAGAAGGGGGAGTTGTGGGTGCAGAGGAGCCCACCGAGCCCGAGATCCTGGCTCTCCCCTGGAGACAAGATACTTCTCTGTAAGAAAGACACAATGTATCGCTCCCAGGGATCTTTGTGTTAGATATGTTAAACTGTTGTGCCCCATTGGTGTTCCCCCCTGCTGTACCACCCCGATACATGTATCTCGGGCTCCCCCCGCCCCTCTCCTCCTCCTATAAATATCCCGGGTTTTTCCCTGTTCGGCAGATTAGCTGTTGCTGGCACCCTTTGCCAAAGCTCTGCCTGAATAAAGGTTTGTGCTTAGCGGAACGCTGGACCAGCTTTCTTGTCTCTGCTTCCCTTGTCTCCTGCCCGCCACTGCTGAGCTGAGCTGGAATCACTCAACTGCCCGAAGCTGCTCACACGCGCTTCGGCCCAGCCCTTTTCAGGGCTGCTCCTCTAGAGAAGTCGCGGTGCTCCGGGCTTTCCGTCGCCGCGGCAAAAGGTCAATGTATCTGAGCCTAGCCACACCTGGAGTTCCTTTTCACACCTGTCTCATAGGAGTCTCTGAATGGGATCCTCAAGCATTTAAAGGTTTAATTAGTAACGAGACTAGACTGAATCGATTGGCAATGTTGCAAGAGTGCAATCGCACTGTTGGCTTCACATTAAGACAACCTGAAGCCTGTTGGCAAGCAAAAATTACCAAAGTTCTCAATGTTACCATACAGCCCTCAGAAGAATTAGATTTGTTAGGTTCTACCAATACCTCAGGTGGATGGATAATGTTTGAACCCCCAAGAAAAAGCCATTCTAACAAAGTAATGCAGCACTGGGCTGCAGTCAACCCTATAGCTGATCTCGTTACTACCACTGAAAGTAAAGCCTTTATTCGCAGTGCAATCTCACAGGCAGTTACCAAAGAGATTACCTAGTTCCATATTCCTAATCTGTGGAGATAGAGCATGGAATGAGATTCCTGCTAATCTACATAGAGGACCCTGTTATCTTGGGAAACTTACTTTGATCCATCCAAGCTTACACCAATTGCTGAATGTAGCTAGCAAATTGAAAAACATCAAACAGTCAAAATGAAGCCTGAATGAATTAAGGCCTAGCAACTCTAAAAAGGCTTGCTTGTTAGACTAAGAATTGAACTTAATATCCACAATGTTAAGTGAAATTTCAGCCGATGTGAGTAGTGTATGTCATGCAGTATTACGAAATCGAGCTGCAATTGACTTTTTTGCTCTTAGCACAAGGACATGGTTGTGAGGAGTTTGAAGGCATGTGCTGTCTGAATCTTATTGATCATTCAGCTTCCATCCATAAGCAACTACAACAGCTACAGGATGGGTTACATGCCCTGAAAGGAGATAGTGACCCCATTAGAAGTTGGTTCGCCAGCTGGGGCATCACTGGATGGTTGAGGTCTCTTGTGCTAGAAGGGGGACGGACTTTACTTATAATGTTAATCGGGATGACAGTCTAAGTTGTTTGTTATCTTGTCTTCATAAAAGTATAGAATGAGTCACATCCAAAGCCTGGTTTGTGCAAAAAGAGAAAGGGGGAATTGTTGCTATATTTTATATATTAGTAAAGGCCTGTCTGCACAAACCAGTTTTTGAAATAAGTCATGATATTAAAGGCTAAAGTCCTTGAAACCTTCCTGCAGAAGAAAGAATAAAGCAAAACAATATCCTTGTGTGTAGGAGAAAAAATGTAAACGTGTGTGTGTTAGCCAGTAGTAACTTGCTTAGCCCGCAGACCCTGTAGAACCCTATAAAAGGTGTGCTAAAGATAGAAATAAACAGCTTTCACGTTTACTTCTTTGAAGAGTGGTGAATAGCTGGCGGTCTCTCAATAGAGGACCTTGTCCAAATCTCTGGAGTACAGAGCAGAGGTCCTGGTACCCAAGGCAGACATTCCCCAGATCGGGAGAGAAGGTATACCCCACAAGCTGAACTGTGGTTCTTCCTGCGTGATTGCAGAGAAAACATGAGGAGATAGGATGGGAAATCTATGGTGGCTCTGGCACAACGGGTGTTTGAATTGAAGGAAGAGTCACAAAGGAAGTTCCACCAAAAGGGAAGCAGCTCCAGTTGCCCGTAGCCAAACTGCCAGGTATGATGATGATGATGTTGGGGGTTAGGTGTCCTTTTTTTTTGTTCTGGCTTGCCGTGGAATTTTTACCCATTAGTTGCGGGGACAACCTAACTGAGGGTACTTAGTGGGTGCTTGACAAAAGACAAAGAGTTTGGCCGGGCCCAGGGGGGGAAGGGGGGCAGGAAAAAGGAGGGTGGGGACAATTTGGCAGGCTTTCTTCAGCTTCGGAGAAAGACATTTTTGAATGCGGAGCTGTTGCGGTGGAGAGAAGGGAATTTCGCCATCACCCAGATGGAGCTGCTGCTTCTTCTTCTTCTTCTTCCCTCTTTGTTGGTGGCCTCGCACCCCCTGTCCTGCCCAGATGTGTGGCAGTGCCAGCCACCGCCACGGAGCTGCTGATTCACCTCAGCCACCGGCCCGCAGGATCACTGCTCATCCCTGCTGTTCCAGCCGACTGTTCCTCAGAAGCCTGCAGGAGCACCGGAACTTACTGCCCGAGGGGGTTTGTGAAACAAAGCCTCTCCTCCATCCCGTCTCAGCTGTCACGGGGCCCCTGGTTCTATTTTTCCAGCTAATGTTGTAGTTATTGTTGTTTGTTTGCCTTGTTATAAATACTAGTAAAGAACTGTTATTCCTATCCCCAGATCTCTGCCTAAAAGCCCCTTGATTTCAAAATCATAATAATTCGGAGGGAGGGGGTCTACATTCTTTCATTCCAAGGGAGGCTTCTGCCCTCCCTAGCAGACACTTGTCTTCTAGAACAGAGACAGATGACATGTCCGATCCCCTTGAAGGAACCTCCAAGACATATACCCAAGGAAAGAAGGATAACCAGGCTTAGAGGGGCCCTGCCTCTAGCCAGGTAGAGGCTAGGGAAAATCGTGTTTTTTGGACTGTATGGATTCGTTGGCCTGGCACATCAGAACCACAAAAAAATGTGGCTTTGGTTGATTCTGGTGCAGTGCACATTAATCCCATCAAGACATGTGGGGACAGGATCTGTTTCTATTGCTGGCGTGACAGGGGGATCGCAGGATTTTACCTTGATGGAAGCAGATATGAGCCTGACTGGAAGTGAGTGGAATAAACACCCTATTGTGACAGGCCCAGAGGCCCCATGCATTTTGGGCATAGACTGCCTCCGAAGTGGGTATTTCAAAGACCTAAAAGGACTCAGCTGGGCATTTGGGATAGCAGCTGTGGAGACAGAGGGTGTCCAACAACTGAACACCTTGCCTGGACTGTCCGAGAATCCATCTACAGTAGAACTTCTAAAGGTGAAAGAACAGCAAGTACCAATTGCCACCTCGACAGTGCACCGCCGACAGTATAGAACAACCTGAAATGCTGTGATCCCCATCCATAAGATCATCCAAGAGCTGGAGAGCCAAGGGGTGGTCAGCAAAACCCACTCACCCTTCAACAGCCCCATTTGGCCTGTGCGTAAATCTGAAGGAGAATGAAGATTGACTGTGGACTATCATGCATTGAATGAAGTGACTCCACGGCTGAGCGCTGCCGTGCCGGACATGCTGGAACTCCAGTACAAGCTGGAGTCCAAGGCAGAGAAGTGGTATGCCACTACTGATATTGCCAATGCATTTTTCTCCATTCCCCCGGCAGCAGAATGCAGGCCTTAGTTTGCCTTCATGTGGAGGGGAGTGCACTACACTTGGAATTGACTGCCCCAGGGGTGGAAGCACAGCCCCACCATTTGCCATAAACTGATCCAGGCTGCCCTGGAAAAGGGTGAGGCTCCAGAACATCTACAGTACATAGATGACATCATTGTGAGGGGGAACACGGCAAAGGTTGTATTTGAGAAAGGAAAGAGGATCATCCAGATTCTGCTGGAAGCTGGTTTTGCCATCAAGAAGAGCAAAGTCAAGGGACCAGCTCTTGAGATTCAGTTCCTGGGGGTAAAGTGGCAAGATGGATGGCATCATATTCCTACTGATGTCATCAACAAGATTTCAGCAATGTCTTCACCAACTAATAAGAAGGAAACACAAGCTTTCTTAGGTACCATAGGCTATTGGAGAATACATATTCCTGAATACAGTCAGATTGTGAGCCCTCTTTACCTGGTCACCTGGAAGAAGAATAATTTCCACTGGGGCCCTGAGCAGCAACAAGCCTTTGCTCAGATCAAGCAGGAGAGTAGCCCTTGGCCCAGTCAGGACAGGACCAGATGTGAAGAATGCGCTCTACTCTGCAGCCGGGAACAATGGCTTGTCCTGGAGCCTTTGGCAGAAGGTGTCTGGTGCGACTCGAGGCCGACCATTAGGATTTTGGAGTCGAAGCTACAGAGGATCTGAAGCCTACTACACCCCAACAGAAAAAGAAATTTTAGCAGCCTATGAAGGAGTCCAAGCTGCCTCAGAGGTGATTGGCACTGAAGCACAACTCCTCCTGGCACCCCGACTACCGGTGTTAGGATGGATGTTCAAAGGAAAGGTTCCCTCCACCCATCATGCAACCAGTGCCACATGGAGCAAGTGGATTGCTCTTATCACACAGCATGCCCGTATTGGTAAACTGAATCACCCTGGGATTTTGGAAATAATTACAAACTAACCTGAAGGTGAAAATTTTGGTCTCATAGATGAAGAACAAGAAGAAGTGACAAGGGCTGAAGAAGCTCCACCAGCTGCCAGCAGAAGAAACACGCTATGCTCTTTTCACTGATGGTTCCTGTCACATCATAGGGATGAACCGGAAGTGAAAAGCAGCCGTATGGAGCCCCACACGACAGGCCACAGAGGCCACTGAAGGAGAGAGTGGATCAAGTCAACTTGTGGAACTCAAAGCTGTTCAACTGGCTTTGGATATTGCTGAAAGAGAGAAGTGGCCAAAGCTCTACCTCTACACGGATTCATGGATGGTGGCCAATGCTCTGTGGGGATGGTTGGAGAGGTGGAAAGAGGCTAATTGGCAGCGTAGAGGAAAACCAATTTGGGCTGCTAAAGAGTGGAAAGATATTGCTAGCAGGGTAGGGAGACTACCAGTGAAAGTCCGCCACGTAGATGCCCATGTCCCCAAGAATAGAGCTAATGAGGAACACCAACATAATAAGCAGGTAGATCAGGCTGCAAAGATACAAGTGTCAAAAATAGATTTGGATTAGGAACATAAGTGAGAGTTGTTCCTAGCTCGATGGGCTCATGATGCCTCAGGTCATGAGGGTAGAGATGCCACCTATAAGTGGGCACGAGACCGAGGGGTGGATTTAACCATGGACAGTATTTCTCAGGTTATTCATGACTGTGAGACGTGTGCTGCGATCAAACAGGCCAAGCGGTTGAAGCCCCTCTGGTACGGTGGGTGGTGGTCCAGATACAAGTATGGCGAGGTCTGGCAGATTGACTACATCACACTGCCCCAAACCCGCCAAGGCAAGCGCTACGTGCTCACGATGGTAGAAGCCACCACTGGATGGTTGGAAACCTACCCTGTGCCTCATGCTACAGCCCGTAACACCATCCTGGGACTTGAAAAGCAGGTCCTTTGGAGGCATGGTACCCCTGAGAGGATTGAGTCAGACAATGGGACTCATTTCAAGAACAGCCTTATAAACACCTGGGCTAGGGAACATGGCATTGAGTGGGTGTACCATATCCCCTACCATGCACCTGCTGCTGGGAAAGTGGAGAGGTACAATGGACTGTTAAAAAACACCTTAAAGGCACTGGGTGGAGGATCTTTTAAAAACTGGGAGCAACATCTAGCAAAGGCCACCTGGTTAGTCAACACCAGAGGTTCCACCAACCGAGCAGGTCCTGCCCAGTCTCAGTCTTTGCATGTAGTAGATGGAGACAAAGTCCCAGTGGCACACGTCAGAGGTCTGTTAGGGAAGACAGTTTGGGTCAATTCTATCTTGAGTACAGACAAACCCATTCTTGGGGTTGTCTTTGCTCAAGGACCAGGTTGTACATGGTAGATAATGCAGAGAGATGGAACAACACGATGCGTACCTCAGGGAGACCTGATCATTGGGTAAAAGGTTACTGCCATTGTCTGTACATTAAACCATGAAGGCATGAAATAGAAGGAAATGTGTAAGTATTGAAGGTATGAGCAAGTGAAAGATGGTGTTTTGAGTGAGTAAAATGAAAGAGTGGGGAATCCTGCAGCTCTCCAGCATGGGGCCTGGATTCAGTATGTTATAAATGCAAAGGCAGATTTGGGTTAAATAAAAACAATTTATTATAAAACAATTTCTATAAAAAAATAAACAATGAGGGAAAACCACAATAAAACAAACAGCGCAGCGCTGGGTGGACAGGGGTCTATACTCAAAGGTATAGGTGTTCCCAAATCCACGCAGGAGGGTAGACTGTCCGGGGTTTTTATAGGGATTTTTAGCTTTGAGGCTAAATTCCAGGCAGGCACTATTCATCAACAGTCCTTGATTGTCGTATGAATTGATTTCCTGGCATTGGAGAATAGAGTCGAATGGACGTCCGGACCGAGTCTCCTCATATGTAAAGAAATTCTGAGTGGCTCTTGTGGTTCAGGCCATCCGGATGGGATGGCTGGATCCGGGTTGGAGCCGATGGATATTTCGGCTGGATTTTTCCTTTTGTTTACTTGATGGCTTCCCCCAACGGTAGCCCGCAAGGCGAGGTGTTCGGGTCCGGTGATGAATATCTCGTCGGTGCTTCTCCGTTTTGGCTTGATGTTTCGTGTCCTGCCTATTCTTCCCCGTTGATGGTCACCGAGCCTGTCCCTGTCAGTTTGAGGAGTTTTTTTTTTTTTCCTGTCAGCTTGATGGGCCGTGTCCTGTCTATTCTTTTGTTGATGGGCGCCGGCTAGGATCGTTATCCTTTGAGTGGGAATTCGTGGCTAGATCTGGGAAGGGCTTGTGTGTCATACTGTACTTTATATTTTATTTCGTTATTGTTATATACATTTATTTAGATTTTTACGAATTTTTACAAGTTCATTTCTCACAGTCCCCCGCCTAATAATTCATTACATTAAAAATTCGTGTTATTTCATCCAATTCTGCAGGGGAGGACTATAATTTTTTTACTCACATTCATCTTTTTCTCAGTTTGTTAACGAATTCTCACTATATGCTTGTGCCAGGTTATATTTATTTTCAAACTTCTTTAAGGCTTTAATCACATTTTCGTTTTCTTTTTCCTCTTCTAATTTCATTAGTTTAGAGAGAGGAGTAGGTCTCCCTTGCGCTTTCTCAGGATCAATTGGAAGTGTGGCAATCTGCATTCCTTGCACAACAGAGTGAATTAGTCTGATGAAGCAAGGAATTAAGCAGGGAAGGAAAATGATTCTGGCAACTGAACAAGTGATGAAAAATACTAGCTTCTTCCACCAAGCCCCTTGCCCGAATATCTGGTCCCACCAGGAGGCTTGTAGGATTGAATTCCATTTTTGGACTGGCACATGAGCTACTTTTTTAATTTCAGCAGCCAATCTTTTTATTGTTTCTCCGTAATCGTCTATTTCTATACAACACTCGGATTCGTTGTATCTGCCACACACTCCTCCCTCCTCGGTTAGCAAATAATCGAGAGCTAGTCTGTTTTGGTACACAAAAGCTCTCATTTGTGAATGTTGTTTGGCTAGGAGTTTCTAGGGCTTCTGAAGTGTGGTTAGAAACTATCTCTACCACCGCTTGTAATCTGATAAGTCTGTTGAGGAGATAAATGGGGGTTCTGTAACCCCAGCTGCCATCATTTGCCTAAGTAGCGGCCCGTAATATTGAATGATCCTTTTGGCAGGTCATTCTTCCTCGTTCCACTTCTGGTTGCCTCCCGCTATTGGTAGTTTCCGTTTTAATTCCTTCCTTTGTCTGTTTAATGTCTCAAAGAGAGGGGCTCAATGATTTACTCTCTGTTTTAGGTAGAGTAAAGAAAAAGGACCGAATTATTCCAAGTGTGCAGGATCCTTTCTATTTTCTGGGTAGCTCGCTGTATGCCTTTTCCACATATCTAAATATATACTATTAGGAGCTTTTTAACCCTTGTTCAACTTTGCCGGATCATCATCTTAATATTCCTTCAATCCTATTAGCTCATGGAAGGGATTGGCCCCAGAGTTTTTGTACCAGTAAAGTTCAATTATTTCCATCCATTCACAGTTATTCCCCCGGGAGCGACTCCAATAGCCCGCGGGTGGTTCAGGTTGCCAGGTTTTTGTTTTTGCTTTCTGAATTTACCGTGAGTGTGCTTACACACGGGGTATAGCCTACTAAATCAGTGAATTCTTTTCCTTCTGGTCTTTGTTTTGTTTTTGATATTTTAGAGCTTTCTCATTTTTAGAAGTTACTCTGGGGTTAGTCCCTCTCCCTTCCAAGGCCATCTTTCAGCTGATTTTAAACCGCCACAGATCTAACAGTTAGATAGACCTAATTCTGTGGCTATTTCTTGCATTAGATCTATGAAAAGATTCTGGTTGGGGTTTGGCAACCCCCAATTGCTGTATTGTTTCTCTAATTGCTCATAATGTTCACTAAGAGAGTTAAGCCTCTTCTGTTCTAGTTTCTTTTTCTGAGCTTCTGCTTCTTGCCTCTTTAACTCTAGGGTTAATTGTTTTATTTTGTTTTCAGGGTCTACCCCTTCCTCATCCCTGGAGAAGCAGAATACTTGGTTGAATTGCAAACATACCCGGTCATCACTACTTTTTAACAAATCAAGGATTATCGGTTCATTATTAAAAAAAGCCTTTTTTTCATGTTTTAAATTTTTACTTTCCCAATATACTTTCCCTCCCATGGTACACATTTTTAAATTCGCTTTATTGTAACATAAAGGGTTAACCGCATAATATGCCAAAAAGGTGGATTGTCTTTTCCCCCCCTATCTAGACCGTTTTTGTTACATTGACTGCAGATTGGAATTGGGGGAATCATTTCCACTTCTCTCTTATACCTGAAATGGGAATTTTCAGTCTTTCTTTTCATAGGAGTTTTAGACTGCCCGTTCTTAAGCCTTGCCCCTGAGTGGTAACACTGGACCTCCCCCTTTAATTCACAAAGATTATACTGAGTGCTGTTAGACGAACAACGTTCCGGAGGACAGTAGTTAACTATTCGTCTGGTATCTGTGGCAGTCTGACACTGCTCACACTTCCCCAGGAGACGCTCCCCTGGAGGTACCTCGGGAATCATTCTCTCGGCTAAGCACACGGCTAGACTCAGGAACATCAGGATTCCCCACCGGTGTATCCCTCTGCCTTGCCCTTCGCCCGTATAAAAATATACGGCGGGGATTACCATCTTCCCGGCAGCAGGGATATTCTTCAGGGGCCCTTGTAGTTCTTATGGTGTATCTCCTTTTAAAGGTAGCCCACCGAGACGACTTAATCGTGTCTGTCCTGCACGGTACTTTTACTGTCTTTCGGCACTCAATTTCCAAAGCCTCTGCCTTGGAGTCTAGTTTCCCTCTTATCTCCTTTTTGAAAAAGTAGGAACCACTCAGGAGAGTCGAGTTTCAACAATCTCGCCCTGGTGGCAAGTATTAAGAAACGGCTAGTCAGCTCCTGTTCTTTAGTCAGACAATTGGTACACAGTCTCTTAGGTTTGTACTCTCCCCAACAGTGGGTTACTCAAATTTGTTTACAACAAGCACATTTAAAATGTATAAATGGAAAACAATCACAGTTTGCGTTGATGTAACTTATCTGGTCTGCAGCTCTACGATTTTAGAACAATCATGTACTAATTTTTCTGAATAGAAACTGAGCAGGATTTTTTGTGCAGTGGTTTTCAATTCTAAACCGGGTGAGCTGATTAAGATGGCTTCATATTTTAGAAGCCTGGAATCAGTCAGCCACTTCTCTGCTTTTTGCTGCAATATGTTTTTCACATCGTGGGGAGTGTAAACTACTAGGGGAGGAAAAGTTATTTTCCTTGCTTCTCTTATTAACAGAGCCACTGTTACAATTGCTGGTAAACACGTAGGCTAACCCCGACTGATTGGATCTAAGATCTTTGAAGCCTATAGGCTTCCCTTTGTCTGCCCATTCTTGAGTCAGGACTCCCTGTGTTGTTTGTTTACTCACATTCACGAACAACTGGAATTCTTTATTCGTATCTGGTAGAGTTAGTACTGGGGCAGTCATAAGAACAGTTTTTAATTTCTGGAAATTAGACTCATTCTGTTCAGTTCACTTTAGCCTGTCAGTGTTTAATCTTTCATACAAAAACTTCACTTTTTCACTGAAACCCTCAATCCACTGCCTGCAATATCCCAAGAGCCTTAGAATTTGTCTAATTTGCCTTTTTGTTTTTGGTGCAGGCAATGCAAGGATGTCTGCTACCCTCTCCGGGTCTAATTTTTCCTTGAGATATCCAATGTCTGAGGTATTTTATTTTTTATTTCAGGCTCTGTGAATTGCAGCTTGGATTTTGATACTTTCAAACTTTTCTTTCTTAGAAAGTTTAACAAGGCAATCGTGCTTTTCTTCACACTCTCTTCAGTCGGTCCAGCTATTAGCAAGTCATCTACATACTGTGAAAGCTTTGTCCTGTCTTCAAGAGCAAATTGGGTTAACATTTGTTCTAAAGCTTGTCCGAAAAGGTTCGGAGACTCCACAAACCCCTGGGGGAGGACCGTCCACTTTAGCTGTTGCTTACGGTTTGTATCTGTGTCCTCCCACTGAAATGCAAAATAATCTCTACTCCTTTCATCCAGAGGGCAAGTCTAAAAAGCATCTTTCAAATTAATCACACTATACCACATATCTTCTGGTGTGAGTCTATTTAGTAAAGTATAGGGGTTGGCTACCACCCGGGAATTTAGTCCGGGTCTTAGCGTTTACCGCTCGTAGGTCCTGGATTAATCGGACGCTACTATCCGTCTTTTTACAGCTAGGATGGGGGTGTTGTGTTGAGACATGCAAGGCTCTAAAGTACCCTCGTTTAGGAGGTAATCAATTATTTGTTTCAACTCCCTTCTCTCTTTGAATGCTATACTTCAGGGTTTATTTTCTTTTCATTTTTAGGAGTCAACTTAAATATTTTCACCACTAATTCAGAATTTTTAATCAAGATATTAATTCTTAAAGCAACAATCATGTCCCTTCTCAGTAAATTGTAATCTGCTTCTTCTACTAATAGCAAATTCCTTAAGCAAATTTTATTTTCAGATTCTATTTCCACATCTTTTATTACAGGCACTTCAAAGGGGTCTCCCTTTGCACTGATAACAAAAACTTTTTCTCTGCTAGCCACACATCCGTATGGCAATTTCTGCAGGGTACTTTTCTCTGCCCCAGTATCTACAAGAAAACTTACTTCTTGTCGTTAGGGGCCCACTTTTAATTTTATCAAGGGCTTCTCGGATGTTCTGGTCTCTAAATTAAAGAGCCCCTGACACTCTTAATCTTCTTGAAAAAATTTTCTCATCTTTTATTCTTTGTTTACAATTCCGCTGAACGTGTCTTACTTTTTTACAGTAGTAGCATTCCGGGCTCTCTCCGTGGGGCCGGGGCTGCCCAGTGAGAACCTCGACTTTTTCCGGGTAGTGTTTTAAACTTACCCTGCATCTGTTCTTGTTTCTGGACTTCTTTTACCGCTGTTACTAAAATTCTAGCTTGCGATTTCTGCTTCTCATCTTCTCTTCTCATGTACACTTTTTGAGCTTCCCTTAGGAGCTCTTGAAGACTTTTATCTTGCCACCCCCTCAATCTTTTCTAATTTCCTCCTAATATCTTGCTAAGATTTAGCAGCAAATTGTGTTTTTAACAGAACCTCTCCCCCACAGGAGAGTTCGGGTCAGTCTCAGAGTAAATCTGTAAACTTCGCCGTAATCTCTCGATCTATTCAGTGGGTGGTTCCTTTTTTCCTTGACACTCTTTGAAAACTTTGCTAATGTTCTGGCCCCTAGGGACCGCTTCTCTTATACCTTGTACAATCATGCTCCTTAAATCCATTATGTTCCGTCTGCCTTCCTCTGTCTGTGCATTCCAGCTCGGGCTTGCGCTAGGCCATTTCTGGTTACCTGGCATCCCCTGTGGATTGCGTCTGTCCCAGTCTCTGATCCCGGCTTGTTTAATCATTTCTCTTTCCTCCGGATTAAACAGTGATCTCAGGATTGCCATAAGATCGTCAAAGGTATAAATGTTATTCCTTAAAAATTCATCTAACTTCTCAGCCACTCCGAGAGGGTCATCTAACAACCGCCCCATCTCTTTTTTAAATGCTCTTACATCTCCAGAGTTAAGGGGGACATTCACAAAACCGATCACTCCCGGTGCCGTCGGTACTTCCCTAAGAGGGAACAACCGGTGCCCCTCTTCACTCTCTCCCCATTCATTATCTATCATTCTCGCTCTTAAACGGGTTCTACTTGCGGGAGGGGAATTGGTGATTGTGTGTTGCCTCCCTGTTATTAATGGTGGGAATTTTGCCGCCACCCGGTTGAAGGGAGGAGTCCCCTCCGTTGTATGGGAGGGTCCCGGTTGTGGCGGCTGGATCGGCAGGGACGGATAGGGTGTTCCCCAGCCTTGCGCAGAAAAAACCTCCGAGGAGGTTGCTGTGGTTACGGTGTTTACAGGCGGGGAAAGGGGAAGGGCTGCCGGCATCGCTGCTGGCCCCGAGTCTCCCGTCTGAGACACACGTATCTCAGTGGGTTGGTCTCGGGGGCCCAAGGGTGCTGTGGGCATTTCTTGATCTACAGAGGAAGGTCCCGCTGGTCCTCGATACGGGGGTGGTAAGTGATCGAGGGGTTCCCAGGACTCAGTTTTCGACTCACGTTTTTCTTTTTGCTTTATTGGAAATAGCCCTACTCTGGCATTTACCCAGAGCTTGGCGTATTCCCTCTCCTCAGGATCTGAGGGGACTTTGTTCTCCACATAGGAGAACAACTTGTTACACGTCCATTTTTCAAATGTGCCTAACACTGGCCAAGTGAGGTGACTTCTCAACTCCTGTCCTCCCCAAACCTCTATACAATAATGTATTAATTTCTCCTTTGATTTCCCCTTCCTCTGGGGACAATCTTCCCAGTGTTTTAGCATCCACCCCAAGGGACTTTCCAGTGGGATGTCTGGTGATTCCTCCCCCTGATCGGAGGAATCTTCTCCTGTGCTTCTTCCTTGAAGCTTACTCTTTTTCTGCCCTATACTTCGCAAATATATTCTTACCTTTCTTCGACTTCTCCGTGAGTCGATATCAGTTTCTGCGTTGTGTACTTAGGAATCAAAATTTGCCGATACTCACCTTTCAGCGAGCTGAGCTGAGGTCTCTTGTAATCGGAACTTTTGATTCTTCCCTGGACCTCTCCCTGGGTCCGTTACTAAGAGGGTTTACCAGCCTCGAGCTCGACAAGACGTCCCTTCCCCTCTTAGTACCTTGCGATCAGTTCCCGAGACACCCTTTGGTCTCAGGTTTTACCAGTGTGTGTCGAGGGAAAAAAAAAAAACTTTCACTCTGTATCGCTTCCTTCGCGGCCGGCCAATTCCCTCGCGGGAGGATGGAAACGCGACCTTGAAGTCCGCACTCGCTTCGTGATCAGATCACGTCTCACACACTCGCCCGATCGCCCGCTCAACCAGCAGTACTTACAGCTATTTTCCTGCGTGGGTGTCCCTTGTGCGCACTAGACGTTTTACGAGCAAAGTAAGCCGCGGCTCCCGAAGGCTCCGTGCCTTCCGAGCTCTCCGATCCGGATTTATCCTTTTTATTGTGGTTTTTACCTCCGCCTAAATTTGGTTCGGATATCGGAACGAACTACGGGGGTTCTCAACTCACCAGGCCGCCAAAATCAGCGGGGGTACCCGTCCTGGGCAGCGAGATTCCCCGCAGTTTCTCCGATCCGAGTCACGGCACCAATCTGTTATAAATGCAAAGGCAGATTTGGGTTAAATAAAAACAATTTATTATAAAACAATTTCTATAAAAAAATAAACAATGAGGGAAAACCACAATAAAACAAACAGCGCAGCGCTGGGTGGACAGGGGTCTATACTCAAAGGTATAGGTGTTCCCAAATCCACGCAGGAGGGTAGACTGTCCGGGGTTTTTATAGGGATTTTTAGCCTTGAGGCCAAATTCCAGGCAGGCACTATTCATCAACAGTCCTTGATTGTCGTATGAATTGATTTCCTGGCATTGGAGAATAGAGTCGAATGGACGTCCGGACCGAGTCTCCTCATATGTAAAGAAATTCTGAGTGGCTCTTGTGGTTCAGGCCATCCGGATGGGATGGCTGGATCCGGGTTGGAGCCGATGGATATTTCGGCTGGATTTTTCCTTTTGTTTACTTGATGGCTTCCCCCAACGGTAGCCCGCAAGGCGAGGTGTTCGGGTCCGGTGATGAATATCTCGTCGGTGCTTCTCCGTTTTGGCTTGATGTTTCGTGTCCTGCCTATTCTTCCCCGTTGATGGTCACCGAGCCTGTCCCTGTCAGTTTGAGGAGTTTTTTTTTTTTTTCCTGTCAGCTTGATGGGCCGTGTCCTGTCTATTCTTTTGTTGATGGGCGCCGGCTAGGATCGTTATCCTTTGAGTGGGAATTCGTGGCTAGATCTGGGAAGGGCTTGTGTGTCATACTGTACTTTATATTTTATTTCGTTATTGTTATATACATTTATTTAGATTTTTACGAATTTTTACAAGTTCATTTCTCACAAGTAGCTTGGTGTGGGACGTGACAGGGGCATGATGGATATATTGCTTGCATTTTTTGGGTGGAACGGAGGGGAAGTTTTTATGTATGTATATGTGTGCAGAGTTAGAATATGTTAGTTTTGGCAGTAAGTCGATGATATGGGGATAAGGGGTGGAATGTCCTGGGTTGATTATGATGTTAAATTGTATCCCCATTTGTCCGCCTAACCCAGACACAGGTTTTGTATTCTTAAAATTTCATCTAAGAGTAAAAGTGAGTGGAAAAGAAGCACCGAGTCTGTTATCAGAGACTGTACTTGCTCCCCCCGCATCCTGGACGGGGTTTTGACTACAGCACAGACAGACAACAAGACACAGATTGCCTTGGCTTTCCAGCTAGCCGGAGCAGAAAGGTCTTCCTGGATTGTTTTCTTTCCCTTTCCTTGAACGGATCAAACCTGCTCTGGACTGGGGTCTCGGGGGAACACCGGGAGCTTGCACCCATGGACTACCGGGAGCCCAGCCTGGGCAGTGGCATTTTCTAGCACCAGAGGGATTGAAAACAGAGCGAACACCCACAGGAAAGAGACCCTCTGAAGTTTGTCATCTCTTCAGGGTGGCGAGAGGTTTTGTAACTTGATATTGTTCATTCTTGTGCTGGGTAGTGCTGTGCCTGTTAAATAAACAGGTTTTTTCCACTTCTCTCAGAGAAATCTCTTCCCAAACCGGTTGGGGGGTGGGAGAAAGAGGCCACGTGGGTTTGCTTCCGGGGGGGGGGGGGGGGGGCCCACTGGAGGACTGGAGGTTTTCTCCCAAATTTGCCCTAAACCAGGACATGAAGGAACAAGTAAAGGACATAAAGGTGGAGAACAACCCAGGTTGAGTCAATGAATTTCTTGGACAATGGGATTAACAGGATGGGTTTCACCTTTAGTTAAGACTATTTTGTGGATATTTTTTGTGATCCTTATTGTGTTAATTATGTTCTCATGCCTTTTAAGTTGCTTTAAAAGAGCTGTTGGGGAGGCCTTTTTACTAAATACAGAAGGCAGAGTTGTGGAGGCAGATAAGTTTGCCACAGCTTTCCCCTGGAGCCATGTCCCTTGAATGGGCTGTGATAAGCTTATCTCAACCCTCTCCTGTAGAGATACCCCTTAGAGGGGACCATCCTCCCTTGTCATGGTGAGGGTTCCAGCTATCCCATCATGCCTTATGTTGATTCTTTGTAACCCATTGGTTTTTCCCCCTTGGTACCACCCTCACTTTCCCCCATAAAAAGCCCAACCTCTGCCCAATTCAGAAGGGAGCTGCCATTCCTGGTTACCCTTCATAGAGCTGCTGGATAATAAAGGCTACCTCTGTGGAAATCGCCACATGACGCTCCTGTCTATCACTGAGTCAGGCCAGGATAACCTCAGAAGCTGAGTTGAAATCACTGAGCTGATCACTTGCAGCCACAGTCTGCACCTTGGTGAGGTTTCCCGGTGGCTAGGGATTTCCAGAGACCCCCAAAAGGCTGTCTCCTGGAAGACTTCTCTCCGGGAAGGTTGTGGCATCCCGGGTCAGACCAACAGACCTGCCTGGCTGCCACAGTGCTGTCTTTTGGATTTATGCTCAAAACAATTTTGAGAAATCCCCCATGGTTTAGTTATTACTGAACAGTGCTTACACTTCTCAAGACCTTTTGTTTCTCATACTGCCCTACCAGTGTGTAGACTGAGGGTGTGTTGTGAATGAGTGAGTTGCTTAAAGAATCACTAGCAAAGGTATCAGCAAAAGCAGGTTTAACATAAATCTGTGAAAATGTGACAAAGTTCATGGCAAAGTTCACTCTATTGCTTACTACATGGATGGTGCACACAAAGGAAAATCAGATTAGAATCAATCTAAAATGATTTATGTGGAGAGCAGGGATGCAAAAGTGTAAGGATGAAAAAGGGTAAGGGTGCAAAGGGGTAAGAGAGTCCTTCACGTAGATTCACAAGGTTCAGAGCAGACGCCCTTGGGAAACTTAGCCTCAGACTTGATCAACGGTTTATGTCTAAACTATTTAGCAGCACTTAATCATTGACTAATTTAATATTTACAAAATTATTCAATAACATTTACACAGTAACAAGTTATACAGTAGTGTCCTAGGGCAACTTTATGATGCTTGTATCCCCAGTCATCTGTTCTGTTTATGCTGGATGTTGAGTTCTGCACCTTTAAGACTAGTTCCGAGAGCAAAGGAGGGGAGAAGGAGTGCCCACTTTGTTTTCAGAAACTACACTTGTTCCCCCACATTCTCTCTCACAGACTGTGTTATCTGCAGCATGGACAGCAGGAGAGAGCTCTCCTTTGCTTTTAGTTAGTTTTTAGCTAGCTGAGGCAGAGAAGTTCACCGGACTGTGGCTTTTCTTTTTCTTGGAACTGATTGGCCCTGCTCTGGACTGAAAACCCGGAAAAACACTGGAAGCTCACACCTGTGACCCACCAGTGCTGCCCTGAGAATCAGACCTTTTGATATTGTTTTCATAATTTCTAGCCACTTTCCCAGGAAAGTAACTATAAACATAGGTGTTTATACATTCCATTAAAGATATGCCTTTTGATGGATGTCTCTCACGGCCAGTGCGGTTGGGAAGATGGTAACCTGACTATCCAATCCCTGGTCGTGGTCAAAAACCTATAAATACTGAAAGAACAAATAAACCTTTCTTCTTCTTTCACCACACCTCGAGCTGCGTCCATGTGAATCATTTCGTGTCAAACAGTGATATCTGGTGATCGCGACGTGTATCGCAGGTGACGGTTGCAGGGTAATGTCCCGCCCTGGGACCATGGCTGCCTTTGGGTTTTCTCCTACGGAAGCTCTGGTTGTGGGGGTTTGGAGAGCTGTTTTTGATCAGAAATGGATTGATTTTCAGCGGTTGTATGCTTATGGGAGAGCTGAAGGTTTTTTTCCTGTGGTTGAGGTGGTTTTTCAAAGCTGGCTTGGGATGCATTAGGCAATTCCCTGATCCGGGCGATATCTGTAGCATATGATCCCCACCTGGCCCAGCTTCTGCTGATCTGGCGACAGTGTGACTGCACTCTGAACAGCTGCTCGTCCTCTTCTGCCGGGTCGGTAGCCGCTTTCTCTGACTTGGATGAGATGGATGCTTCAGACTCCAGCTGCGGGAGCAGGGCAGAGCTCTCACTCTCCCCCCGTGATGCAGAGCCAGGGTACAGATGTCTCTCAGGTCCGAGGTCAGGTCCCCTGGGGTTGCCGGGGCCCCCGTCAAGTTGGGTTCCAGCCAGTGATCTGTCGGGAGCGCAGCAGAGCTGGTGGGCGTGACACCGGTGGAGTAAGCCTGGGGCGGGGTCACCACCTTTGTGTGCCTTCCCAGCTCAGGCCGACAGGCAGCTGCCTTAACGGGAGGTGGCACTGCCCCTGGTGGGGGGGGGGTGTCGGGGACGGCCCCCTGTCCCCGTTGCAGCTGGGCTGTGCCATACCCCACGGTGGGGGGTTGGACGGGCCCGGGCTTCGCGCCGGCAGCCATGCATGCGCACCCTGGTCCAATGAAGAGGGTGCCTGCGCCGCTCTGCGCGGAGCGGCCAGCGCCAGTTCTTGGGTTTTGAGCCCCCGAGGAGATGCTGTTAGGGGCAATTTCGAACTCTGCTCCTCCTGCGCTGGATTCGTGGGGCATGGGGACGTGTGCTGCGAGTGACGCCGACGCCAGGCTGGCTTCTGCCTTCTCCATGGTGCAGGTTTCCCCTCCTGCGAGCCCGGGACACCCCCTGGCAGCGGAGCGGGACGGTGCCACGGCTCCACGGGCTGTGCCTCTACCTGCGCCTTGGTCCCCGCTGTGCTGGGGGCGGGCCGCGCCGAACTGGTTCCACCCCGCCTTGTTTCAGGTTCCTGGGCGTCACTTGAGCCTGCAGCTGGAGAGGGGATGCCCCTGCCATCTCCTACAGCTGAGACGGCCGTGGCGGATCGGGGTGCTGCCTTGTTTACTCTTGGCTCAGGCGGTGATGCCACGGGGGGGAAGCCAGTGGCCCGCAAGGGCAAGGGGGCCCAGGCTGCTGGAGCTTCTTCGGCTGGCCTGTGGACTTTGACCCCCTGCCAGACAACTGTGCGGCCGCGGGATCAGGCACGATTTTGGGAGGCGGTGAGGGCTAAGGTTGACGAGGTAGCTGGCTGTCATTCTGAACGCAGCCCCTTAGAGGGTGTGGATGGCTCCTCTGGTTCTGCTGGTGTTATGGTGGCTGTGGCACTGGGCACTGTTGTGGTGTCTTCCGGCCAGGTGCCTGGCCCTGTCTCAGGGGACTTTGTGAGACAGAACGTAGCAGGCGAGGCCACTCCTCCGGATGGGTATCAGGCATTCCATGTGCTTCAGGATGCTTTTGGCCTAGTGGGTGAGGGCCTGAGTGCTCTTCTTGTGGGGTGTTCGAATACCACTGCTCAAGGCATCATTGTTCACCTAGGGGACATTGATTCGGATTTCCAGGGGCGCATTTCTACCATGGGTTCTGTTATAAATGCAAAGGCAGATTTGGGTTAAATAAAAACAATTTATTATAAAACAATTTCTATAAAAAAATAAACAATGAGGAAAAACCACAATAAAACAAACAGCGCAGCGCTGGGTGGACAGGGGTCTATACCCAAAGGTATAGGTGTTCCCAAATCCACGAAGGAGGGTAGACTGTCCGGGGTTTTTATAGGGATTTTTAGCCTTGAGGCCAAATTCCAGGCAGGCACCATTCATCAACAGTCCTTGATTGTCGTATGAATTGATTTCCTGGCGTTGGAGAATAGAGTCAAATGGACGTCCGGACCGAGTCTCCTCATATGTAAAGAAGTTCTGGGTGGTTCTTGATTTCATTGTGGTTCAGGCCATCTGGATGGGATGGTTGGATCCGGGTTGGAGCTGATGGATATCTCGGCTGGATTTTTCCTTTTGTTTACCTGATGGCTTCCCCCAACGGTAGCCTGCAAGGCGGGGTGTTCAGGTCCGGTGATGAGTATCTCGTTGGAGCCTCTCCTTGTTGGCTTGATGTTTCGTGTCCTGTCTATTCTTTCCCGTTGATGGGCACCGAGCCTGTCCCTGTCAGCTTGATGAGCCTTGTCCTGTCTATTCTTTTTCGTTGATGGGCGCCGGCTAGGATCGTTATCCTTTGAGTGGGAATTCGTGGCTAGATCTGGGAAGGGCTTGTGTGTCATACTGTACTTTATATTTTATATCATTATTGTTATATACATTTATTTAGATTTCTACGAATTTTTACAAGTTCATTTCTCACAGTCCCCCGCCTAATAATCCATTACATTAAAAATTCGTGTTATTTCATCCAATTCTGCAGGGGAGGACTATATAATTTTTTACTCACATTCATTTTCTTCTCAGTCCGTTAACGAATTCTCACTATATGTTTGTGCCAGGTTATATTTATTTTCAAAATTCTTTAAGGCTTTAATCACATTTTCGTTTTCTTTTTCCTCCTCTAATTTCATTAGTTTAGAGAGAGGAGTAGGTCTTCCTTGTGCTTTCTCAGGATCGATTGGAAGTGTGGCAATCTGCATTCCTTGCACAACAGAGTGAATTAGTCTGATGAAGCAAGGAATTAAGCAGGGAAGGAAAATGATTCCGGCAACTGAACAAGTGATGAAAAATACTAGCTTCTTCCATCAAGCCCCTTGCCCGAATATCTGGTCCCACCAGGAGGCTTGTAGGATTGAATTCCATTTTTGGACTGGCACATGAGCTACTTTTTTAATTTCAGCAGCCAATCCTTTTATTGTTTCTCCGTAATCGTCTATTTCCATACAACACTCGGATTCGTTGTATCTGCCACACACTCCTCCCTCCTCGGCTAGCAAATAATCGAGAGCTAGTCTGTTTTGGTACACAAAAGCTCTCATTTGTGAATGTTGTTTGGCTAGGAGTTCTAGGGCTTCTGAAGTGTGGTTGGAAACTATCTCTACCACCGCTTGCAATCTGATAAGTCTGTTGAGGAGATAAATGGGGGTTCTGTAACCCCAGCTGCCATCGTTTGCCCAAGTAGCGAGCCCGTAATATTGAATGATCCTTTCGGCAGGTCATTCTTCCTCGTTCTACTTCTGGTTGCTTCCCGCCATTGGTAGTTCCCGTTTTAATTCCCTCCTTTGTCTGTTTAATGTTTCAAAGAGAGGGGCTCCCAATGATTTACTCTCTGTTTTAGGTAGAGTAAAGAAAAAGGGCCGAATTATTCCAAGTGTGCAGGATCCTTTCCATTTTCTGGGTAGCTCGCTGTAAGCCTTTTTTCCACATATCCAATATATACCATCAGGAGCTTCCCAACCCTTGTTCAACTTTGCCGGATCATCCCAATATTCTTTCAATCCTATTAGCTCATGGAAGGGATTGGCCCCAGAGTTTTTGTACCAGCAAAGTCTAATTATTTCCATCTATTCACAGTTACTCCCCCGGGAGCGACTCCAATAGCCCGCGGGTGGTTCAGGTTGCCAGGTTTTAGTTTTGCTTTCCGAATTCACCGTGAGTGTGCTTACACACGGGGTATAGCCTACTAAATCAGTGAATTCTTTTCCCTCTCTGCTAATGCAGACGGTACCGATTATTCTTTGGTCTATAACCCATCCCTCTGGTCTTTGTTTTGTTTTTGATATTTTAGAGCCTTCCCATTTTAGAAGTTGCTCTGGGGTTAGTCCCTCTCCCTTCCAAGGCCATCTTTCAGCTGATTTTAACCCGCCACAGATCCAACAGTTAGATAGACTTAATTCTGTGGCTATTTTTTGCATTAGATCTATGAAAAGATTCTGGTTGGGGTTTGGCAACCCCCAATTGCTGTATTGTTTCTCTAATTGCTCATAATGTTCACTAAGAGAGTTAAGCCTCTCTTGTTCTAGCCTCTTTTTCTGAGCTTCCGCTTCTCGCCTCTAACTCTAGGGTTAGTTGTTTTATTTTGTTTTCAGGGTCCACCCCTTCCTCATCCCTGGAGAAGCAGAATACTGGGTTGAATTGCAAACATACCCGGTCATCACTACTTTTTAACAAATCAAGGATTATCGGTTCATTATTAAAAAAAGCTTTTTCTTCATGTTTTAAGTTTCTACCTTCCCAATATACCTTCCCTCCCATGGTACACATTTTCAAATTCGCTTTATTGTAACATAAAGGGTTAACCGCATAATATGCCAAAAAGGTGGATTGTCTTTTCCCCCTTATCCAGACCGTTTTGTTACATTGACTGCAGATTGGAATTGGGGGAATCATTCCCACTTCTCTCCTATACCTGAAATGGGAAGTTTCAGTCTTTCTTTTCATAGGAGTTTTAGACTGCCCGTCCTTAAACCTTGCCCCTGAGTGGTAGCACTAGACCTCCCCCTTTAATTCACAAAGATTATACTGAGTGCTGTTAGACAAACAACGTTCCGGAGGACAGTAGTTAACTATTCGTCTGGTATCTGTGGCAGTCTGACACTGCTCACACTTCTTCAGGAGACGCTCTCCCGGAGGTACTTCGGGAATCATTCTCTCGGCTAAGCACACGGCTAGACTCAGGACAGTCAGGATTCCCCACCGGTGTATCCCTCTGCCTTGCCCTTCGCCCGTATAGAAATATACGGCGGGGATTACTATCTTCTCGGCAGCAAGGATATTCTTCAGGGGCCCTTGTAGTCCTTATGGCGTACCTTCTTTTGAAAGCAGCCCACCGAGACGACTTAATTGTGTCTGTCCTGCTCGGTACCTTGACTGTCTTTTGGCACTCAATTTTTAAAGTTTCTGCCTTGGAGTCTAGTTTACCTCTAATCCCTTTTTGAAAAAGCAGGTACCACTCAGGAGAGTTAAGTTCTAAAAACCCCGCCCGGGTGACAAGTATTAAGAAACGGCTAGTCAGCTCCTGTTCTTTAGTCAGACAATTGGTACACAGTCTCTTAGGTTTGTACTCTCCTCAACAGTGGGTTACTCAAATTTGTTTACAATAAGCACATTTAAAATGTATAAATGGAAAACAATCACAGTTTGCGTTGATGTAACTTATCTGGTCTGCAGCTCTACGATTTTAGAACAATCATGTACTAATTTTTCTGAATAGAAACTGAGCAGGATTTTTGTGCAGTGGTTTTCAATTCTAAACCAGGTGAGCTGATTAAGATGGCTTCATATTTTAGAAGCCTGGAATCAGTCAGCCACTTTTCTGCTTTTTGCTGCAATATGTTTTTCACATCGTGGGGAGTGTAAACTACCAGGGGAGGAAAATTTATTTTCCTTGCTTCTCTTATTAACAGAGCCACTGTTACAATTGCTGGTAAACACGTAGGCCAACCCCGACTGATTGGATCTAAGATCTTTGAAGCCTATAGGCTTTCTTTTGTCTGCCCATTCCTGAGTCAGGACTCCCTGTGTTGTTTGTTTACTCACATTCACAAACAACTGGAATTCTTTATTCGTATCTGGTAGAGTTAGTACCGGGGCAGTCATAAGAACAGTTTTTAATTTCTGGAAATTAGACTCATCCTGTTCAGTCTACTTCAGCCTGTCAGTGTTTAATCTTTCATACAAAAACTTCACTTTTTCACTGAAACCCTCAATCCACTGCCTGCAATATCCCAAGAGCCCTAGAATTTGTCTAATTTGCCTTTTTGTTTTTGGTGCAGGCAATGCAAGGATGCCTGCTACCCTCTCCGGGTCTAATTTTTTCCTTGAGATATCCAATGTCTGAGGTATTTTATTTTTTATTTCAGGCTCTGTGAATTGCAGCTTGGATTTTGATACTTTCAAACTTTTCTTTCTTAGAAAGTTTAACAAGGCAATCGTGCTTTTCTTCACACTCTCTTCAGTCGGTCCAGCTATTAGCAAGTCATCTACATACTGTGAAAGCTTTGTCCTGTCCTCAAGAGCAAATTGGGTTAACATTTGTTCTAAAGCTTGTCTGAAAAGGTTCGGAGACTCCACAAACTCCTGGGGGAGGACCGTCCACCTTAGCTGTTGCTTACGGTTTGTATCTGGGTCCTCCCACTGAAATGCAAAATAATCTCTACTCCTTTCATCCAGAGGGCAAGTCTAAAAAGCATCTTTCAAATTAATCACACTATACCACACATCTTCTGGTGTGAGTCTATTTAGTAAAGTATAGGGGTTGGCCACCACCGGGAATCTAGTCCGGGTCCTAGCGTTTACCGCTCGTAGGTCCTGGACTAATCGGACGCTACCATCCGTCTTTTTACAGCCAGGATGGGGGTGTTGTGTTGAGACATGCAAGGCTCTAAAGTACCCCCGTTTAGGAGGTCATCAATTATTTGTTTCAACTCCCTTCTCCCTTTGAATGCTATACTTCAGGGTTTATTTTCTCTTCATTTTTAGGAGTCAACTTAAATATTTTCACCACCAATTCAGAATTTTTAATCATGATATTAATTCTTAAAGCGACAATCATGTCCCTCCCCAACAAATTGTAATCTGCTTCTTCTACTAATAGTAAATTCTCTAAGCAAATTTTATTTTCAGATTCTATTTCCACATTTTTTATTACAGGCACTTCAAAGGGGTCTCCCTTTGCACCGATTACAAAAACTTTTTCTCTGCTAGCCACACATCCGTATGGCAATTGCTGCAGGGTACTTCTCTCTGCCCCAGTATCTACAAGAAAACTTACTTCCTGTCGTTAGGGGCCCACTTTTAATTTTATCATGGGCTTCTTGGATGTTCTGGTCCCCAAATTAAAGAGCCCCTGACACTCCTAATCCTCTTGAAAAATTTTCTCATCTTTTATTCTTTGTTTATAATTCCGCTGAACGTGTCCTACCTTTTTACAGTAGTAGCATTCCGGGGGTTCTCTCCGTGGGGCCGGGGCTGCCCAGTGAGAACCTCGACTTTTTCCGGGTAGTGTTTTAAACTTACCCTGTATCTGTTCTTGTTTCTGGATCTCTTTTACTGCAGTTACTAAAACCTTAGCCTGCAATTTCTGCTTCTCATCTTCTCTCCTCATGTATACTTTTTGAGCTTCCCTTAGGAGCTCCTGGAGGCTTTTATCTTGCCACTCCTCGATCTTTTCTAATTTTCTCCTAATGTCCTCCCAAGATTTAGCAACTAATTGTGTTTTTAACAGAACCTCCCCCACAGGAGAGTTCGGGTCAGTCTCAGAGTAAACCTGTAAACTTCGCCGTAATCTCTCGATCTATTCAGTGGGTGGTTCCTCTCCTTGACATTCTCTAAAAATTTTGCTAACATTCTGGCCCCTAGGGACCGCTTCTCTTATACCTTGTACAATCATGCTCCTTAAATCCATCATGTTCCGTCTGCCTTCCTCCGTCTGTGCATTCCAGCTGGGGCTTACACTAGGCTATTTCTGGTTACCTGGCGTCCCCTGTGGATTGCGTCTGTCCCAGTCTCTGATACCGGTTTGTTTAATCATCTCTCTTTCTTCCTGATTAAACAATGATCTCAGGATTGCCATAAGATTATCAAAGGTATAAATACTACTCCCTAAAAATTCATCTAACCTCTCAGCCACCCCAAAAGGGTCATCTAACAACCGCCCCATCTCTTTTTTAAATGCTCTTACATCTCCAGAGTTAAGGGGGACATTCACAAAACCGATCACTCCCGGGGCCGTCGGTACTTCCCTAAGAGGGAACAACCGGTGCCCCTCTTCACTCTCTCCCCATTCATTATCTGTCATTCTTGCTCTTAAACGGGTTCTACTTGCGGGAGGGGAATTGGTGATTGTGTGTTGCCTCCCTGTTATTAATTGTGGGAATTCTGCCGCCACCCGGCTGAAGGGAGGAGTCCCCTCTGTTGTATGGGAGGGTCCCGGTAGTGGCGGCTGGACCGGCAGGGACGGATAGGGTGTTCCCCAGCCTTGTGCAGAAAAAACCTCCGAGGAGGTTGCTGTGGTTACGGTGTTTACAGGCGGGGAAAGGGGAAGGGCTGCCGGCATTGCTGCTGGCCCCGACTCTCCCGCTTGAGACACACGTATCTCAGTGGGTTGGTCTCGGTGGCCCAAGGGTGCTGTGGGCACTACTTGATCTGCAGAGGAAGGTCCCGCTGGTCCTCGATACGGGGGTGGTAAGTGATCGAGGGGTTCCCAGGACTCAGCTCTCGACTCACGTTTTTCTTTTTGCTTTATTGGAAATAGCCCTACTCTGACATTTACCCAGAGCTTAGCGTATTCCCTCTCCTCAGGATCTGAGGGGACTTTGTTCTCCACATAGGAGAACAACTTGTTACACGTCCATTATTCAAATGTGCCTAACACTGGCCAAGTGAGGTGACTTCTCAACTCCTGTCCTCCCCAAACCTCCATACAATAATGTATTAATTTTTCCTTTGATTTCCCCTTCCTCTGGGGACAATCTTCCCAGTGTTTTAGCATCCACCCCAAGGGACTTTCCAGTGGGATGTCTGGTGATTCCTCCCCCTGATCGGAGGAATCTTTTCCTGTGCTTCTTCCTTGAAGCTTACTCTTTTTCTGCCCCATACTTCGCAAATATATTCTTACCTTTCTTCGACTTCTCCGGGAGTCGATATCAGTTTCTGCGTTGTGTACTTAGGAATCAAAATTTGCCGATACTCACCTTTCAGCGAGCTGAGCTGAGGTCTCTTGTAATCGGAACTTTTGATTCTTCCCTGGACCTCTCCCTGGGTCCGTTACTAAGAGGGTTTACCAGCCTCGAGCTCGACAAGACGTCCCTTCCCCTCTTAGTACCTTGCGATCAGTTCCCGAGACACCCTTTGGCCTCAGGTTTTACGAGTGTGTGTCGAGGGAAAAAAAACTTTCACTCTGTATCGCTTCCTTCGCGGCCGGCCAATTCCCTCGCGGGAGGATGGAAACGCGACCTTGAAGTCCGCACTCGCTTCGTGATCAGATCACGTCTCACACACTCGCCCGATCGCCCGCTCAACCAGCAGTACTTACAGCTATTTTCCTGCGTGGGTGTCCTTGTGCGCACTAGACGTTTTACGAGCAAAGTAAGCCGCGGCTTCCCGAAGGCTCCGTGCCTTCCGAGCTCTCCGATCCGGATTTTTCCTTTTTATTGTGGTTTTTACCTCCGCCTAAATTTGGTTCGGGTATCGGAATGAACTACGGGGGTTCTCAACTCACCAGGCCGCCAAAATCAGCGGGGGTACCCGTCCTGGGCAGCGAGATTCCCCGCAGTTTCTCCGATCCGAGTCACGGCACCAATCTGTTATAAATGCAAAGGCAGATTTGGGTTAAATAAAAACAATTTATTATAAAACAAT
The DNA here is from genome assembly GCF_049639895.1 of Pseudopodoces humilis. NCBI lineage: Eukaryota > Metazoa > Chordata > Aves > Passeriformes > Paridae > Pseudopodoces > Pseudopodoces humilis. The sequence continues at coordinate 4,301,455 of NC_142211.1, read as the reverse complement.
TTCTATAAAAAAATAAACAATGAGGAAAAACCACAATAAAACAAACAGCGCAGCGCTGGGTGGACAGGGGTCTATACCCAAAGGTATAGGTGTTCCCAAATCCACGAAGGAGGGTAGACTGTCCCGGGGTTTTATAGGGCTTTTTAGCCTTGAGGCCAAATTCCAGGCAGGCACCATTCATCAACAGTCCTTGATTGTCGTATGAATTGATTTCCTGGCGTTGGAGAATAGAGTCAAATGGACGTCCGGACCGAGTCTCCTCATATGTAAAGAAGTTCTGGGTGGTTCTTGATTTCATTGTGGTTCAGGCCATCTGGATGGGATGGTTGGATCCGGGTTGGAGCTGATGGATATCTCGGCTGGATTTTTCCTTTTGTTTACCTGATGGCTTCCCCCAACGGTAGCCTGCAAGGCGGGGTGTTCAGGTCCGGTGATGAGTATCTCGTCGGAGCCTCTCCTTGTTGGCTTGATGTTTCGTGTCCTGTCTATTCTTTCCCGTTGATGGGCACCGAGCCTGTCCCTGTCAGCTTGATGAGCCTTGTCCTGTCTATTCTTTTTCGTTGATGGGCGCCGGCTAGGATCGTTATCCTTTGAGTGGGAATTCGTGGCTAGATCTGGGAAGGGCTTGTGTGTCATACTGTACTTTATATTTTATATCATTATTGTTATATACATTTATTTAGATTTCTACGAATTTTTACAAGTTCATTTCTCACAGTTCCATACTCACCCCTCCTGTTCCTATCCCTGCGGGGGCCGGATTTGCTCACCTTGTGCCTTTTGAGTCTTGTGTTCGCAGAGCTGAGAACCAGCTGCGGGGAAATGGTAGCTTCGCGTTCCCTGGACCTCCCTGGGTTCAATGGACTGCTGTTCTGACAGCCAAGGATTGTCCTGAATGGGTCTGCACCCTGTTGTGAAAAACGAAGTTCACTCCTGTAAATTTTAAAAAGTTTAATAAAGACAATAAGAGACATAAAGTAAAGCAAAGAGTTACGGCCGGGTGCCTTGGCGCGCTGCCAAGAGCACACCTGGTATCTTAGGGATACCCCTTTTATCCCATCCTTGCTGTGAGGGGTTAATGCATATTCAAGCATGTCCCCTCCCTGGTTCCGCCTTCTTGGATCATGCTCTTGCACAGTCTCATTTTCTGCTGGTCAGCATAATTTTTTTGCTGGTCATCATTATTCTAGCTGGTCAGCATTCTTTTGGAGTCTGGTTTCCTTTTTTCTGCAGATGGTCAGTTGTTGATAAGGGTCTGGGCCCCTCATCCTTCTTCTGAGGGCAGCTGAGCTTATCTTTCCCCCCTGCCCATGTCCTGGTACCGGTTTTTTTGATAACAGCTTGCTCTCCATTTCCTGCTGCTGATAACAGCCTGTTTTCCACAGCTTGATCCTCCCATTGTCTTGCCTTGTCCGGATGAAACATATCCTTACCATTCAGAATTCCTATCTAAGCCTATAACTTGCTAAGAGAGAAAAGAATATAGTGAAAGCATATAATATATATTTATCAGAATAATTGTGAAAAGCCAATATTTACAACATGAATTCACAACACTGTCCATCCTTGGTGAGACACCGTCTGAGGTTAACATCCGCAGGCTTCTTGACACTGGCGTGAACATCACGATTGTCAGGTTTGTCAACTGGCCCCCTCTCTTGGTTCTAGAAGACAAGTGTCTGCTAGGGAAAGCAGGAGCTTCTTTTGGGATGAAAGAATGTAGGCCCCCCCCTCTCCTCTGAATTATTATAATTTTGAAATCAAGGGGCTTTCAGGCAGAGATCTGGGGATAGGAATAACAGTTCTTTACTAGTATAACCAGACAAACAAACAACAATAACTTACAGCATTAACAAGAAAACAGAACCAGGGGCCCCGTGACAGCTTTTTCGGCTGAGACGGGATGGAGGAGAGGCTTTGTTTTCACAAACCCCCTCGGGCAGTCAGTCCCGGTGCTCCTGCGGGGCTCTGAGGAACAGTCGGCTGGAACAGCAGGAATGAGCTGAGATCCTGGGCTGGTGGATGAGGTGTATCAGCAGCTCCGCGGCGGTGCCTGGCACGGCCACATGTCCCGGCAGGACAGGGGGTGCCAGGCCAACCAACGAAGAGGGAAGAAGAAGAAGCAGCAGCAGCTCCATCTGGGTGATGGCGAAATTCCCTTCTCTCTACCGCAGCAGCTCTGCGACCCAGGAAAAAAAATGTCTTTCCCCGAAGCCGAAGAAAGCCAGCCAAAAACTGTCCCCACCCTCCTTTTCTGCCCCCTTCCCCCCCCTGGGCCCGGCCACTCTTTGTCTTTTGTCGAGCACCCACTAAGTACCCTCAGTTAGGTTGTCCCCGCAACTAATGGGTAAAAATTCCATGGGCAAACCAGAACAAAAAAAAGGACACCTAACCCCCAACACCCCGGAGTGACTCTTGGACCCCATGCTGACACATTCAACGTTAAGGAGAAATTGAGATTGACTCTTTGTTTAGCAGACTCTGTTGTCCTCTCTCATGATACATTAGTCACCCTCCGTGAATTGGTGCAGGAAGAGTTAGATCAGGGTGATCTTGAGCCTTTGACCAGTCCATGGGACACTCCTGTCTTCTGTATCAAGAAGAGATCAGGGAAATGGAGGTTGCTATAAGACCTCCTGAAAATTAATGCTGTGATGGAAAGCATGGGGACATTGCAGGCTAGCATGCCATCACACGCCATTCTTCCCACTGATTGGCTAGTCTTCATTGTGGATCTGAAGGATTGTTTCTTTACAATTCCTTTGCATCCCGATGACAGACCAATATTTGCCTTTCTGGATCCAGCTATCATTAATGCTGAGCCCACACAGAGATATCAATGGAGATTTTGCCGCAAGGCATGCGAAAATTTTCCGGCATTTGCCAATGATATGGGGCTCTAGCCCTCTCTGGAGTTTGCGAGCAGTTTCCTGTTGCTCGTCTCTATCCTTATATGGATGACATCCTGGTGGCTGTACCCATCCAGGATGAATTGCAGCGGATACAGCCTCAGCTGTTCCCTGCCTTGCCTTCTCATTGGGCTGCAAGTGACTCCAGAAACAACCTCCCTGAAATTATTTGAGGGTCAAAATAATTTTTGGGATGAATAGTCCTGCATCAGGAGGTGCAATTTTTTGCATTCAGTGCAGACACTGAATGAATGATGTCCAGATAAGGGTGAATTTTTACATGGTTGCGTTCCTATTTGGGACTGACCACAACACAACTGTCTCCCTTATTTGGCCTGTTAAAGGGGGACTCTGATTTACAGTCACCTCCAACACTGACCCCAGAGGCACAGTAGGTGCTGGAGGATGTTCCGCGAGCAGTTCCTGCTCGTCAGTTTATTGCATTGATATTTCCACTGATGTCGCTGTTTTTCATTACCACTCCGGATTTGCATTCCACAGGTATCATTGGCCACTGAAATGATGAGTGGTCCAATCCCTTGCATGTCTTAGAAGGGGTTTTTCCTGCCCCATCAGCCACAGAAAGTGGCAAATTTCATTGACCTTTCTTTGTGGCCCAAACATAGTCAGGGGCCTGTGAAAGGACCCACTGTCTTTACTGACCGTTTGTGGAGGACTGGAAAGGCCAATGCTACCTGGAAGGATGGATCTGAGTGGCAGGTTTTGGAGAGTCATGAGGCTGGATCAGCCCAATTGGTGGAATTACGGGCTGCTGTCATAGCATTTCAGAAGTTTTCCCAGGCACCTTTCAATTTGGCTATGGATTCTGCCTCCGTGACCAAATTGAGAGCCATCCAAGAGCAGATGTTGATGTTTTCACCATTATTTTTTTTTTTGTTTTTTTGTAATAACAAAAGGGTGAGATGTCACCCTGAAATGACAGCCTTCTGATTGTATGGAGCATTGTTTATTTTCCTATTATTTTCCTTCTTATTGTTTAGAATGTTGCTAGCTTCTTTGTTCAGTTTTCTCTTCTTTTTATTTTTGTTAAAACCAAAAAGGGTGAGATGTCACCCTGAAAACTCAGCTTCTGAGCTTGCTGACATAGTTCTCTAAAGACTTTCCCAGGACAGTAACTGTAAACATAGATATGTGTACATACTTTCTGATACACATCTTTTGATGGACATCTCTCACGGCCAGTGCGGTTGGAAAAGTGTTATCCTGACAATCCAATCCCTGGCCATGGTCAGAAACCTATAAATTCTGGGAGAAGAAATAAAGCTCTCTCTTCCTTTCACCACACCTCAAGCTGTGTCCGGGTGATCTATTCATCTCCAGCAGCAACACCTGTACTCCCTTTTTCTTTTTTTTTTTTCTTATTTTTTTTTCTTTTTAGTGGTTATATGCAGATCAAGATCCTTATCATTGATATAATTATATTCTGTTTTAATTAGAGGTTTCAAACTGGGACACCAGTGTTCCCCACAATTTTATCCAAATTAGCTCCTTTTGAGGGTAAAAGTGATTAATGAGAGGGGTTTCCCTCTCTTGTTTCTTTTAGCAAGTCAGCATTTTTTTGAATTTTTATCACGGAAGGCTGCTCTCAACAGATTGATCTTACTCCTTTTTTCATTCAGTTGTTTTTGAAAAATTTTAACTAGTTTTTGGAGGAAGTCTATTGTAGTTCTTTCCTCACTTCTTCACTTAAAGTGAGTTTCTATAGCTGCTGTAAGACAAGCTCCCAAAACTGAGCAGAGTATAGTTTTATTTTTGTCCAGTTTCAATTTTGTTTCATGTTATAAAAAAACCACACTATCAATCACATTTTCCAAATTAAACCAATTATTAAGCACCAACTTTTCCCCTCCTGGAGAAGGTCTGGCATTGTGTTTTGCTAACAGAGCATAACATGCATAAAATGCAGCTTTAACTTCTGCACTGCCGATTTCAGTCATTTTTACAAAGGGAAAACCACTACAGGAAGGTATAAACTTAAATTATACACACACACACACAACTTTTTGCTTCCCTGTATGGGTAAAAAGACCAAATCTGCTTGGGAGGCACTCCTTCAGTTTAAAATTCTGGGTGTCTCTTCGCTACACCAAGCAGTCAAAATTCATGCACACAACAATAAAAACAGTCCCGCCCTTTTGCACTAAGAGATCTTTTGCGAGATTCTGCAGACAGAGCCCTCAAGTGAGTGTGGGGTGCTTTTCACCTCGGCATGTGCAGTTTGCGGGAAATTCGAGTCGCCCCCCCCTTGCTTTCTAGACACCGCTCACTCTTTTGGGAGTGTCAGGCCAGGTGCGGCTGGAGCAAAATGTCTTTCCCCTAATACAGACTGCACAACAAACCTGCAGCCCCTTCTGTCTGTCAGAAATCCTGTCTGTGATTCCAATTTAGATGTCATGATTCACTAACGCGAGTGGGGCTCATGAGAGGTTCGTTTGATCTCAGAGTGCAAAAGGACACAAAGGGATTTCAGTTTAAATCATAACAACAATAATGTACCTTTATTTTAGTGCCAACAACAAGGGTTATGTGATAGAGGAGAGAGAGAGAGAGAGAGAGATAAAGAAAACACAGTAAAGAGAGAGAGAAGAGGGGGGTTATAGCTAAGAATGGACGAGACAGGGTCTCTGGGGTCTTTTTCTGTGGGGAGATCTCACTGAAATTAACTTAGTGTTATGTAATTCTTCCCCGAAGTTACCTTGTTTCTAATGTGCTAATAAGCACCCCAAAGGAGAAGTACCTGGTATTGCAGCATTGCTACCCAAAACCCCTTTAAGCTTCTCCATATTACAACTACAATACACCACAAATGCTGAACCTGCGACGCTTTCGCAGTCGTCTGACAGACGACGCCTAGGCAATACCGACAGGAATTCCTTTAGCCCAACCAGGCACAGCTTTCACTGCGTCTTATTTGCAGGCACCCAAACCAAAGTAAAACACCTTAACTTCCTCTCCCAGGGATGTTGAGAGCAGCAGAGATGGTCGCGTCTGATGGGCTCCCCGAGAATCCCTCGGTGCCGGGTAGAGCGTGATCGGGTCATGAGTTCACTCAGCAGCACTCACAAGGTCCCATCTGGGTCACCAAAATGTTAGAGTGCAGGAACACACATAATCACAGAATGATTATATGAAGGTGCTTTATTGAAGAGCTCTGGGTGTCTGGGGTACACATACCCAGATCTGACCCAACTTGGTTTTGAGTTGAACGTGTTTTTATACTCTATCGTTATATAACTTACTTATTAATTACTAAACTTACATTGTTCTATTGTATGCATTGCTTTTACCCAAGTATGGATTTCTCATGATCCCCCTCAACCCCCTAACATTGTTCCTCATGTTCTTTAAACAATAATTATATCTACTCACATCTAACAATTGTATAATTTATCATATACTGATTACGCAGGTGCAGTTTCACCTGATCTTTAGCAAGCACAAGGCCTAACATTTCCCAGGGCCTACTTTTCCCAGGGTTTTCAAAACCTAACTTTCTTTCTAAGTCCCTGAATTTTCAATGATTTTAAAACCTTTTACTATCAATTTGGCGAATGCGTGCAAGGCAACGGTCCATACCAATGGTCAGCTTCTGTCAGGCTCGGGAAATGAAAAACTGAGTACCACAGGGAGACGCGCTCAGACACAAGCCTCTCTTCACACCCCGGGGCCGATGGAGGTCTGCTTGGCCAGCTCGTAGCCAGCACCTGCGGCTCAATGGGCCTTGATGTCTACATGGTGGACAGGGTTGTCTTGGACTCCTGCAGGATGTACAGGACTCCTTTGGATGCTTTTGGTCCGGTGGGTGAGGGCATGAGTGCTCTTTATGTGGGGAGATCTAGTACCACTGCTCAGGGCATCATTATGCACCTAGGAATCATTCATTCGGACTTCACGGGGCAGATTTACGCCATGGTTTCCACGCTCACCCCCCCGTTACTATCCCTGCAGGAACCTGACTTGCTCTACTTGTGCCTTTTAAGTCTTGTGTTCACAGGGCTGAGAACCGGCTGTGGGGAGATGGTGGCTTCGAGTCCACTGGGCAGCCTCAGGTTCACTGGACCGCTGTCCTGATGGCCAAGGATCATCCTGAACGGGTCTGCACCCTGTCCATCCCTGGTGAGACACCGTCAGAAGTTAGCCTCTGTGAACCTCTTGACACTGGCGCGGACATCACAATTGTCAGGTTTGCCAACTGGCCCTCGGAGTGGCCCTTGGAACCAGTATGGACATCTGTCATGGGGTTGGCAGGAGCAACACAGTGCTATGTGAGCCAGAGGCCTGTGTTCGTCATGAACACCAAGGGAGAAACTGGCATGGTTTGGCCGTACGTTACAAAGGACTCACGGATAAATCTGAGGGAGGGATGTTCTGGCTGCATGGGGCATGCATATCAAGATGGATTTTTGATGGGGGCCACTGTGCTGGAGGGTGCAGACTGTTCTACGTCTCCTATAGGATGTCTGGTTGAAAAACCACTTTGGGAGAATCAGTAGCCCCTCCCTCAAGATAAATTAGTCATCCTTCATGATTTGGTGCAGGAACAGTTGGACCAGGGTCATCTGGAGCCTTCTACCAGTCCCTGGAACTCTCCTGTTTTCTGTATCAAGAAGAAGTCTGGGAAGTGGAGGTTGCTGCAAGACCTCCGGAAAGTTAATGCTGTGATGGAAAGCACAGGGACGTTGCAGGTTGGTATGCCGTCACCCACCATGCTTCCCGCTGGTTGGCCAACCTTCATCGTGGATCTGAAGGATTGTTTCCTTACAATTCCTTTGCATCCCGATGACAGACTGAAATTTGCCTTCTCGGTGCCAGCTGTCAATAATGCTGAGACGGCACAGAGATATCAATGGAGGGTTTTGCCTCAGGGCATGCGGAATTCGCTTGCCATTTGCCAATGCTATGTGGCTCGAGCCCTGTCTGGAGTTTGCAAGCAGTTTCCTGATGCTCATCTTTATCATTATATGGATGACATCTTGGTGGCTGCGCCCACCCAGGATGAACTGCAGGAATTACAGCCTCAGCTGATCAATGCCTTGCACTGTCATGGGCTGCAAGTAGCCCCAGTAAAGGTTCAGCAACAACCTCCTTGGAAATATTTGATGGTGAAAAATTTGGAACAGACAGTCCAACACCAAGAGGTGCAGTTTGTGCAGTCAGTAAAGACACTGAATGATATCCAAAAATTGGTAGGTGTTGTCACTTGGTTGTGTCCATATTTGGGTCTGACCACGACAGAACTGTCTCCCTTGTTTGATCTGTTAAAGGGAGACTCTGATTTCAAGTCGCCTCAGACACTGACCCTAGAGGCACAGCAGGTGCTGGAGGAGATTCAGCGAGCAGTTTCTGCTAGTCAGGTTTATCGCAAAGATCCTTCCACTGATGTCACTGTTTTCATTGCCGCTCCAGATTTGCATCCCACAGGTATCATTAGCCAATGGAATTAGCCAATGGCCTGATCCCTTGCATGTCCTGGAATGGGTTTTTCTGCCCCATCAGCCGCAGAAAACGGCAACTGCATTGTTTGAGCTGATAGCTCGCTTGATTGTCAAACGCCGGCAACGGTGTTTGCAATTGATGGGTGCGGATCCCTCAAAGATTGTGCTCCTGGTACCGTGGGAGGACTTTGACTGGAGCTTTGCGAACAGTATGTCTCTGCAGAGTGCTCTGGAGAACTTTTCCGGGCAGATCACATATCATCAACCCAGCCATCAGCTGCTGCAGGTGGTGAAATTCACTGAAATTTCTTTGCTGCCCAAAAATAGTCGGGAACCTCTGCAAGGACCCACCGTCTTTACTGATGGTTCGGGGAGGACTGGGAAGGCCATTGCTACCTGGAAGGATGGATCTGAGTGGCAGGTTCGGGAAAATCATGAGGATGAGTCAGCACAATTGGAATTATGGGCTACCGTCATGGCGTTTCAGAAGTTTTCCCAGGAACCTTTCAATCTGGTCACAGATTCCGCCTATGTGGCGGACATAGCCCAGTGGTTGGGTCACTCAGTTTTGAAGAAAGTCAATAATCCCGCTTTGTTTCATTTACTGAAGACCCTGTGGTGTGCCTTAAGGCCCGGGTGTATCTGGATTACGTTCTGCATGTGAGGAGTCATACCAATTTACCAGGGTTCATTGCAGAAGGTAATGCCAGGGCTGACAAGTTGGCTAACCCGGTGTGGGTTGCACCTCAGCCTGACACGCTCCAGCAGGCTAAAGCACCGCATGGCTTTTTCCACCAGAATGCACATACTTTGCAGAAGCAGTTTCAGTTGACGTCAGTTGAGGCCCATGATATTGTCGAGTCTTGTGATGACTGTCATGCGCTTGCTGCGCCTTTGCCGGCAGGGGTAAACTCCAGAGGCCTTAGGGCCTTGGAGTTTTGGCAGACGGATGTCACTCAAGTTGTCAAGTTTTGTAGGCTCCGGTATGTGCACGTCTGTGTGGACATTTTCTCCTCTGCCATGTGGGCTTCTGCTCACACAGGAGAGAAGACCAGTGATGTCATTGCCCCCTGGAGGCAGGCCTTTGCCATTTTAGGCATACCTTCTGCTGTGAAGACCAATAATGATCCTGCTTTCGCCTCTCAGAAGGTGTGGCAGTTCCTGCAGTTCTGTTGTGTGTCACACAAGTTTGATATCCCTCACTCTCCAACAGGTCAGGCTATTGTGGAACATGCTCATGGTACACTAAAGCGAGTTCTACAGAAGCAGAAACAGGGAATGCAGAGTGAGACCCAGCACAGTCGGTTGGAAAAAGTTTTGTATACCTTCAATCACCTCACAGTGACTCAGAACTCCAATAACCCACTCATCTTGAACCATCACCCTTTGTTGCGGACTTCTCATGAGATGCCTCAGCCTTGAGAGAATGTTTGAGTGAGGAATTCAGTCACGAAACAGTGGGAAGGTCCCTATGACCTTAGTGTTTCAGGGCGTGGGTATGCGTGTGTATCCACAGATACTGGGGTACGCTGGGTACCTGCAAAATGCATTCGCCCTGACCTGCGACTGCAAAGGCAGCATCCGGCCGACAAGCGGGTTGGGGACTGTGACCAAATTGAAAGTCATCGGATGGATGGGCCATCGGATGATGACTCAGATGCAGATGGTGTGAGTGATCACCCTAATGGCCCGTTCCCGAGCAGACGTTGATGCCGGACACATTTTCTTTTTTTTTTTTTTTAATGTGAGGGGTGAGATATCACCCTGAATCTAAAAGCCTTCTGATATTGTTTGGAACATTGTTTGTCTTTCTCTGTTATTTTTCTTTTGAGTGTTTAAGATATTGTTCGTTTTCTCTGTTCATTTTTCTTTTCTTTTTTTCTTTTTTAAAAAGACAGACAGGGTGAGATGTCACCCTGAGAATCAGTCCTTTCGATATTGTTTTCATAATTTCTAGCTACTTTCCCAGGAAAGTAACTATAGACATAGGTGTTTATACATTCCATTAAAGATATGACTTTTGATGGATGTCTCTCATGGCCAGTGCGGTTAGGAAGGTGGTAACCTGACTATCCAATCCATGGTCGTGGTCGACAACCTATAAATACTGAAATAACAAATAAACCTTTCTTCTTCTTTCACCACACCTCGAGCTGCGTCCGTGTGAATCATTTCGTGTCTGACAGTGACACATCGGGGCCCAGGATGCGGCATTTTCCAGCACAGGAGGGACTGAGCGAGCCAAGCTACACCCCCCGAAAAGGACTTTCTGAATTTGCCATCTTTTCAGAACAGCAAGTAATGTTCAATCTGGGCATACCACTTTCTCACTGAGGCCCTCTGGGCCACCCCGTCAGGGGTGGGGGTCCCAGTAGTGACTGTCTTAATAACTTTGAAAGGGCCTCTTGATACAACTGGTTGTTGTTATACAATTTTTTCTACTTCAATGAGATCTAGACTGACTACAAACAATCCCTTTTCCCAGGTAGTGTGCTTCTTTTCAGCATCTTTAAAGCCACAGGAATAAAAACCAACGGGCCTTGTAGGACCCTCTGGGCCCCATTGCCATATGCGTACTGACAACCCTAAGGAGGAAAATCCCTGTTCTACTTGGAAAGGATCCGTGGGATGAATAGGGCCCAGGTCTTGATGAGCTGTTGCTTCAAAAATCAGCAATTGCAATGCTTCCTCCTGAGAAGGAGTCCAATCCCATTTCACTCCTTTCCTCAGCAAGTTATAAGGGGGCCTTGCAATTATTGAAAAATTTGGGATATGTTTTCTCCAAAGCACTAATAATCCTAGAACTTGTTGGAGATCTTTCAAGGATTCAGGCATTTTAATCTGATCTAAGGAGGTTAGGGTATCAGGTGGAATACATGTCATACCTCCTGTCCACCAAATTCCCAAAAACTTCACTTCCTGAGAAGGATTTTGTATTTTCTCTGGGGGAATTTGTAAATTGAGACTTTCTAAATAGGAGATTATTTTTTGTTGGGTATGTCCCACTACTTCTTTTTCATCTCCTCCCACGAGGATATCATGTACGGTTTTTTGGAGGAGAATTGTTGCATTCTATTAAGATACATGGTATATTCCTGGGGCTCTCCCTCTGATCTGTAAGATGTCAGTTCCTTCCCGGTCACCCCTCCCCTTTGATTCTTCCCTATTGGTTGTACCCTGCCCTCCCTACCCCCTTCCCCTCGGTTCAAAAGCCAACGCGGGACATGATTCTTCCTCTTTTGCTGCCCTGGACATCTGATTAAAGCTGGGACTGCGTCCCACCAGGAGAGAGCCTCCTTGTATCCCTAGTCCTTGCTATATTAACTTCCCCCTTCTCTGGACCGCGGCTGGGCTGAGACTCCAGGGGAGCAGGGGGATTTTAAAATAGCAGTTGGTGCTGAAAGGTGGGGCTTTTAGAGACCTCCCATGAATGGCTGGAAGCCTATGAGTAGGTTTTGCAAGTCTTGAGACAGTCAACTACCTTGGGACCTATATGCTGTTTTCTACGCAGCCAGAAAGCCGATGTGATAAATGTAACCTTGGATAAAAATTCGTGAAAGAATAAATAAGTATATAACTGTATTTGTAACAATGTAAAAATTATATAAAATATAGTGTGGCCTAAGGATTTCCCCCAAACCCAGCAGTAACTACCCATTCAGGCGGTAACGACCCTAGGCGACGTTCATCAGCCTGAAAGAAAGAGCAGGACACGGACAATCAGGCTAAACAATGAGAGGAGCCAGGCTGAGATGTCCATCGGCTCCACACCGCACCTGGACACTCCACCCTGCAAGCCCCGATGGAAGATGCAATCAGGCCAAACAATGAGAGGAGCCCAGCCGAGATACCCATCGGCTCCGCACCGGACCTGGACACTTCACCCTGAGAGTCCAACCGAGGATACAATCAAGAAGCACTCAGAACTTTTCACACGCTAAAAGACTCTGCCCAGTTGTCTATTGATTCAGTTCCACGGTTCCAGGAAATTCATTCAACCAACCATCTAAACTCTTTGTTGAACAGTAACTGCTCGGAGTTTTGGCCTCAGGACACAAAATCCCTATAAAAACCCCAGACAGTCTACCCTCCTTCGTGGATTTGGGTAAATCTGTACCTCTGGGTATAGACCCCTGTCCACCCAGCGCTGCGCTGATTTATTTTATTGTGTTTTTTTTCTCTCGTTGTTTGTGATTGAAATTGTTTTATAATAAATCGCTTTTTGTATTAACCCTATCTTGCCATTGCATTTATAACAGATTGGTGCCGTGAACTCGGATCGGAGAAACTGTGGGGAATCTCACTGCCCAGGACGGGTACCCCCGCTGATTTTGGCGGCCTGGTGAGTTGAGAACCCCTGTAGCTCGTTCCGACGTCCGAACAAAATTTAGGCTGAGATAAAACCACAATAAAAAGGAAACGGATCCGGAGCAGAGAGCTCGGGAAGGCACAGAGCCTTCTGGAAGCTGCGGCTTGTTTTGCTCGTAAAACGTCTGTTGTGCACAAAGACATCCACGCAGGAAAATAGCTGTAAATACTGCTGGTTGATTGGGCGATCGGGCGAGCGTGTGAGATGTGATCTGATCACGGGGCGAGTGTGGACTTCAAGGCCGCGTTTCCATCCTCCCGCGAGGGAATTGGCCGGCCACGAAGGAAACGATCCAGAGTGAAAGCTTTCTTTCTCGACACACACTTGTAAAAACCAGAGGCCAAAGGGTGTCTCAGGGGACTGATCGCAAGGAACTAAAAGGTGAAGGATACGTCCTGTCGAGCTCGGGAACTGGTAAACCCTTTTAGTTAACGGACCCAGGTAGAGGTCCGGAAGAGGATCAAAAGTAGCGATTACAAGAGACCTCAGCTCAGCTCGCTGAAGGGTGAGTATCGGCAAATTTTGATTCCTAGAGTAAGCACACAACGCAGAAACTGATACCGACTCACGGAGAAGTCGAAGACAGGTAAGAAATTATATGTATTTGCGAAGTATGGGGCAGAAAAAGAGTAAGCTACAAAGAAAAAGCACAGGGAAAAATCCCTCCGATCAGGGCGAGGAATCACCAGACATCCCGCTGGAAAGTCCCTTGGGGTGGATGCTAAAACACTGGGAAGATTGTCCCCAGAGGAAGGGGAAATCAAAGGCAAAATTAATACATTATTGTATGGAGGTTTGGGGAGGGCAGGAGTTGAGAAGTCACCTCACTTGGCCAGTGTTAGGCACATTTGAATAATGGACGTGTAACAAGTTATTCTCCTATGTGGAGAACAAGGTCCCCTCAGATCCTGAGGAGAAGGAATATGCTAAGCTCTGGGTAAACGTCAGAGTAGGGCTATTCCCAATGAAACAAAAAGAAAAACGTGAGTCGAGAGCTGAATCCTGGGAACCCCTCGACCACTTACCACCCCCATATCATGGACCGGCTGGACCTTCCTCTGCAGATCAAGTGGTGCCTTCAGCACCCTTGGGCCCCCGAGACCAACCCACTGAGATGCATGTGTCTCAAGCGGGAGACTCGGTGCCTGCAGCGATGCCGGCAGCCCTTCCCCTTTCCCCGCCTGCAAACACCGTAGCCACAGTAGCCACTTCGGAGGTTTCTCCTGCACAAGGCTGGGGATCACCCTATCCGTCCTTGCCGGTCCAGCCGCCACAACCGGGACCCTCCCATATAACGGAGGGGATCCCTCCCGTCAACCGGGTGGTGGCGGAGTTCCCACAATTGATAACGGGGAGGCAACCCACAATCACCAACTCCCCTCCCGCAAGTAGAACCCGTTTGAGAGCGAGAATGATGGGTGATGAGTGGGGAGAGAGTGAAGAAAGGCACCGGTTGTTCCCTCTCAGGGAAGTACCGACGGCCCCGGGAGTGATCGGTTTTGTGAATGTACCCCTTAACTCTGGAGATGTAAGGGCATTTAAGAAAGAGATGGGGCGGTTGTTGGATGATCCTTTTGGTGTGGCTGAGAGGTTAGACGAATTTTTAGGGAGTAGTATTTATACCTTTGACGATCTTATGGCAATCCTAAGATCATTGTTTAATCAGGAGGAAAGAGAGATGATTAAACAAGCCGGTATCAGAGACTGGGACAGACGCAATCCACAGGGGACGCCAGGTAACAAGAAATGGCCTAGCGTAAGCCCCAGCTGGAATGCACAGACGGAGGAAGGCAGACGGAACATGATGGATTTAAGGAGCATAATTGTCCAAGGTATAAGAGAAGCGGTCCCTAGGGGCCAGAATATTAGCAAAGTTTTTGGAGAGTGTCAAGGGAAAGAGGAATCACCCACTGAATGGATCGAGAGATTATGGCGAAGTTTACAGATTTACTCTGGGACTGACCCGAACTCTCCTGTGGGGAGGTTCTGTTAAAAACACAATTCGTTGCTAAATCTTGGGAAGACATTAGGAGAAAATTAGAAAAGATCGAGGGGTGGCAAGATAAAAGCCTCCAGGAGCTCCTAAGGGAAGCTCAAAAGGTATACATGAGGAGAGAAGATGAGAATCAGAAATTGCAAGCTAAGGTTTTAGTAGCTGCAGTGAAAGAGGTCCAGAAACAAGAGCAGATACAGGGTAAGTTTAAAACACTACCCGGAAAAGGTCGAGGTTCTCACCGGGCAGCCCCGGCCCCACGGAGAGAACCCCCTGAATGCTACTACTGTAAAAAGGTAGGACACGTTCAGCAGAATTGTAGACAAAGAATAAAAGACGAGAAAATTTTTCAGGAGGATTAGGGGTGTCGGGGGCTCTTTAATTTGGGGACCGGAACATCCAAGGAGCCCTTGATAAAATTAAAAGTGGGCCCCCAACGACAGGAAGTAAGTTTTCTTGTGGATACTGGGGCGGAGAGAAGTACCCTGCAGCAATTGCCATACGGATGTGTGGCTAGCAGAGAAAAAGTTTTTGTAATCGGTGCAAAGGGAGACCCCTTTGAAGTGCCTGTAATAAAAGATGTGGAAATAGAATCTGAAAATAAAATTTGCTTAGGGAATTTACTATTAGTGGAAGAAGCAGATTACAATTTATTAGGAAGGGACATGATTGTCGCTTTAAGAATTAATATCATGATTAAAAATTCTGAATTGGTGGTGAAAATATTCAAGTTGACTCCTAAAGATGAGGAGAAAATAAACCCTGAAGTATGGCATTCAAAAGGAGAGGTAGGAAAGCTAGATATCAAACCTATCAAAATAGAAATCGAGAACCCTGAGGACCCTATAAGGGTTAAACAATATCCCATCCCGATGGAGGGGAGAAGGGGGTTGAAACAAGTAATTGATGACCTCTTAAAAGGAGGTACTTTAGAACCTTGCATGTCTCAACATAACACCCCCATCCTTGCTGTAAGGAAGACGGATGGCAGTTTCCGATTGGTCCAGGACCTAAGAGCGGTAAATGCTAGGACCCGGACTAGATTCCCGGTGGTGGCCAACCCCTATACTTTACTAAATAGACTCTCACCAGAAGATGTGTGGTACAGTGTGATTGATTTGAAAGATGCTTTTTGGACTTGCCCTCTGGATGAAAGGAGTAGAGATTATTTTGCATTTCAGTGGGAGGACCCAGATACAAACCGAAAGCAACAGCTAAGGTGGACGGTCCTCCCCCAGGGGTTCGTGGAGTCTCCGAACCTTTTCGGGCAAGCTCTAGAACAATTGTTAATCCAATTTGTTCTTGAGGACAGGACAAAGCTTTTGCAGTATGTAGATGACTTGCTAATAGCTAGACCGACTGAGGAGAGCGTGAGGGAAAGCACGATTGCCTTGTTGAACTTTCTAGGAAAGAAGGGTTTGAAAGTCTCAAAATCCAAGCTGCAATTCACAGAGCCCGAAATAAAATACCTCGGACGTTGGATATCTCAAGGGAAAAAGAAATTGGACCCGGAGAGGGTAGCAGGCATCCTTGCATTGCCTGCACCAAGAACAAAAAGGCAAATTAGACAAATTTTAGGGCTCTTGGGATATTGCAGGCAGTGGATTGAGGGTTTCAGTGAAAAAGTGAAGTTTTTGTATGAAAGATTAAACACTGACAGGCTGAAGTGGACTGAACAGGATGAGTCTAATTTCCAGAAATTGAAAACTGTTCTTATGACTGCCCCCGTTCTAACTCTACCAGATACGAATAAAGAATTCCAGTTGTTTGTGGATGTGAGTGGACAAACAGCACAGGGAGTCTTGACTCAGGAATGGGCAGGCAAAAGGAAGCCTATAGGGTTTCTTTCAAAAATCTTAGATCCTGTTAGTCGGGGTTGGCCTACGTGTTTACAGGCAATTGTAGCAGTGGCTCTGTTGGTGGGAGAAGCGAAGAAAATAACTTTTGGGGCTCCTCTGGTAGTTTACACTCCCCACGATGTGAGAAACATATTGCAGCAAAAAGCAGAGAAGTGGCTGACTGATTCCAGGCTTCTAAAATATGAAGCCATCTTAATCAGCTCACCCGGTTTGGAATTGAAAACCACTTCTGCACAAAATCCTGCTCAGTTTCTATTCGGTGAACCTCCAGAGAAATTAGTACATGATTGTTCTGAGATCATGGAGCCGCAGACCAGAATAAGACCGGACTTAGAGGATCAGGAGTTAGAAGGGGGAGAGAAGTGGTTTGTAGATGGATCTTCGAAAGTTATTGAGGGAAAAAGAAAGTCAGGATATGCGATAATAGATGGTGCATCCGGGGAGGTTGTGGAATCGGGTCCTTTGAAAGCAAGCTGGTCTGCACAAGCTTGCGAGCTCTATGCTCTCCTGAGAGCCCTCTGGAGGCTGAAAGGAAGGAGAGGGGCCATATACACAGATTCACGGTATGCTTTCGGTGTGGTACACACTTTTGGGAAGATTTGGGAAGAAAAAGGATTGATAAATACTAAGGGAAAAGACCTAATTCATGGGGAAATAATCCGACAGATTCTAGAGGCTGTCCGAGAGCCGGAAGAAATATCAGTTGTCCATGTAAAAGGACACCAGACGGGGTTGCAGTTTCAAACCCGAGGTAACAACCTAGCCGATAAAGAGGCAAAACGAGCAGCTCTGCTCACCGTAAGTATTCCCGAGGTGACTCCGGAGGAATCGCCTGAAATCCCCATGCTCCCTTCAGAGAAAGAGATTGAAGAATTCAAGAAGATAGGGGGAGTCATGAAACAGGGAAAATGGTGGTTACCTGATGGGAGGGAACTAATCCCGAAGGGAGCGGCAAGGAGAGTATTACAAAGACTACACAAACAGACCCATTGGGGAACTCGGGCACTGGCCGATCAGTTCCTGAAATTTTTCGGGTGCAAGGGGATTTTTGAAATTGCCAAGCAAGAGGTACAGGGGTGTGTGGTTTGCCAAAAAGTGAATATATCCAGGTCCAAACAAACTGTTTGGGGAGGGCGTCCTCTCTCATACAGACCATTTGAGAGGATCCAGGTGGACTTCACCGAATTACCAAAAATCGGTAGATATAAATTTTTATTAGTAATAGTTGAAAACTGACGCACTGGGTGGAAGCCTTTCCCAGAGCAAGGGCTACAGCCCAAACAGTATCAAAAATTCTATTAGAAGAAATCATCCCTAGGTATGGGATAGTAGATTGTATTGATTCGGATCAAGGAACTCATTTCACTTCAAAAATTATAAAACAAATTTCAGAGGCTCTGGGTATTAGGTGGCAATACCACACCCCCTGGCATCCTCAGAGTTCGGGGCAGGTGGAAAGAATGAACCAAACACTTAAATCCCAATTGTCTAAAATCATGATAGAGACGAAAATGTCGTGGATTAAGTGTCTCCCCCTTGCTTTGCTAAATATTAGAAAGATGCCCCATTCTGAAACGGGTCTGTCCCCTTTTGAAATGTTGTATGGGATGCCATACAAACATGGAATGCCAGTAGGACACCCTCAAGTGGAGGATGTGCAAATACAACCATATCTCATTGCTATCAACAAAAATTTACAGGACTTGCGAAAACGAGGACTAATCCCCCAAAGCGCCACTCTGGGATTCGCTATACACCAGATACAGCCTGGGGATAAAGTCCTCGTCAAAGCTTAGAAGGAGCTTCCCCTCACCCCCCATTGGGAAGGACCGTTCCTTGTTCTCCTGACCACAGACACAGCTGTCCGGACCGCAGAAAGAGGCTGGACACACTCATCTCGAGTAAAAAAAGTAAAGGAATACGACACCTCCGAGTGGAAAGTCACCACCCCTCCGGGAGAACTGAAAATTAGGCTTCAGCGTCACCACAAATGACCAGTGACGACCAGATAAGTTGTATCAACCCTGAATGTGATTGTTTTCCGTTTATACATTTTAAGTGCGCTTATTGTAAACAGATTTGGGTAACCCACTGTTGGGGAGGGTACAAGCCTAAGGGATTGTGTACAAAGTGTCTAGAAAAAGAACAGGATTTGACTAGCCGTCTCTTAATACTTGCCACCAGGGCGGGGTTGTTAGAACTTGACTCTCCTGAGTGGTTCCTACTTTTTCAAAAAGGGATAAGGGGTAAACTAGACTCCAAGGCAGAAGCTTTGGAAATCGAGTGCCGAAAGACAGTAAAGGTACCGTGCAGGACAGACACGATTAAGTCGTCTCGGTGGGCTACTTTCAAGAGAAGGTACGCCATAAGGACTACAAGGGCCCCTGAAGAATATCCTTGCTGCCAAGAAGATCGTAATCCCCGCCGTATATTTTTATATGGGCGAAGGGCAAGGCAGAGGGATACAACGGTGGGGAATCCTGATAGTCCTGAATCTAGCCATGTGCTTGACCGAGGGAATGAGTCCCGAGGTACCTCTGGGGGAGCGTCCCCTGGGGAAGTGTGAGCAGTGTCAGACTGCCACAGATGCCGGACGAATAATTGACTGTCCTCCAGAACGACAAAAGGGGTTTTGTTTATCCAACGGCATTCAGTATAATCTCTGTGAACTAAAGGGGGAGGTCTGGTGTTATCACTCAAGGGCAAGTTTTAAGGACGGGCAGTCTAAGACTCCTATGAGAAGAAAAACCAAAGCTACCCACTTCAGGTATAGGAGAGAAGTGGGAATGCTCCCTCCAATTCCAATCTGCAGCCAATGTAACAAAACTGTCTGGATAGGAGGAAAAAGACCATCCACCTTTTTAGCATATTATAAAGTCAACCCTTTGTGTTACAATAAAGCAAACTTAAAAATGTGTACCATAGGGGGGAAAGTGTATTGGGAAGGTAAAAATTTGAAACATGAAGAGAAAGCCTCCTTTAGTAATGAACCGATAATTCTTGATTTGTTAAAAAGTGATGATGACTGAGTATGTTTACAATTCGATCAAGTGTTCTGCTTCTCCAGAGATGAGGAAGGGATGGACTCTGAAAACAAAATAAAACAACTAACCCTAGAATTAAAGAGGCGAGAAGTAGAAATTCGGAAAAAGAGACTAGAACAAGAGAGGCTTAACTCTCTTAGTGAGCACTATGAGCAATTAGAGAGACAATACAGCAATTGGGGATTGCCAGCCCCCAACCAGAATCTTTTCATAGACCTAATGCAAGAAATAGCCACAGAATTAGGTCTATCTAACTGTTGGATCTGTGGCGGTTTAAAATCGGCTGAAAGGTGGCCTTGGAAGGGAGAGGGACTCACCCCAGAGCAACTCCTAAAATGGGAAGGCTCAAAAATGTCAAAAACAAAACGAAGACCCGAGGGATGGGTTATAGACCAAAGGATAATTGGTACCGTCTGCATTAGCAGAGAAGGAAAAGAATTCACTGATTTAGTAGGCTATACCCCGTGTGTAAGCACACTCACAGTGAATTCTGACAGTAAATCAAAAACTTGGCAACCTGAACCACCCGCGGGCTATTGGAGTCGCACCCGGGGTAATCACTGCGAATGGGTTGAAATAATTGAACTATGTTGGTACAAAAACTCCGGGGCCAATCCCTTCCATGCACTAGAAGGCCTGAAAGAATATTGGGATGATCCGGCAAGAACAAACAAAGGCTGGGAAGCTCCCGATGGCATTTACTGGTTATGTGGCAAGAAAGCATATAGTGAGCTACCTAGGAAATGGAAGGGGTCTTGCACTCCCGGAATAATTAGACCCTTTTTCTTTACTCTACCCAGAACAGAAAGTAAATTGCTGGGAGCTCCCCTCTTTGAAACATTAAATAGACAAAAGAGGGAATTAAAACGGGAACTACCCATGGCAGGAGGCAGTCAGAAATGGAAAGAAGAAGAATGGCCTGCTGAAAGGATCATTAAGTATTATGGGCCTGCCACTTGGGCAAACGATGGCAGTTGGGGTTACAGGACTCCCATTTACCTTCTCAACAGACTTATCAGGTTACAAGCGGTAGTAGAAGTAGTTTCCAACCACACCTCAGAGGCCCTAGAACTCCTAGCGAAGCAACATTCGCAAATGAGAGCTTTTGTGTACCAAAACAGACTAGCTCTCGATTATTTGTTGGCCGAGGAAGGAGAAGTGTGCGGTAAATACAATGAATCCGAGTGTTGCATGGAAATAGATGATTATGGAGAAACAATAAAAGGACTAGCTGCCGAAATAAAAAAGGTAGCATATGTGCCAGTTCAAAAATGGAACTCAATTCTGCAAGCCTCCTGGTGGGACCAAATATTTGGGCAGGGGGCTTGGTGGAAAAAGTTAGTGTTCTTTATATCTTGTTCAATTGCCGGAATCATCTTTCTCCCGTGTTTGATTCCTTGCTTCATCAGATTAATTCATTCTGTTGTGCAAGGAATGCAAATTGCCACCCTTCCAATTGACCCAGAAAAGGCACAAGGGAAACCCACTCTTTTCTCTAAACTAATGAAGTTAGAGGAGAAAAGAGAGAACCAGAAGGCAGTTGAAGCCTTAAAGAAATTTGAAAATAAAAACAACCCTTCTCAAGAATACTGTGAGAATTCACTTACAGACTGGGAAGAAGACGAATATAGTTAAAACTACACAGTTCTCCCTCATTAGAAATTAATGAAATAACATGAATTTTTAATGTGATAAATTATTAGGCGGGGGACTGTGATAAATGTAACCTTGGATAAAAATTCGTGAAAGAATAAATAAGTATATAACTGTATTTGTAACAATGTAAAAATTATATAAAATATAGTGTGGCCTAAGGATTTCCCCCAAACCCAGCAGTAACTACCCATTCAGGCGGTAACGACCCTAGGCGACGTTCATCAGCCTGAAAGAAAGAGCAGGACACGGACAATCAGGCTAAACAATAAGAGGAGCCAGGCTGAGATGCCCATCGGCTCCACACCGCACCTGGACACTCCACCCTGCAAGCCCCGATGGAAGATGCAATCAGGCCAAACAATGAGAGGAGCCCAGCCGAGATACCCATCGGCTTCGCACCGGACCTGGACACTTCACCCTGAGAGTCCAACCGAGGATACAATCAAGAAGCACTCAGAACTTTTCACACGCTAAAAGACTCTGCCCAGTTGTCTATTGATTCAGTTCCACGGTTCCAGGAAATTCATTCAACCAACCATCTAAACTCTTTGTTGAACAGTAACTGCTCGGAGTTTTGGCCTCAGGACACAAAATCCCTATAAAAACCCCAGACAGTCTACCCTCCTTCGTGGATTTGGGTAAATCTGTACCTCTGGGTATAGACCCCTGTCCACCCAGCGCTGCGCTGATTTATTTTATTGTGTTTTTTTTCTCTCGTTGTTTGTGATTGAAATTGTTTTATAATAAATCGCTTTTTGTATTAACCCTATCTTGCCATTGCATTTATAACACCGACAAGGGAGCAGCCAGTAGCTCATCAAAGCCCAGAAGAGTTGACTCCAGGACACAGGGATCTTCTTGCACCACCTGAAACACCAGGGGACACAAGAAACGGTGAGCGTCAGTGTGCGCAGGTAGGTGAGTAGGGCTGTGGTTGGAGCGGGGTGGCCTGAGACCACGCGCGCTGGTGTGGTGGCCACATCCGACGCACGAGTACGCAAGCGCCAGTGGTGGCGCAACGACAAGGCCGGCTCAGGCACGCGCCCGGGGCGGTGGGCGTCGAGGCAAGGCAGCAGGGTTGGGCCGGTGGCAGCAATGCGGCTGGTGCCGCACCGGGCACACGGACAGGCGGCTCTGTACAGCGACGGCCCGAGCTAGCCAAAGTGCACTGGGCATGTGGCCAGCCGCGGTAGCGGCAGCAGCGCCCCATGGCGTGTTGGCGGGGCAGCGGCACCCCACCATGTGGCACGGGCCGGCAGCAGGGGCAGAAGCGCCCTGTGAGCCGGCAGCTGCTGCGTGGGCATTCCCAGGGGCCGCGGGTTGCCTGGCGCGACCGCGGCCGCCATGGGAGAAACCCGGCCCGGCACAGGGGAGGAGCAGGCCCCCCCACCTCCTACGTGGCTGATGGCTGAAATTTAAAGGAACTGCAGGTTCCTAGGAGACAGTCAAGCCTGGCGCTGCTGGCTTTCCCCCTTTTTGTGGTGAAAGAAGATAAACGAGTTGTGCTAACAGCTTTTTAACATCAAAAATGGGCTCACAACTGTCAGCACATCACAGGAGTCTTAAATCCAAACTCCAGGATCTTTTAAGCACTACAAATGTTAAGATTTCTAGAAATAAGTTGAAACAGTTTGTCTCCTGGCTGTCTCATCACTCTCCACAGCTTGATCTGCCAGATGTAGATTCTGTCCCTGCATGGGACAGAATTGAAAACTTTTTAACCCTTAAAGTAGAACAGGGAGACAAATCTGCTTCAAAATATCTCCCGTTGGTCCTTTTAGTTTGGAAAAAACTGTTTAACAGGGGAAAGGAGGTGAAGAGACAGCCACTGCAGTTTCCATTGGTTTCCCTTAACCCTCCTTCCAACCCTTCTGCTCCTGAGCTGAAAAAGATACAAGGAACAGCCCAAGAAACGCAGGAAACGCAGCTTGACAATGCCATTCCTGGTTCCATGTGTCTTCTTCAGTCCCCCATCTCTGATAGTGGTGCACAGGCTAGCAGAAATCTTTCCCTGCACCAATTTACCCCAGTTGCTACTCCTCAGTTACAATGTTCTAAAGGTAATGACCCTCCCTATCCCCACATGACTGGAGTCCAAGATGGCGCTGGCCATGTGCCAGCTGGCCACGCGGTGGGACCTCCATTGTACTCCCCTTCTTCTTCCCATCACTCCTTCTGCCCACCTGTCCCCACCCAGAACCCTGACCCTGCCCACAACCACTTCCTTCACTCAGACATTCCTCCCCCCCCCACCATGTTCCTGTCCTGCATGATATCACCCTGTGACCCCGCCTCCAGACGTTGTAGTCCTGGTTCCCATGCCCCCTCCCCCTGTCCCCACAGGGGGGATTGGGGCAGGAGAGATGGCTCTGCCCCCTGCTCCCGCGGGGGGAGAGGAGAAGGGGTGTCCTGGCCCTTCCCCCCCGGAGGGGGAATTGGTCCCCACCCAGCTCCCGCAGGAGTGGGGCTGGGCCCCTCTCTAGACCAAGTGGTGGGGCAGGGCTCCCTGGCCCTGGCAGGGGTGGGGGTGGGCGGGGAAACCCAGGAGATACAGGCCCTAGGGAGGATGAAGATATGCTCTCAGCTGCTCCTGTAATATATATTAGTAAAAGAAGAATTAATAGACATTACCAAGCCTTCTCTTACCAAAATATAAAAGAAATTTGCAAAGCCTAAAGAGAATTTAGTAGAGATAGTGAAGTACTGAAAGGAATGGTAAGGGCTACATTAAAATCTCATGAGTTAGTTAAGACGGAAAGAACAAGATGAATCTAGAAAGTGGAAACTCCCTTATGGAAGACAGTTACTTAATAAGCCACTCACCAGGAAAATATTAGAAGATATGCATCAAAAAACTCATTGGGGTACTCAGGCATTGTGTGATCACTTTCTAAGGAATTATGGGTGCATTGGAATTTTTGGAGTAGCAAAACAAATAACTGAAGACTGTATAACTTGCCGAAAGGTGAATAGAAAAATAATGAGAAAAACAGCATTAGATGGCCGTGAGTTAGCTCTACGGCCATTCCAAAGTATTCAAGTGGATTTTACTGAACTTGCCCAAGTGCAGAGATGGAAGTTCTTACTGGTAGTAGTAGACTATTTAACTCACTGGGTGAAAGCAATTCCTGCTGCCAGAGCTACAGCTAATGTGGTATGTAAAACCCTTCTAGAACAGATTATTCCCAGGTATGGAATGGTTAATAAAATAGACTCAGATAGAGGAACACATTTTACATCAAAAGTCTCACAGCAAATAACCCAAACCTTGGGAATAAAATGGGAATTACATACCCCATGGCATCCACAAAGTTCAGGCCGGGTGGAAAGAATGAATCAGACTTTAAAAAGAACCTTAACAAAATTAATGATTGAAACCCAAATGTCATGGGTAAAGTATTGAGAGACTGCCAGCTATTCACCAGTCTTCATAGAAGTAATTGTGAACGCCGTTTATTTCTATCTTTAGCACACCTTTTATAGGGTTCTACAGGGTCTGTGGGCAGAGCAAGCTACTATTGGCTAACACACACAGTTTACATTTTTTCTCCTACACACAAGAATATTGTTTTGCTTTACTCTCTCTTCTGCAGGCAAGTTTCAAGGATTTTAGCCCTTAATATCAAGACTTATTTCAAAGGCTGGTTTGTGCATACAGGCCTTTACTAATATATAAAATATATCAACAATTCCCCTTTTCTCTTTTTGCACAAACCAGGCTTTGGATAAGATAACATACAACTTAGACTGTCATCCCGATTAACATTATAAGTAAAGTCCGTCCCCCTTCTAGCACAAGAGACCTCAACCATCCGGTGATGCCCCAGCTGGCAAACCAACTTCCAATGGGGTCACTATCTTCTTTCAGGGCATGTAACCCATCCTGTAGCTGTTGTAGTTGCTCATGGATGGAAGCTGAATGATCAGTAAGATTCAGACAGCACACACCTTCAAATTCCTCACAACCATGTCCTTGTGCTAAGAGCAAAAATCAATTGCAGCTCAATTTTGTAATAGTGCATGATGTACACTCCTCACATCGGCTGAAAGCTCACTTAACATTGTGGATGTTAAGTTCAATCCTTCCTTAGTCTAGCAAGCGAGCCTTTTTAGAGTTGCTAGGCCTTAATTCATTCAGGCTTCGCTTTGACTGTTTGATGTTCTTAATTTTCCTGGCTACATTCAGCAATTGATGTAAACTTGGGTGGAACAAAGATAGTTTCTCAAGATAACAGGGTCCTCTGTGGATTAGCAGGAACCTAATTCCATGCTCTATCTCCACAGATTAGGAATATGGAATTAGGTAATCGCTTTGGTAATTGTCCTGTGAGATTGCACCACGAATAAAGGCTTTACTTTCAATGGTAGTAATGAGATCAGCTATAGGGTTGACTACAGCTCAGTGCTACATTACTTTGTTAGAATGACTTTTTGTCGGGGGTTCAAACATTATCCCTCCACCTGAGGTATTGGTGGAACTTAACAAATCTGATTCTTCTGAGGGTTGTAACATTTAGAACTTTGGTAATTTTTGCTTGCCAACAGGCTTCAGGTTGTCTTAATGTGAAGCCAACAGTGCGATTGCACTCTTGCAACATTGCCAATCGATTCAGTTGAGTCTCATTACTAATTAAACCTTTAAATGCTGGAGGATCCCATTCAGGGACCCCTACGAGACAGGTGTGAAAGGATCTCCAGGGGTGGCTAGGCTCAGACACATTGACCTTTGGCCAGTTCAATGTGCCAGAGTGACCCATATGTTTTGTCGCTTTTGGATGTTAGTTAGACAGTTGGTTGGGACTATACACATCACAATTACCATAAGCAGTTTGTTCCATGTAAATGACACCATACTTGCAAACTCACAGCTAAAACTTTAACGTTAAATGAACTTTCAAAGATGCTTACACTAGCTCTTGAAGGGGGAATACTTATACTTTATACTAACATAACAATTACTACACAGGCTAAACTCTTTATCTTAAACTATTATCTAACTACCTTTAACAGACGTGCTCTGGTATATATGTAGTCTAAGCGTGAAAGCAATTTGCTGAAAGGGTAAACACACAACTACAATTTGCTTTATATACAGTTAAATGGAGTCTCTACACTTCTTAGATCTTCTACAGAATTTCTCTAACACGATTCAGTCCTGGAACGTTCACTGCTCCCGTGATGTCAGCTGGCAGCTGATCGGTGACTGAGGGCTTTGATGTTCAAATTGTTCTTCAGATCCTTCTAAATCTTAAAACAAAGGATACCTGAAAAATTGGTAGAGACACAACATCATAATAACAACATAAAAGTTCTGTTGGTAAACTGTCTGTGTAGTGTTCAGACACAACTGTGTCCTGACAGGTCCACTTCTGATCCATGTCTGGAGTACCAAGGCTGTGTGATGACATCTCTGTTCACTGGATCTCGTGTGTTCAGAGGCACACAGTCTGGTCAGATGGACAGGTGACCTTTTTGAGCCTGCCCACAAAACACAGACACTTCTCTCCTTGAAGTTAATGAATTACACTAATCAAATGCTTTTAGGGCATCCATTTCCCCCGTTTTCTTAAAAAAAAAAATAAAATGAGATGTACTTCTGTTATAAACATCAACATCAACACAAAACCATATACACAATTAATAAGAACTTATACCAGTTGAAAATCAATTAAATCATAAACATTATTAATAACATATGTAATATAAAACTACTATTAATTACTAAAACACTGCACCAGCATCCCATAGTTAGCAAACAAACAGAAACAAAAAAACTCAGTGAAGGATTGGATAGTCACCTCCGGAAATGATTCTCCAAGCCCACTTCAAAATTGATCCAACTGTCATATTAACAGGGTCAAATTGTTGAGTCAAAAAGTGACTCAAATACTCTTTTGGTACAGAAAACATCTGGATCTGTTGACAAACATTCTGTCCAGGTAAAGTCAAGGCTTGGCCAGGGCCTGGCTTTAAACTGGAAAGATGCCTCTTAACATATTTCTAGAACAAGGTTCTCAATAGTAGCAGCTATGAGATGCTTACAGCACAGCAAACTGTTAAAATGCATTTGTACAAAGCAAATGATCAGAAGCCTTAGGTACCAGACCAATTAAACCATGCAGCAGTTGGTTTAATCTGAAGCCTCCCCCATGGCAGCTGATCCTCAGCAATGGTACATCTTCTTAAAATTCTGGAAACACTGAAAAATAAGAAAGCTATAACAAAAACTGCAGAGATTGCAACAACTCAATAGAGCTCCCGATGAAATCAAAGGTGTCACAGACTGTATTCACTTCTATCCACAAGCAGGTGTTCACCAGCGTTCCATCACAGCTGCTTCAGTTGCGGCCGTCTTACTTTGCAGTTTAAACAAGTGTCTCCAATAAAACATAAACCAATTTAAATTAAACAATATTTAAACCTAACAATAATTATTTATGACAAAAGGAAATAACAAACTTAACCTTAAAAGAATATCTAAGTTAGAAAACTTAAAAACATTCAAGCCTAAGCATAATAAAACTCGACTATCCTTAATTCTATTAACATTTAATCTATATTAAATGAAAACATAACTTAATCTTATTCTGCTACTACAAAAAAGCAACTAAAAGTTTGATATATACCTTTTAAACACAATTTAACAATAACATGGATTCACTATAGAGATTATAAAAATGTAACAAATACATCACAATTCTATGTCATCTAGCTTTGAGAATAACCCACAATAACTGCAAATGTTACTAAAAATACTTATTCATAACAGGAATTTACCTAGTATATGCTTAAATTGGTTAGGATTTTAAAATGCAATTTTTCTAGAGAAAAGCCACAACAACACAGGATTTGGCAGGTTGCCATTTAGCTCTTGTAGCACTTTTCAAAAGTACTACATTTACGTTTTTTCAGAAACATTAAGTCCAATTCTTAAACTGAAATCCAAAATCCAAATTGGTATATATGCAGTTATATGTGTTTTATATAACAAAAGATCTCACATTAAAATTACCTTATTAAAATTGTGGAAAAAACAAGCAAATGGATAATATATGCTTTAACTTAACTTTGTTTTGTACAGTAAAGTTCTCTTAACTAATTATTTTTTAAACCACAAATCTCTTCTGTAGATAACATTAATTGGAAGGTTTTCTTAGAAGCTGTAAATCACACCATGTTTTAACCTTAAGTTCTAAAACCAATTATTGCAAGGCAACTTCTGTTAAACACTTTAAACACTTTTTTTTTTTTTAACTTTCAAAGAACCACAATAATTTCTCCAGTAAAACTCTAAAAACTACAATTGCATGAACTCATAATTACTCAAAACACAAAATTAACTCTAAAAGGATATATAAAAACATTTTGAAAACCCAATAAATCATGACTTTGTAACAAACTGGGTACTATCCCAGTGCTTTGTCTTAGAGAGGGAGCGGGGGGGGGGGGGGGGGGGGGTGAACTGCCCGCCCTGCTGCTGCTGCAGCTCTGCTCTTATCTTTCTTCACATTCTCTACATACTCTCGCAGAGAGGAAAAACGGAGAGAAAGGAAAAAAAAAAAACCTCACAAAGTTAACTTTAACAAATGCAGTTTTTTCTCTCAATCTCTCTTGTTGTTTGCAGATAGAGGAAAAAAGGGCACGATTTTACAGAAGCAGGTGATGTTACACGAAAAGTCTCTCATGGCCAGGTGCTAACAACGGCGATCATTGCAGCTTATCAGCATGGCCTTGGAACTTTTCTTGCACTGCTTCTACCCCCAGGGTGCCTTTGTTCTCTGCTCACACCTCAGTGCTCCCCCATGTCCCCTTGGTTCGGGTGGAAACCAATCTAAATTTGGCTTCTTTTCTTCCAGGGTGGTAAAGATGGAACTTAAATAAGATTGTAATGTTAAAAGTGACTCCAAAAATGAAGCAAATATTTCTGGATGTATCACATCCTGCCATAACTGAACAGATTCTGTTCGTTGTTTCAGCGTTCGCTGTGGAACTTTTTTTTCTCATTATTTTCTTCTCTTTGACTCTCCCTCCCTCTCTCCAAGGGCAGCATAGATAGGAGTACTCGCCCAGCAGTGGGAGGTAAAGGCATCTGCTGCTGTGACGCAAGTAGAATTACGGGGCTCACAGCCTCAGCATATCTCGCTTTTCTGTTTTTTTTTTTAAGGTATTAATTACAATCTGCCAAATTCAACCGAGAGACACAGTGTCCTTGCTCTTTTCCGTAATTGCCGTTTCCCATATCAGAGCTGATATATCAGTCCGTTCTTTCACTGCAAAAAGCAGTGTGGGCACTGCAAATGCCCATGACAATTAGCCCATATAATGAGCATATTCAGGTCCTTTTCCCTGGCTGCTCCGCCTCGTTTAACGAGGATGCAGAGAAGCAGTTTATCTGCCGCCGCAAATTCCACATCCATGCTAGCGGCCCGCGGCAGGGGGGAAGGTTGTGAGCCTTCTACAACGCCCCTGCCTTCGGACTCC
The DNA here is from genome assembly GCF_049639895.1 of Pseudopodoces humilis. Taxonomy (NCBI): domain Eukaryota; kingdom Metazoa; phylum Chordata; class Aves; order Passeriformes; family Paridae; genus Pseudopodoces; species Pseudopodoces humilis. The sequence continues at coordinate 4,271,688 of NC_142211.1, read as the reverse complement.
CCCAGCGACTCGCCCCCGCTGACTTGCGAGCCGCCTATCCGGTACCGATCCAAGGCAGCATCTATCTGCACTCACCAACCTCGGTCCAAGGCTCCGTCCCACCGTGCGTGGATCCACTGAAGCCCCCCTGCCCGCAGGGTATCCCGTTCAGAGCGCCAGATATTGAGAGACTGCCAGCTATTCACCAGTCTTCACAGAAGTAATTGTGAACGCTGTTTATTTCTATCTTTAGCACACCTTTTATAGGGTTCTACAGGGTCTGCGGGCAGAGCAAGCTACTATTGGCTAACACACACAGTTTACATTTTTTCTCCTACACACAAGAATATTGTTTTGCTTTACTCTCTCTTCTGCAGGCAAGTTTCAAGGATTTTAGCCTTTAATATCATGACTTATTTCAAAGGCTGGTTTGTGCATACAGGCCTTTACTAATATATAAAATATATCAACAGTAAAGTGTTTCCCCGTGGCTCTGTTAAGGGTCCGAACACAGCCCAGGTCAGACCTGGGAGTGTCACCCTATGAGATGATGTTTGGACTACCCTTCCTTACCACCCAACATGAAACTGCCACTTATGAAGTAGGGGAAATAAGCGTCAGAAAATATGTCACCATAATTGCTAAAACACTTGAAGACTCTCAGCTAAAAGGAATGATCCCTCAAACCACACCTTTGGAGTTCAAAATTCATAATATCCATCCAGAGGAATGGGTACTGGTAAAGACATGGAAAGAACAATCTTTAACTCCTCAATGAGAAGGTTCTTTTCAGGTACTGCTGACAACGGAGGCTGCAATCCAGACCAGGGAGAGAGGATGGATTCATGCCAGCACGATCAAAGGACCTGTGAAAGAACCTGAAGATTGGACTATAACATCCAAACTGGGTGATACCAAATTGACTGTTAAGCGGGGACTGGGTGGTAATGAACTGGGACAATCCAAATGATCCAAGGGATGTACAAAGAATCACACCTAACTGGGAAGTAAGACCAAGCTTGTATCAGTGGTTTCAAGTCCCACCTGGACAAATTCTGAGACACCTTAGATATCCACATTGGGGAGGAATACTCCCACTTCAAACAGGAGGATGGGGACTGTTTCGGTCAGGAGATCCTCATATTCTGGCTTTAGCCTGTGATTTGTATAAAGAAGAGGGAGAATCACAATTTCCATCAGTACCATATCATATACCTTGTCTAAATCATCCCAATACGGGACATGCTAGCTGGGTTAAATATAAGTGTTTAAATTGTGGAAAAAATTGGTATTGTAGTTCACACAATCGACATTCTTGTTGTAAGGAGTGTCGAGCATGAAATCGATCCTCTATCCAAGCAGCATTACGGGCAACTGAAATAATAACTTTGCTCTGTGGATGGGAATTACTGGTGCCTGTTGAGTGGGAAATACCTGAGGAATGGTGGGAAACTACAGTTAAGAGGTGTCAAAAGAGATTTGCTTGGAAATTACAAAAAATGAAGTGACAAGGAAATAGAGGGCAAGACCAGATTGGCCGCTATAACCCGCCACCGAGAAAATCATAAACACCTGCTATGGGCCGCAACCTCATAGGCAGGAAAGGTGGGGGTATAAGCCATACTGGACCTCTATTATTCCTTCTTCTGTCACTTATCCTTTTCCCTTTCGGGACACAAGCAAGGCCATGTTACAAATGTTATCAAAAGCTTTACATGGAAAGATACCAGGGTTCCTTTCTTATTACCCACACCCATATCAACAATCAGTGTTATTACCCATCCAAATTAGGTATTTGTATACATAATGGGAAAAAATATTGTATCACAGAAAATTTAGGAACAAGTGGTAACAGATTGGGAAACAATTGCCTGAAAGGAGAAAAATGGATTTGCTTCACGGTTGCTGTTAGGGGAAAAACCCAGGATTTGGTAAAAGAACAAGTGGTAAGTAAAGAGACAAAGCCAACACAGCAACCTAACCCTGTATTAACCTCATGTCAGGACCTGTATGCAAAGCTTAAACAGCAGTTGAATGGGGAAATGGACATCTCAAGATTAGGAAAAAAACCTGTTTGTAGAATTAGGAGAGAGGATAAGTAAAGAAAATAACCAACTGTTGGGTCTGTGGAGGAGCTTTGATGACAGAGGAATGGCCATGGAAAGGTAATAGCATAGGCCCAGTGGAACTCCTTAAGTGGAACCGGACCAATATAAGAGGGGGGACCTGGACAGAAGGGTTGGATTCTAAGTTCAACAGTGATAGGAGAAGAATGTCTCTGGCACACTGGAAAAAATTTTCTTAATGAAGTGGGAAATACTCCCTGTAAAAGGTATAAAGTTAGCAATGGAACTTCTAAATGGTGGATCCCAGAGGAACCAACTCTGTATTGGACTCAGAGAAAGACAAGAGAAAAGGATTGTGTGTATGATAACGGAACCAGACTCTCCCAATGTAATGGTATAGGGAAAAATCCTTACTCTGGAATCCCAGTATTTCCCAAATTTTGGGAAAATATAAATCAACAGAAAAATGACTATTGGAAAACATCAAATAGCTTATCTTGGATATGTAGGAAAAGGGCATACCCAAAGCTCCCTTTACCATGGAAAAGTTGTACTTGGGGAATCATTCAACCAGGATTTTTCCTTTTGCCAGGACCAGATGGCAATCAATTAGGAGTGCCAGTTTATTGCTGCGTTGTGTTAAGATACATGGTATATTCCTGGGGGCTCTCCCCCTGATCTATAGCGTGTTAGTTTCTTCCCCCCCCAACTCCTCCCTTGTAGTTTTCTCCTATTGGTTGTAGCATGTTCTCCCTACCCCCTTTTCCTTCTATTCAAAAGCCAATGTGGGACATGATTCTCCCTCTTTTCCTCTTTTCCTGCCCTGGACATCTTCTGATTAAAGCCAGGACTCCATTCCACCAAAAAAAGCCTCGTTTTCATCCCTAGTCCTTGCTATATATAAACTCCCCCTTTCTCTGGACCGCGGCTGGATGGACTGCAGTCTCAAGGGAGCAGGGGGATTTTAAAAATAGCAGTTGTCATCAAAAGGTGGGGCTTTGAGAGCCCCCCTACGAACAGCTGGAAGCCCACGAGTAGGTTTCGCAAGTCTTGAGGCTGTCAACTACCTTGCGAGCCATACGCTGTTTTCTACAGACAAAAAGCTCACAAGGGAGGAGCCAGTAGCTCTTTTAAGCACAGAAGAGTTGACTCCAGGACACAGGGATCTCCTTGCGCTGCCAGAAACACCAAGGGACACAAGAAACGGTGAGCAGCAGCTTGTGCACTCAGGCGAGTGGGACCAGGGCTGGACAGGAGCAGCCCGGGACCGCGCACGCGCGCGAGAGGGGCTGGGGCGGCAACGGAGCGGCACCAAGACAGCAGGGTCGGGCTAGCAGCAGCAGCCTGACCGGGGCAGCGCCAAGCGCCCAGGCGATCGGCTCTGTGTGGCAACTGCCCTCGCGGGCCGGAGCTCGCAAGCGCCTGCTGCAGCAGAACGGCCGGGGCAGTGGGGTCGGACCCAGTGGTGGGGCGGGGCCCCCTGGCCCTGGCGGGGGTGGGGGTGGGAGGGGAAACCCAGGAGATACAGGCCCTGGGGAGGATGAAGATATGCTCTCAGCTGCTCCTGTAATATATATTGGTAAAAGAAGAATTAATAGACATTACCAAGCCTTCTCTTACCAAAATCTAAAAGAAATTTGCAAAGCCCAAAGAGAATTTGGTAGAGATAGTGAAGTACTGAAAGGAATGGTAAGGGCTACATTAAAACCTTATGAGTTAGTTCCTGCTGATCTCAAAGACCTCTTCCGGTGTCTCCTAACCCCCTCCGAGTTTGATCTTTGGGAAAGCTCATGGAAAAGGTCCTTAAAAAAACCTCCTAGGGGAGCTTAAGCAAAGCACCCAGGATGCAGAAGATGCAGAGGACAATGAAATCACTTTGGAACATCTATGCGGGGAGGGATTGTGGGCTAAACCTGAAGAGCAAGCGCGGGTTTTACCAAAATCTATTTTAGATAAGATCTGTGGTGTAGCAGAAAAGGTTTTTAGCCAGTTACCAACAGTTGAAACCCAAGTCAGCTATGTTAATATTAAACAGCTTCCATCAGAAACTTTTTTGCAGTTTGTCGACCGGCTTTGAGTGCAAATACAAAGGCAGGTGGAAGTACCAGTGGCACAGCTAATTAAGGAGATGGCTCAGAGAAATGCCAACGAGGCCTGCCGCAGAGTGATCCTGGAACTGCCCATCAATCCTCCATCCGCTATAGCAGAGATGATAGAGGCATGTGCCAAGAAGACAGATCTGTATGGTGCACAAGACAGGAGGCCGGGACTGACAAACACAAAGACTGTGGCAGCAGCAACACTGTTAGCGTTCAGGAACACACATAATCACAGAATGATTATATGAAGGTGCTTTATTGAAGAGCTCTGGGTGTCAGGGGTACACATACCCAAATCTGACCCGATTTGGTTTTGAGTTGAACATGTTTTATACACTATCATTATACAACTTACATATTAATTATTAAACTTACATTGTTCTATTGTAAGCATTGTTTTTACCCAAGCATGGATTTCTCGTGATCCCCCCTAGCCCCCTAACATTGTTCCTCATGTTCTTTAAACTATAATTATATCTAATCACATCTAAAAATTGTATCATTTATCATATACTGATTACGCAGGTGCAGTTTGACCTGATCTTTAGCAAGCACAAGGCCTAACATTTCCCAGGGCCTACTTTTCCCAGGGCTTTCCAAACCTAACTTTCTTTCTAAGTCTCCGAATTTTCTAAGATTTTAGAACCTTTTACTATCAACACCAGGAATGAAAAAGCCACAGATGTCATCGGAGCAGCTCCAGCATATCATCTGCTTCCAGTGCAAGAGGCCAGGACACTTTGCCAGAGACTTTCCTCAAAGCCAGCACCAAAAGAAACACCAAAAAGAAGCAGTAGTCAACCAACAAAAAAAATGGAAATAAAGCGCAGCCCCACCCAGCAGAAGGATATAAATGCAGTGGGCCCTAGAATAAAAAAAGCCTCTATTTTATTTGAAAAGGGGGAGAAAGGGAAGCGGGGTGTGGGACTGCGGAAAAATAATTTTGGGGAACCCCTGTCTAACAAAGTCTGGCAGCCTCAAAAGCGATCCAGACTTGTAACTGCCAAAGCTTTTCTTTTCAGGTCTACTCGTTGGACAGTCACTGGAATGGACATGCTGGACAATTTACGAGACGTGACAGGACTGGATAGTGAGTATTTTTTTATTGGGGACACAGCACACACACCCATGGAGATTGAGGTGGCTCCCATGACAATTAAGGGAGACCTAACACACCTCATTCTCTTGGTGCATTGCCCTCAGCCACCTTTCTATTTGACCAAGGGGCAAATCATAGCCCAGGTGATCCCTGTTCCAGCAGAGGTCCCAGTAGATGACAAAGCACCAGGAGTCTACTGGGCCGAAGTGGTTGGCGAGGATAAACCCATCATGGGATGCAACCTAACCCATGGTTCAGATCATCTCCATGTGGAAGGGTTGATTGACACAGGAGCAGATGTGACTATCATACCTGAAAAGGTGTGGCCTTCACATTGGGACTTGCAACTCATGGTGGGCAAGATACAAGGTGTTGGAGGGGTAAAATTGTCAAAAGTCTCTAAGAGCATTGTTCAGACTGAGAGCTTGGACGGAAGATTGGCCAGTGTCCATTCGTTTGTCACTGGCTACGAGTGCCTCCTCTGGGGGAGATACACCATGTCCCAGTGGGGAGTCAAACTAACCATCCCTGAGACTCCCCAGGATTTTTAGAAGCGACCACTGTTGAGCATCCCACCCAAAAGTTAACATGGCAGGATGATAATCCAGTCTGGGTAAATCAGTGGCCTCCGAGTAAAGAAAAGCTCAGGGCGCTCAAAGAGCTTGTGGAGGAACAATCAGCCAAAGGCCACATAGAAGAAACAACCAGCTCTTGGAATTCCTCGGTCTTTGTAATAAAGAAGCCAGGGAAAGATAAGTGGTGCCTCCTTCAGGGTTTGAGGGAGATAAACAAAGTAATTAAGGACATGGGGTCACTCCAACCTGGGATGCTCTCTCTGACAATGCTCCCACAAAATTGGCAATTGTCAGTCCTACATATCAAAGACTGTTTCTTCCAAATTCCCCAACATCCAGCAGATGCACCACGGTGGGCTTTCTCGGTCCCCACGGTCAACCGAGAAGCCCCAATGAGACGGTACAACTGGAGAGTACTACCTCAGGGGATGAAATGCAGTCCTTCTATCTGCCAGTGGTATGTAGCTTCATTGCTGTCCCCCGTACGCGCTGAAAAAAGAAAAGCCATCATCTTACACTACTTGGATGATGTACTAGTGTGCTGCCCCAATGACACTATACTGCAACACACACTTGACCTAGTGGTTAAAGTTTTAACCTCTGGTGGATTCCAACTGCAAGAGGACAAAGATCAAAGGATGCCACCTTGGAAATACCTGGGCCTGGAGATCACCGCGCGGACTGTTTTCCCGCAGAAATTGGAAATCATTAGCAATCCCAAAAACCTAGCGGATCTCCATTCCCTGTGCAGGTCTTTGAACTGGGTCAGACCTTGGCTAGGTCTCAGCAATGAGGACCTAGTCCCCCTGCTCAATTTATTGAAAGGGGAGAGAGAACTGCTTTCACCCAGGGAACTGACTCCAGAGGCAAAAACCGCAATTGAAAAAGCACGGGGGGCTTTAACAGAAAGACAGGCACACCGCTATAAGCCTGAGCTGCCTTTCAAATTCATTGTCCTGGGGAAACTACCACACTTACATGGGTTGATATTCCAATGGGCTGAAGGGCAGAGAGATTCACTCTTAATCATAGAGTGGGTCTTCCTCTCCCACCAACGACCCGAAACCATCACCAAGCCACAAGAGCTGATGGTTCAGCTGATCCAAAAGGCCAGGGTAAGGCTGCAGGAACTGGCTGATTGTGACTTTGTGTGTATTCACTTCCTGGTCAAACTTTCTGGGGAGGGAAAACACTCTCCTGAGAAACTGACCAAGGAGATGTTTTGAGCACCTGCTGCAGAGCAATACTAACCTCCAGTTAGCTCTGGACAGCTACAGTTGACAAATATCTGTCCATGCACCATCACACAAATTGTTTCATGAGGAATTCCACCTCATTCCTGGTGAGAAAAGGAGCCGTAGGCCGCTCAAAGCTCTTACAGTGTTCGCTGATGCATCCAGGGCATCCCACAAATCGGTGATGACTTGGAGTGATCCCCAGACTCAGCATTGGGAAGCTGATGTTGAGTTTGTGGAGGGGTCACCCCAGGTAGCCAAACTGGCTGCGGCCATGAGAGCCTTTGAGAAGTTTTTGGAGCCAATCAATTTGGTTACCGACTTGGCCTACGTAGCAGGGGTGGTGTCCAGAGCAGAGCAGGCAGTTCTCAAGGACATCAAGAACGAGCATCTCTTTAGGTTGCTCTCAAAACTAGTTTATTTAGTTTCAACTCAAGAGCATCCTTTCTATGTGATGCATGTGAGGTCACATACTGATTTTCCAGGCGAAATCACAGAAGAGAACCGTAAAGCTGATTCCCTTGCTGCTCCAGCCAAAAAGGTACGTCTTCCAGATGTATTCCAGCGGGCTAAGCTGAGCCACCAGCAATCTCACCAAAATGCGCCAGGACTGATCCGTCAATTCCAGCTGACACGGGGTCAGGCTAAGGCCATTGTGGCCACCTGTCCCAGTTGCCAGCTCCAGGCTGTGCTATCATTGTGTGTGGGGGTTAATCCCCGAGGCCTTGGGAGCTGCAAAGTGTGGCAGACAGACATCACACACATTCCCAGTTTTGGTCAACTTAAGTATATACATGTGAGCATTGACACATACTCAGGGGCAGTGTATGCCTCTGCTTATGCAGGCTAAAAAGCTATACGTGCCAAACAACACTTGGTACAAGCCTTTTCAGTGCTGGGGATCCATAGGGTAATTAAAACTTGTTGGAGTCTGGAATACAGAGTGAGTGCCCTTGTTTCTGATACTTAGTTATAAGATCTAGAAAAACACTGAATTTCATATAATATGAAATTCATGAGCATGTTTTCATGGTGATACATGAAAACAAATGTTAAAGTTAGATAGAAAAAGCTAAAAGTATAAGTGTGTAGATAGAAAGTTTTTTTAATCACTAGGTGAAAAAGTTCGTTTAGAGAACAGGAGACAAGATGGAGGATTTAGGGTGTTGTCCCTTGTCCCTTCTTCTTTCTTCTTCATGTTCTTCTCCTAGAGGTTTTTGGGTAATAGTAAGTGATTGGATAGAAAATGCCGCAGTGCATCACAGAGGTGATGAGTCATTGGGTCATTAAGAAAAATAATATACGTGTCTACTGTTAATTGGGTAAAAATAGGTATAAAGATAAAAGAACTACGTAGTTCGGGGCCATTTTGTGCGTCAAACACGAAGTGAGCCACAAGGCCTTGCTTGTACCATCAGAAGAAAGAAATGTGCCAAATTGCAAAGATTAACCTTGTAACCAGCCTGGAGAGACCTGTTAAGTTTTGTAAGGATCCTTCAATAAACACAAGAAACGAGATTCTAACGAGCTCGGGAGTTTTCATCGAATCATGAGGACTGAGATAAGTGGAACTCCCCACGAGGGAGGATCCCAAGAGAATTCAGCCCAAAGGAGGCTGAGAGACTAGAGGAAAGTTGTATCCACAGGAATTCAGCCCAAAGGAGGCTGAGAGACTAGAGAAAAGTTATATCCACAGAGAATTCAGCCCAAAGGAGGCGAGGGAAAAGATATTACAAAACTGATAATGGCCCAGTGTATAAATCCAAGGAGTTCCTGGAATTTGTCTAGCAGTGAAGGGTGGAACACAAAACCAGCATCCCCCACTCCCCCACAGGTCAAGCTGTGATTGAACGCACCCACCAGACACTCAAACAAGTCCTAGCCAGGCAAGGCAGTGGGACAGTGTGTATGTCTCCACAACAAAAGCTCTGCAAAGCCATGTTTACCATCAATTTCCTGAACTGTTCATTTGAAAACATGAGTCCCCCGGTGGCGCGTCATTTTAACAGCGGTGTTCAATTTAAGTTGTCACAGCGTCCACCAGTCTTAATCAAGGACCCAGAAACCTGGCAGACCAAGGGCCCCTATGAACTTGTCACCTGGGGGCACGGCTACACTTGTGTGTCCACCCCTACAGGCCCTCGATGGATACCTCAGAAGTGGGTAAAGCCTTTTGTTCCCAAAAACCCAGCCCCAGCAGAAGGAGATGGAAAACAAGTGGCAGCTGCTTCCAAAAGAAGACGCCGCCGGAAAGAGCAAGAGGAAACTTTCCTAGCCTCTGGTTATTCTCTGACCAGCACACCCTGACTGTGAACATGCTTTAAAAATGTTTGTTTCTTTTCTTTTAGAGAAAACCTACCTCCCACTCAAACCCATGATGAGCCCTACTCCAGCTGTCATCCTACTCACGCTGAGCAGTCTGACAGCTGCTTGGATCGTCCCTCAGCCACGACAGAACATCTGGGTGACCCCGGCACAGACTCTTCAGCAAGAATATCTGCTTGTCCACTGCAGCAGCAAAAGACCTCATGTCCACCTGCCTGGTAGGAATCCCACTGCAGGCTGGAGACTTTCCAGGCAGATTTGACACACCCAGGCCTAACACAGTTCCCAAAACACACAGCGTCTGACCACATGAAATTCGTAGGCAGCAGGCTGTAGTGGTTAAGAACCCTGTGGAGGAGTGGTTACCCAAACTGCCCAAAGCAGATAAGGGACCCCAAGAATTGGAGTTATTGGGTTCCTCCCCAGCACCTTATTGTGTTCACTTCACTTACAATTCGCTGTCAGATACTAAACTCTGTAACAACCTATTACAATATCAAGAAGAATTCACAGCCAAAAAATGGTGTAGTATTCTAAATCACATCACAGCAGACGAACCTCTCTGCTCACATCCAAAAAACCTCCCTAAAGGTTTATTTCTGATTTGCGGTGATAGAGCATGGGCAGGGATCCCATCTCGGCTTTGAGGAGGGCCATGTACAATAGGGTGGTTGTCCCTGTTAGCACCCAACCAAACCAAATTACCAAATGCATTTGGAAAGACAATTTGACCAGCAAGGTCCACAAAAGAAGCGCTGATATTTTGGACCCAAACTGTGATTCTGAAATTTTTCATTGGGCAAAATCAAGAAGCATTGCTGCATCCATATTTCTTCCATGGGTTGCAGCTGCCAAAGCACTAGGTGAGTTAGGGTACCTAGAGTGCTGGGTAGTCAAACAGGAAAACTTAACATCCACCGCCCTCAGCTCCCTCCTAGAAGACGAGGAGATTAGCGGGCAGGCTATGCTCCAGAACCGGGCGGCCATAGATTTTCTTCTGCTGCTGCATGGACACAAATGCCAGGAATTTGAAGGACTTTGCTGCCTAAACCTTACCTCGAAAGCTCCCAACGCCCATGTAGCTCCCCGAGAGATGAAGAATTTAATTGGACAAGTGAAGCAGGAATCCGACGACTGGTTTAGTGAACGGTTCAAAGGCTGGGGACTCACGGGGTGGTGGACTTCGATAATTAAAACAATCCTGGTGTTTTTTGTTGTTCTGTTCCTGATAGTTCTAGCATTTGGGATTATACGTTGCTTGATTTTAAAAGCCCTCAGCAGTTTAATCCCTGCTACCTCAGAAGTCAACCACATAGAATTAATGGACCGAAAGCAACCTAACCAGCCTGCCAATCACCAGTGGTGGACAAACTTGTGTTCTGTATCAGGATAAGCCCAAAGCCCTTCTTTTAATTTTATATATTTAAAAAGGGTGAGGTGTTGCATTCTATTAAGATGCATGGTATATTCGTGGGACCTACCCTCTCATCTGTAGCGTGTTAGTTCCTTCCCCCTCAACTCCTCCCTTTTAGATTTTTCCTATTGGTTTTAACTTGTTTTCCCTTCCCTCTCTCCCTTGGTTCAAAAACCTGAGCTGGATCAGATTCTGTCTCTTTCCTGCCCTGGATATCTTCTGATTAAACCTGTGACTCCCTGCCACCAGGAGAGAGCCTCCTTCTTTCCCTAGTCCTTGCTATATTATCTCCTCCCTTCTCTGGACCACAGCCTGGCAGACGTATTCTCAGGGGAACAGGGGGATTTTAAAATAGCAGAGAATTACTGTAGGTTTCAGTGATTCTGGAAGGCCTCAAATTAAAGGGGTCATTATTTCAGGCTTTACGAGTAGTTACATAGGTGATTCATAGCCAGTAGTTAATTTTCTGTCATGTATCATTTGCAAGCAGGCAGCTTTGTTAATGTTTTCCAGTAGTTGCTCTTGGGTACCAACTATAGGTATGGGGTCTCCCTTTTCCAAGCGGCTAAGGCCCCCTACCCAATCAGATGTGCACTGAATTAAGGACCATGGGTTCACTCTGTCTCCTGTTGTTAAAAAGACCCCGTGTCCCCAGTATCCACTGGCTTCTTGTTCTGTCAATCGAATCTGAGCTCCTCTGGTGAGAGAGACTCAGAATATGTATTCTTTCTCTGACTTGTGAGGGAGAAGCCTGTACTCCTTTTTTAATTTAGCCAATTCAGTAGCAGTGTAAGGGATTTTTATAGTGGTTATATGCGGATCAAGACCTTCATCACTGATATAATTATATTCTGTTTTAATTAGAGGTTTCAAACTAGGACTGCAGTGCTCCCCACAATTTTTCATCTGAGTTAGCTCCTTTTGAAAGTAAATTTGATTAATGTAAGTGGTTTCTTTCTCCTCTTTCTTTCAGCGAGTCAGCATTTTTTGAATTTTTATCATGGAGGACTGCTTGCCACAGACTGATCTCATTACTTTCTTTATCTAATTCTTTAAACAAAATTTGAAATAGGCCTTGAAGGGAGTCTATGACAGTTTTTTCCTCTCTTCTTCGCTTGAAGCGAGTTTCTATAGCTGCTGTAAGGCAAGCTCCCAAAACTGAGCGGAGTATAGTTTTATTTTTGCCCAATTTAAATTTTGTTTCATGTTTTAAAGAATATACTCTATCAATTACATTTTACAAATTAAACCAGTTATAAAGCGCCCATTCTTCCCCTCCAGGAAAAGGTCTGGCACTGTGTTTTGCTAACAGAGTATAAAATTCAGCTTTAACTTCTTCAGTGGAACTTTCAGTCATCTTTATGAAGGGAAAAAACACTACAGGGAGGTATAAGCTTAAATTACGCACAAACGCAGCCTTTGCCATGTCACCTTTCACTTCCCTGTATGGGTGAAGAGACCAAATCTGCTTGGGAGGTACTCCTTTAGTTTAAAATTCTGGTTATCTGTTTACTACACCAAGCAGTCAAATTCATATGCACAACAGTTTATGGACAAAACCACTATAGGAGGTATAAGATTAAGTTACGCACACACGCAGCCTTTGCCACGTCACTCTTCGCTTCCCTGCGGGTGAAGAAAACCAAATCTGCTTGGGAGGCACTCCCTACACCAAGGAGTCTAAATTCATACACAGCAACAAGAAAAAACAGTCCCGCCCTTTGCACTAAGAGATCTTTTGCAATATTCTGAAGACAGAGCCCTCAAGAGAGTGTGGGGTGTTTTTCACCTAGGCGTGTGCAGTTTGCGGGAAATTCGAGTTGCGCCCCTTGCTTTCTAGACACCACTCTCTTTTCAGAGTGTCAGGCTAGGTGTGGCTGGAGCGAAACATCCTTCTCCTAATACAGACTGCACAACAAACCTGCAGCCCCTTCTGTCTCTCAGAAACTGTCCATGACACCAATTTATGTCACAATCAGCTAACACAAGCGGGAGTCGTGAGAGGTTCGTTTGATCTCAGAGTGCAAATAGGACACAAAGGGATTTCAGTTTGAATCACAACAGCAATAATGCACCTTTATTTAAGTGCTAACAAAATAGGTTATGTGATAGATGAGGAGAGAAAGACAGAGATTTAGGAAGAGAGAGGAATAAACAGGAAAAGTAAAGAGAGAAAAAGGGGGGGTTATAGCTACCAACAGATGAGATGGGGGTTGCCGGTGTCTTCTTCCGTGGGGAGATCTCTCTCTCAGAAATTAACTTAGAAAGTCGCTTTTGCAGCCTGTTTCAAAGCAAGGGGCTGTTGGCCAAGAAGTGGGGAGATTCACAGGCCATTGTGATAAGACCCATTGCTCTGTTAAGCAGGTATGAGGTACAGAACAGGCCACTCCTCACCAGTCCCTGCTTACCATCAGGAACGAAGGCAGTGTACAGTGGCAGCACAGCAAACACCTGCAAACAATCACTATTGTGGTGTAGGTCGAGCACACCTTCAAACAATCACTTAGCAAACATCCACCTTAACCAAGCCAGAACCCCTGCACAAAGTCCCCTGGGGTCTTCAGGGTCTTAGTCTCTGTTCTTGTGATGGTCGTGAGGCAGATGAGGGAAACTTTGGACCATTTCTTACACTTGCCAAATAGTACAGTAGAATACTGCCTTGGGTCAGCGAGATCCTCATTACGCGATTAGATCTGATGCTCTGCTGGGTACAGACAGCTTTGCTCACCTTAATAAGCGGGCTGGCCTTGACGCTCTTGTGCTTGATCAACGCAAAGAGACGGGCAAGGCAGCGTTAGTGCAGGCCATAGAAATAGCCGCCCCAAAGAAGCCCTTTGTTACTCTTGTCCAGGGGGCTGATGAATCTTTTCTGTGATTGGCGAATATGTTGACTGCTTCTGTGGAGAGGCAGGTGCAGGATCGCGAGGTGAGACAGCTCTTGCTCAAACACCTCGCTAGGACTAACTGTAATGCCAAGGGTAGGAAGATCATTGGGATGCTCCCTGGTGATCCCTCGCAACCGCAGCTGGCACAGGCTTTTGTAAAGGTAGGTGTCGCTGCTGATAAGCTGCCTGCTGTGGCTGCCGTTCTACAGTTGACCTGGATGAGGCCTCAGGGCAGGGCAGTGAAAGCAGGGGAATGGTCAGCAAAAAACAGAGAAAGAAAGTACAGGGGGTGACAGGTCCCTTGTTTTTCTGTGCTCGGTATGGAAAGCCGAATCATGCTGCGAACATCTGCAAAGCAACAGTTCATGCCAATAGCCAGCCTTTGTCGTGCTCAGGAAATGAGCAGCAGAGAGCGACGGAGAGACGAGCTCAGACACAAGCCTCTCTTCACATCCCAGAGCCAATGGAGGTCTGCTTGGCCAGCTCATAGCCAGCACCTGTGACTCAGCAGGCCTTGATATCTGCACAGTAGACACGGTTGTTTTAGACTCTTGTGGAATGTGCAAGGTTCCCTTGGATGGTCCGGTGGGTGAGGGCATAAGTGCTCTTCTCGTGGGAAGAGCAAGTACCACTGCCCAGGGCATCATTGTGCAACTGGGAGTCATTGATTTGGGTTTCACAGGATGAATTTATGCCATGGTTTCCAAGTTCACCACCCTGTCACTATCCCTGCAGGAACCCGACTTGCTCAACTTGTGCCTTTTAAGTCTTGTGTTCGCAACGCTGAGAACTAGCTGCAGGGAGATGGTGGCTTCGGGTCCACTGGGCTACTTCAGGTTCACTGGGCCGCTGTCCTGATGGCCAAAGATTGTCCTGAACGGGTCTGCACCCTGTCCATCCCTGGTGAAACACCACCAGAAGTTAGCCTCCGTGGGCTTCTTGACACTGGCGCGGACATCACGATTGTCAGACTTGCCAACTGGCCCTCGGAGTGGCCCTTGGAATGGGTGCAGAAGTTTGTTGTGGGGTTGGCAGGAGCAGCACAGCGCTATGTGAGCCAGAGGCCCGTGTTCATCACAAACCCAGAGGGAGATGTTGCCATGGTTTGGCCATACATTATGAATGACTCTTGAATAAATCTCTGGGCAAGTGACGTTCTGGCTGCATGGGGAGTGCGTATCGGGACAGATTTTTGATGGGGACCATTGTGCCGGAGGGTGCAGACTGTCCTACCTCTCCTATAGGATGTCTGGTTGAAAAACCACTTTGGGAGAATCAGTAGCCCCTCCCTCAAGATAAATTAGTCGCCCTTCGTGATTTGGTGCAGGAACAGTTGGACCAGGGTCATCTGGAGCCTTCTACCAGTCCCTGGAACTCTCCTGTTTTCTGAATCAAGAAAAAGGCTGGGAAATGGAGGTTGCTGCAAGACCTCCAGAAAGTTAATTCTGTGATAGAAAGCATGGGGACGTTGCAGGTTGGTATGCCGTCACCCACCATGCTTCCCGCTGGTTGGCCAACCTTCATCATGGATCTGAAGGATTGTTTCCTTACAATTCCTTTGCATCCCGATGACAGACGGAAATTTGCCTTCTCGGTGCCAGCTGTCAATAATGCTGAGCCCTCACCGAGTTATCAATGGAGGGTTTTGCCACAAGGCATGTGAAACTCACCAGTCATTTGCCAATGCTATGTGGCTCGAGCCCTGTCTGGAGTTCGCAAGCAGTTTCCTGATGCTCATCTTTATCATTATATGGATGACATCTTGGTGGCTGCGCCCACCCAGGATGAACTGCAGGAATTACAGCCTCAGCTGATCAATGCCTTGCACTGTCATGGGCTGCAAGTAGCCCCAGTAAAGGTTCAGCAACAACCTCCTTGGAAATATTTGATGGTGAAAAATTTGGAACAGACAGTCCAACACCAAGAGGTGCAGTTTGTGCAGTCAGTAAAGACACTGAATGATATCCAAAAATTGGTAGATGTCGTCACTTGGTTATGTCCATATTTGGGTCTGACCACGACAGAACTGTCTCCCTTGTTTGATCTGTTCAAGGGAGACTCTGATTTCAAGTCTCCTCGGACACTGACTCTAGAGGCACAGCAGGTGCTGGAGGAGATACAGCGAGCAGTTTCTGCTCGCCAGGACTATCACATTGATCCTTCCAGTGATGTCACTGTTTTCATTACTGCTCCAGATTTGCATCCCACAGGTATCATTGGCCAATGGAAGGACGAATGGTCCGATCCCTTGCATGTCCTGGAATGGGTCTTTCTGCCCCATCAGCTGCAGAAAATGGCAACTGCATTGTTTGAGCTGATAGCTCACTTGATTGTCAAATGCCGGCAACGGTGTTTGCAATTGATGGGTGCGGATCCCTCAAAGATTGTGCTCCTGGTACCGCGAGAGGACTTTGACTGGAGCTTTGCTAACAGTATTTCCATGCAGAGTGCTCTGGAAAACTTTTCTGGGCTGATAACGTATCATCAACCCGGCCATCAGCTATTGCAAGTGGCAAAATTCAACGAAATTCCTTTGCAGCCCAAAAATAGTTAGGAGCCTCTGCAAGGACCCACCGTCTTTACTGATGGTTCGGGGAGGACTGGGAAGGCCATTGCTACCTGGAAGGACAGATTTGAGTGACAGGTTTTGGAAAGTCATGAGGATGGGTTAGCACAACTGGTGAAATTATGGGCTGCTGTCATGGCATTTCAGAAATTTTCCCAGGAACCTTTCAATCTGGTCACAGATTCCGCCTATGAGGCTGACATAGCCCAGCGATTAGGTCATTCAGTCTTGGAGGTCAGCAATCCTGCCTTGTTTCATTTACTGAAGACCCTGTGGTGTGCTATTCAGGCCCAGGTATTGAGAGACTGCCAGCTATTCACCAGTCTTCATAGAAGTAAACGTGAACGCCGTTTATTTCTATTATTAACACACCTTTTATAGGGTTTTACAGGGTCCGCGGGCTAAGCAAATTACTATTGGCTAATACACACAGGTTTACATTTTTTCTCCTACACACAAGGATATGGTTTTGCTTTACTCTTTCTTCTGCAGGAACGTTTCAAGAACTTTAGCCTTTAATATCACGACTTATTTCAAAGACTGGTTTGTGCAGACAGGCCTTTACTAATATATAAAATATAGCAACACCCGGGTGTATCTGTACTACGTTCTGCATGTGAGGAGTCATACCAATTTGCCAGGGCTCATTGCAGAAAGTAAAGCCAAGGCTGACAAATTGGCTAGCCCACCGTGGGTTGCACCTCAGCCTGATACACCCATGCGGGCCTAGGCATCGCATGGGTTTTTCCACCAGAACACACATACTTTGCAGAAGCAGTTTCAGTTGACGTCAGCTGAGGCCCATGACATTGTCGAATCTTGTGACGACTGTCATGCTCTTGCTGCGCCTTTGTTAGCAGGGGTAAACCCCAGAGGCCTTAAGGCCTTGGAGCTTTGGCAGACAGATGTCACCCATGTTGCTGAGTTCAGCTAGCTCCAGTATGTGCATGTCAGTGTGGACACTTTCTCCTCTGCCATGTGGGCTTCCTCTCACACAGGAGAAAAGACCCGCAATGTCATTGCCCACTGGAGGCAGGTCTTTGCTGTCTTGGGCATACCTTCTGCTGTGAAGACCGATAATGGTCCTGTTTTCGCCTTCTCAGAAGGTGTGACAGTTCCTGCAGTTCTGTTGTGTGTCACACAAGTTTGATATCCCTCATTCTCCAACAGGTCAGGCTATTGTGGAACATGCTCATGGTACACTAAAGCGAGTTCTACAGAAGCAGAAACAGGGAATGCAGAGTGAGACCCAGCACAGTCGGTTGGAAAAAGTTTTGTATACCTTCAATCACCTCACAGTGACTCAGAACTCCAATAACCCACTCATCTTGAACCATCACCCTTTGTTGCGGACTTCTCATGAGATGCCTCAGCCTTGAGCGAATGTTTGAGTGAGGAATTCAGTCACGAAACAGTGGGAAGGTCCCTATGACCTTATCGCTTCAGGGCATGGGTATGCATGTGTATCCACAGATACTGGAGTATGCTGGGTACCTGCAAAGTGTGTTCGTCGTGACCTGCAACCACAAAGGCAAAATCCGGCTGACAAGTGGGTTGGGGACCGTGCCCAAATTGAAAGTCATCCTATGGTGGGCCATCGGATGATGACTCAGATGCAGATGATGTGAGTGATCTCCCTGATGGCCCATTCACAAGGAGACGCTGATGCTGAAAACTTTTTAATTTTTTTTTTTGTCTTTCTGTAATGGAGAAAGGGTGAGATATCACCCTGAAGGTTGAGCCTTCTGATTTTTTTGAACATTGTTTATTTTCTTTGTTATTTTTCTTTTTCATTGTTTAAAATATTGTTCATTTTCTCTGTTCATTTTTCTTTTTCTTTTTTTTTCTTTTTTTAAAGAAGAAAGGGTGAGATGTCGTCCTGAAAATTAAACCTTCTGGTCTTGTTTTCATAGTTTTGGTTGCTTTCCCAGGAAAGTAACTATAAACATAAGTATTTACTCATTCCTTCTAAGAAACATCTTTAATGGATGTTTCTCATGACCAGTGTGATTGGGAAGGTGGTAACTTAGTTATCCAATCCCTGGTCATTGTCAAGAATCTATAAATACTGGAGTCAGAAAAAAAAGTTTTGCTTTTCCTGTCAAACCATTGAGATGTGCCCTTGTGAATCATTCCGTGTCCTTTTGTGACAGCCTTCTCATTAGTCCCTAGGGCTTCTTGCTAATTTTCTAACACACAAAACATGCCTCAAGCATTCCATGCATGTGATTGTTTTCAATCACGATAAGCCACAGGGTTACACTCATATGGTGGTGTTCCACCAATAAATGAGATTCCATAATATCTTTCACCAAGCACACAATTTAGCAGGGCCCTTAGGGTTAATATTTTCTTGTTCTAATCTTGGTCAGGATGTCAGATATTTGGTATTTTTCTCGCATCTCTCTATTTTTTGTTTTTTGCACAAAAGGTTCATGGCAATCGCAGTGAGCACCTGGGCTTCATTTCCTCGGAGGTGGTTGATGTTTGTTCAGATGAGTCACAGAACTATAAGCACACAGAAGATTAAAAGAACTTCCCACTGTCACACAACCCAAAATGCATAAAATAGGTCCATCAAAACAGTGTTTGGGATGAAGCCACTGTACATTATTAAACAATTCATCCTATACATTTTGTTCTGACAGCTTTTTCACAGTCACCATTTGCTCTTTTAAGGATTAGGCCAAATCTTGCACTTCACTGTTAATGTTAGTAGCAAAGGCACCCTATAAATGGGCTTTAATATGTTCCCAGCCACAAGTGGTTTGATTCCAGTGGAGTAACACACAACCCCTGGTGCTGGTATTCCCAACTGCATTGCAGTTTCAAGTGAGTGCTTAAAGCTTCTTGTCGATCTCCTAACCACACTAGTGTTGCTTCTAATGCATCTAATCTAGCTAATACTTGTTGATCAATACTTGTTTGCACAGCCATTTCTGCCATAAAATTACCTAACACATTAGTGACAGCATGAGTAGTTTGCACAGCTTTTGTATGTGTCATCATTGCAATAGCAGTGGCAGCTGCTTTTATTAATTGCAGAGATGATAAAAGTTATTAGCCATCTGACTAGTATCTTTCATTGGTTCTTGGGTGTTTTAAGTAGTCTTGCCAATTGTCCTAATTGTGATTCTCCTTTCCTTTCTCCAGTCAAATTCATCAGAAGCCGTATTTCTGCTCATCTTTGCATAGTTACAATAAGGGATCAGCTTAATTGGGACATATTTTGATTAGTAATACAACTAAAATAATAGGGACAGTGATAGTCATGTTAAATGTGTATTCTCTTCCTTGACCTTAACATCAGTTGCTGCCATGAAGACACATGGATGTGCAACACATATCATTACAGAATTGTTATGCCATTTGGTTAAGCTCAGTTGATATGGCTCATTTGTATAATCATGAGCTATATGTCACAGTCAAAAAGGCATTGCTAAGCACCATATTTTGGTAAACCAAGGTCCAGAATTGTTGCAGTTGGGTCCTGGGGGCCTGTCCGACCCCCGGCTTCTGCCAGCAACAAGCCCAGATAGTCAGGCTGTCCCAGGGGACAGAGATGCCATCTGGGGTTCTGCAGACAGTCTCCAGCCAGGAATAACCCTTGGAGCATGGGCAAAGGCTTCAGGTGATTAGCTCTTTTAGCAGTGATTTCTGCTCTGTGATCAGCTCTGTTCAGCCCAGCCAGCTCCATTAAGATGTTACCCCAGCCAACGCAGATAAGAGATGGGAAGACCATATAGCATTCGGCAGAGTCTTTAATGCAGGCTTCAGCGGAGGGGACCAGTGGTGGTCTAACCTCAAACTGGGTAAAAGCTGGGGTTTTTATAGGGAAGGGGAGGATTGGGAAGGGGGCCAATGGTCTGAGAGGAGATAAGATGACCAATAGTTAACAGGGAGATAACATAGGTTCCTGAAGCAGGAAGGGGTCCACAGCTTAGTCACAGTGACTAAGCAGTTTTATCTTATCTTAGGGGATTGATCTCCAGAAAGGATGCCACAGATGCCTGTCAGAGGGCGGGGCCTCTTCCACACAGAATTGTTAAAAAATTTAGCTTGCAACATAGGGCCTGAAAACCTTCTCTCCTGATCACTTCAGTGTTCCCTTCGTCACTTCCAAGGTTACTGGTTTTGTACTGTTCTTATTAGGTGTCCTTTTGGTCCCCATGTCTTGGAGTGACTTTATGATACTGGTATCCCTAATCACCTGGTTTATGTTACATATTAAGTTCTGCACCTTTAAGACTGACTCTGAGAGTGAAGGAGGGAAAGAAGAATCGTGCTGTTTGTGTTAAAGGAAAACATCACTCCCCCACATCCTGCTCCTGGACTGTGGCGTCTTTTAGCTAGCTGAGGCAGAAGAGTTCCCTGAACTTTTTTTCCTTTTTTTCTTGGATCTGTTCAAACCTGCTTTAGACTGAAAAACACCCAGACAAACCCCGAGAGCTCACGCCTGTGGCTCACTGGGCCCTGGGCCTAGGCACTTTCTGGCGCCGGAGGGACTGATAAGAACCTGAGCAGGCCGAGCTACACCACATGAAAAGGACTTTTCTTCCTAGATTTGCCATCCCATCAAACAGTGAGAGGTTTTATTGTTTAATATTATTAAATTTCTGTTAAATAAACATTTTTTTCCACTTGTCCCCAAGGAAATCTCTTTTTCCTAAACCAGTTAGGGGGAGGGGTCGTTTGAATTTTGCTTTCCTGGGGGAACCCCATTTAGAAATTCTCTCCCAAATTTGCTATAAACTAGGACACCCCAGTAAATTATTTCTAGTCTGGTTATATTGATCATCTTTTCACATGGAGTAGGTAATCTACACGAAAGCCAGTTAAGCTTAGATACATTGATAGCAGTGCCTTGAAGAATTTTGCTAATGGGAAAATAAGCTGGTGCTGCCAACATGGTGTTACTCATCACCTTGCTATTATTAATGCCTGATAGAGACACAAAAGTAAGATTTGTTGAGTGTTTTCTGGTGTTCTCACTGTCTTGATAGTGTAAGTGAAACTTTCCTGTAAAATCAAGGCATCCCAAGATAGGTTGTTCAGCAATGTAAATTGGAGGCAACTCAGTGTAAAATGTTTAAGAACCATTATTTTTGATCCATTCTTTATTTTCCTCCAAAGGTCCCTGTGGTGAAAGCCAAACACCTCCTGTCCACTTTGTATCATTACTTTCTATGGGCAGTTCAGCATCCTACCATGTAAGGGGTCTAAAAATGGGAGGATCAATAATGTGAGCCCAATATATCTGTTCTGCAGGCACCAAAGGCATGATAAAAAGAAAACAATAAACTTCTTACCGTAGTGTTGCTAGCTACTGTTGCTGGTTCTGCCAGGAAGGTGTTCTATGGGATTGGTGTTACTCCTACACTCTGCATCAAGATTTCAGCTCTTTGTTGTAGTTGCTTCAGCATCTCCCATGTTATCTCTGGGTTTGTCTGCTTGCTGCTGGCTGGTGTTGTGCGGTGCCTATTCTTCTCTATTGAGAGTCTCATCAGCTAGGATATTGGGTTTCTGGACTGGTCTTTTTGGCTCATGATACGGTTTTACCAGATGAGCAGGTAACAACTTCAGACCTGTTGGTGATAGAACACAAGCATACCCTTTGCCCCAGGTTAGTAAAACAGCTGGGCCTTGCCATTGCACACTCAATTGTTGATCCTTATATAAAACTTTTGGAAACTGGTTCTGCGCACGCAAACATTCAGAGCAGTGCCACTTTGCTGGGGATCAAGATTGATGATCAGCATTCAAAAAATTTTAGTGTAAATATTGCATTATCTAATTGTTCTTGAGAAGCAATATTCACCCTTTTTTGTTTTAATAACAGGCACTTCTCTTACTATAAACATTAAGGCAACACAAAAGTAAAACAATACATGTAATAAAACAAGAAGCTTACAATGTGCTCAGCTTTAACACCAAGAAAAAATAAGCAAGGTAATACACTTAATCATTACTACACAAGGCAAAGGATAATGATTTAGAAAGATACATCATCAACTGCCTAAATACCATCATGCAGAGTCTGAAATAGCTGGGGAGCCCCATTTCCCAGCAGGGACCTGGAGAACCCTTCTCAGGTAAGGTTTCCAAATTCACCCTGAAAGGGAGTCCAGCCCTTAGAAGCCCAAATCAGCAAGTCAAATGACTTGATTACATTTTTAATGCAGAAACACCTGGGTCTGTTGGCATACTTCCCAACCAGCCAGGGCCAGTGTCGCACTATATTGGTAACAGCGAGAAGCACAACACGGACTGTCTTGTGAGTTGAACAGGAGACCAAGTTTTATTACCCCAGATCTTCTATTATAGACAAATACGTGAAGGTCCAGAAAGGTAAAACCCTTATTGGTCAGTGAACTAACACACCACCATCACTGGTCAGTGGGGTACACCACCCCTCGGTTTCGAGGGTTTTCAGCTACCAGACTTGCACACAGCCGCAGAGCGTTGGTCACTGGCTGGATCACTGTCCGTGCCCTGGGGCAGCAGCACTCGAGATGATGTGCAGGAAGCGGAGGAGGGCGTGGAGGCAGGGGAGGCAGCCACTGCACGTGCCACGGGTTGTTGCTCCAAAACAGAAGGAGGCACAGTGGCAGAGCAGCTGCAGTGGCCAGGGGGATGAGGTGATGCCGGCACATGTGTGGGCCCTGTAGCTGGAAGCAGAGGCGGCGAGGGGACAGCAGTCTGCAGCAGCGGTTGCTCCGGCAAGGCTGATGCATTCGCGAGCCTCGTGGATGAAAGTGGGGGGGCTGAAGGCATGACCCCCCCACTGCGCTGGTGGTCTGTTGTGGGGACTGCTGTACTGTCCCTTGAGATGCAGGAGAAAGGGGCACAGGGGGCGCAGGGGGGCCAAAGGGGACCATCAATAGCACAGGCCCTCCCGGTGCCATTTTCGGTGCCAATGATGGCGCTGCGGAGGGCACAGGCGGAGGCGGGCAGTCGCCGCTTTCCTACTGCCTCTCTGTTGGTGGATCTTGCACGATCAATTCTGTGGATGACAGATACTTTGGCCTTACAAAATCTCGGGGAGAGGGATATTTTGGAGGCACATAGTCCCGTGGCGAGAGATATTGTTTCTGCCCAAGTCTAAAGTCCCCCGAGGGTCTGGGCAGAGCCAAGGAAATGCTACTTAGCTTGTCCCCAGTCCCATCCTCCAACCTCTCATCGTATACAGAAGGCACATCTCCGGCATCTGAATCCTCCATCCCCTCATCATTGTCCCTAGACTGGCACCACTGTAACGCTTTAAAGAGCGCACCCCAGGTGGTTGCCAGGGTACACATGCTGGTATCTCCTTCAGTTAACTCGGACCATATACAGTCTCCCACCGACAGCCAGATGTCAAGATCAAAGGCATTTCTGGTGGTTACTGTAATGAATGCACTCAAGAGAGTGATACGATTCAATCAAAGAGAATTTTATTAATTGTAGCAAGCAAGCAATAAGCAAAAAAAATTAGCGCTGGGCGACAGGGGAGTCTCTGCTCCATCGGCTGCTGCGCTTCCGACTTCCGTGTTCTCTCTTTTAAGTGGTCCGACTTCCGGGTTACGTGTCCTTTCTCGGCTGTCTCTGCGCATGTGTCTCCAGTCGCTGGGGGTCTTTTTCTGCCTTCTGGTGGTCGCAGGATGAAGATCAGGAGTCTTCCTCTTTTGACCTTTCCTCCCTGTTTTCCTTTTAAGGCTTATCTGGGTGTCTTAGCTTTCTGAAATTCAAGAGAACTTGCAAGGCTGTTCTAATGATTATGTGGGCGTCAGCAGCAGCCTTCAACCTCATCCCTATTACACAAAGCATAGTTTTGCAAAGCATCGTATCTATATGTTTTGTCGAACAAAAGGGTTTCTATTTATCACAATTCCCCCTTTTCTATTGCTTACTTTTGTTCGTTAAATCTTTGTAATTCTCTTTTACTTAACTCTAAATAATCTTCTGTCTCTTCCCCATTTAAGGCTTCATATTTAGCTCGTATTAGCATAAGGTGAGCTGCTTCTAACCTGCCTTTCACAATGCTAATGATTTTGTTAAAAATGCAAGGTCCAAACATAAGTCCTAGGATTAGTAAAATCAGCGGTCCTGCTATGGTGGATAGTAGAGTTGTTAACCAGGGAGAATAGTTAAACCAGGATTCGTACCAACTTTTTTGTTGCATTTCTTGTTCCCTCTTTCTCTTTTCCAGTCCTTCTCGTAATTTAGCCATGGTCTCTCTTACTATCCCACTTTTATTTACATATACACAACATTCTTCTCTAAGTGCAGCACACAGGCCTCCTTGCTGTAAAAATAATAGATTTAATCCCCTTCTGTTTTGTAAGGCTACTTCAGCCAGCGAGTCTAGGGAGTCTGTGAGGTCTTTTATAGATTTATCAGTTCTTCTCAAATCTTCATCTACTGAAATTCTAAGCTCCATGAGCCCCTGGTGTTGATTCGCTAAGGACGCTACACTCGTTCCTAATGCAGCTCCTCCTATACCTAACAATACGGCTACTGTTAGTGCCGTGAAGGGTTCTCGCTTCAGCACATGATGCCCTGGGTTTTGATATTGTGAATACACATATTCTTCAGGATGATAGATAATTCGAGGAACTATTATAACCTGTATGCAAAATTCGTGGGTTTCATTAAAGATTTTTATGGAAACACATGGGGCTACTCCTAAAGTGTTACAAACCCATTTTGTATTAGTTGCTGGAATCAGCCACTGAGCTGGCTTATGGGGGTTGTTAATCTGCATTTTTGTTTGACATAAATGATCTTTGTCTGAGGGCACATTTCTCACACATATTCCTTTCCCGGTAATTCGAGATAACGTTATTCCTGGGGTGTTTTCTCTTCCCTTTTTCCATAGGCAGGCAGCGGGATTAGTGCCGTTTACTCTTTTCGGTTCGGTTATGGAACCTATGGCCTCATAGAAGGGTGGGTTAATGTTATAGCATAACCAACACTCTTTAGTTAAATTTGGGTATGTGTTATTTAGTACTTTAAAGGTAGCTTGTAAAATATTCCAAAGAGCCCCGTTTCTATATTCCTGAGGTGTCCCCACTGTGGTTGATGCTTTGGACTTGTTGTTATTTTCTGTTTCCTTTGAACAATTATTCTGATCCCTTATTTTGGGGTCTATTGCTCTCCATACCACTGGATTTGGTCCAACAGATCCAGAATCATGGGGGACCCCTTCCTTTCTTATGAAAACATGCTTATGATCTTTTCCAGGTTCCCATATTCTGAAACCCCAGGTCCGTCCTAATAACCACCCAGGATCTTGGGGTTGTGTAATATTGATGTAATAAAACTTACAAGTCTCAACATATGTCACTACTCCCGAGGGATCTGTCCAGGGTTTTATACATCCGTGTGGGCCCCTTTCTACCTTTAGATATTTATCTGGGTTCTGTACTTTCCATCCCACGGAAATTGTCTCACAGCCCCAATATCTACAGTAAAATTCACCAGGGTAATTACAATATCCTTTGCTTGGATTAGAAGCTGGGCACATATATAACACATTATGTCCGGGCCGGCTATAACCAGTAGTCCTCCACTTAATGAGAGAGTCCAGTGTAACTTGAAAACTGGGGGCTTCAGAGGTGAGCTGTGATTGGATAACGACTTGGTCTTCCCATCGGATTAAAGACCAATTGAAAGGTTCATGAGTCTTACTTGCGCAAATATTAAATGTGCTACTTAAGATTATAAATGTTATTAACTTCTTTAATGAACACTGGTTTCCCCTACTATAATAGAGGCTTTTCCTTTGTGAGGTGTCAATTTGGATTCCCCAGAAATTACTTCGCTGGGTTGTCTCATTCCCACTCTTGTGGCATTTCCAGAACCATGATTCTTTGGTCCTATGTATATTGGTGTGCTTCCCTCCACGGTTTATTACTCCTCTGCCTCTCCCGTCGACCCGGTTGCTTCGGGACACGGGGTGTACCATCTTCTCGACAGCAAGAGTACTCTTCAGGAGGGGGATTATTTCCTCTTTTATTGATTCTTTGTATATATTTTTCCCAACTTTTATGCTTTATTAAAGGGGTATAACACCCTAATTTCCGGAGCCACTGTCTGCACAACCCAGCTACTATACTGGCTATAAAAGGCGTAGGTTTGTTTGGATGATAGCAATAATACAAGGGATTTACCCCTTTTGAGTAGATGGCCCACCACTCCTCTGATCCTTTCTCAAATTCTCCTGCTCGTATTCTGGTTATTAGGGCCCAATCAGTGAGTTCTCTCTGGGCAGTGTAGCAAGAGCTACACACCCCCCGTGGTGGGTAGCCTCTATGACAGTGGGTCCACCAGAGTTCTTCACATATTATACATTTAAAACAAACAAAAGGATAACACTTCTGACACAAAGTACAGCCTATTCTAACACCTCTATTATATATTTCCTCACCACTAGGTGGAGGTCTTCTATATTCTATATAAAAGCCTTTATGGAGTTTATTATTCATGAGTTTCTAAGCAGGTTAATAATTTTTGGGTGTCATTTTGTTCGGGATTTTTTAAGTCTCAAGTCCCCAGCCGGGCTAACCACTTCCCAGTTACTAGCCTTCGGTGCTTCCACAGGTCCTTTTATTCGACTCGCATGTGTCCAGCCTTTCTCCGCCGTTCGAACCGCAGAATCAGTTGTTAGGAGGACTTGATACGGTCCTTCCCACTTCGGTGTTAGGGGATTCTCTTTCCAACTTCTTATTAGCACCCACTCTCCGGGTTGTACCTGGTGTAATATAAAATCCAATGGTGGTCTTTGAGCTAACATCCCTTTTTCCCACAATGCCTTTTTGAACTTCATTAATTTTATCAAATACTCATTGATGTATTGATCACTTACATTTGGATGTGTTTGAACTTCCTCTATATTATAGGGCATACCGTATAACATTTCAAAAGGAGAAATTCCCAAATCTGCCCTTGGCTGGGTTCGAATATTCAGAAGGGCTAGTGGAACACACGACCCATGATTGTTTCGTTTCCATCACTAGCTTGGTAAGTTGTTTCTTTATTTCCCCATTCATCCTTTCTACTCTCCCAGAACTTTGAGGGTGCCAAGGGGTGTGTTGTTCCCACTTTATTCCTAATGCTTTTGCCACATCTTGAGTTATTTTTGATGTAAAGTGGGGACCTTTGTCAGTCTATTGTCTCTGGTACTCCGTATCTAGGGATTATTTCTTCCAATAACACCTTTGTAACTGTTCGTGAAGTTTCCCTAGATGTTGGGAAAGCTTCTACGTAATGGGTGAGATGATCTACTAGGACTAAGAGATATTTAAGCCTCCCTACCTTTGGTAGTTCTGTGAAGTCAATCTGAATATTTGCAAAGGGTCTTTTTGCCAGAGGTCTCCCTCCATACAGTAATCTTCTGAGATTTTTCCTATTTGTTTGTAAACATGGGAGGCAGCTTCTAGTAATTTGCTTAGCTAAATCTCGAATACCTGTGCTCATATATTTTGCAGCGAAATAGTCTGTTAACCCCTGTGCTCTCCAATGTGTCCTTTGATGTATTTTTTCTAATATTCTTTGAGCTATAGCTTTTGGTAGTACTTCCTGGCCATCAGGGAGAAACCATCTTCCCTCTGGATTCTCGGTTGCTCCTGTTTCTGGGAGTTTTAACCTTTCTTCCTCAGTAAATCTACTTCTCAAGTCATTATCCCTGTGTTTCCAAATTTCTTCATGCCCCCTTTTTTCTTTTAGGACCATTATTTTTAATGCCGCTCGTTTTGCTTCCTGATCGGTGGCATTATTTCCTCTACTCTTCAAATCTATTCCCTTCTGGTGTCCTTTCAAATGAACTACTGCCAATCTTTTGGGCTTTCTCAGGGCGTTTAATACTTCAGTTATGAGTTTTTGATGAACCAAATCCTTCCCTTGGGAGTTTACTAAACCTCTTTCTTCACACAGTTTACCGAATGTATGCACCACCCCATAACTATATCTGGAATCAGTATATATTGTCCCCTCTTTTCCTTCTAGTAGTTTTAATGCCCTTAATACTGCATACAATTCGCAGGCTTGGGCAGACCAGGACTTGTCTAATGGTCCTGATTCCAGGACTTGCAAATCAGGTCCTCGTATGATGGCATAACCTGTTTTCCTCCTTCCTTCTATTATTCTAGAGGACCTATCTACAAACAACTTTTCTCCGCTTTCTAATTCCTCTTCTTCCAAATCAGGTCTAATTTTGGTTTGTTCCTCAATTGTGGTTATACAGTAATGTGTCAAAGGTTCACCTTCAGGTTCTCCATATAAAAATGCAGCTGGATTTTGTAAAGCTGTCGTTTCCAGTGTTACGTTTGGGGCTTCAACTAAAATTCCTTCATATTTTAGAAGTCTAGCATCTGAAATCCACTTGTCTGCCTTTTGTTGTAACACACTACGAATGTTATGGGGGGACATTACCTTCAAATTGCTATTAAAGGTAATTTTCCTAGCTTCCTCCACCAGTAGGGCACATCCTGCCACTACTTGCAGACAAGCTGGCCAGCCCTTACACACGGGGTCCAGGATCTTTGATAGATACCCTATCGGTTTCTTTTCCCCTGCCCACTCCTGAGTCAGGACTCCGAAGGCAATTCCATTTTCCACATTTACAAACAAATAAAAGGGTCTTTTTAACTCAAAACAGGAGCATGAATTAAACTTTCTTGTAGTTCCCGGAGTTTTTCTGTGTCTTCTGAATTCCATTTTATTAATCCCTCCTGTGTCAATTTATGATATAAAAATTTAACTTTGCTACTGTAATTTTCAATCCACTGTCTACAGTACCCTGTTAACCCCAAGATTTGACGTATCTGTTTTTTATTTTTAGGAATCGGCAATGACAGAATTCCTTGTATCCTTTCAGGGTCTATCTTTTTCTCCCCCTTTTTAAGGTAATGGCCTAAATATTTCACTTCTTCTTCTACAAATTGGAGTTTTGCCCCGGATACTTTCAATCCTTTTAACCCCAGGAAATTTAAGAGCTTAATACTCTCTCTCCTTACATCTTCTTCCTCTTTCCCAGCTAAAAGCAAGTCATCTACATATTGTATCAAGGTCACTCTTGGGTCTGTCTGATAATCCTGTAAAATCTGCTCCAATGCTTGTCCAAACAAATTGGGGGATTCTGTGAATCCCTGGGGCAATACTGTCCATCTCAGTTGTTGTCTCCTCCCCGTATCTGGATCTTCCCATTCGAATGCAAAGTAATCTCGGCTATTTTCATCAAGAGGGCAGGCCCAGAATGCATCTTTTAAATCTATAACACTGTCGAACAAAAGGGTCTCTATTTATCACAGTTACTCTAAAACCCTGTGCTTTTGCCCACTGTAACACAGAGCACATGGAATTTTAATATATGTTGGTATAATTCGTGATTTATTGTACACATATAGAATCAAGTATAAAAGCATGTTTTATGTAAAAAAAAACCGCAAGCAACTTGAGATTGCAAAAGCAGCTGCTGGAAAACCAGGAATTTGCAAGGAAACGACCCAGCAATTAAGATAACAATGAGAAGAGGTGAGTCCACCCAAGCAAGATAAGCGCTCTAACAACCCGGTGATTAACGCCTGATACCGACCTGATCTGATTCTCCAAGACCATGCATCTCAATGTCAGTTTCCCAAAAAAAACCTAAAAAAACTACTCAGACTCCCTCTCCTGAGAAAAAACTCACCACAATTCTACATCTCAAAGTCTGCTTCCAGAAAAACCTCTCAAACTTCATCTCCTTCTCAGAAAACTCATCAGCAGTCCAGCAGCAGAAATATGAATATGTAACAACACAAGAAAAAGAAAGAAACTGAAGCTGCATAGCCTCAAGCTGAAAAAACTGTATAAAACTCAGCTCTCTGAAAGACAGTTGGTGAACTTGGGAGAATCAGTGCGACAGAGGCTGATTCAGAGTTCACCCAGCGCCCATCTCAGGCTCGACGCTGACCGTGATTGTGGTTGTTTCCAAAATGTGATTTTGCAAATTTTTCAATAAAATTGTTATTGATAAATTTGGCTGGATTTCATTTATAACAGAATCTTCTGAGACATTGTGTCCTGCCACGCAAGAAGGACAAGTTGATCCGCAGTTGAACATTGGTTCCCCATTGTGGGAACTGTCTATCTCGACAGCCTGTGAATGCAATTACGCAAACGCAGTGGCTTAAGCCGGGATTTCAAGCTCTAGCTACGTCGAGATAAGCTGTTCCAGGACCACTCACGGGCAAGGCCCTCTATCCTGTAGTCTGAAAAGACCAGCTCCCTCCAGGAGAGCGCGGGAGATATTCACTTACCTCTCTCAGGAGGAAGCGGGTGGCACGTTTCTCAGTCACAGCTGCAATGAACTTTGGGATCCACCAGATGTCGCACTATATTGGGAACGGTGAGAAGCACGAGACGGACTGTCTTGTGAGTTGAACAGGAGACCAAGTTTTATTACCCCAGATCTTCTATTATAGACAAATACGTGAAGGTCCAGAAAGGTAAAACCCTTATTGGTCAGTGAACTAACACACCACCATCATTGGTCAGTGGGGTACACCACCCCTCAACCTTCTCTTGCAAGAAAACAAGAAACTGACAAACAACACGTGCAAGGCTGTCTTCTATCTCTAAGGATTGTTTTGATTCCTCCTTATGATTTCCCAGGCCACTTTCTCAGGCTAGTCTGAGAAACTTATGCGACTTGCTTTTCCACAGACACTGTGCTCCCTGCTTGCTGCTTGCATTTAGCATCCATAGGCCAGGGCTTGGCCAGAGCCTAGGCCTCGACTAGGAGAGTTTCCCTAAAATATCTGAAAAACAAGTCTCTATTAATACCAAGTGGGAAAGTTTCTTAAAATGATGCATTTCTTGCAGATAAGTACACAAAGTTATGTGAAAATTCCTGAAGCAGCCAGTTTGGATTTGTCATCTATTTTTAGCTAAATAATCAATGGTAACATGAACAAACTACAAATAATCAAAGGAATGTATACGAGTAACAAGAAACAATATCTTATGGCTAATTCCCTCTATAAAAGCTCTGTGTATTCAGGTTATGACATTAATAACATATTCAAAATCATTAATCATAATGACTGCTTCTTTTGCAAAACCCATTAAAGTGAACACTGCTACACAAAGGTCAACCTGTTGAGTGGAATCACCTGTTTGATTTATTGCATATTTCTATTCATGATCTTCTTGTCATGTAACAACTGCCTTTGCTGTGCGTCCTGATCTGACAATAAAAACATGATGTGCACCAGGGATAGGGCTAGAGCACACATTAGTTTGTAGTGTTAAAGGCAAGTGAACAACATTTCTGCAACAGTTTGTCTGAAGGCAAAGAGAAAGAAATCTGTCCTACAAAATCTGCCAATGCAGTATGAACAAAATCTGAACTTTGTAACAAATACTCATAACTGGTCAGGTATAGATAATATTTTAACAGAAAGTGGGCATGATATATTAGTAAAGGCCTGTCTGCACAAACCAGCCTTTGGAATAAGTCGTGATATTAAAGGCTAAAGTCCTTGAAACCTTCCTGCAGGAGAGAGAATAAAGCAAAACAATATCCTTGTGTACAGGAGAAAAAATGTAAACCTGTGTGTATTAGCCAATAGTAACTTGCTTAGCCCACAGACTCTGTAAAACCCTATAAAAGGTGTGCTAAAGATAGAAATAAATAGCGTTCACATTTACTTTCTGTGAATACTTGTGAATAGCTGGCGGTCTCTCAATAGTCAGGAGACAGTGGTAAATTAATAACCTCTGGATCATATCCTATCAATTGCACGATGCAGGTTCTGCCCTTCTTAAAGACGCATACAGCCCTCTCAGGGTAGTGATAGTTTTCTTGGTGTATTTGATTAAAAAAAAATACATTCTAAGTAGATCATTCTGTCTCCCTGTCTCGGTTTCAGAAGACAGGTGTCTGCTAGGGAGGGCAGGAGCCTCCCTTGGAATGAAAATGTAGACACCCTCCCTCCAAATTATTATAATTTTGAAATCAAGGGGCTCTCAGGCAGAGATTTGGGGATAGGAATAACAGTTCTTTGCTAGTATGTATAACGAGGTAAACAAACAACAATAACTACACCATTAACAACAAAACAGAACCAAGGACCCCTTGACAGCCTTCTTGGCCTAGACAGGAAAGGATGGAGGAGAGGCTTTGCTTCACAAACCCCCTCAGGCAGTCAGTCCCAGTGCTCCTGCAGGGCTCTGAGGAACACTTAGCTGGAATGGCAGGAATGAGCAGAGATCCCAGGCTGGTGGCTGAGGTGTATCAGCAGCTCCGCGGCGGTGCCTGGCACTGACGCATCCTGGCAGGACAGGGGTGCGAGGCCCACCAACAAAGAAGGAAGGAGAAGCAGAAGCAACAGCTCCATCTGGGTGATGGTGAATTCCCTTCTCCCTGCAGCAACATCTCTCAACAAAGTGTTTTTCTCTGAAGCTGAAGAAGCCAACAAACTGCCCCTGCCCTCCCTTTCTTCCTGCCCCCCTTCCCCACTGGGTCCAGCCGAAATCTTTGTGTTTCTCAAGCACCCAAGAAGTACGAGCAGTCATGTTTTCCCCACAACTAATGGGTAAAAATTCTACAGGTGAGCCAGAACTAAAAGAAGGACACCTAACCCCCAACAATCAGCAAAACTCCTCCTAAGATTTCTCTAACTTGCTCTTTGTTTCTGTAATTGCCCTGTAGGCAAGCAATGCTGCTCATTTCTTTCTTGAATGCAAAAAAGCTTTGTCAGTACCAATCACCTTAATGCTGACATAATTGAATCAATAAAAATGGGCATGCACTTTTTGCTCTGCCAACATAGGTAAGGAAATACAGCAACTGAGGATTTATTTATTTTTTAAATATAAAAGGTAGATTTCCACAATAACCCCTTTCTTCAGATAACCTACCTGCATATCTAACTCCTGACATCTCTGGGCAATTACTTCTTTTGTTAGTGTGTGGTTACAGGAGAAAGAGTACCAGTATGGATGTAGCCATACTATGTATTCCACATCCATCTACATTATTCCTGATGAACTGTTAATGGTGGGTCATTTGTAACAGCTGTGAGCTGTGTGTAGTGTTCTCTTTTTCTTCAGGTGACAACTACGCCCAGCCTAAGGGGGGGTCATCTCTGTCAATGGGTCATCAAGGACTCCCCAAAATATCCTATGACTCATAGGAATATATAATTCCATTGCAAAACTCCTCACCCTGGGGGAGGTACTGAATATTCCTGCCTGGAGTTTGGGGGTATATAATCTGGGAGTTTGGGACTGGGACACAACCAACACCACAGGACATCCAGACAAGGACCAGACTTTTCCACAGGACCACCACTTCTGATAAAGACCACATCCATCACTCCAATGGGACTGCAACCACCATTTAACCAGACTGCTACCATCACCTTGACCAACAGCATGTCAAGTTGTACTCTCAGTTTAAGCCAGTGTTTCTGCCTTTATTGTAATTTTCCTATTAAAGTGTAACTCTGACTTGAAATCTCTTGCAAGGCATTTATGTGGGGTTAATTCCTCCCACTATTTTACCTTCAAACCAGCACATAGAGCTTCATTTAATTCTTCTGTAGTTTTCTTTAACTATTGTGATAAATATAACATTGGATAAAAATTCGTGAAAGAGAATAAAGAATTATATGTTATATTTGTAATACTGTAAAGATGCAAAATGTAAAATAATCCAGAGATACCTTCCCGAGTCGGGCAGTAACGATTGGCAGCAATGCTTATCAACACAAAATAAAAAGCAGGACACAAGCAATCAAACCAGACAATGAGAGTGGCCCCGTCGAGATATCCATCTCCTCTGCACCCAAACTGGCCACTCCACCCCGGTAGGTGCAATCGGAGGACACTCAGAGCCTCTCACATGTGAAAGGACTCTGCTCCACCGACCATTGACTCAGCTCAATGGATCCGGGAAGTCTATTCAAACTCTTGTTGGACGGTGCTTACTCCGGATCTTGCCCCAGGATACAAAAACCCCTATAAGAACCCCGGACTGCAGTGCCTACTTCGTGGATTTGGGAACTCAGTGCCTCTGGGTACAGACCCCTGTCCACCCGGCGCTACGCTGATCTATTTATTGTGGTTTTTTTCTCTCGTTGCTGGTGCTTGAAATTATTTTATAATAAATTGCTTTTTTATTAACCCTATTTTGCCATTGCATTTATAACACTATCATAAACAACATTATTTTTTAATTTCATAAACATACCTATATGATATAGCAAAATTATGAATTATAGTAAAACCTTTTTTACATTTATGTATTATTGAAGTTTGAGCAAAAAAACCACAATTCTGCTTCTACCATGAAACAACTAAGCAATTGTAATCATTGTTTAATTTGTATAACTAAGTCTGGAAAAAAACATTGAAGCTATCACATTTATTCTGTAAAATTGTCATGAATAAAATCTCTCAAGAAATCCACCCCGGTTAAAATACTGTGTTTAGTTATGTACAGTTAATGTTCTTATCCCATTTGTAAACCTTGTACCCCTTGTTTACTCTGATGGGTATTAGTAATGTTAATTACTTACCAGTTTCTGAAGTGTTTTAAAGGTTCTTATGAGACATTCCTGTACCCTTTCCCTTACTTCCTTGCTACTATGTAACAAAGCTGCTCCCAGGGACGCTGGGCCTCACTAGAACAAAGAAAGTCCCAGGAAGCTGTGCAACCGAGTAATATGCAAACTAAGGCATGCAGGACACCAAAACAACGAGCTAACAGAGGAATAAAAGGACAAGGAAACATTCTAGCAAGCTGTGATGAAAGATCATCTCCCTGCATCACCTAAGCCTGCTTAGAAACCATCTTCCTGCATCACCATGACCTAAAGAGGACTGGAAAGGACTGACCCCCCCCTAGACAATGAGCCAGAACAACAGGCCTCCTGGCTACTCTCATGAGGACGGAAGCCCCAGCTCTGCAGTGCGTGGTGCAAAGCTGAATTTTGCCTCCTCCTTGGAGCTGCCAGTGTGGGAATGGCTGTGGTGCAAGCAACCCCTCGGGCCCCCCCACCCCAAGAGCTGAATCCTAATAAAGGCATCAAACAGGAGTCTTGTCTCCTGGCCAATTTCTTTCAAAATGAGGTTCCCCAAAATGAAAACGCTTAGCTATGAAGAATCTATTGTCTCCATACCTTGAAAAAAAGGCATCAACACCACTTTTCTTTATGGATGCAAAGAATACATGATTTGAGTTTTTAATATACTTTTCAAGGACAGTAAAGATTGACAGGTAGAATATTAGGAACAAACAAATGAGATAAAACCTGTCTAATCACTGGGAAATACTCATTCTGTTCAATAAGGGTAACAATCAACACTGTGATGGAGAAACCTATCCATCTAAAAAGACACTGAATCTTACAAGCAGTGTGGAAACATTCAGTTACATCTCTTTAAGTGACAATATAATAATTAAAAGACATATCTTTCAAGTTTCTGTATGAATGTAGTCAACAAAATAAAGAAATATCTACAAGAAAATTGGTCTGATAAAATATGCACATAATGCATATATGTATTTTAAATACACATAATAAATTTTAGATGAGCCTTCTACTTTTCACAGACAGGCCTATTTAGGAGAGTTATTGGACTATTTAGGAGACTTATTCAGAGAGTTCCTTGGGAAGCAGCCCTTAAAAACAAAGGAGTCCAAGAAAGGTGGGCATGCTTCAGAACAGATCTTGAGGGCACAGGAACAGACTGTCCCTGTGTGCTGAAAAATGAGTCAACGAGGCAGACATACAGCCTGGATGAGCAACTAGGTTTGGAAGGAACTTATGAATAAAAAGAGAATATATCATCTTTGGAAGGAGGGTCAGGTCTCTCAGGAAGTATTTAAGGGGATTGCTAGGGCATGTAGGAAAAAAATTAGGGATGCCAAATCTCAGCTAGAAGTTAATTTGGCAACATTTGTAAAGGGTAATAAAAAATGTTTTTACAAATATAT
This sequence comes from Pseudopodoces humilis, assembly GCF_049639895.1. Classification (NCBI taxonomy): domain Eukaryota; kingdom Metazoa; phylum Chordata; class Aves; order Passeriformes; family Paridae; genus Pseudopodoces; species Pseudopodoces humilis. The sequence continues at coordinate 4,235,479 of NC_142211.1, read as the reverse complement.
TAACAGAAAAAAAAAGGGTAAGACCAACCTTTGTTCTTTACTGGATGCAGAATGGAACTTAGTAACTGCAGATGAGGATAAGGCAGAAGTGTTTAATGCCTTCTTTGCCTCAGTCTTTTGTGAGAAGATGGCTTGTCCTCAGGACAATTGTCCTCCTGGGTTGGTAGATGGTGTCAGGGAGCAGAATGGTACCCCTGTTACCCAGGAGGAGGCAGTCAGACAACTGCTGAGATGCTTGGATCATAAATCTCTGGGACCAGGGTGATGAGGGAGCTGGCAGATGAGCTGGTGAAACCGCTCTCCATCATTTACCAACAGTCCTGGCTCACTGGTGAGGTTCCAGATGATTGGAAGTTGGCCAATGTGACACCCATTCACAAAAAGGGTAGGAAGGAGGATCCTGGTAATTATAGTCCAGTTAGCCTGATCTCATTTCCCTGTAAGGTAATGGAGCAGTTTATATTGAGTGTCATCATGCATCACTTACAGGATGGCCAGGGTATCAGACCCAGCCAGCATGGGTTTAGTAGGGATAGGTCGTGTTTGACCAACCTGGTCTCCTTTTATGACCAGGTGACCCGCGTGGTGGATGAGGGAAAGGCTGTGAATGTTGTCTATTTGGATTTGTCATGGTTTTAAACCAATAACTAAGAAAATTACTTATTTCTTGCTGTGAGATATGGATTAGAACAAGAGCAAAACAGGCATAAAACTTAAAAGGGAAAAAAAAGAAAGTTTATTGACAAACTACAATAAGAACACCAGAATAAACTTCCAGAAAAACCTTTTCATCCCCTGTCTACCCACTATTCCCTTGTTCACATGACAAAAGAGACAAAACCTTTGGAACTTTGATGGTTAAAACAGTCCCAATTCTTGCTACAGTCTTTTCACCAGTCTTTATAGAGAAAACAGAAGTTTCTTCCTGTTAATTTATGGAGTTTCTCACAAGAAAAACTATTTTTGTTATAGTTTTCCATTGCTCTAATGTTAGCTGCCCAGAGCTGCTGTTATTAGAGCCCACTCCTCCCATTTTCACATCACTCTTAAGTGTGTATGGGCCATGAGTCTAGGGATGGGATTTTTAAGGATAAGTTATTCAAAGGCAAAAAGTCATCTTCATCTGTTTCCGTGAGCTTCACCAGAAAACAGTTTTCTCATTGCCTCTCAAGGCTTCAAATCCTCCAGCACTTCACTGTGCCATAATTACTCTACTTTTTACTCAAAATTTACACCTTGAACACTCTATTCCTCCCTATATACTGTCATGAATTAAAGGAGTGTTTTCAAGACCTTATTGTCCATTTCCATAGTTTTAACAGAAAGATATTTCAGCTTAATTAAAGCATCTTCTTAATTCTCTACCTTTTCTTTTCTTTCCTGTCACTGGTAGTTTATAAAGTCTCTTTTCATGTTGATCACTCTCTTTTCTCTGTCTGGATAAAAAGATTAATCCGCAAGTCTCATCTGGGAAATGAAAGAGTTAAAATCTTGCCCAGGCTGTTGTAGGTAGTTCTGTGGCCTCGGCCGGTGCAGGAGCTGGAGCCGTCTGCGATGGAAAGCTCCTCATGGCTGCTCTGGAGAGTGCAGTCGCCGCGCCCAGCCCGCTGCAGGCCCAGAGCCCTTCTCCTTCTTCACTCAGCAGTCTCCAGTGAATCCAGCCACAGCAAAAAACCTGCAGCCGAGCCAGAGATCGGCTCGGCCCGGCCCGGCCGGAGCCCGGAGAAAACCCCCTCCACAGGGCCCGCATCCCCCGGCCGGGAGACGCTGGGCCCAGCCCAGTCCCCGCCCGGCCGCATGGCCTGGGCAGGGAACGGGAGGCCTGAAGCTCTGCCACCCTTCCCAGCCAGGAAACAAAGAGAACCAAGAGAGCTCTGGTTTTACACTTTAAGGTAGGGTTCACAAGTTGATCCCACTTTTCAATGGCCTAAACTGCTGTCAATTCTCAGCAATGACCGATAATTGGTCAGGAGAAAAGACGCCAGGCAGATCCCAGCAACTTAAACTTTCTTAAAGGTAAAGTAACTCCATGACAGGATTTCAGCAAGGTCTTTGACATAGTGTCCCACAGCACACTCTTGGATAAGCCGGCAGCTCACAGCTTGGACAGGAGCACTCTTTGCTGGGTTAAGAACTGTCAGGATGAGCAGGCCCAGAGAGTGGTGGTGAATGGTGCTGCATCCAGCTGGTGGCCAGTTACTAGTGATGCTCCTCAGGGGTCTGTGCTGGGGCCAATTCTGTTCAATATTTTTATTGATGACATGGATTGTCGAGATGAAACACAAGGGATGGGACTACCATGCGTTGAGATGATTTATTCTTCAAATAGCCTGATAAGATATCAGTCTTGAGGTGTGAGATTTATTGGAACAACAAGTCAACCATCGCTTGAGGAAGTCACAAGTTTCTTCTCCGCACGGTAATATATAACTTTTTAGTCCAATAGGCAGTTGACATGAAGTTTGTTTTCACTTATTAACCTATCACCTTTACTTAATTTTGCTGCACTGCCTCTCTCTCTCAGCCACTAAGCTGACAGGTTACATACACATCTCTCTGTTATAGTTTCTGGATTTCTAACTTACTCTATAAGTCATACTATTACAGTTCAAACTTCAAACCATTTTACCTAATATAATTTCTCACCTACTTAAGACATATTCTTACTTATAACTATAGAGACATAAGTCTACAATTTCTCCACTCAATGTCTGTGTACCTTCATTACTACATCAATCCAGGCTTTTTCTAAGGCTGCAGATTTTCAGTTTCCAACAGTAGATGAGGGTATTGAGTCTTTCGTTAGTAAATTTGCAGACGACACTAAGCTGGGAGCATGTGTCAATCTGTTGGAAGGTAGGAGGACCCTGCAGAAAGACCTGGAATGGTTGGATGGATGAGCAGAGTCCAATAAGATGAGGTTTAATAAGTCCAAGTGCCTAGTCTTGCATTTTGGCCACAATAACCCCCTGCAACATTATAGGCTGGGGATGGTATGGGTGGACAGTGCCCAGGTGGAAAGGGACCTGAGGGTGCTGGTCAACAGCTGACTGAACATGAGCCAGCAGTGGGCCCTGGTGGCCAAGAAGGCCAATGGCATCCTGGCCTGTATCAGGAATAGTGTGGCCAGCAGGAGCAGGGAGGTCATTCTTCCCCTGTACTTGGCAGTGGTGAGGCTGCACCTTGAGCCACATAAATGCCTCCACCCCAAGAGACATTATGAATTCAAACAACCTGGATACTGACTGCTTTATCCCACTACAGAGTAAGTCTAACCAAAATGTAATCAGTACAGATTTTTTTTCCACTTTCTTGAGCCACGCATTGGGCACCAGTTAATGTATTTGTCCTGGTTTAGGGAAAATTTGGGAGAAAACCTCCAAATGGGGTCCCTCAAGAAAGCATATTCAAGCAGCCCCTCCCCCAACTGGTTTGGGAAAAGATTTCCTTAGCGAAAAGTGGGGAAAAAATGTTTATTTAACAGAAATTGAATAATATTAAACAATAAAACCTTTTGCTGTTCAAAGAGATGGCACATCCAGACAAAGTCCTTGTCGTGGGGTGTAGCTCAGCTTGCTCATTTTCTTATCAGTCCCTCCGGTGCTGGCAAGTGCTGTGGCCCAGCCCCCGATGGACCACAGACATGAGTTCCCTGTGTTTTCCTGGGTTTTCAGTTCAGAGCAGGTTTGAACAGATCCAAGGAAAAAAAGGAAAAAAAACAGGCCAAGGAACTTCCCTGCTTCAGTTAGCTAAAAAACTAGCAGCAAAGGAGAGCTCTATCCTGCTGTCTGTCCATACTGCAGACAACACAGTCCAAGAGCAGGATGCAGGGGAGTGAGTGCTGTTTCTGCAAACAAACTGCAAGCTTCTTCATTCCCCCACTTTGCACTCAGAGCCAGTTTTAAAGGTGCAGAACTTAATATATAACATAATGCGATTTGGGATACAAACATCATAAAATCACCCCATGACATATGAGCATATCCAGAGGAGGGCAACAGGGCTGGTGAGGGGCTTGGAACACACAAGGCCTATGAGGAATGACTGCGGGAGCTGGGTTTGTTTAGCCTGGAGAAAAGGAGACTCAGAGGTGACCTTATCACTCTCTGAAAATACTTGCAAAGTGGTTGTACTCAGGTGGGGGTTGGTCTCTTTTTCCAGGCAGCAACTGATAGAACGAGAGGACACAGTCTTAAGCTGTGCCAAGGGAAATTTAGGTTGGATATTAGGAAAAAGTTTTTACGGAGAGTGATAAAGTACTGGAATGGTCTACCCGGGGAGGTGGTGGAGTCACCATCCCTGGATGTGTTTAAAAAAAGACTGGATGTAGCACTCAGTGCCATGGTTTAGTTGAGAGGTTAGGGCACTGTTGTAAACCTTTATCCCCAACCCCGAGGATCACCCGGATAGCTCCTAGTCCACTGGGGGGGGGGAAGGAGGTGAGACAAGGATAAGGTAAAAGACAAACGAGGCTCTTTTCTCTGGGATGCAGTCCACAGTTTATTCTTGGAACAAACTCCAGGGAAAAAGAGACAGAGAAGGAAATGGCAGGGATTTTTAAACTGGGGGAAAAGGGGAGGGGGAAAGCAGGACTACAACCAATGTGATGAAAAAGAAGGGGAGGGGCAAGGGGTAGGAACCAAAACCACAAACCCGGGGGGAGCAACAGGGAAAAAACACTTAAGTGTAAACATAATAGCCATCTTAGTGCAACACAAAATCTCTCCCTTTTTTAATTATATAAAGTTAAAAGAAGGGCTTTGGGCTTATCCTGATACAGAACACAAGTTTGTCCACCACTGGTGATTGGCAGGCTGGTTAGGTTGCTTTCGGTCCATTAATTCTATGTGGTTGACTTCTGAGGTAGCAGGGATTAAACTGCTGAGGGCTTTTAAAATCAAGCAACGTATAATCCCAAATGCTAGAACTATCAGGAACAGAACAACAAAAAACACCAGGATTGTTTTAATTATCGAAGTCCACCACCCCGTGAGTCCCCAGCCTTTGAACCGTTCACTAAACCAGTCGTCGGATTCCTGCTTCACTTGTCCAATTAAATTCTTCATCTCTCGGGGAGCTACATGGGCGTTGGGAGCTTTCGAGGTAAGGTTTAGGCAGCAAAGTCCTTCAAATTCCTGGCATTTGTGTCCATGCAGCAGCAGAAGAAAATCTATGGCCGCCCGGTTCTGGAGCATAGCCTGCCCGCTAATCTCCTCGTCTTCTAGGAGGGAGCTGAGGGCGGTGGATGTTAAGTTTTCCTGTTTGACTACCCAGCACTCTAGGTACCCTAACTCACCTAGTGCTTTGGCAGCTGCAACCCATGGAAGAAATATGGATGCAGCAATGCTTCTTGATTTTGCCCAATGAAAAATTTCAGAATCACAGTTTGGGTCCAAAATATCAGCGCTTCTTTTGTGGACCTTGCTGGTCAAATTGTCTTTCCAAATGCATTTGGTAATTTGGTTTGGTTGGGTGCTAACAGGGACAACCACCCTATTGTACATGGCCCTCCTCAAAGCCGAGATGGGATCCCTGCCCATGCTCTATCACCGCAAATCAGAAATAAACCTTTAGGGAGGTTTTTTGGATGTGAGCAGAGAGGTTCGTCTGCTGTGATGTGATTTAGAATACTACACCATTTTTTGGCTGTGAATTCTTCTTGATATTGTAATAGGTTGTTACAGAGTTTAGTATCTGACAGCGAATTGTAAGTGAAGTGAACACAATAAGGTGCTGGGGAGGAACCCAATAACTCCAATTCTTGGGGTCCCTTATCTGCTTTGGGCAGTTTGGGTAACCACTCCTCCACAGGGTTCTTAACCACTACAGCCTGCTGCCTACGAATTTCATGTGGTCAGACGCTGTGTGTTTTGGGAACTGTGTTAGGCCTGGGTGTGTCAAATCTGCCTGGAAAGTCTCCAGCCTGCAGTGGGATTCCTACCAGGCAGGTGGACATGAGGTCTTTTGCTGCTGCAGTGGACAAGCAGATATTCTTGCTGAAGAGTCTGTGCCGGGGTCACCCAGATGTTCTGTCGTGGCTGAGGGACGATCCAAGCAGCTGTCAGACTGCTCAGCGTGAGTAGGATGACAGCTGGAGTAGGGCTCATCATGGGTTTGAGTGGGAGGTAGGTTTTCTCTAAAAGAAAAGAAACAAACATTTTTAAAGCATGTTCACAGTCAGGGTGTGCTGGTCAGAGAATAACCAGAGGCTAGGAAAGTTTCCTCTTGCTCTTTCCGGCGGCGTCTTCTTTTGGAAGCAGCTGCCACTTGTTTTCCATCTCCTTCTGCTGGGGCTGGGTTTTTGGGAACAAAAGGCTTTACCCACTTCTGAGGTATCCATCGAGGGCCTGTAGGGGTGGACACACAAGTGTAGCCGTGCCCCCAGGTGACAAGTTCATAGGGGCCCTTGGTCTGCCAGGTTTCTGGGTCCTTGATTAAGACTGGTGGACGCTGTGACAACTTAAATTGAACACCGCTGTTAAAATGACGCGCCACCGGGGGACTCATGTTTTCAAATGAACAGTTCAGGAAATTGATGGTAAACATGGCTTTGCAGAGCTTTTGTTGTGGAGACATACACACTGTCCCACTGCCTTGCCTGGCTAGGACTTGTTTGAGTGTCTGGTGGGTGCGTTCAATCACAGCTTGACCTGTGGGGGAGTGGGGGATGCTGGTTTTGTGTTCCACCCTTCACTGCTAGACAAATTCTAGGAACTCCTTGGATTTATACGCTGGGCCATTATCAGTTTTGTAATATCTTTTCCCTCGCCTCCTTTGGGCTGAATTCTCTGTGGATATAACTTTTCTCTAGTCTCTCAGCCTCCTTTGGGCTGAATTCCTGTGGATACAACTTTCCTCTAGTCTCTCAGCCTCCTTTGGGCTGAATTCTCTTGGGATCCTCCCTCGTGGGGAGTTCCACTTATCTCAGTCCTCATGATTCGATGAAAACTCCCGAGCTCGTTAGAATCTCGTTTCTTGTGTTTATTGAAGGATCCTTACAAAACTTAACAGGTCTCTCCAGGCTGGTTACAAGGTTAATCTTTGCAATTTGGCACATTTCTTTCTTCTGATGGTACAAGCAAGGCCTTGTGGCTCACTTCGTGTTTGACGCACAAAATGGCCCCGAACTACGTAGTTCTTTTATCTTTATACCTATTTTTACCCAATTAACAGTAGACACGTATATTATTTTTCTTAATGACCCAATGACTCATCACCTCTGTGATGCACTGCGGCATTTTCTATCCAATCACTTACTATTACCCAAAAACCTCTAGGAGAAGAACATGAAGAAGAAAGAAGAAGGGACAAGGGACAACACCCTAAATCCTCCATCTTGTCTCCTGTTCTCTAAACGAACTTTTTCACCTAGTGATTAAAAAAACTTTCTATCTACACACTTATACTTTTAGCTTTTTCTATCTAACTTTAACATTTGTTTTCATGTATCACCATGAAAACATGCTCATGAATTTCATATTATATGAAATTCAGTGTTTTTCTAGATCTTATAACTAAGTATCAGAAACAAGGGCACTCACTCTGTATTCCAGACTCCAACAAGTTTTAATTACCCTATGGATCCCCAGCACTGAAAAGGCTTGTACCAAGTGTTGTTTGGCACGTATAGCTTTTTAGCCTGCATAAGCAGAGGCATACACTGCCCCTGAGTATGTGTCAATGCTCACATGTATATACTTAAGTTGACCAAAACTGGGAATGTGTGTGATGTCTGTCTGCCACACTTTGCAGCTCCCAAGGCCTCGGGGATTAACCCCCACACACAATGATAGCACAGCCTGGAGCTGGCAACTGGGACAGGTGGCCACAATGGCCTTAGCCTGACCCCGTGTCAGCTGGAATTGACGGATCAGTCCTGGCGCATTTTGGTGAGATTGCTGGTGGCTCAGCTTAGCCCGCTGGAATACATCTGGAAGACGTACCTTTTTGGCTGGAGCAGCAAGGGAATCAGCTTTACGGTTCTCTTCTGTGATTTCGCCTGGAAAATCAGTATGTGACCTCACATGCATCACATAGAAAGGATGCTCTTGAGTTGAAACTAAATAAACTAGTTTTGAGAGCAACCTAAAGAGATGCTCGTTCTTGATGTCCTTGAGAACTGCCTGCTCTGCTCTGGACACCACCCCTGCTACGTAGGCCAAGTCGGTAACCAAATTGATTGGCTCCAAAAACTTCTCAAAGGCTCTCATGGCCGCAGCCAGTTTGGCTACCTGGGGTGACCCCTCCACAAACTCAACATCAGCTTCCCAATGCTGAGTCTGGGGATCACTCCAAGTCATCACCGATTTGTGGGATGCCCTGGATGCATCAGCGAACACTGTAAGAGCTTTGAGCGGCCTACGGCTCCTTTTCTCACCAGGAATGAGGTGGAATTCCTCATGAAACAATTTGTGTGATGGTGCATGGACAGATATTTGTCAACTGTAGCTGTCCAGAGCTAACTGGAGGTTAGTATTGCTCTGCAGCAGGTGCTCAAACATCTCCTTGGTCAGTTTCTCAGGAGAGTGTTTTCCCTCCCCAGAAAGTTTGACCAGGAAGTGAATACACACAAAGTCACAATCAGCCAGTTCCTGCAGCCTTACCCTGGCCTTTTGGATCAGCTGAACCATCAGCTCTTGTGGCTTGGTGATGGTTTCGGGTCGTTGGTGGGAGAGGAAGACCCACTCTATGATTAAGAGTGAATCTCTCTGCCCTTCAGCCCATTGGAATATCAACCCATGTAAGTGTGGTAGTTTCCCCAGGACAATGAATTTGAAAGGCAGCTCAGGCTTATAGCGGTGTGCCTGTCTTTCTGTTAAAGCCCCCCGTGCTTTTTCAATTGCGGTTTTTGCCTCTGGAGTCAGTTCCCTGGGTGAAAGCAGTTCTCTCTCCCCTTTCAATAAATTGAGCAGGGGGACTAGGTCCTCATTGCTGAGACCTAGCCAAGGTCTGACCCAGTTCAAAGACCTGCACAGGGAATGGAGATCCGCTAGGTTTTTGGGATTGCTAATGATTTCCAATTTCTGCGGGAAACAGTCCGCGCGGTGATCTCCAGGCCCAGGTATTTCCAAGGTGGCATCCTTTGATCTTTGTCCTCTTGCAGTTGGAATCCACCAGAGGTTAAAACTTTAACCACTAGGTCAAGTGTGTGTTGCAGTATAGTGTCATTGGGGCAGCACACTAGTACATCATCCAAGTAGTGTAAGATGATGGCTTTTCTTTTTTCAGCGCGTACGGGGGACAGCAATGAAGCTACATACCACTGGCAGATAGAAGGACTGCATTTCATCCCCTGAGGTAGTACTCTCCAGTTGTACCGTCTCATTGGGGCTTCTCGGTTGACCGTGGGGACCGAGAAAGCCCACCGTGGTGCATCTGCTGGATGTTGGGGAATTTGGAAGAAACAGTCTTTGATATGTAGGACTGACAATTGCCAATTTTGTGGGAGCATTGTCAGAGAGAGCATCCCAGGTTGGAGTGACCCCATGTCCTTAATTACTTTGTTTATCTCCCTCAAACCCTGAAGGAGGCACCACTTATCTTTCCCTGGCTTCTTTATTACAAAGACCGAGGAATTCCAAGAGCTGGTTGTTTCTTCTATGTGGCCTTTGGCTGATTGTTCCTCCACAAGCTCTTTGAGCGCCCTGAGCTTTTCTTTACTCGGAGGCCACTGATTTACCCAGACTGGATTATCATCCTGCCATGTTAACTTTTGGGTGGGATGCTCAACAGTGGTCGCTTCTAAAAATCCTGGGGAGTCTCAGGGATGGTTAGTTTGACTCCCCACTGGGACATGGTGTATCTCCCCCAGAGGAGGCACTCGTAGCCAGTGACAAACGAATGGACACTGGCCAATCTTCCGTCCAAGCTCTCAGTCTGAACAATGCTCTTAGAGACTTTTGACAATTTTACCCCTCCAACACCTTGTATCTTGCCCACCATGAGTTGCAAGTCCCAATGTGAAGGCCACACCTTTTCAGGTATGATAGTCACATCTGCTCCTGTGTCAATCAACCCTTCCACATGGAGATGATCTGAACCATGGGTTAGGTTGCATCCCATGATGGGTTTATCCTCGCCAACCACTTCGGCCCAGTAGACTCCTGGTGCTTTGTCATCTACTGGGACCTCTGCTGGAACAGGGATCACCTGGGCTATGATTTGCCCCTTGGTCAAATAGAAAGGTGGCTGAGGGCAATGCACCAAGAGAATGAGGTGTGTTAGGTCTCCCTTAATTGTCATGGGAGCCACCTCAATCTCCATGGGTGTGTGTGCTGTGTCCCCAATAAAAAAATACTCACTATCCAGTCCTGTCACGTCTCGTAAATTGTCCAGCATGTCCATTCCAGTGACTGTCCAACGAGTAGACCTGAAAAGAAAAGCTTTGGCAGTTACAAGTCTGGATCGCTTTTGAGGCTGCCAGACTTTGTTAGACAGGGGTTCCCCAAAATTATTTTTCCGCAGTCCCACACCCCGCTTCCCTTTCTCCCCCTTTTCAAATAAAATAGAGGCTTTTTTTATTCTAGGGCCCACTGCATTTATATCCTTCTGCTGGGTGGGGCTGCGCTTTATTTCCATTTTTTTTGTTGGTTGACTACTGCTTCTTTTTGGTGTTTCTTTTGGTGCTGGCTTTGAGGAAAGTCTCTGGCAAAGTGTCCTGGCCTCTTGCACTGGAAGCAGATGATATGCTGGAGCTGCTCCGATGACATCTGTGGCTTTTTCATTCCTGGTGTTGATAGTAAAAGGTTCTAAAATCTTAGAAAATTCGGAGACTTAGAAAGAAAGTTAGGTTTGGAAAGCCCTGGGAAAAGTAGGCCCTGGGAAATGTTAGGCCTTGTGCTTGCTAAAGATCAGGTCAAACTGCACCTGCGTAATCAGTATATGATAAATGATACAATTTTTAGATGTGATTAGATATAATTATAGTTTAAAGAACATGAGGAACAATGTTAGGGGGCTAGGGGGGATCACGAGAAATCCATGCTTGGGTAAAAACAATGCTTACAATAGAACAATGTAAGTTTAATAATTAATATGTAAGTTGTATAATGATAGTGTATAAAACATGTTCAACTCAAAACCAAATCGGGTCAGATTTGGGTATGTGTACCCCTGACACCCAGAGTTCTTAAATAAAGCACCTTCATATAATCATTCTGTGATTATGTGTGTTCCTGCACTCTAACATTTTGGTGACCCAGATGGGACCTTGTGAGTGCTGCTGAGTGAGCTCATGACCCGATCACGCTCTACCCGACACCGAGGGATTCTCGGGGAGCCCATCAGACGCGACCATCTCTGCTGCTCTCAACATCCCTGGGAGAGGAAGATAAGGTGATTTACTTTGGTTTGGGTGCCTGCAAATAAGACGCAGTGAAAGCTGTGCTTCGTTGGGCTAAAGGAATTCCTGTCGGTATTGCCTAGGCGTCGTCTCTCAGACGACTGCGAAAGCGTCGCAGGTTCAGCATTTGTGGTGTATTGTAGTTGTAATATGGAGAAGCTTAAAGGGGTTTTGGGTAGCAATGCTGCAATACCAGGTACTTTTCCTTTGGGGTGCTTATTAGCACATTAGAAACAAGGTAACTTCGGGGAAGAATTACATAACACTAAGTTAATTTCAGTGAGATCTCCCTACAGAAAAAGACCCCAGAGACCCTGTCTCGTCCATTCTTAGCTATAACCCCCCTCTTCTCTCTCTCTTTACTGTGTTTTCTTTATCTCTCTCTCTCTCTCTCTCCTCTATCACATAACCCTTGTTGTTGGCACTAAAATAAAGGTACATTATTGTTGCTATGATTTAAACTGAAATCCCTTTGTGTCCTTTTGCACTCTGCGATCTAACGAACCTCTCATGAGTCCCACTCGCGTTAGCGAATCATGAAATCTAAATTGGAATCACAGACAGGATTTCTGACAGACAGAAGGGGCTGCAGGTTTCTTGTGCAGTCTGTATTAGGGGAAAGATGTTTTGCCCCAGATGCACCTAGCCTGACACTCCCAAAAGAGTGAGCGGTGTCTAGAAAGCAAGGGGGGGGCGACTCGAATTTCCCGCAAACTGCACATGCCGAGGTGAAAAGCACCCCACACTCACTTGAGGGCTCTGTCTGCAGAATCTCGCAAAAGATCTCTTAGTGCAAAAGGGCGGGACTGTTTTTATTGTTGTGTGCATGAATTTTGACTGCTTGGTGTAGTGAAGAGACACCCAGAATTTTAAACTGAAGGAGTGCCTCCCAAGCAGATTTGGTCTTTTTACCCATACAGGGAAGCAAAAAGTTGTGTGTGTGTGTGTATATAATTTAAGTTTATACCTTCCTGTAGTGGTTTTCCCTTTGTAAAAATGACTGAAATCGGCAGTGCAGAAGTTAAAGCTGCATTTTATGCATGTTATGCTCTGTTAGCAAAACACAATGCCAGACCTTCTCCGGGAAGGGAAAAGTTGGTGCTTAATAATTGGTTTAATTTGGAAAATGTGATTGATAGTGTGGTTTTTTTATAACATGAAACAAAATTGAAACTGGACAAAAATAAAACTATACTCTGCTCAGTTTTGGGAGCTTGTCTTACAGCAGCTATAGAAACTCACTTTAAGTGAAGAAGTGAGGAAAGAACTACAATAGACTTTCTCCAAAAACTAGTTAAAATTTTTCAAAAACAACTGAATGAAAAAAGGAGTAAGATCAATCTGTTGAGAGCAGCCTTCCGTGATAAAAATTCAAGAAAATGCTGACTTGCTAAAAGACACAAGAGAGGGAAACCCCTCTCATTAATCACTTTTACCCTCAAAAGGAGCTAATTTGGATAAAATTGTGGGGAACACTGGTGTCCCAGTTTGAAACCTCTAATTAAAACAGAATATAATTATATCAATGATAAGGATCTTGATCCGCATATAACCACTAAAAAGAAAAAAAATAAGAAAAAAAAAAAAAGAAAAAGGGAGTACAGGTGTTGCTGCTGGAGATGAATAGATCACCCGGACACAGCTTGAGGTGTGGTGAAAGGAAGAGAGAGCTTTATTTCTTCTCCCAGAATTTATAGGTTTCTGACCATGGCCAGGGATTGGATTGTCAGGATAACACTTTTCCAACCGCACTGGCCGTGAGAGATGTCCATCAAAAGATGTGTATCAGAAAGTATGTACACATATCTATGTTTACAGTTACTGTCCTGGGAAAGTCTTTAGAGAACTATGTCAGCAAGCTCAGAAGCTGAGTTTTCAGGGTGACATCTCACCCTTTTTGGTTTTAACAAAAATAAAAAGAAGAGAAAACTGAACAAAGAAGCTAGCAACATTCTAAACAATCAGAAGGAAAATAATAGGAAAATAAACAATGCTCCATACAATCAGAAGGCTGTCATTTCAGGGTGATATCTCACCCTTTTGTTATTAAAAAAAAAACCAAAAAAAAATAATGGTGAAAACATCAACATCTGCTCTTGGATGGCTCTCAATTTGGTCACGGAGGCAGAATCCATAGCCAAATTGAAAGGTGCCTGGGAAAACTTCTGAAATGCTATGACAGCAGCCCTTAATTCCACCAATTGGGCTGATCCAGCCTCATGACTCTCCAAAACCTGCCACTCAGATCCATCCTTCCAGGTAGCATTGGCCTTTCCAGTCCTCCACAAACGGTCAGTAAAGACAGTGGGTCCTTTCACAGGCCCCTGACTATGTTTGGGCCACAAAGAAAGGTCAATGAAATTTGCCACTTTCTGTGGCTGATGGGGCAGGAAAAACCCCTTCTAAGACATGCAAGGGATTGGACCACTCATCATTTCAGTGGCCAATGATACCTGTGGAATGCAAATCCGGAGTGGTAATGAAAAACAGCGACATCAGTGGAAATATCAATGCAATAAACTGACGAGCAGGAACTGCTCGCGGAACATCCTCCAGCACCTACTGTGCCTCTGGGGTCAGTGTTGGAGGTGACTGTAAATCAGAGTCCCCCTTTAACAGGCCAAATAAGGGAGACAGTTGTGTTGTGGTCAGTCCCAAATAGGAACGCAACCATGTAAAAATTCACCCTTATCTGGACATCATTCATTCAGTGTCTGCACTGAATGCAAAAAATTGCACCTCCTGATGCAGGACTGTTCATCCCAAAAATTATTTTGACCCTAAAATAATTTCAGGGAGGTTGTTTCTGGAGTCACTTGCAGCCCAATGAGAAGGCAAAGCAGGGAACAGCTGAGGTTGTATCCGCTGCAATTCATCCTGGATGGGTACAGCCACCAGGATGTCATCCATATAAGGATAGAGACGAGCAACAGGAAACTGCTCGCAAACTCCAGAGAGGGCTAGAGCCCCATATCATTGGCAAATGCCGGAAAATTTTCGCATGCCTTGCGGCAAAATCTCCATTGATATCTCTGTGTGGGCTCAGCATTAATGATAGCTGGATCCAGAAAGGCAAATTTTGGTCTGTCATCGGGATGCAAAGGAATTGTAAAGAAACAATCCTTCAGAACCACAATGAAGACTAGCCAATCAGTGGGAAGAATGGCGTGTGATGGCATGCTAAACTGCAATGTCCCCATGCTTTCCATCACAGCATTAATTTTCAGGAGGTCTTATAGCAACCTCCATTTCCCTGATCTCTTCTTGATACAGAAGACAGGAGTGTCCCATGGACTGGTCAAAGGCTCAAGATCACCCTGATCTAACTCTTCCTGCACCAATTCACGGAGGGTGACTAATGTATCATGAGAGAGGACAACAGAGTCTGCTAAACAAAGAGTCAATCTCAATTTCTCCTTAACGTTGAATGTGTCAGCATGGGGTCCAAGAGTCACTCCGGGGTGTTGGGGGTTAGGTGTCCTTTTTTTTGTTCTGGTTTGCCCATGGAATTTTTACCCATTAGTTGCGGGGACAACCTAACTGAGGGTACTTAGTGGGTGCTCGACAAAAGACAAAGAGTGGCCGGGCCCAGGGGGGGGAAGGGGGCAGAAAAGGAGGGTGGGGACAGTTTTTGGCTGGCTTTCTTCGGCTTCGGGGAAAGACATTTTTTTTCCTGGGTCGCAGAGCTGCTGCGGTAGAGAGAAGGGAATTTCGCCATCACCCAGATGGAGCTGCTGCTGCTTCTTCTTCTTCCCTCTTCGTTGGTTGGCCTGGCACCCCCTGTCCTGCCGGGACGTGTGGCAGTGTCAGGCACCGCCGCGGAGCTGCTGATACACCTCATCCACCAGCCCAGGATCTCAGCTCATTCCTGCTGTTCCAGCCGACTGTTCCTCAGAGCCCCGCAGGAGCACCGGGACTGACTGCCCGAGGGGGTTTGTGAAAACAAAGCCTCTCCTCCATCCCGTCTCAGCCGAAAAAGCTGTCACGGGGCCCCTGGTTCTGTTTTCTTGTTAATGCTGTAAGTTATTGTTGTTTGTTTGTCTGGTTATACTAGTAAAGAACTGTTATTCCTATCCCCAGATCTCTGCCTGAAACCCCTGCTTTCCCTAGCAGACACTTGTCTTCTAGAACCAAGAGAGGGGGCCAGTTGACAAACCTGACAATCGTGATGTTCACGCCAGTGTCAAGAAGCCTGCGGATGTTAACCTCAGACGGTGTCTCACCAAGGATGGACAGTGTTGTGAATTCATGTTGTAAATATTGGCTTTTCACAATTATTCTGATAAATATATATTATATGCTTTCACTATATTCTTTTCTCTCTTAGCAAGTTATAGGCTTAGATAGGAATTCTGAATGGTAAGGATATGTTTCATCCGGACAAGGCAAGACAATGGGAGGATCAAGCTGTGGAAAACAGGCTGTTATCAGCAGCAGGAAATGGAGAGCAAGCTGTTATCAAAAAAGAAGAAAAAAAACCGGCACCAGGACGTGGGCAGGGGGGAAAGATAAGCTCAGCTGCCCTCAGAAGAAGGATGAGGGGCCCAGACCCTTATCAACAACTGACCATCTGCAGAAAAAAGGAAACCAGACTCCAAAAGAATGCTGACCAGCTAGAATAATGATGACCAGCAAAAAAATTATGCTGACCAGCAGAAAATGAGACTGTGCAAGAGCATGATCCAAGAAGGCAGAACCAGGGAGGGGACATGCTTGAATATGCATTAACCCCTCACAGCAAGGATGGGATAAACAGGGGTATCCCTAAGATACCAGGTGTGCTCTTGGCAGCGCGCCAAGGCACCCGGCCGTAACGCTTTGCTTTACTTTATGTCTCTTATTGTCTTTATTAAACTTTTTAAAATTTACAGGAGTGAACTTCGTTTTTCACAACAGGGTGCAGACTCATTCAGGACAATCCTTGGCTGTCAGAACAGCAGTCCATTGAACCCAGGGAGGTCCAGGGAACGCGAAGCCACCATTTCCCCGCAGCTGGTTCTCAGCTCTGCGAACACAAGACTCAAAAGGCACAAGGTGAGCAAATCCAGCCCCCGCAGGGATAGGAACAGGAGGGGTGAGTATGGAACCCATGGTAGAAATGCGCCCCAGGAAATCTGAATCAATGTCCCCTAGGTGAACAATGATGCTTTGAGCAGTGGTATTCGAACACCCCACAAGAAGAGCACTCAGGCCCTCACCCACTAGGCCAAAAGCATCCTGAAGCACATGGAATGCCTGATACCCATCCGGAGGTGTGGCCTCGCCTGCTACGTTCTGTCTCACAAAGTCCCCTGAGACAGGGCCAGGCACCTGGCCGGAAGACACCACAACAGTGCCCAGTGCCACAGCCACCATAACACCAGCAGAACCAGAGGAGCCATCCACACCCTCTAAGGGGCTGTGTTCAGAATGACAGCCAGCTACCTCGTCAACCTTAGCCCTCACCGCCTCCCAAAATCGTGCCTGATCCCGCGGCCGCACAGTTGTCTGGCAGGGGGTCAAAGTCCACAGGCCAGCCGAAGAAGCTCCAGCAGCCTGGGCCCCCTTGCCCTTGCGGGCCACTGGCTTCCCCCCCGTGGCATCACCGCCTGAGCCAAGAGTAAACAAGGCAGCACCCCGATCCGCCACGGCCGTCTCAGCTGTAGGAGATGGCAGGGGCATCCCCTCTCCAGCTGCAGGCTCAAGTGACGCCCAGGAACCTGAAACAAGGCGGGGTGGAACCAGTTCGGCGCGGCCCGCCCCCAGCACAGCGGGGACCAAGGCGCAGGTAGAGGCACAGCCCGTGGAGCCGTGGCACCGTCCCGCTCCGCTGCCAGGGGGTGTCCCGGGCTCGCAGGAGGGGAAACCTGCACCATGGAGAAGGCAGAAGCCAGCCTGGCGTCGGCGTCACTTGCAGCACAGGTCCCCATGCCCCACGAATCCAGCGCAGGAGGAGCAGAGTTAGAAATTGCCCCTAACAGCATCTCCTCGGGGGCTCAAAACCCAAGAACTGGCGCTGGCCGCTCCGCGCAGAGCGGCGCAGGCACCCTCTTCATTGGACCAGGGTGCGCATGCATGGCTGCCGGCGCGAAGCCCGGGCCCGTCCAACCCCCCACCGTGGGGTATGGCACAGCCCATCTGCAACGGGGACAGGGGGCCGTCCCCGACACCCCCCCCCCCACCAGGGGCAGTGCCACCTCCCGTTAAGGCAGCTGCCTGTCGGCCTGAGCTGGGAAGGCACATAAAGGTGGTGACCCCGCCCAGGCTTACTCCACCGGTGTCACGCCCACCAGCTCTACTGTGCTCCCGACAGATCACTGGCTGGAACCCAACTTGACGGGGGCCCCGGCAACCCCAGGGGACCTGACCTCGGACCTGAGAGACATCTGTACCCTGGCTCTGCATCACGGGGGGAGAGTGAGAGCTGGAGTCTGAAGCATCCCTCTCATCCAAGTCAGAGAAAGCGGCTACCGACCCGGCAGAAGAGGACGAGCAGCTGTTCAGAGCGCAGTCACACTGTCGCCAGATCAGCAGAAGCTGGGCCAGGTGGGGATCATATGCTACAGATATCGCCCGGATCAGGGAATTGCCTAATGCATCCCAAGCCATCTTTGAAAAACCACCTCAACCACAGGAAAAAAACCTTCAGCTCTCCCATAAGCATACAACCGCTGAAAATCAATCCATTTCTGATCAAAAACAGCTCTCCAAACCCCCACAACCAGAGCTTCCGTAGGAGAAAACCCAAAGGCAGCCATGGTCCCAGGGCGGGACATTACCCTGCAACCGTCACCTGCGATACACGTCGCGATCACCAGATATCACTGTTTGACACGAAATGATTCACATGGACGCAGCTCGAGGTGTGGTGAAAGAAGAAGAAAGGTTTATTTGTTCTTTCAGTATTTATAGGTTTTTGACCACGACCAGGGATTGGATAGTCAGGTTACCATCTTCCCAACCGCACTGGCCGTGAGAGACATCCATCAAAAGGCATATCTTTAATGGAATGTATAAACACCTATGTTTATAGTTACTTTCCTGGGAAAGTGGCTAGAAATTATGAAAACAATATCAAAAGGTCTGATTCTCAGGGCAGCACTGGTGGGTCACAGGTGTGAGCTTCCAGTGTTTTTCCGGGTTTTCAGTCCAGAGCAGGGCCAATCAGTTCCAAGAAAAAGAAAAGCCACAGTCCGGTGAACTTCTCTGCCTCAGCTAGCTAAAGGTGAAACCCATCCTGTTAATCCCATTGTCCAAGAAATTCATTGACTCAACCTGGGTTGTTCTCCACCTTTATGTCCTTTACTTGTTCCTTCATGTCCTGGTTTAGGGCAAATTTGGGAGAAAACCTCCAGTCCTCCAGTGGGCCCCCCCCCCCCCCCCCCCCGGAAGCAAACCCACGTGGCGTCTTTCTCCCACCCCCCAACCGGTTTGGGAAGAGATTTCTCTGAGAGAAGTGGAAAAAACCTGTTTATTTAACAGGCACAGCACTACCCAGCACAAGAATGAACAATATCAAGTTACAAAACCTCTCGCCACCCTGAAGAGATGACAAACTTCAGAGGGTCTCTTTCCTGTGGGTGTTCGCTCTGTTTTTAATCCCTCTGGTGCTAGAAAATGCCACTTCTCAGGCTGGGCTCCCGGTAGTCCAAGGGCGCAAGCTCCCGGTGTTCCCCTGAGACCCCAGTCCAGAGCAGGTTTGATCCGTTCAAGGAAAGGGAAAGAAAACAATCCAGGAAGACCTTTCTGCTCCGGCTAGCTGGAAAGCCAAGGCAATCTGTGTCTTGTTGTCTGTCTGTGCTGTAGTCAAAACCCCGTCCAGGATGCGGGGGGAGCAAGTACAGTCTCTGATAACAGACTCGGTGCTTCTTTTCCACTCACTTTTACTCTTAGATGAAATTTTAAGAATACAAAACCTGTGTCTGGGTTAGGCGGACAAATGGGGATACAATTTAACATCATAATCAACCCAGGACATTCCACCCCTTATCCCCATATCATCGACTTACTGCCAAAACTAACATATTCTAACTCTGCACACATATACATACATAAAAACTTCCCCTCCGTTCCACCCAAAAAATGCAAGCAATATATCCATCATGCCCCTGTCACGTCCCACACCAAGCTACTGAATCCAGGCCCCATGCTGGAGAGCTGCAGGATTCCCCACTCTTTCATTTTACTCACTCAAAACACCATCTTTCACTTGCTCATACCTTCAATACTTACACATTTCCTTCTATTTCATGCCTTCATGGTTTAATGTACAGACAATGGCAGTAGCCTTTTACCCAATGATCAGGTCTCCCTGAGATACGCATCGTGTTGTTCCATCTCTCTGCATTATCTACCATGTACAACCTGGTCCTTGAGCAAAGACAACCCCAAGAATGGGTTTGTCTGTACTCAAGATAAAATTGACCCAAACTGTCTTCCCTAACAGACCTCTGACGTGTGCCACTGGGACTTTGTCTCCATCTACTACATGCAAAGACTGAGACTGGGCAGGACCTGCTCGGTTGGTGGAACCTCTGGTGTTGACTAACTAGGTGGCCTTTGCTAGATGTTACTCCCAGTTTTTAAAAGATCCTCCACCCAGTGCCTTTAACGTGTTTTTTAACATTCCATTGTACCTCTCTACTTTCCCAGCAGCAGGTGCATGGTAGGGGATATGGTACACCCACTCAATGCCATGTTCCTTAGCCCAGGTGTTTATAAGGCTGTTCTTGAAATGAGTCCCATTGTCTGACTCAATCCTCTCAGGGGTACCATGCCTCCAAAGGACCTGCTTTTCAAGTCCCAGGATGGTGTTACGGGCTGTAGCATGAGGCACAGGGTAGGTTTCCAACCATCCAGTGGTGGCTTCTACCATCGTGAGCACGTAGGGTTTGCCTTGGCGGGTTTGGGGCAGTGTGATGTAGTCAATCTGCCAGACCTCGCCATACTTGTATCTGGACCACCACCCACCGTACCAGAGGGGCTTCAACCGCTTGGCCTGTTTGATCGCAGCACACGTCTCACAGTCATGAATAACCTGAGAAATACTGTCCATGGTTAAATCCACCCCTCGGTCTCGTGCCCACTTATAGGTGGCATCTCTACCCTCATCACCTGAGGCATCATGAGCCCATCGAGCTAGGAACAACTCTCACTTATGTTCCTAATCCAAATCTATTTTTGACATTTGAATCTTTGCAGCCTGATCTACCTGCTTATTATGTTGGTGTTCCTCATTAGCTCTGTTCTTGGGGACATGGGCATCTACGTGATGGACTTTCACTGGTAGTCTCCCTACCCTGCTAGCAATATCTTTCCACTCTTTAGCAGCCCAAATTGGTTTTCCTCTACGCTGCCAATTAGCCTCTTTCCACCTCTCCAACCATCTCCACAGAGCATTGGCCACCATCCATGAATCCGTGTAGAGGTAGAACTTTGGCCACTTCTCTCTTTCAGCAATATCCAAAGCCAGTTGAACAGCTTTGAGTTCCACAAGTTGACTTGATCCACTCTCTCCTTCAGTGGCCTCTGTGGCCTGTCGTGTGGGGCTCCCTACGGCTGCTTTTCAGTTCCGGTTCATCCTTATGATGTGACAGGAACCATCAGTGAAAAGAGCATAACGTGTTTCTTCTGCTGGCAGCTGGTGGAGCTTCTTCAGCCCTTGTCACTTCTTCTTGTTCTTCATCTATGAGACCAAAATTTTCACCTTCAGGCTAGTTTGTAATTATTTCCAAAATCCCAGGGCGATTCAGTTTACCAATACGGGCATGCTGTGTGATAAGAGCAATCCACTTGCTCCATGTGGCACTGGTTGCATGATGGGTGGAAGGAACCTTTCCTTTGAACATCCATCCTAACACCGGTAGTCGGGGTGCCAGGAGGAGTTGTGCTTCAGTGCCAATCACCTCTGAGGCAGCTTGGACTCCTTCATAGGCTGCTAAAATTTCTTTTTCTGTTGGGGTGTAGTAGGCTTCAGATCCTCTGTAGCTTCGACTCCAAAATCCTAATGGTCGGCTTCGAGTCGCACCAGACACCTTCTGCCAAAGGCTCCAGGACAAGCCATTGTTCCCGGCTGCAGAGTAGAGCGCATTCTTCACATCTGGCCCTGTCCTGACTGGGCCAAGGGCTACTGCATGAGCAATCTCCTGCTTGATCTGAGCAAAGGCTTGTTGCTGCTCAGGGCCCCAGCGGAAATTATTCTTTTTCCAAGTGACCAGGTAAAGAGGGCTCACAATCTGACTGTATTAAGGAATATGCATTCTCCAAAAGCCTATGGTACCTAAGAAAAATAAATGAATAAGAATTTTTTAGGAAAAGTTACATTACCGGCCAGCCGTGGCTTACTGGATCCAATAATTTGGATAAATAGGCTATTTGCCTTTTCCCCCCCATTCGTGGACTAAAACCCCGTGAACTACTCCATTTTTCTCATTCACATATAAATGAAAGTGTTTTTCTAAAGAGGGTAGGCTCAGGGCTGGTACTGAGGCTAGTTTCAACTTCAGTTTTTCTAATTTGTCATCATCCTTGGTCCATTTTATATTGTCTCCCCCTGTCAATTTCTCATACAAAAATTTTACTTCTTCTGTGTATCCTTCAATCCATAATCTGCAATATCCCAATAGTCCTAGCAGTCTCCTAACTTCTTTCTTTCAAGAAGAAGGAGGAAGGGTTAAGATCCTTTCAATTCTTTCAGGATTTAGTTTCTTGCTACCTTTGCTTATCAGATGACCGAGATATTTTACTTCTGATTCCACAAACTGTAATTTTCCTTTTGATACTCTTAGTCCCTTTTCTCCAAGAAAATTCAAATGCTTTAATGTAGCTTCTCTAACTTCAGCTTCAATTTTTCCTGATATTAGGAGATCATCCACATATTGGATTATTTGTATTTCTATAGGAGTAAGGAAAATTGTTAGTATTTCTTTTAAGGCTTTCCCAAATATATTCGCCGACTCTGTGAATCCCTGTGGTAATTTTGTCCATCTTAATTGCTGCTTTCTCCCAGTATTTGGATGTTCTCATTCAAAGGCAAAAATACCTCGGCTTTCTTTTGCTAGTGGGCAGGCTCAGAAAACATCTTTAAGATCTACCACACTAAACCACTGATGTTGAGGTGGGACTTTGCTTAAAAGAGCATAAGGATTAGGAACTACAGGGTAACGGGATCCCCAGTGCAGAAGGAGTGGGGACCAAACTTGGCAGTGAAGCCGGGGTCATCACAACAGGAGTAATAAAGTCCGGCTGTGAAGCCGGGGTAGCCACAGCAGGTGAGGCAGAAGCCAGTGGGGACACCCAGCTCACCCACCGGTTCGAATGGGGGGGCAGGGGTTCTTGGGAAGGGTGGAATTCCTGACATGAGTGGGGGCGGGGGAATACCCAGCGCCATTGGAGGTTGGGGGCATTCCCGGCGGCAGGGGGATCTCTGGTGCCGGCAGAGGCGGGAGGGTTCCTTGTGCTAGCAGCGGCGGTAAGATATCGAGAGGATCCCGTCCTGTTCTTTTTTCTGTTTTCTCCACCTCTGGGGTTTTTGATGTTTTAAAAACTCTGGCTCCCAAACATCCTGTGTCTCCTGTCCAGCAAGAGGTATATTCTCTTTCTTCTGAATCAAATGATTCTTTTGAATTCACAAATATATTCAAAGCCTGGCAAATCCAAGACTCAAAAGACCTGTATTTTGGACAGTAAATATGATCAAGTCTAATTTCCTTTTTTACCCACTCCATGCAAAATTGGATCATTTTTACTTTGTCTTTCCCCTTTGTATATGGATCTGCATCCCAATTTGCTAGTTTGATCCTCAAGGGACTATCTTGAAGTATATCCTCTGGTATTTTATTAATTCTTTTTTCTCTTGAGACCAGCTTACTGGTTCTCTGTCTTATTTTTCCAAGAGTTCTCTGTTTCAGCCTACTCCTTTAAACACTGATTTACTCCTTTAAAGCAACATTTGTACTCCTTTAAAATACCAATTTCACTCCTTTAAAACAACAGTTTACTTCTATAAAATGACAACCACCCTTCAGAGCATAAAAAAAAATCTTTCTTTCAATGATCTTGTTACGATCCACCTTCCTCCAAGGATAAAATTATACTTCAAATAGCACGATCTCTCATTCACACATTCATTCTCATTTCTTTAATTTTTCTTACTCATTCTTACCCACACCAAGACAATACAATAATAAGGGTACCTTTATTTCTTAATGTTGCTGGCCAGCCCTCAGATTTCTTGGGTATTGTGTTCCACACTTCCCATGTTTTTTTGAGTTTCACCCCCTCATTCTGGCAAATTTCCTGGGGATCTTTACCCCTTTTGTCCCGTCTCCTAGTAGATTGGTCTAGGAGAACTCCCTGCTTTTTCCCTTCAAGGGGCCTAGCCCCTCCCTGAGACCCAGACCCAATGCCCGGGGGGATTCTTTCACTCTTTTTTCTTTTGCTTCATCCATTTTCCTTCCATATTTCTCACGAAAAATCAGAAACGCAGTATTATGGACCACCACTTACATCTTGCAGGTCTAGGATAACCAGCTTGTGTCTCATTCACACACTTTCATCCCCCTGTATCCACCCCCCTGAACAGTACTTACCAATTCCTGTCCAGGTCCCGAATGATCATGGGGTTTGAAAGAGCACTTTGTTTTTTGGTTTTTTTTTTTCTTTGCTTTACTTGTCTCTTTTTTATCCTCCCGGTGTTGCTCTGCTACCACCAATGATGCCAAAAAAGCCAAAGCGGATTATCCAAGCCGGCAGGGGGGCACCTTCCCCTGCTTGGGATCTCCTGGTTTCTCAGGGAGAGGTGCTTCATTCGAGACAAGCCCCAAACTGTGAAAAATGAAGTTCACTCTCCTGTTAAATTTTGAAAAGTTTAATAAAGACAATAAGAGACAGAAAATAAAGCAAAGAGTAATGGCCGGGTGCCTTGGCGCTCTGCCAAGAGCACAACTGTTGTCTTTGGAACACTCCTTTTACCTCATTCTGCTGTAGGGGTTTAATGCATATTCAAACTTTTCCAAGAAGTATTTTGCATGGCCACTCCTTGGGTCTTCCTTTTTAGAGCATGAGCTTTAGGGGTTTAATTTCTTTTTATCATCTTTTATTTAGGCCGGGATTCTTTCTTCTACAGGTGGTCAGCATTGATAGAAACCTGGGCCGCATCATCTGTTCATTGGATGTTATCTTGGTTTGTACAGGCATGACCTAACCCTAACTTCCAAAATTCTTCTTGACCTATGCCTAAAAAACTTTTTAGCTACTAGCAGGAAAAAAAAAAAGAAAAAGACATAGCAAAAGCTATTCTAACATATAACATTCATCTTAATACTTGCGAAAAGCCAATATCACAATATGTATTTATAACACTGTTTTTAGCTGATTGGATAATTTATGAATTTAATCCCCTGTATTAGGGATCAGAGAAGAACATCCAATGGAAGAAGAACAGCAACTCCATCATCATCACCAACTGCTTCTGTGGCCCAGGACAACAAGGACAACAGAACTCCACGCTGAGAAGCTCCGGAATGTTTTTTGCATTTAGCAATTTAGCATCCACACTTAACATTTTCTTTTTTTAGTGACAGCTAACGTCAGTTTGGCAGGCAGGCGAATGCCGGCCACATTCCTCTTGCAGTCCAAAAGCTTAGCACTAAAACCAGCATCTAAGCAGCTTCATTCTTTGCCTTTTCACAGCGCTCGCCCTTTCACTCGCCCAGACGTGAATCGGCTTCTTCTTGCCCACATCGTTCGTCGTGCCGGCTGCCGAGGGCTCCACAGCGCTGCTTCTGCCGAAAGACGCTCACTTCATGTGCTGACTATCTCAGAGCTCCGGAGCCCTGGCTTTTATGCCTCTTCGTCTGAATCCAAGCAGAAATCTTTCGCACTGCGTCTAAGCAAGGAGAAACTGTACCAGGATGAGAGATTTCTCAGGAGCTTGCCCTTGCCACCTGTGCGAACACTGATTTGCAGCACATTCAAGTAGTACAGCTTTTTCTTGCCTAACTTGCACACAGCAGTCCAATGGCTTTGTGCCTTGTCATCTCAAAGCAGCAGCAAGTACATTCGAGCTTGACAAGCACAGCAAAATGGACCCGAAGAAAACATTTTTTTGGTGTGCCCATGTCGTTGCCCAGCTTGTGGTGCTGTGTTGAAAGCCTTGGCCACAGGAGGAAGACTGCAGCAAACATGATTCCTCCTGGCCTCCTTCGTTACGCGAGTGTTGCACGAAGGAGCTGTATAGTGTGAAGCAAAAAATAGTGCCATTGCAGCTCGAGTGGAGGAAGAAAGTACAGAAGGGGTACTGGCTATGTGCAGTACATGCTTTGAAAAGAGGCAAAGCTGAACGTCAACTGTGATCAAGTGGCAGGTCGACAGGCAGATGCAAGAGAGCAGTGTGGAGAACTGCAAAATGCAGCAACATCTTCTTCGCAATCCGACATAGCTGGGAACTCTCTTTGCTGCTTGAAAAAGGGATGCAAAAAAAAAAAAAAGGCACAACATAAAATATAGTGCAGATGAGCGCTTTCTTAAGCATTTTATGTGGCAGGCATCTGCCGACAACGAAGCAGTTGCCCTGCATCCCAAAGCCTAAAAGAAAGTCCAAGAGTTCCCGCAGAGAGCTCTTTTGTACTTTGCCTTTTCACAGAGTTCATCCTTTCACACTCCCGGACGCCCACCGGCGTCTTCCGGCACACATCGTTCGTTCTGCCGGTTGCCAAGCGCTCCGGATAGCAGCTTCTGCCAATAGACCCTCACCTCTTAGAGTTACCTTCTCCGAGCACCGGAGTCCCAGCTTCTGCCTTTCCTGGTCTTAATGCAAGTGGAAAGCTTCTCCTCTCTGTGTTGTGAGGAGAACGTGTGCCAGCACAACATATATTTGTGGAGCTTACCCCTGCAACTTACACAACCACAGATTTGCAGCACTCTCTTCCACCGTTGGTGTGGCAGGCTTCTATGCCCCGCAAGGTATTTCTCTGCATCTCAGAGCCTAAGGGAAAGTACAAGAGTTTCCTCAGAGAGCAGCAACAGCAGTAGGTAGCAGCACAAGGAAGCCGTGCCTGAACTTCTTCCAGACAACAGCTCCCACCTATTCAGCAAGCGGGAGAGAGGCAGCTACGTTTCTCTTGCAGTCTGAAAGCTTCACTCACAAGCTGGCTGCTAAGCCCCTTCCTTATTGGCCTTTCTGCAGTGCTCTTGCTTTCTAGCGCCCAGACGAGAACCGGTGTCTTCCCTCACACATCGTTCGTTGTGCATGCTCAAATTCCCCAAAATGTCTCCACAAATCTCTGTAATCACCCCCAAAACACTAAAAATCACCAGAAAATCCCCCCCAAAATTTGTTTGGCCCCCTCAAAAAAAGCACCAAAATGGCCCCCAAAACATTCAAATCACCCCAAAATCCACCAAAAACCCACAAATTCATCCCAAAATCCCCAAATCCCCCCAAGATCCTTGAAAATCACCAAAAGAATCACTCCAAAAAGGCCCCTATATCTACAAAATCACCCAAAATCTCAAAAAAATTAGCTTTGGCACCACCGAAACACTTCAAAACAGAAAAAAAAAAAAAAAAGGAAAAAATCCGAAATCACCCTAAAATCCCCCAAAATCAACCCCTAAAATCTGCTTAAGCATGCCCAAAATAAACCAAAATGGCCTTAAAAATTGCCCAAAAATCACTCTAAAAGTCATTTAATAGTTGCCCCAAAATACCCCCTAAATTTGCTTTGGCATTCCAAAACCCCCAAAATTGCCCCAAAAACCTCCCAAAATTGTCCCATAATTCACCCTGAAACACCTCAAAATCTCCCCAAAATCACCCTAAAATCCACTTTGGCACCACAAAAATAAAAAAAAAATCCCCCCAATAAAAGGCTCAGAGTTCCTCAAAATTACCCTTCAACCACCTAAAATCACTTGAAATCACCCCAAAATTGGCTTGAGCACCTCCTAAAACCCTACAAATATGCATCAAAACCTCCCAAATCTCCCCAAATACTGCTCCAAAAGAGCCACATAAACCCCTGAAATCACACAAAATAAGCTTCAACACCCCCAAAAAACCACCAAATCACACCAGTAATTAACCTAAAATTGCCCTTTAAACCCCCCAGGTCATCCGCAAAAGCCCCAAAATCACCCATGAGGCCCCTATTTGTCAATCCCCTATTTGGATCCACGAGATTCCAGGTTGTCACAATGGTCTGATGAGTTCCATCAGGCTCTGCTGTGTCATTGATATGGAGATGATTTTTTGCATTTTCTTTTCTATACCTTTCATAGAACTTTTATGTATCCTCAGTACTCTTAGCATGCATACTTGTAATTCCTTGTCTGATCACTTAGCGTAGTCCTAGTATTCTCTTAGGCTAGGAGACAAAAAATCCTAAAGACCTCCTAGTAGGAGGCCTGAAAACACTATGCTATGTTGGGAAACCAAGGTCCTTTCCAGAGCACATCCTGTAAACTAGAGATTTGGCCCATCTCGGGGGGAATTCCACACACGGGGGAATATCGCGCCATTCATCCAGGCCCCCAATTGCGGCATCTTTGTTAGATACGCTAATTCATAAGGTCTAGAAATTGTACAGATGATCTATCATGTGTGTGCATTCCACCTTGGCCAAGGAGTCCACCAATAAAGATACTTAGTGAAACCAAACTGTGGTTCCACTTCAAACAGCTTACCGTGCCAGGACAGAAATCTTTTGCTGACCTGCCCCCTTGCTTTTTCCTTACAGCTTTTCATTTTCAGAGGGTGTAGTAAAGCATTGAACTTTGCTTCTAAGTTGAGCATAGTGTCATACTACCGGAGTCCCACACGTCCATTTTCTTCTCGCACAAACAAACTGCTTCTCTTAAAACATAATGATGCTACATTATTTCTTGCTCAGCTATGATTTTGGAGGTGTTCTGTGTCCCGCTTACAGCGTGAATCTAAACTGAGAAGTTTCTGGCACACAGATGTGCCAGGACAAAAAGGTTGCTTGGACCTTGCCACGTATATTCAAAAGCATCCTTTCACTCCACAATCAAGTGACAGCTTTCTTCTGCTTTACATCCTGCAAACTTCACACACACACACACGTGCGCGCGCACACACACACACACAAACTGGAGTTAGGTACTTTCTTTCTTAGCTGCACTCACTTATCAGCCACACTGACTTTACCTCTTTTCTCTTGGCCTTGCTGTGCATGGACGTTTCCTCATAAGACACCCATTGTTTTGCCTACCCCTTCCCTGCATTGCCTTGCCTTTCCTTTCCTATTCAACCTTGCATTTCTTTGTCATTCCTGGCCATTCCTTTCCTCTGCCTTCCTAATCCATCCATGTCCTTCCCTTGTCCTTCTGTTATAAATGCAAAGGCAAATTTAGGTTAAATAAAAGAACAGTTTATTATCAAACAATTTTTATAATAAAAATAAACAACGAGGAAAAACCACAATAAAATAAACAGCGCAGCGCTAGGTGGACAGGGGTCTATACCCAAAGGTATAGGTGTTCCCTAATCCACGAAGGAGGGTAGACTGTCCGGGGGTATTTATAGGGATTTTGTGTCCTGAGGCCAAAACTCTGAGCAGTTACTGTTCAACAAAGAGTTTAGATGGCTGGTTGAATGAATTTCCTGGAACAGTGGAACTGAATCAATAGACGACGGGGCAGAGTCCTCTCGTATGTAAAAGTTCTGAGTGCTTCTTGATTGTATCTTCGGTTTGGGCTCTCAGAGTGAAGAATTCAAGTCCGGTGTGGAGTCAACAGATATCTCGGCCTGGCTCCATTCTTTGTTTGGCTTAACCTACTTTTTCTTTCAGGATGATGAACGTCGTCTAGGGTCGTTACCGCTTGAATGGGTAGTTACTGTTGGGTTTGGGGAAATTCTTCGGCTACACTATATTTTATATACTTTTTACATTGTTACAAATCTAGTTACATACTTATTTATTCTTATACGAATTTTTATCCAAGGTTACGTTTATCACACTTCCTACCAATCCAGTGCCTTGCACCACCCTTGCCCCTTTCCAGTTTGTTCAGTTTCCATTCCCCTTTGTCCAGCTCCAATCTTTCATTTCCTTCTCCTTCTAGGACTCTCATTGCGTTGCCTGCCTCTCCTTTATCTTGCCTGGCAAAGCCACTGTAGTTAAACATTTTAACAGAATAATGGCATGATATTTTAGTAAAAGCCTGTCTGCACAAGCCAGCCTTTGGTATAAGCGATGATATTAAAGACAGTGTCCTTGAAACTCTCCTGAAGCAGAGAAAATGAAAAAAAAAACAATAGCATTGTGTATTGGATAAAGAATGTAAACCACATGTATTGACCAATAGTAGCTTGCTAAGCCTGCGGACCCTGTCGGACCTTATAAAAGTGTGCTAAACATAGAAATAAACGATGTTTGTTATACTTCTGTGAAGACTCGGTGAATAGTCTGGCGATTTCTCA
Source organism: Pseudopodoces humilis (assembly GCF_049639895.1). Lineage (NCBI taxonomy): Eukaryota > Metazoa > Chordata > Aves > Passeriformes > Paridae > Pseudopodoces > Pseudopodoces humilis. The sequence continues at coordinate 4,205,714 of NC_142211.1, read as the reverse complement.
GTATCTGGTTCTCCGATCAGGAATCTCTTGCGGGCAGAGCGTATTCGGTGCTAGAGCCGGTGGAGCAGATCCATGCGCAAGAAGACGCTGGTGTGGGTCGGTACTGGGTAGGAGAGCCTGTGTGTGGGGAGAAGTGGAACGGAGGCGGGCCGTTGGGAGAGACTAAGGGTGAAAGATGTGAGGAGGGGTCGCGACCCTCAGCCCACCCACGGCTGCAAAGAATGGATGGGTTTGTGGCAGCACAAACTGCTTCTAAACTTTATTGTTAAACAAAGAAAAGCTGTCAAGGATATGGACTTTGACAAGCTCATTTTATGGGCTAGAGATAATAGGCGCTGGCGCCTATAGGTCCCGCTGCTGCATTTTGCAGCGGAAGAATGGAAAGACATAGGAGATTTGTTGTGGAAGAAAATAATTACAGGGAAAAACGATGACACTCTTTTTCTCAGTCCAACTTGGCAAATTGTAATTAATACCTTAAAAAACAGGAAAGCGAGATATGCTCAGCGTGCAAGTGACATAATTCTACCCGTGTCACAGCAGCAGATGTATTTACCTCCCATTGCTGGGCAAGCATTCCTGTCTATGCCACCCTTGGAGAGAGGGAGGGAGAGTCAGAGAGAAGAAAATAAAGAGAAAGTAGCTCCACAGCAAACGCCGAAACTACGAATAGAATCTGTTCAGCAACGGCAGGATGTGATACATCCTGAAATATTTGCTCCACCTTTGGAGACACTTTTAACACCACAATCTTATTTAAGTTCCAAATTTACTACCCTGGAAGAAGATAAGCCAGATATAGATTTGTTTCCACCAGACACAAGGGGGACATGGGGGAAACATTGGAGTGTTCACAGAGAACAAAGACACTCCCAGGGCAGAGACAGCGCAGAAAAAACTCCAAGGCCACACTGGACACATATCAGCAATTACAGAAACAGTTAAGCAAAAACAGGTGACTCAGCTTAAAAGAGAGACAAAATAGCCAAAAAATTGCTAACTGTATGGTATCTAGTTCAAAATTCATCACTGTATTTAAAAGTTAATAAGTTGCAATGATCACTGTCGTTACCACCTGGCCCTGAGAGACTTTTCATGTAACATCGCCTGTTTTTGTAAAATCGTGCCCTTTTTCCTCTATTTGTGAACAGCAAGAGAAATATTGAGAGAAAGAACTGCATTTGTTAAAGTTAACTTGGTGAGGTTATTTTCTTTCTCTCCATTTTTCCTCTCTGTGGGAGTATGTGGGGGATCACTGAGACTTCACTCAAACCTTTTACAGACAGCAGCAGAGCAGCAGCAGAGCGGGCAGTTCTAAGAAAAGCACCAGGATAATACCGTGTTTGTTAAAATGTCATGATTCATTAGTTTTTTAAATGTTTTTATATATCTTTTAAGAGTTAATTTTGTGTTTTAAGTAATTATGAGTTGGTGCAGTTGTAGTTTTTTTAGAGTTTTACTAGAGAATTTATTGTTATTCTTTGAAAGTTCAAAAACCCCTTTTTAAAAGTGTTTAAGGTGAATATTAACAGAAGTGAAAGTTTTCTTGAAAAAATTAGTTTTAAATCCCAATGTTAAAATATTAAATGATTTATAGTGACTAATGAAACAACCTTCCAATTAATGTTATCTGCAAAAGGTATTTATGGTTTAAAAAATAGCTAGGAGAACTTTACTGTACAAGACAAAGTAAACTTAAGCACATATTATCCATTTGTTTGTTTTTTTCCACAATTTTAATAAGGTAATTTTTATGTGAGTCCTTTTGTTATAAAAAATACGTATAAGGGCATATATATCTATTTGCACTTTGGATTTTAATTAAAAGTTAGAATTGATGTTTTAATAAAGTGTTATAAAAGGTGAATGGCAACTTGCCAAATCCTGTGCTGTTGTGGTTTTTCTCTAGTAATACTGTAGTTTAAAATCCTAACCAACTTAAGCATACACTAGGAAAATTCCTGTTATGAATAAGTATTTTTAGAAACATTTGCAGTAAATGTGAGTTATTCTCAAAGCTAGATGACATGGAATTTGATGTATTTGTTATATATATATAATTTTTAAAGTGAATCCATGTTACTGTTATATTGTGTTCAGAAGTATTTACCAAACTTTCAGTTGATTTTTTGTAATAATAGAGTAAGATTAAGTAATGCTTTTATTTCATATAAATTGTTAATAGAATTAAGCAAATTTGTTTCATTATGTTTAAGTTTGAATGTTTTTAAATTACGTTCTATAACTTCGATATTCTTTTAAAGTTAAGTTTTATTATTTCCTTTTGTCATAATTTATTTTTATCAGGTTTAAATATTGTTTAATTTAAATTGTTATATGTTTTGTTGAAGACAGTTGTTTAATCTGCAAAGTATAGTTATTTTCAGAGAGAGATGAAGATGACTACAACTGAAACAGTTCTGATAGAACATTGATGAACACCTGCTTGTGGATAAAAGTGAATGCAATCTGACACCTTTTATTTCATCGGGAGTTTTATTGTTTGTTGCAATCCATGCAGTTTTTGTTTTTTATATATTTATTATTTTTTCAGTGTTTTCAGAATTCCAAGAAAATATATCATTGCTGAGGGTCAGCTGCCATGGGAGAGGCTTCAGATTAAACCAACTGCAGAATGGTTTAATTGGTCTGGTACCTAAAGTTTCTGATCATTTGCTTTGTACAAATGCATTTCAACAGTTTGCTGTGCTGTAAGCATCTCATAGCTGCTGCTATTGAGAACCTTGTTTTAAAAATTATTAAGAGGCATCTCTCCGGTTTAAAGCCTAAGGCCCTGGCCAAGCCTTGACTTTGAGAATCTTTGCCAACAGATCCAGAGGTTTTCTGCACCAAATCAGTATTTAAGTCACTTTTTGACTTAGCAATTTGACCCTATTAATATGACAGCTGGATCAATTTTGAAGTGGGCTTGGAAAATCATTTCCCGAGGTGGTTATCCAATCCTTCACTAATGGTTTTTTTTGCTTGTTTGCAGACTATGAGATGCTGGTGCAGTGTTTTAGTAGTTAGTGGTAGCTCTATATAACATATGCTGTTAATAATGTTTATTATTTGATTAATTTTTAACTACTATGTGTTTTTATTCATTGTGTATATGGTTTTGTGTTGATATTGATGTGTATGATAGAAGTACATCGCTTTTTTTTTTGTTTTTAAAATCGGGGAGAATTGATGCCCTAAAAGCATTTGATTAGTGTAATATGTGCATTAGAAATATGGAACACAAGAATGAAATATTTACATCAACGATTTAGAAAGATTATATAAACTGAATTTACAATTATGTGTACCACAGCTAATTCAAAATGATTCATTAACTTTAAAGGGAGAAGTGTTTATGTTATGTTGACAGGTTCAAAAAGGTCACCTGTTCATCTGACCAGATGATCTGCCTCTGAAAACATGAGACCCATTGAACCGAGAAGTCACCACAAAATCTTAGTACTCCAAAAAAATCAGAAGTGGATCTGTCAAGACACAGTTGTGTCTAAAAACTACACAGACAGTTCGCCAACAAAAATTTTATTTTGTTATTATGATGTTGTCTCTCTATCAATTTTTTTCAGTTATCTTCAGTTTTAAGATTTAGAAAGATATGAAGAACAACCTGAACATTGACGCCTTCAGTCAGTCACTGATCGGCTGCCAGCTAACGTCGCATGAGCAGCGGATGTTCCAAGACTGAATTGCGTTAAATCATTGTTTGTAAGAAAAATTTTGTAGAAGATCTAAAAGAGTATAAAGATTCCATCGAACTGTATATAAAAGCAAATTGTAATTGTATTTGTCCTGGGTTGATTATGATGTTAAATTTTATCCCCATTCATCCACCTAGCCCAGACAAAAGTTTTGTATTCTTAAAATTTCATCTAAGAGTAAAAGTGAGTGGAAAAGAAGCACCCAGTCTGTTATCAGAGACTGTACTTGCTCCCCCTGCATCCCGGGATGGGGTTTTGACTACAGCACAGAAAGACAACACGGGACAGATCGCCTTGGCTTTCCAGCTAGCCGGAGCAGAGAGGTCTGCCTGGACTGTTTTCTTTCCCTTTTCCTTGAACAGATCAAACCTGCTCTGGACTGGGGACTCAGGGGAACACCGGGAGCTTGCACCCGTAGATTACGGGGAGCCCAGTCTGGGCAGCGGCATTTTCCAGTGCCAGAAGGATTGAGAACAAAGCGAACACCCACAGGAAAGACCCTTTGAATTTTGTCATCTCTTCAGAGCGGCGAGAGGTTTTGTAATTTGATATTGTTTATTCTTGTGCTCGGTAGTGCTGTGCCTGTTAAATAAACAGGTTTTTTCCACTTCTCTCAGAGAAATCTCTTCCCAAACAAGTTAGCGGGTGGGAGGAAGCGGCCACGTGGGTTTGCTTCCTGGAGGGTGGAGCCCATTGGGAGTTTTCTCCCAAATTTGCCCTAAACCAGGACAGTATTTTACCCTTTAAGCAAATTGCTTTCACGCTTAGATTGCATAAATACCAGAGCACGTGTGTTAAAAGTAGTTAGATAATAGTATACGATAAAGAGTTTAGCTTTTGTGATAATTGTTATTTGTAGGTTATTGATAATTTTAGAGAAGATAAAGATGTAAGGTGTAAGTGTTCCCCCTTCAAGAGTTAAAGTGAGCATATTTGAAAGTTTAATTAACTTTAAATCATAGCCGTGATACTGAAAGCATGGTATCATTTGCATGGAACAAACTGCTCATAGTAATCGTGCTGTGTATAGTCCCGACCAACTGTCTGCTTACTAACATCCAAAAGCAACAGAACATAAGTGTCACTGGCACATTTGACAGGCCAAAAATCAATGTGTCTAAGCCTAGCCACACCTGGAGATCCTTTTCAGACCTGTCTCATAAGAGTCCCTGAATAGGATCCTTAAGCATTTAAAAGTTTAGTTAGCAATGAAACAAGATTAAATCAATTGGCAATGTTATGAGAGTGTAATCGCACTGTTGGCTTCGAGTCAAGACAGCTTGAAGCCTGCTGGCAAGTAAAAATTATCAAAGTTATCAATGTTATCATAGGGCCCCCAGAAAAATTAGACTTGTTAGGCTCCACCAATACCTCAGGTGGATGGATAATATTTGAACCCCAGACAAAAAGCCAGTCCAATAAAGTGATGCAACATTGAGCTACAGTTAACCCTATAGTTGATCTTATTACTAACACCAAAAGTAAAAACTTTGATTCATAGTGCAATCTCACAAGACGATTACCAAGGTGATTACCTAGTTCAGTATTCTTAATTTGTGTAGATAAAGCATGAAATGGAATTCCTGCTAGCCCACACAAAGGACCCTGTTACCTTGGGGAACTTACTTTGTTCCATCCAAACTTACACCAATTGTTGAATATAGCTGGTAAAATAAAAAACATCAAACGGTCAAAGCAGAGACTGAATAAATTACAATTTGATGATGTTAGAGACACAGACTTTTAAAGTGGTGGCATAACATAGCTAAGCCTCCTTTTTTTACTCCAGGAGCAGCTGATGATAAAGGCTTGTCAACTGTAAAAAAGCTAACTTGTTAGACCAGAAAGGAATTGAATTTAACATCAACAATGTTAAGTGAACTTTCAGCTGATGTGAGTTGTGTACGCCACACTGTATTGCAAAATCAAAATGCAATTGATCTCTTGCTCTTAGCACAAGGACATAGTTGTGAAGAGTTTGAAGGTATGTGCTCTTTGAACCTTACTGATCGTTCAGTTTCAATTCACAAACAACTGAAACAGCTACAGAATGGGTTACATGCCCTGAAAGAAGATAGTGACCCTATTATAAGTTGGTCAGCTAACAGAGGCTTCAGTGGATGGTTGAAGTCTCTAGTGCTGAAAGGGGAATTAATTTTACTTTTGGCATTAATAGAGATAGTTATTTTAAGCTGTATGTTATCTTGTATCAGTAGAACTGTAAAGCGAATTGCGTAGAAAGCCTGGCTTGTTGAAAAAGAGAAACAGGGAATTGTAGTAAAACATTTTAATATAATAATTGCATGATATTTTAGTAAAAGCCTGTTTGCACAAGCCAGCCTTTGGTATAAGCGATGATATTAAAGATAGTGTCTTTGAAACTCTTCTGAAGGAGCAAGAATGAAAGAAAAACAATAGCCTTTTGTATTGGAGAAAGAATGCAGACAATATGTACTAACCAGTAATAGCTTGCTAAGCCCGCGGACCCTGTCGGACCCTATAAAAGTGTGCTAAATATAGAAATAAACCACGTTCACTATACTTCTGTGAAGACTCAGTGAATAGCCTGGCGGTTTCTTAATAAGCCACCACTTTTCTTGCCTTGCCCTTGAACCTCTCCCTTGTCTTGTATTACCTTGCTCACCCATCCCCCACTTGCTATTCAATACCCCTCTTTTTGTGGAATTTCTTCATCTTGCCTTGCCCTGCCTGCTTCTCCTAGGACTCTCAAAGTTTTCACGTGCCTCAAGTGTTTCAGGAGCATGTGAGGGGAAGCCCAAAGGAGGTCACATGCCAGCACACCCATCTGCCCTCGCAGCTTTCTTCTGGCACCTATCCTTACATGTCTTGAATTTTGGACATAAAGTTCATATTTTACCCTTGGGCTTCAGGACCAGAATAGCAGTTCTTTTGTATACCAAGGAAGGCAGGTAATCCAAGAGTTTTAGGTGAAGATTAGAGCTGGCCCATGCGAGATCAAGGCCAGAGAGAGAAGTCTCTGTTGGCCCCTTTTGTGTACCAGCAGTCTTTGAATGTACCTCTCATTTGTCTTGCCTTGGTGACCCAAAAAATTTCCTTGCCTTGCCCTTCTAACCTTCCCTAGACTTGTACTCCCTTCAATGCCTATGCCCACACTTGACCTGCCTACTGCTTTCCTCCATGACCTTGCCTTGCCTATCCTTTCCTGTTTCTGCCTGGCCTTCCTCTGCCCATCCTTGCTTAGAACTTCTGGGCCTTCTCTCAAGTATACCACCCCATTTGCTTTCCCCACATGGCTCCAACCTTGTGAAATTCTCCCTTGACTTGCCTACAATTGCCTACACTTGGTTTGCATTGCAAAGTGTGGTAGGTAAGGCAAAGCAAAGTAAGGAAGCTCTTTATAGGGCCAGGCAAGGCATACATAAGGAAGCAAGAAAAGCGAGTGTAGACTAGCCACACTACCGAAGGCAAGAAAGATCAAGTGACTCTGGGTGTCTTTCCTTGGCAAGTAAAAGATATAGTGGCAATGTAATAGGGCAGACGTTAAGGTACCATGGGGAGATGTTGTCCAGCAAAATATTTCTGTCCTAGACCCTTCTGTGCAGGAGCCATTGTTGGACATAGTACAAGATATGGCATGTAGTTTGGCTCGGTAATTTCCTGAAGGAGAATGACAATGCTTTCTCATGGGAAGGAGAGCACGTAGCTCCAGTGTTGGAGGTGCAGATCAGAAGCTGTGTCATGTAGCTCAAGGACAACAGCAGCTTCTTGTACTGGCATGTTTGGTCTGGAAACACTGCCTCAATTTTTACAATCATTGAGTCAGTATCCATCTTTGGAAAGTAGACTGCCTCCAGAAACAGTGTTCTGACACCATTGTATGGGATCAGTCACTGGATGTTTTGGATTTTGGAGGAGGGTATGCCATTTCTCTTGAGATGAGGTTCTTGTTCTACTCTTTGGCAAAGAAAGCAAGTTTGGATGGGCAATTTCAGTGGTCTCAGTGAATTTAAAGGTTTTTCCCAATACGCAGTTCTCTGGGTTAGAGCTGTTGAACTGACAGTGGGAATATAGACGCCAAGCTGTTGAGCGTTTTGTCCTTGTAGCTTTAGTGTGTGAGCAGTCCTTCATGCCGTTCTGCTTGGATCCTGACTCTGAGACTTAAAGCTTAAGAGCGTAGAGCTGAGAAGGAAAGTGCCGATAGCAGGGTGCGTGTTCATTGTTTGATGGGTGAAGTTGAAATTTCAAGCAGCAAAGGACTTTCTCAGCTGGCACATTTGTTCAGCGGATGTCTTTGAGTTTATTACCGGACTCTGCAAGAATGAAAATGTTTGTTAGGGTAGAGGATTTCGTGTTGCCCTTTGAGTGTGGTGCAAAAGTGTGTACAGATGGAGAGGGAATATCAGCAAAATCTTTTTGTTCTGACACAGTTGATTTGAGAGAAGGGACTTTTCCAAGTCCGCTCTGTCCTGGGCGTACTTTCGAGCTGGCCTCGGTGCATTTCCTTCTTTTGCCAGTCGACAGCGCCATCGTGTGGTTGTTTTGATGAGCGCTGAGAGAGCCCGGGAAAAAGCCAAGCTGTTTTCGGGCCCAGCTTCATTGGTGTAGGAGCAACGCAGGGAAGAGCTCCTTTGGGGATAATGGCTCTTAGAGACTGACAGAATGTGATCTTGCATGTAGCACAGAAGGAAAATGAATTGTTTCATTGTGGGTTGTGCAGTTTATAATATGCAAATGAGAAAGCAATTGCAGCACAGCCCCTTCTTTTCTGTGTGATCAGCTGCTCAACATGTAACTCGCACACACTGACCTGCATCCACCTCCCTGGGGATATAAAATGTGTATATCACTTTCCTAAGACTCTATATACTATCTTGCACTCTAGCATATCCCAAACCCGTTCAAAACATCCAGCAGCTACTCGAAAATAAAAAGTCCAACAAAAAGCCAGTGCTAGCCTTTATAGTGCCTTTGCAGTCTGTAAACTAGACAAAAAGCACTAGTGAATCGAATGTTCCTTCTCAACTATATAGATAGCACCAGCCAGAAAAATACGTTATTTATGACCCCTCGTCGTTGTAAAGATTGTGGTGCTGTGTGTAGAGTCTTGATGACAGAACGACTCATGCTGCAAAAGTATTTCTGTGCCAGCTTCTTTCTCTACTCAAGAACTCTGTGCACAGTTTGGACTCTACAAAAGAGAAAGAGTGTCATTGTACTTCGAACTCAGGAAAACCCGGGCATACACACAGTGCTTTTGAGCTGTATACATGGAGTAAATCTATAAAGCTGATCACCCAATCTGGGCTTCAGTTCTGTGCAGATTACAGAAGACAAAGAATGAAGCATCAGAGTAGAGGAGTTACATGCACAGACAAATGGACCAGGAGAAAGCATTTGCTCCATGTGCCGTTGTCCTCAGCCATCTTGTGGTTCTGTGTTGAAAATCGTGGCCACAGAAGGATTACTGTTGCAAAAGGGCTCCTCTCCTAGTTTATTTTGTTACTCGAGAGTTGCACGAATGAGTGGCATACTGCGAAGAAGAAAAAGTGTCTTTGCTGCTCGACTTGAGGAAAAAGAGTGTAAAAGATACACCGGCTGTGTGCAGTACAAGCCTGGAAAAGCGATAAAGCTGAATGTCTCATTTGAGGATGAAATAAAAAGCCGGGCTTGTGTGAGAAGCATAGAGAATTACAAGAGCAGCCACTGCTCTTTCTCAATCAGACACAGTTGGGCATGCTCTTGCAGCTCAAAATGGGATGCACAGTAGTAACACATGATCGGAAAAAATGTAGAGTAGCACTTTCAGAGGCATTTCATGATACAAGCTTCTGCGCACCACAAGACATTTCTCATCATCAGAGCCTAAAGGAAAGCACAAGAGTTCCCGCAGAGAGCAGCAACTGCAGTAGGTAGTAGCACAAAGAAGCCGTGCCTTAACTTCTTCCTGACAACAGCTAGTGTCTATTCAACAAGTGGGTAAGCGGCAGCTACATTCATCTTGCAGTCTGAAAGCTTTGTGCATGAGCTAGCTGCTAAGCGCCTTCCTTATTTGCCTTCCTGCAGCGCTCGCGCTTTCAAGCTCCCGGACGTGAATCAGCGTTTTCTCGCACACATCATTTTGGCTGGCTGCCAAGCACTCCATCGCGCTGCTTCTGCCGAAAGACGCCCGCCTCACGCGCTGACCCTCTCAGAGCTCCGGAGCCCCGGCTTCTGCACCTCTTCATCTGAATCCAAGTAGAAATCTTTCCCACTGCCTCTAAGCAAGGAGAAACTGGATGAGGACAAGAGATTTGTCAGGACCTTGCCCTTGCCACCAGTGCGAACACGGATTTGCAGCACATTCAAGCTGCACAGCTTTTTCTTGCCCAACTTGTACACTGCAGTTCAATGGCTTTGCGCCTTGTAATCTCGAAACAGCAGCACACATATTCGAGCTTGGCAAGCGCTAAAGAGACGCAGAAGAGTGTGGCACAGCAAAACGGGCCCGAAGAAAATATTTGCTTCATGTGCCCTAGTAGTCGCCCTGCTTGTGGTGTTGTGTTGAAAGCCTTGGCCACAGTCCTGGGGTCACTTTATGATACTGGTATTCCCAATCTCCTGCTTTATATATATATCAAGTTCTGCACCTTTAAGGTTAGCTTTGGGAGCTAAGGAAGTTGAAACTGCTAGAGGCTGATGGGAGTTTTTTCTCCTGACTAATTATTAGCCATTTCTGACAACTGGCAGTGATTTTGACCATTGAAAAGTGAGATCAACTTGTGAACACTTTCTTTAAGATATAAGTCCAGGAGTTTCTTGGTGTCTTTGATTTCTGGCTTCTGGAAAGGTAACAGGCTCCAGCTCGGCCTCCTCCCCACCCCTCCCCCAGGCCAGACAAGGCCGCGGAGTGTGTGTGGGGAGGGGGGGAGTGGGCCCAGGCCGGTCCCCCTGCTCTGCTGCAGTTTCTGCCACTGAACTGAAACCTGACACGGTGAACACCTGCAGCTTGGCAAGGCTTTATCTCTTTTACTACCCAGCTGAGACTTACAGATTAATCCTTTCCTCCCAGAGAGAGGAGAAGAGATAGAGGGATGATCAACACGTAAGAAGACACCAGAAACCCATCAAAGACAGTGAAGAAAGGAATTAAGTTTTAGATGGGGAAGAGAAAATAAGGAGATGCTTTAATAAGCTGAAATATTTTTCTGTTAAATCTATGGAGATGGACAATAGTGTTCTGAAAAAACTTTAATTCATAACACAGTATATTGGGAGGAATGGATTGTCTCAAAGTGTGGATTTTGAGCAAATGGTGAAGTTGTTGTTATACTGTGAGATACTGGAAGAGAGGAGGAGAAGTAATAGTTGAAGATTTGTGGCTATGAAAGGCAAAGGGAAAACTTTCTTTTTCCAGAGGGGCTCACAAAAACAGATGAAGAGAACTTTTGCCTTTGAATAACTCATCCTTAAAAATGACATCCCTAGACTCATTTTACCCATAACACACCTCAGAGTGATGTGAAATGAGAAAAGAGAACTGATGGCAGAATTTCCGGACGTCAGAGAAATAGAGAGCTGTAAAAGAAATACTTTTCCTTGTGAGAAACTCCATAGATTAGCAGAAGAAGACTTCTGTTTCTCTACAAAAACTAATGAAAGGATTATAGCAAGAATTGAGGCTGTTTTAACTACCAAAATTTTTTTGTCTCTATGTTGTCATGTGAACAAGGGAATAGTTGGGTAGTGGGGGAGAAAAGGGAGGAGGTTTTTTTCTGGTTTCTTATTCTTGTAGTTTTAGTTAGAAAACTTTCTTTGTTCCTTTTAAGTTTTTAGCCTGTTTTGCTCTTGTTCTAAACCACATCTCACAGCAAGAAATAAGTAAATTTTCTAGTGATTTTTTAGTTGCTTCTTTAAAACCACGACAGCCACAAAAGGACAACTGCAGCAAACAGGATTCTTCCTGGCCTCTTTCGCTACGTGAGTGTTGCATGAACGAGCTGTATAGTGCAAAGCAAAAAAAAGTGTCATTGTAGCTCGAGCAGAGGAAAAGGAGTTCAGAAGGCTTACTGGCTATGTGCAGTACACGCTTTGAAAATAGGCAAAGCTGAACATCAACTGTGATCAAGTGGCAGGGCGCCAGGCAGAAGTGAGCGAGCAGTGTAGAAAACTGCAAAATACAGCAACAGCTTCTTTGCAATCCGACACAGCTGGGAGTGCTCTTGTTCCTTGAAAACAGGCTTTTTTCTTTGCCTTTTCACAGCGCTCACCCTTTCACTCGCTTGGATGCGATTCACGGTCCTGATGTTGGCCAGGACAAACTGACTCAGGAGTTAACCAAACTTCCACTGTGCCTACCCAGAGATGGAGGTCAAACAGTGAACACCTGAGGAAGTCTTCCTTCATCACAAAGACGCCTGTCCGTGACCATCAGGAAGTGTGGCACTACAGAAGACATTATAATATGAAATGCAAGGAGGCAGAGAATGAGTGAGGAATGGGCAGGCAGGGAGGTGTGGTCTTGTGGCCTCAGTGTGTATTTAAACCTGAAATGTGTCTCGATCAGGGATGCATGTATGGTGGAGAATCTTCCATATGTCCCTGCTGGAAGTAAAACGTATTTTCTTTACAATTTTAATAGTAAAGTCCTTATTCTGAAACGCAATACAAATAAAGAGAAAAACTCTTACCACAACGACAACTAACAAGCGCTTAAGGTTTCTAGTTGAACATTTTTAGTTTTTCCTTTTGTTTAGTCGTTATAAATAGCAATAATTACTGTCTGTAATTAGGGAAGACAGTTGCTTTTCTTTGTGTTCCTTTTGTGCCTGATGAAATTACTTTTTCCAGCTAACAAGCAAATACCTTTTAAGACATTAATGCTTGCATGGAAGAAGTTATTATTCTCACAGAAAGATAAAAGAAGATTCAGATTTTATTTTCCTTTAGTTTATTAATAACAGGTCTGAATGGACAGTGGATAACACTACGAGTAGAAAAGCGGAAATGTGTGGAATAATTCCATCAACTGCAAAAATAACACCCACAAATCTGAGAACCCTCTGATGCAGGTCTCTGCTCCTGTCAGCAGAGAACAGACCACATTTTCCTTCCATGCTCAGAGCTCTGAGAGAGAGAAAGAGAAGTTTCCAAGCCACCACCCAAAGTAGTTTATATTGCTGAGAGCAGAAATAAAGCAAATGAAACATAGAATTTTTAGATAAGCTAAAATCTTTCCTTTGTCCCTGTTGCTATGCCAAAAAAAAAAAAAAAAAAGTAAAATTGTTATTTGAAGTGTATTTGGGTAAAGTAGAAAGACCCAAAGTAGTAATAGAATAGGAGAAATATTTTGGAAAACAATCCTGTGAAATACGTCCAGTGTGCCAAATCCACAGCAAAACAAGCAAAGAACAAAAGAACAACAAAAAATTACCTCAGATTTGCCACCTTCAAACAAGCAATTACCAAGCGAATTTTACAGTCTAATATTTGTACTAAAACCTAAAGGTTGTATGAAGTAGAAATAAGCATTTCTACAATTGTAGCTAATAAAACTTGACAAAAAAATTTGGGTGGAAAGATAGAACATTCTTCACATGAAATTATATTCCATATCTACAAAATGCCTTCTTAATTAGGACTGCTAGTACATCCTACCCATACTTTTAAAGTAACAGTTTTCTGAAAACAACTCTTCAGTTAAATTGATGCTTATGACTTAAAAGAAAAACTCAAATTAGCTTCTCCAAGTTGTTGATATAGGCAACTTATAACTAGGTTTATGCAACAATAGTGTGCAGTGTAATCAAGTATGTTCAGAACAGATGGTCCTTTGCCATGAAACAACAGGATGTCCCTATCTCTAAGAATTGATAAAGCAGGAACTAGTGCTCTAAAAACAAGTAAAAACTGGATCTCTAGTTTCGAATGTGGCCAGAAGTCCTGAGGGACGGCGGGATGCCAAGACAGCCTGTGCAAAGACAAAGGTCATCCACCGGCCATGTCAAGGCAGACTTCTTACTTCATCCAAAGCTGCCTACCCAGAACCACCAGGACGCAGTGTGCAAGTGCAGACCGACGGACAACTAATTAGTATACGAAGTGAGGGGAGGCTGGCATAGATTATGAATATGTGGACAAACCTCTCTCTTATACTCATCAAAAGCCACTCCCAGAGAGAAAGGGGCCCTGGCTCCCTGACGAATATCTGATTCACACCTGAGTCCTGGGTCAAGGGTCTCACATTTCTTGCCTCACCACCATCCAGCTGCACACCTGTACTCATAAGGTCCCAGACCCGAAGTAACCAGGTTGTATAAGACTCACGCCCCCGCCTCACAATATCTTTTTGCAAATTACGGAGACTATTATATGTCAGAGACTCAGTAATGATTTCAACTTCTGGCTCCCCTGTGGGTTGTGAGGGCCTTCCTTTCTTATCTTTATCAACAGGGTGCTGTGATTTCATCTTAGACTTCCTTGTTTCTACAGGGGCAACTGCTGCTGGCTGTGACTGCCCTTGGTTTTCAGCTGGAACATGGGCGGTTGTAACGTCTGTGTGTTCCACTGCTGCACTATCAGACTCTCCTTCTTCTAGGCAAGGGGAGGGTTTCCCAGCAGCTGAGGAAATGCAGTCTTTTAGCATCTGATCCATCTCATGCATCTCTTTCACCAGAACCCCTACCCACTCTGGGTGGTTCATTTCTGACGTGGGCTGTGGGGCAGGGGTAGGCTCTGGAGCAGCACCCCCTGTCTCTGGGGTTGTGCCAGGTTCTGGAGCAACACTCTCTGTCTTTGGGGCAGTGCCAGGCTCTGGGGCAGCATCCCCTGCCTCTTTCTTTTTGTCTCTGAAGGCTAAGTAGAACAGGCCTATCAACAACACCAGCTTCTGTATGATGTCATTAGCATGCAAAGATTTTAACTTTTTGAAAATTGGTGGGGTAGGCCCAAGGAACTGGGTGAAAGTTTGGGAGAAAATCTCCCTAGCTGTCTTTTTCTCTCAGTAGGTACCATTATTAAAGTAACCCGGAAACCATCCAGTTAGTGTGTGACAGCTCTGAATCCATGGGCCCACCGTCCAGAGGACGTTAAACATCCTTGAATTCCTCACCTTATCAACCCAAAAACCAAACAGGATAATAGCCACAGTAGGTTTAGTTATAGGACCCATATTTAAGTAAGGTGCAGCAAATGGGAAAAATATAGCTGTGACCACATGCCCCGCGAACCTGGGTAAGCTAAACAACATGGTTCTACTTAACAAGGTTTCTAAATCCAGCATATAAAATTTAGGTTATTTAAGAACTGTTATTCCTTTTTTGCTCTTTTTCTCTCATTGCCCCACATTGAGTGCCAAAATCTGTTTCGGTTCTAGAAGACAGGTGTCTGCTAGGAAGGGCAGGAGCCTCCCTTGGGATGAAAGAATGTACACCCCCTCCCTCCGAATTATTATAATTTTGAAATTAAGAGGCTTTTAGGCAGAGATCTGGGGATAGGAATAACAGTTCTTTACTAGTATAACCAGGCAAACAAACAAACAATAACTACAGCAATAACAAGAAAACAGAACCAGGGACCCCGGGACAGCTTTCTTGGCTGAGAAGGGATGGAATAGATGCTTTGTTTTCACAAAACCCTTCGGGCGGTCAGTCCCGGTGCACTTGCAGGGCTCTGAAGAACTGTCGGCTGGAACAGCAGGGATGAGCTGAGATCCTGGACCGGTGGCTGAGGTGTATCAGCAGCTCCGCGGCGGCGGCTGGCACTGCCACACATCCCGGCGGGACAGGGGGTGCGAGGCCACCAACAAAGAGGGAAGAAGGAGAAGAAACAGCAACTCCGTCTGGGTGATGGCTAAATACCCCTCTCTCAACCGCAGCACCTCCGCGCCCCAAAAAAAAAAAAAAATATCAGAATAAAGAAACAGGTCAGGTAGATAGACTAGCAAGAGTCACCTGGGAAAGATTTAAAGAACTAAATATACAATTACAATTTATTACTCCTGAAAGAGCATGGAGTGTGTGAGTTTTTTAAGGGGATGGGTTGATCATTGCTTCGTTCATACCCCAAATGTAATTGCAGATGTAGAATATGACATAAATCCGTTGCAACAAATAGAGCATGAAGCACAGGAAGAGCAAAAAGATTTAACTATAAATTGGTTAGGCAAAATCTTCAAAGGGTTAGGGTGGAATGTGAGTTCATAGATTAAATCTACCATTGAGAGTGTGATAATCTTACTAATTGTATTTTTAGCAATTTGGTTAGTTTACATCATCTTAAAAGGAGAAATACAGAAGAAAATATTATGGAACCAGAAAATAATAAAGGCACTGACGTGAGATCCACACCCACCGTCTTCTGGTTCTCCAGTTCGTGACAACATCCAGGATAGCGTTTACATCAATCAAAGGTTCGAAGAACATCAAGTATAAACTCAGAAACAAAGGACTCTATCAAGTGAAAACATTTGCCCTTATAGTGAAGTGAAAATGCTTTCAAAGGGGGGAATGATAGCAAAAGGTTCTAAAATCTTAGAAAATTCGGGGACTTAGAAAGAAAGTTAGGTTTGGAAAGCCCTGGGAAAAGTAGGCTCTGGGAAATGTTAGGCCTTGTGCTTGCTAAAGATCAGGTCAAACTGCACCTGTGTAGTCAGTATATGATAAATTATACAACTGTTAGATATGATTAGATATAATTATTGTTTAAAGAACATGAGGAACAATGTTAGGGGGCCAGGGGGGATCACGAGAAATACATGCTTGGGTAAAAACAATGCTTACAATAGAACAATGTAAGTTTAATAATTAATATGTAAGTTATATGATGATAAACTATAAAAACATGTTAAACTCAAAACCAAATCGGGTCAGATTTGGGTATGTGTACCCCTGACACCCAGAGCTCTTCAATAAAGCACCATAATATAATCATTCCTTGGTTATGTGTGTTCCTGAATGCTAAAAAATCGCCATAGATCCTGTTGATAGTCCTTGGTTAAGGAGCCGATACATAGAATATTTGGTTGGAAGAGTCATCTAAAAAGCAGCTTTGGCTCAGGGACTGTTTTTCAGGCCTTACCCTTTCAGTATTTTGTGGTGCAAATCAATGCCGTGTGGTGCTGGAAACAAACAAGTCCCTCTTTAGCACATTTCAGACAAGGAATAGGGTTAGCCATGCAAGGCTGGGCTAGGGCCAAGAGCAGAAATCCAGCACCCTACATTTGCCCACAGGCAGCCGTCCAGACCAAAAAGGCCACTCCTGCCCAGGGGCTGAGGTGCTCGAAGCTGCTTCCCCGCTTGAAATTCTTCAGAGCCCATGGAGCACATGGTCCTGGGCAGCCAGGGCAGCCTGGCTGCCTTGGAGTACAAGGAGTGTCCCAGAGAAACTGCTGCCTATTGCTTTGTAAAATTTCTCAGAATCTTTCATTAATCCCCAGTGTCTGACATTTTTTCCTTTCCTCTCACAAATTTAAGGCAGCTTTTTGAGAAAAGTGGCTGACATAGCTTCTGCTCGTAGTGCTGCTTTTGTCTACATGCAAGGGTAGGTGATTTGAACCAAGGATGGAGTCCAGAGTTAACACCTCTATTTTGCCAAGTCAAGAAAACCGTTCACAACTGGGCTACTGATGCTAAGCAGCTTTCCTAGTTTTTGGACAGTTACGACCTTAAAAAACCCAACACATTTTCCTCCATGAGGATACCAGCAGTAGTATCATGCCAATTCTTTGCAGCTCTTTTCTGTATCTTTGGTGCTTTTAAGAGCTCCTCAGTGCCCAGCAAGATTGAAATTACGTTTGATAATGTAAGTGATTTGAGAGCTGTGCTGTGCCTTGCCACATCAGTGTTCATGACAAGTTGGACACCTCACCTGTGGGTCTGTTGAGTTAAATTCATCCCAATTCTGTGCAAACAGCGACCCTGAGATGACAAGAAGAGCAAGGACAGTGGGTGGGTGTGCATGCACACACCCATGGGCTGATTGCTGTGTAGGCAGAAGGTTTTTGACAGTAGTACATCTTCACTCTCACAAGTTGGAGGATATATCAAATATATATGAAATGAAAATATTTGTCAAAATATAAAAAAATGTATCAAATAATACATATTTATTTATCATATATCATCTATAATAGAGCACATTATATATTTTAATATATATACTATAATAAATAGGTTTTATAAAATATATACTTGATCTTTTTCTATACCTTTGCCTATAGGTGATATAGACCATCTCCTAGTGTTAGTACATTTGTGCCTTCTGGTACTACTTACTACAGCATCAATTCCTCTGGGAGTTCCTTCAGGGAACTCCACACAAAGTTCTTCCATCATTTCAGTGCTCAAGAGAACTTGTTGATTCACAGTTCTCCAGTGTCCTAGACTTTGGACCATTTCAGCACCTATGTCCATGGCCTTTCATTCACCCTCAAGCTGCAGCAGTGATAGTCAATTTCCCTCCCCCTTGCTCCAGCTCATTTGCCAAAGTGCTTCCAAAGGCAGTGGAGACGGCTCAGGATCCATGTTGGCTTTTGGTCTCCAGGATGATGATCAGTGGGACACTTGGAGCGCTTCCTAAAGAGTTGCAGGTGGCATGGGGATGGATTTGTCTTCCCTAGGTGGCTCCTAGTTGGAGTTCTATGCTGAGTGGAGTCCTGGAGTATACTGGTTTTGCAAGGCCTGCTTTTGGGTAGCAGGGAGGCCACAACAGTGGCTCCTGTGAGAAGCTGCTGGAAGCTTCCACTGTGTCTGACTCAGCCAATGGCTGATGTCTCTGGAGATGGACATGCTGCTGGCCAAAACTGGTCCAATGAGAGGGTTTGGTAATGTCTCTGTGACCACATATTTAAGAAGAAAATCGGAACAAAGTCATGGGTTTTGCCTCCAGTCAGAGAAGAAGAGTGTTATAAATTGACGTGACAAAATAAAAGGGACAATTTTAAATAATTTATAAAAGCAAATTTTTATTAATCCAGCAAGCAGTAAAGCAAGCAAAAACCCAGCTGGGGGCGAGCTGGAGGACACTTCCTCTTAAGTGTCCCACACACGGCGCGTGCCTTGACTGAGGAGGTTCCCTTTTTTATACAGTCCCTGCATCTGTGTCTTCCTGGATCGCATCAGCGACTGTGCCTCCTGTTGCTAAGGGGTCTTCTGCCTCTTGGTGGTTGTGGGTAGGGTCTTCCTCTGCTTCTTGGTGGTTGTGGGTAAGCAATTCTCCTTAATAAGGAGATGTTCTAGTTCCCATTTGTACAACCAGATATCATTCTGCAGCTTCAGCTCTGCAGTTTCAGCTTCTTGCCTTCACAGCCGAATATGTGGTCATTGTGGTTAGGCGTTTCTGCAATGTTAGCTTTTTAAAACAACCTTAGCAATCATATTTTATTTTAGTAATAATATTAAATTTGATTATACCAATAATAAAAATTTATTACAAGGAGGGGGGGAGAGCATGTGAGGAAAGCAACATGGAGACACCAAGATCAATGGAGAAGGATGGGCAGAAGGTGTTCCAGGCACTGGAGCTGAGATTCCCCTGCAGGCCATGGTAAAGTCCATGGTGAAGCAGCTGTGCCCCTGCAGCTCATGGATCCATGGGGGATGCAGAGATCCACAGTCAGCCAGTGAGGGAGGCGCCCATGCCAGAGCAGATGGATGCCTGGAGGAGGCTGTGATATGGTGGAAGACCCAGTGGAGAGCGAGGGTCCTTGCTTCCAGGCTGGAGCAGCCTGTTCTTGGAGGACAGCACCCTGTGGGAAGAGTGACCCATGCCACAACAGTTTTGGAAGGACTGTCTGCCCGTGGGAGGGACTCATATTTGCAGCAGGTGCTGTAGGGCAGCTGCCTGTGAGAGTGGACCCACGCCAGAGAAGTTCATGGAGAACTGTCTCCTGTGGGAGGGACCCCATGGCCTCACAGAGGAAGGACTCTTGTCCCAGAGCAGCGGAAAAAGATTTCGGTGATGAACTGACCAAAACCCCCACGCCCTCTCTCCCTGCACTGTCGGTGGGAAGGAGGGAGGGGCTGGGGGGGAAGAAGGTGTTTTAAGGGCTTATTTTACTTCTCATTATCCTCCTCTGATTCTGTTAGTAATAAATTCACTTTGCAACTAAAATTGAGCTTGTTTTGCCCTTGAAATATTTCTCCTGGTCCTTATCTCAGTCATGAAGCTTTTGTTAAGATTTTTTTCCCTTTTCCCTCCTTTGCCCAGCTGTGCCAGGGGAGGGTGAGCAAGTGACTCTGGTGGGTGCCTGGTGTTGGGCCAGTGTCAAACCACAACAAAAAGTTTTCTCAGCAGGCCTCAGCAGCGAGTTCTTAGCCAATGTGTGGCTCTGTTGCCATCCTAAATCTGCACTTTCCTTGCCCAACCTGAGTGCAAGTGGGGCATGTGCTGGGCATGGCTTGAGATTTTCATGGCCAAAATCCACCAGCATCATCATGTTTACATCTAGCTCTTTGCCCTGGATAGCACAAATCTACATTTCTTTTAGTTGAAACATTGAATTTTGTACAGATTGTTACACCCACACTACTAATGTACAAGTAGACAAAAGCAACTTAAGTTTAAAAATGAAATTTATTTTAAATTGCTACACCCATGCTGCCAACATATAAACATATAAATATAAATTACATTTTAAGAAACTTATTTATTGTTACAATCATGCTATGTAAATATATACAGATATCAACTTCAGTTAAGAAATTAATTTATCGTAACCTTTCACAGTCACTCACTCTAAGCAAAAAAGAACTGAGGTTTAACAATTAATTACATAGTACTACAACCATACCCACATGTACAAATACAGAAATATCAATATCATTCTCTAACTAACTCTAGGTTCACAATGAAATTAATACAATTTCAAAACTATATAACTCCATATGTATTTAAATATAAATATAAATAAACAATCATAAAAATGTACAGTGAAAATATATATTAACAGTTACAAATTATATAAAAAGTTATATAGAAACTTATACATAGGAATCCTATCTATAGATATACAAGTATCAGTGTAGCAACATAAAAATCCATATGACTCCATCAAGAGAATTATATAGATATACAACTGTACATATATGTGAATATAACAAAGCAGGGATGTAAATAGAACATTAGATACACATAAATATAACTACACACATATATATGTGTGTATATATATATGTACATATATATACAATAACGTGTCTATAAATGGATGCATATACATAAATATACCTATACAAATATTGATATGCGGATAGAAAAATAACTCTATAACTTGCAAAGTAGTTATAAGAGTAGGTATGAATTTATTCAGCTCTGAGATGCATGGGGGATATCTCCTCCAAAAATCATGCACACTTTTGAGCTTTGGTTTTCTCTTTTTATCCTTTACAAACTAGGGTTACATATTCATTTCCTAACCCTGCCTGTCCTTGCTTCATATTAAAATTAGCTCCACGCACCTTTGTGGCTGCGCACTGGTCATTTTTGGTCAGTTCGGTGGTCGTGTGGGGGGTCTTTGGGATGAGGTCAGCAATTTTTTCCTTGGTTGAACTTTTACCTTGTCTTCTTGCACATGCTCTTTTTTAGTCCTTTGGCCACCTTTTGGACTTTGATACTGTTCTTTCCAGCTTAGGGGTCCAAAGAATCCCTTTATCCTGTGGTGCCTTTGCCTTTGCATCATTTGTGTATTCTAACTCTTTATCTTAAATTGCAGTCTTTCTCCTTTCTTGCTCGTCAGTTTCCCCTCTCTTCTAGTCAGGCATTTCTTTATGTTTAATTCTTAATTTCTCTATTTCAATATCAGTCTACATATGTAAATATCCCTATACTTGTTGCTAAGGAACTGTAACTCTACATATCTATAACTAGAACTAAATCAGGAGTAATTTCAGCTGCTGATGCTCTCAGGCTCTCCCTCGGTTTCTTCTTCCATGCAGGGCAGCCTTCCTGGGCACTGACAGCAGATGTGATGTCTAGGAGGCAAAGGGAACACCGAGTCAGTATTGGGACCTTTCCCTTGGTAACACCTGCAATTCCAGCAGGGAAGGGAAAATCTCAGAGCCTCCCCAGGAGGACTGGAAAGAACAAGCAGACCAAGTGGGTCAGCGTGTGGCGAGTGCAGGCATTGCGGGACGGTCCCGCAGCCCCTGGCAGCCCAGCACAGCCGGCACAGCTCCCAGGCCCTGACAGGACAGCTGCCTTGCCCAGGACAGCCCCTGTGCTGGCTGGGGCAGCTGCGCTGAAAAGCCCCAGAACAGGCAGAGCCTGCTCTTACCCAGCCGGGCAGTGCCCATGGCTAAAGCCCACGCCACCCTCTGCCCTGCCCTGCCCCATCAGCCCTGTGGCCTCACCCAGGGTCTCGGGGTGGCAGCAGCAGGTCCCTGTTCACTGCTCTTACTTGTGACCTTCAGCTTCTCCCTGCTGGCTCCTGTCAGTGTCTGGCTGGCCTCAAGGTATTCAGGGCAGCTGTGGCAAAAATGGAGGCTGCGGAACTGGTTCCAAGGCCTGGCAGAGCTGCAGTCCCTGACCCCTCTCTGCTCCCTGCTGGCCCCCTCCATCCCCTCAGCCCCGCTGTCCTTTTGGCAAACCCCCAGCCCCCTTCAGTTTCTTCAGCCCCTCACAGTCCTCTCACCTCCCTCAGTCCCTTCTGAGCCATTCTGTCCCCTCAGACCTGGCACCACCCTCTGCCTGTGCCACTCTCTTGTCACCTCAGTGCCACCATCACACTCTGCTCCCATACAGTCCTCAGTCCCCCCAGCACCTCAAGGTCACTGTCCCTTCAGCATCACTGCCTTATCAGCCCCCTGTCTCACCTTCCTTCAGCAGCTCCTCAGGGTACAGAGCTTGGGGCCACCGGCAGCTCCCAGCAGGGACACATGGGGCTGAAACTGCTGCTCCACCCGGCCTGGCCTCAGCTCAGACCCAGCAGAAGAAGAGGGGACAGAGGGGGCACAGCGGGAAAAACTAAGAGATGAAAAAGACAGCCAAGGGGAAAAGAAGTATATATGCAGCCTAGGCTTACACAATCAACAAACTATCAATCTAAACATCCATATAACTCTAACTACATATCTATGTGTTATAAATCCGTATTGTGATATTGGCTTTCGCAAGTATTAGGATGAATGTGATATGCTTTTTCTGTCTGTCCTTTTTCTCTTGCTAGCAAGTTTTAGGCGTGGAAGAATTTCGAATGTTCGGGCTATGTCCCTCTGTACAAAGCAAGATAACCCCAGAATGCAAGACAATGGGGGCCAGGCTGTTATCAGCAGCAGGGCATGGGGACCAAGCTGTTAACAGCAAAAGGAGGATGAAGCCCAGGCTGTCATCAGCGGCAGGATGAGGGGGCTCCGACTGTTATCAGCACTGACAACTTGAAGAGAAAGGAAACCCAGCCCAAATAAAATGATCAGAAGAAATAAAAACCTTATAAGAGCATGCTCTATAAAGGTGGAACCAGAGAGTGGCCATGCAAAATACTTCTTGGAAAAGTTTGAATATGAATTAAACCCTCACAGCAGGACGGGATAAAAAGTGTTCCAAAAATATCAAGTGTGTTCCTGGCAATGTGCCAGGGCACCCAGCCATTTTAACCCTTTTCTTTATTATCTTTGTCTTCTAATTGTCTTTTTTGTTTATATTAAACCTTTTATATTTTATTAAGTGAGTGAACCTCGTTTTTAACACTACAAATTTATAAATGTAATTTTATATATGAATAAATATTACTTTACACATATATAAATATACTCTGCAAACCTATAAATGTAACTACATGTATTTAAATATAATTCTATCACATCCATAACTATATATATGAAACAAAGAAATTAAGAATTAGGAAATAAACATAAAGAAATGCTTGACTAAAAGGGGGGGTTTGACAAAAATCCATACCCTGACACCCTGATCCACAAGAACAGGAAAAGGGTCAGACTGCAAGATAAGGAGCTAGAATACACAAACAAGATCCAAAGACAAAGGCACCACAGGATAAAGGGGATTCCTCAGACCCTAAGCTGGAAGGAACGGATTTAAATCCTAAAAACTAGTCAAAGGACTGAAAGGGGCATGGAGGTAATTGTAATATGAAGACAGGCGGGGTTAGGAAATTAATATGTATTAGACGTATCGTGTAAACCTAGTTTGTAAAGCATAAAAAGAGAAAACCAAATCAAAAAGGTGTGCATGCTTTTCGAAAGAGATATCCGCCATGCACCTCAACGCTGAATAAAATCATACCTACTCTTATAACTACTCTGTGGGTTATAGAGTTCCTTTCTGTTCCGCATATCATATAAATATTTATCTATACAATCTATAAATATATAGACTTATAAACGCAACTCTATAACTATAAATGTAAAGATATGTATATATAAATGAAGCTATAGACATCTAGAAATGTATGTATAAACAGAGAGATTCCACGTGCCTGATGGTCACAGGCTCTCCCTTGGTCTCTTCTCCGCACGCAGGGCAGCCCTCTTCGTGAGGTAGATCACATGGATATCTGGGAAGCAAAGGCAGCTCTGAGTCAATATTGGCCTCCGTGCATCTTTCCCTGACCCGGGCCAGAGATTCTCGGCTAGCTCAGATAGTTTTTCTTTTCCTCTCCGGCTCGGTGCCAGGAGGGATCCTGGCCAGAACTTCTGTCTGGGTCCTGACCAGGATCCGAACCCACCAGCTCACTTTGAACACGAGTTTATGGATCAAAGAAGCAGGGGGGACTTTCCTCTGGTTTGAAATTCATAGATTTATTCTGTAAGGGGAAATGCAGAAGGAAAGACAAAGGACGGGGTCTCACCATCACCTTTTAAACAGTTAACGCTTCGGGGGGTTGGGAATTGTAAAAACCAGTTAGAAGTTACAGCTGGTGGACACACAAACTTTCTACGAATAAGATAGAGTCAGGTAAAGATAAGCGGTAATGGACATGGGAATTCTCTAATTAATTTCCAAGGATTCGGGGTTTTTTCACAGGCGGGGTGGAGCCGCGGAAGGGGGAGAGGGGGAGAACGGGCCGCCCGACCTGTTTTGGATGGGACACAGGGAAACGGAAATACACGGGCAGAAGCGGCAGAGACCCCATGTCAGGGCCGGGGCAACAAAGAAGCAAATCTCCTGCGCCGATGCTGCAATAACAAAAGAGCAAATTCTCCACCGCGGCCGCCCACACCGGGGCCGGACCAAGCTGAAGCTGGAGCCCGGGGTCATGTGGGCCGGGGCCCACGTGAGCAAACTCGCGGCGGGATAAGGCAGAGGTGGGGGCAGCCCGGCGCAGCTGGCGCGGGACCAGGGGCAGCAGGGAAGCAGCCGCACAGGGAGAACGCGATGATGCCGGTGGAGGCGCGGCTCCGCAGGCAGCGGGGGGCGGCTGGCACAGCCACCCGCAGGCAGCCGGGAAGAGGGAGGGAGAGGGAGAACACCCCAGTCACAGCCGAAGGGAAAAAGCCTTCAACCTAGCTGGCAAACTAAAAAGTTCACCACAACATTTCCCTTTGGAAGTAACTGTCCTTCTAGCAAAGCCTGTAAAAGATGGCCTGAAAGGCAGACTCTCACTTGAGAATTTGAAGCCTGCTCTTTAAAGAACATGGATCCTTCCAAGTTTTCAAAACTGTTTCAAAACATTGAAGTATCTCAATATAGGCTCAGCACATTTGCAGTGCAAATGGCACCCACAAGAGCTTGAAACACAGACAGTCCCAGTTCCCACAAAGAAGACTGGTCTTGTTCTTTCTCTGTGCTGACACAGAGATGTCAGTCCTCACTGCAATGGCTGAAGCTGAAGGGTGCTGTGAACTATGAACCAAATTGGGACACATGGGTTAGTGACACAACTCCCACAAGCTCAGGTTTATTCCTAGCTCTCTTGCCGTAGCAGAGTGTGGTGGGTTTTAGTGCTGGCTAAAATCACCAGTGCACTTTCTCGTTTCTTGCTGTGAGATATGGATTAGGAGAAGGGCAAAAGAGGCTTAAATGGTATAAACTTTATCAACATGACTGTGATAAATGTAACCTTGGATAAAAATTCGTGAAAGAATAAATAAGTATATAACTGGATTTGTAGCAATGTAAAAATTATATAAAATATAGTGTGGCCGAAGAATTTCCCCAAACCCAGCAGTAACTACCCATTCAGGCGGTAACGACCCTAGGCAACGTTCATCAGCCTGAAAGAAAGAGCAGGACACGAACAATTAAGCTAAACAAAGAAAGGAGCCAGGCCGAGATGCCCATCGACTCCACACCGCACCGGGGCACCCCTTCCTGCAAGCCCCGACTGAAGATGCAATCAGGCCAGACAATAAGTGGAAGCCCAGCCGAGATATCCGTCGACTCCGCACCGGACTTGGACACTTCACCCTGAGAGCCCAACCGAAGATACAGTCAAGAAGCACTCAGAACCTTTCACATGCGAGAGGACTCTGCCCAGTTGTCTATTGATTCAGTTCCACGGTTCCAGGAAATTCATTCAACCAGCCATCTAAACTCTTTTTTGAACAGTAACTGCTCGGAGTTTTGGCCTCAGGACACAAAATCCCTATAAAAACCCCAGACAGTCTACCCTCCTTCGTGGATTTGGGTAAATCTGTACCTCTGGGTATAGATGTCTCCCTGTCCACCCAGTGCTGCGCTGATTTATTTTATTGTGGTTTTTTCTCTCGTTGTTTGTGATTAAAATAGTTTTATAATAAATCGCTTTTTATATTAACCCTATTTTGCCATTGCATTTATAACAGATTGGTGCCGTGAACTCGGATTGGAGAAACTGCGGGGAATCTCACTGCCCAGGACGGGTACCCCCGCTGATTTTGGCGGCCTGGTGAGTTGAGAACCCCCGTAGCTCGTTCCGACGTCCGAACCAAATTTAGGCTGAGATAAAAACCACAATAAAAAGGAAAATTATCCGGATCGGAGAGCTCGGGAAGGCACGGAGCCTTCGGGAAGCCGCGGCTTGTTTTGCTCGTAAAACGTCTGCTGTGCACAAAGACACCCACGCAGGAAAATAGCTGTAAGTACTGCTGGTTGAGTGGGCGATCGGGCGAGCGTGTGAGAAGTGATCTGATCACGGGGCGAGTGTGGACTTCAAGGCCGCGTTTCCATCCTCCCGCAAGGGAACTGGCCGGCCGCGAAGGAAGCGATCCAGAGTGAAAGCTTTTTTTCTCGACACACACTTGTAAAAACCTGAGGCCAAAGGGTGTCTCGGGGGACTGATCGCAAGGAACTAAAAGGGGAAGGATACGTCCTGTCGAGCTCGGGAACTGGTAAACCCTTTTAGTTAACGGACCCATGTTGAGGTCCGGAAGAGGATCAAAAGTACCGATTACAAGAGACCTCATCTCAGCTCGCTGAAAGGTGAGTATCGGCAAAATTTTGATTCCTAGAGTAAGTACACAACGCAGAAACTGATACCGACTCACGGAGAAGTCAAAGACACGTAAGAAATTATATTTGCGAAGTATGGGGCAGAAAAAGAGTAAGCTTCAAAGAAGAAGCACAGGGAAAAATTCCTCCGATCAGGGGGAGGAATCACCAGACATCCCGCTGGAAAGTCCCTTGGGGTGGATGCTAAAACACTGGGAAGATTGTCCCCAGAGGAAGGAGAAATCAAAGGAAAAATTAATACATTATTGTATGGAGGTTTGGGGAGGACAGGAGTTGAGAAGTCACCTCACTTGGCCAGTGTTAAGCACATTTGAAAAATGGACGTGTAATAAGTTATTCTCCTATGTGGAGAACAAGGTCCCCTCAGATCCTGAGGAGAGGGAAAATGTTAAGCTCTGGGTAAACGTCAGAGTAGGGCTATTCCCAATGAAACAAAAAGAAAAACGTGAGTCGAGAGCTGAGTCCTGGGAACCCCTCGACCACTTACCACCCCCATATCATGGACCGGCGGGACCTTCTTCTGTAGATCAAGTGGTGCCTTCAGCACCCTTGGGCCCCAAGACCAACCCACTGAGATGCATGTGTCTCAAGCGGGAGACTCGGTGCCGGCAGCGATGCCGGCAGCCCTTCCCCTTTCCCCGCCTGCAAACACCGTAGCCACAGTAGCCTCTTCGGAGGTTCTCCCGCACAAGGCTGGGGATCGCTCTATCCGTCCTTGCCGGTCCAGCCGCCACAACCGGGACCCTCCCGTATAACGGATGGGATCCCTCCCATCAACCAGGTGGCGGCGGAGTTCCCACAATTGCTAACGGGGAGGCAACCCACAATCACCAACTCCCCTCCCGCAAGTAGAACCCGTTTGAGAGCGAGAATGGTGGATAATGAATGGGGAGAGAGTGAAGAGGGGCACCGGTTGTTCCCTCTTAGGGAAGTACCGACGGCCCCGGGAGTGATCGGTTTTGTGAATGTACCCCTTAACTCTGGAGATGTAAGGGCATTTAAGAAAGAGATGGGGCGGTTGTTGGATGATCCTTTTGGTGTGGCTGAGAGGTTAGACGAATTTTTAGGGAGTAGTATTTATACCTTTGACGATCTTATGGCAATCCTAAGATCATTGTTTAATCAGGAGGAAAGAGAGATGATTAAACAAGCCGGTATCAGAGACTGAGACAGACGCAATCCACAGGGGACGCCAGGTAACCAGAAATGGCCTAGCGTAAGCCCCAGCTGGAATGCACAGACGGAGGAAGGCAGACGGAACATGATGGATTTAAGGAGCATAATCGTACAAGGTATAGGAGAAGCGGTCCCTAGGGGCCAGAATGTTAGCAAAGTTTTCAGAGAGTGTCAAGGGAAAGAGGAACCACCCACTGAATGGATCGAGAGATTACGGCGAAGTTTACAGATTTACTCTGGGACTGACCCGAACTCTCCTGTGGAGGAGGTTCTGTTAAAAACACAATTCGTTGCTAAATCTTGGGAGGACATTAGGAGAAAATTAGAAAAGATCGAGGGGTGGCAAGATAAAACTTCCAGGAGCTCCTAAGGGAAGCTCAAAATGTATACATGAGAAGATGAGAAGCAGAAATTGCAAGCTAAGGTTTTAGTAACTGCAGTGAAAGAGGTCCAGAAACAAGAGCAGATGCAGGGTAAGTTTAAAACACTACCCGGAAAAGGTCGAGGTTCTCACCGGGCAGCCCCGGCCCCACGGAGAGAACCCCCTGAATGCTACTACTGTAAAAAGGTAGGACACGTTCAGCGGAATTGTAAACAAAGAATAAAAGATGAGAAAATTTTTCAGGAAGATTAGGGGTGTTAGGGGCTCTTTTTTTTGGGGACCGGAACTTCCAAGGAGCCCTTGATAAAATTAAAAGTGGGACCCCAACGACAGGAGGTAAGTTTTCTTGTGGATACTGGGGCAGAGAGAAGTACCCTGCAGAAATTGCCATACGGATGTGTGGCTAGCAGAGAAAAAGTTTTTGTAATCGGTGCAAAGGGAGACCCCTTTGAAGTGCCTGTAATAAAAGATATGGAAATAGAATCTGAAAATAAAATTTGCTTAGGGAATTTACTATTAGTGGAAGAAGCAGATTACAATTTATTAGGAAGGGACATGATTGTCGCTTTAAGAATTAATATCATGATTAAAAATTCTGAATTGGTGGTGAAAATATTTAAGTTGACTCCTAAAGATGAGGAGAAAATAAACCCTTAAGTATGGCATTCAAAGGGAGAGGTAGGAAAGCTAGATATCAAACATATCAAAATAGAAATTGAGAACTCTGAGGACCCTATAAGGGTTAAACAATCGTGGAGATCGTGGAGCTGCAGACCAGAATAAGACCGGACTTAGAGGATCAGGTGTTAGAAGGGGGAGAGAAGTGGTTTGTAGATGGATCTTCGAAAATTATTGAGGGAAAAAGAAAATCAGGATATGCGATAATAAATGGTGCATCCGGGGAGGTTGTAGAATCTGGTCCTTTGAAAGCAAGCTGGTCTGCAGAAGCTTGTGAGCTCTATGCTCTCCTGAGAGCCCTCCGGATGTTGAAAGGAAGGAGAGGGACCATATACACAGATTCACGGTATGCTTTCGGTGTGGTACACGCTTTTGGGAAGATTTGGGAAGAAAGAGGACTGATAAATACCAAAGGAAAAGACCTAATTCATGGGGAAATAATCCGACAGATTCTAGAGGCTGTCCGAGAACCGAAATATCAGTTGTCCATGTAAAAGGACACCAGACGGGGTTGCAGTTTCAAACCCGAGGTAACAACCTAGCCGATAAAGAGGCAAAACGAGCATCTCTGCTCACCGTAAGTATTCCCGTGGTGACTCCGGAGGAATCGCCTGAAATCCCCGTGCTCCCTTCAGAGAGGGAGATTGAAGAATTCAAGAAAATAGGGGGAGTCGTGAAACAGGGAAAATGGTGGTTACCTGATGGGAGGGAACTAATCCCGAAGGGAGTGGCAAGGAGAGTATTACAAAGACTACACAAACAGACCCATTGGGGAACTCGGGCACTGGCCGATCAGTTCCTGAAATTTTTCGGGTGCAAGGGGATTTTTGAAATTGCCAAGCAAGAGGTACAGAGGTGTGTGGTTTGCCAAAAAGTGAATAGATCCAACTCCAAACAAACTGTTTGGGGAGGGTATCCTCTCTCATACAGACCATTTGAGAGGATCCAGGTGGACTTCACTGAATTACCAAAAATCGGTAGATATAAATTCTTATTAGTAATAGTTGACAAACTGACACACTGGGTAGAAGCCTTTCCCAGGGCAAGGGCTACAGCCCAAACAGTATCAAAAATTCTATTAGAAGAAATCATCTCTGGGTATGGGATAGTGGATTGTATTGATTCGGATCAAGGGACTCATTTCACTTCAAAAATTATAAAACAAATTTCAGAGGCTCTGGGTATTAGGTGGCAATACCACACTCCCTGGCATCCTCAGAGTTCAGGGCAGGTGGAAAGAATGAACCAAACACTTAAATCCCAATTGTCTAAACTCATGATAGAGACGAAAATGTCGTGGATTAAGTGTCTCCCCCTTGCTTTGCTAAATATTAGAACGATGCCCCATTCTGAGACAGGTCTGTCCCCTTTTGAAATGTTGTATGGGATGCCATACAAACATGGAATGCCAGTAAGACACCCTCAAGTGGAGGATGTGCAAATACAACCATATCTCATTGCTATCAACAAAAATTTACAGGAATTGCGAAAACGAGGACTGATCCCCCAAAGCGCCACTCTGGGATTCGCAATACACCAGATACAGCCTGGGGATAAAGTCCTCGTCAAAGCTTGGAAGGAGCTTCCCCTCACCCCCCATTGGGAAGGACCTTTCCTGGTTCTCCTGACCACAGACACAGCTGTCCGGACCGCAGAAAGAGGTTGAACACACTCATCTCGAGTAAAAAAAGTAAAGGAATACGACACCTCCGAGTGGAAAGTCACCACCCCTCCGGGAGAACTAAAAATTAGGCTTCAGCGTCACCACAAATGACCAGTGACGACCAGATAAGTTGTATCAACCCTGAGTGTGATTGTTTTCCGTTTATACATTTTAAGTGCGCTTATTGTAACCAGATTTGGGTAACCCACTGTTGGGGAGGGTACAAACCTAAGGGATTGTGTACAAAGTGTCTAGAAAAAGAACAGGATTTGACTAGCCGTCTCTTAATACTTGCCACCAGGGCGGGGTTGTTAGAACTCGACTCTCCTGAGTGGTTCCTACTTTTTCAAAAGGGGATAAGGGGGAAACTAGACTCCAAGGCAGAAGCTTTGGAAATCGAGTGCCGAAAGACAGTAAAGGTACCGTGCAGGACAGACACGATTAAGTCGTCTCGGTGGGCTGCTTTCAAAAGAAGGTACGCCATAAGGACTACAAGGGCCCCTGAAGAATATCCTTGCTGCCGAGAAGATGGTAATCCCCGCCGTATATTTTTATATGGGCAAAGGGCAAGGCAGAGGGATACACCGGTGGGGAATCCTGATAGTCCTGAATCTAGCCATGTGCTTGACCGAGGGAATGAGTCCCGAAGTACCTCTGGGGGAGCGTCCCCTGGGGAAGTGTGAGCAGTGTCAGACTGCCACAGATGCCGGACGAATAATTGACTGTCCTCCAGAACGACAAAAGGGGTTTTGTTTATCCAACGGCACTTGGTATAATCTCTGTGAACTAAAGGGGGAGGTCTAATGTTATCACTCAAGGGCAAGTTTTAAGGATGGGCAGTCTAAAACTCTTATGAGAAAAAAACTAAAGCTACCCACTTCAGGTATAGGAGAGAAGTGGGAATGCTCCCTCCAATTCCAATCTGCAGCCAATGTAACAAAACTGTCTGGATAGGAGGAAAAAGACAATCCACCTTTTTAGCATATTATAAGGTCCACACTTTGTGTTACAATAAAGCAAACTTAAAAATGTGTACCATAGGGGGGAAAGTGTATTGGGAAGGTAAAAATTTGAAACATGAAGAGAAAGCTTCCTTTAGTAATGAACCGATAATTCTTGATTTGTTAAAAAGTGATGATGACCGAGTATGTTTGCAATTCGAGCAAGTATTCTGCTTCTCCAGAGATGAGGAAGGGATGGACTCTGAAAACAAAATAAAACAACTAACCCTAGAATTAAAGAGGCGAGAAGTAGAAATTCGGAAAAAGAGACTAGAACAAGAGAGGCTTAACTCTCTTAGTGAGCACTATGAGCAATTAGAGAGACAATACAGCAATTGGAGATTGCCAGCCTCCAACCAGAATCTTTTCATAGACCTAATGCAAGAAATAGCCACAGAATTAGGTCTATCTAACTGTTGGATCTGTTGCGGTTTAAAGTCGGCTGAAAGGTGGCCTTGGAAGGGAGAGGGACTCACCCCAGAGCAACTTCTAAAATGGGAAGGCTCTAAAATGTCAAAAACAAAACAAAGACCAGAGGGATGGGTTATAGACCAAAGGATAATTGGTACCGTCTGCATTAGCAGAGAAGGAAAAGAATTCACTGATTTAGTAGGCTATACCCCATGTGTAAGCACACTCACAGTGAATTCTGACAGTAAATCAAAAACTTGGCAACCTGAACCACCCGCGGGCTATTGGAGTAGCACCCGGGGTAATCACTGCGAATGGGTTGAAATAATTGAACTATGTTGGTACAAAAGCTCCGGGACCAATCCCTTCCAAACACTAGAAGGCCTGAAAGAATATTAGGATGATCCGGCAAGAACAAACAAAAGCTGGGAAGCTCCCGATGGCATTTACTGGTTATGTGGCAAAAAAGCATATAGTGAGCTACCTAAGAAATGGAAGGGGTCTTGCACTCTCGGAATAATTAGACCCTTTTTCTTTACTCTACCCAGAACAGAAAGTAAATTGCTGGGAGCTCCCTTCTTTGAAACATTAAATAGACAAAAGAGGGAATTAAAACGGGAACTACCCATGGCAGGAGGCAGTCAGAAATGGAAAGAAGAAGAATGGCTTGCCGAAAGGATCATTAAGTATTATGGGCCTGCCACTTGGGCAAACGATGACAGTTGGGGTTACAGGACTCCCATTTACCTTCTCAACAGACTTATCAGGTTACAAGCGGTAGTAGAAGTGGTTTCCAACCACACCTCGGAGGCCCTAGAACTCCTAGCGAAGCAACATTCACAAATGAGAGCTTTTGTGTAACAAAACAGATTAGCTCTCAATTATTTGTTAGCCAAGGAAGGAGGAGTATGCAGTAAATACAATGAATCCGAGTGTTGCGTGGAAATAGATGATTATGGAGAGACAATAAAAGGACTAGCTGCCGAAATAAAAAAGGTAGCACATGTGCCAGTTCAAAAATGGAACTCAATTCTGCAAGCCTCCTGGTGGGACCAGATATTTAGACAGGGGGCTTGGTGGAAAAAGTTAGTGTTCTTTATATCTTGTTCAATTGCCAGAATCATCTTTCTCCCGTGTTTGATTCCTTGCTTCATCAGGTTGATTCATTCTGTTGTGCAAGGAATGCACATTGCCACTCTTCCAATTGACCCAGAAAAAGCACCAGGGAAACCCACTCTTTTCTCTAAACTAATGAAGTTAGAGGAGAAAAGAGAGAACCAGAAGGCAGTTGAAGCCTTAAAGAAATTTGAAAATAAAAACAAACCTTCTCAAGAATACTGTGAGAATTCACTTACAGACTGGGAATAAGACAAATATAGTTAAAACTACACAGTTCTCCCTCACTAGAAATGAATGAAATAACACGAATTTTAATGTGATAAATTATTAGGCGGGGGACTGTGATAAATGTAACCTTGGATAAAAATTCGTGAAAGAATAAATAAGTATATAACTGGATTTGTAACAATGTAAAAATTATATAAAATATAGTGTGGCCTAAGAATTTCCCCAAACCCAGCAGTAACTATCCATTCAGGCGGTAACGACCCTAGGCAACGTTCATCAGCCTGAAAGAAAGAGCAGGACACGAACAATTAAGCTAAACAAAGAAAGGAGCCAGGCCGAAATGCCCATCGACTCCACACCGCACCAGGGCACC
Organism: Pseudopodoces humilis; assembly: GCF_049639895.1. NCBI lineage: Eukaryota > Metazoa > Chordata > Aves > Passeriformes > Paridae > Pseudopodoces > Pseudopodoces humilis. The sequence goes on along the minus strand of NC_142211.1, from coordinate 4,171,621 downwards.
CCTTCCTGCAAGCCCCGACTGAAGATGCAATCAGGCCAGACAATAAGTGGAAGCCCAGCCGAGATATCCGTCGACTCCGCACTGGACTTGGACACTTCACCCTGAGAGCCCAACCGAAGATACAATCAAGAAGCACTCAGAACCTTTCACATGCGAGCGGACTCTGCCCAGTCGTCTATTGATTCAGTTCCACGGTTCCAGGAAATTCATTCAACCAGCCATCTAAACTCTTTGTTGAACAGTAACTGCTCAGAGTTTTGGCCTCAGGACACAAAATCCCTATAAAAACCCCGGACAGTCTACCCTCCTTCGTGGATTTGGGTAAATCTGTACCTCCGGGTATAGACGTCTCCCTGTCCACCCAGCGCTGCGCTGATTTATTGTGGTTTTTTTCTCTCGTTGTTTGTGATTAAAATTGTTTTATAATAAATCGCTTTTTGTATTAACCCTATTTTGCCATTGCATTTATAACATGACTACAAGAATAGGAAGCATCAGAATAAAGCCTCCAGAACACCTTTCCTCCCCCTGCCCAACTTTTTCCTTTCACAACTGACTGCACAGACAAAACCTGGGATGTTAAAACAGTACCAACTATACAATAGTCTTTCATCAGTTCTTATAGGGAGAGGAGTTTTCTCTTGTCATGCCATGGAGACTTCTCCACAAGAAACAGTTTTCTCATGGCTTTTCATTTCCACAAATAGCAGCCACCAGGGCCAAAATTCTGCATCGTGACATTCCTCCCATTTTCACAGCCCTCCTAGAGGTGTGTCCATGGGCCATGAACTCATGGGGTATTATTTTAAGGATAGGTTGTTCAAAGGCAAAGGTTCTCTTCATCTGTCTCTGTAAACAGAGGTTTTCTTCTTCTCTCCCTGCGGGCAAAGGGTCTTCATCAACTCTCATCTCTTTCTCTCTGTTCAAGCATCTCATGGGATTACAGCTACTCTAACATCTGGTTGGTATCATCAATGGATGCCTATGCTCAGATCTACAGTTTGAATACTTCATCCCCCTATACTTTTCTTATGAATTAAAGGAGATATTTCAGTATATCATTGTCCACCTCCGTGGTACTACCAAAAGAATTTTCAGCCCCCTTAGGGCATCTCCTTATCCTCCTTCCATCTGAGGATTGACTCCCTCTTTACTGACCTCAGTGTCTTCATGTTGTGTTTCTACATGATGTCACTCTTTTCTCTCCCTTGAGAGAGGATTGAAGTCTGCAGATCTTGTCTGTGTAGTGAAAGGATTAAATCTTGCCCAGGCTTGTGGATGGTCGTGCTCTCTGCCAGAGGAGCTCTTTATGCTGGATGATTTCTCAGTGGCTGCACTGGGGGAGGGCGGCTAGGATCTCAGCAGCCAGGCTAGCCCTCAGATATGGATGCTAACTCTGAAGCAGGCAGCATAGTGCCTGTGGAATAGCAGGCCACATAACTTTCTCAGTCTTGCCTGAGAAAGTGGCCTGGGAAATCATAAGGAGGAATTAAAACAATCCTCAGAGATAGAAAACAGCCTTGCAGGTGCTGTTTGTCAGTTCCTTGTTTTCTTGCAAGAGAAGGTCGAGGGGTGGTGAACCCCACTGACCAATGATGGTGATGTGTTAGTTTACTAACCAGTTAGTTTTCTTTTCTGTACTTTCACGTATTGGTCTATAAAAAAAGATCTGAGGCAATAAACGGGGAGATATTCTCCTGTCCACTCCCAAGAGAGTCTGTGTCGTTCTTTTCACCGTTCCAAATAGAGCAACATTCAGAGGCAGCATGCCACGGGATGATGGCTTCCCCTCCCCCTGCCCAGCAGTTTCTGCTGAAACTCAGCAGCGGCAGAATTTCAGCAAAGCTGGGGGCTGGCCTGGCCCAGTGGTGACATTGGAAAGGACTCGGCAGGCTCCCTTGGAAGGGTTCAGCGGGCTCCCCTAGGAAGGGTCTTCAGCCACTCTGCCAGAACAGGACATGGAGTGCTTCCTGGGAGGGGCTAATGCCACAACAGCCCAGCCCAGGCTGGGGCAGGGGGGCCCGCAGCCTCCATCTCCCACCCAGGAGCTGCTGGGGTCCGGCCTAGCCTCCCCTAGGCCAGACAGACCGTGGGGTAGCAGAGTCAGATTCACCCAAGCTCTGTTCCCTTCTGAGGCCAGAAACAAAAGAGGAAAAATTCTCAAGCTTGTGGTTTTCAAAGGGTGGTATTCACAGAGGTGGACCTAATTTCTAAATGGTGCAAAATGTTGTCAGTTCTCAGAACTGGCCAGCTATTGGCTTGTCTCAGGCACAGAGGAAGCTCCCAGCAGCTTCTCTCAAAGAAATCACTTCCGTGGGTGTTACTTCTTTCCCCAAATAGCAATCAATGTCAAACCACCACAGTGTTTAATTCATTTTCTTGTTGAATGAATGTTTATTTCAAATGTCACTTTGAGGTTTTTCTTTCGCATCTGTATCTCTGACTTTTCTGGTTTGCTCTCTTGTCCAGCCACAGGCCCTGCTGGGTGAGAAATACCAACCCAGGAGTCTGACCAGAGAGTGATTCTCAGAAACAACACATGGATAAATAACAAGTCCCAAAACACTGCATCTGTCCCTGCCTATAATCAGAAAATCTTGCCTCTTTTGTGATGTTCCAGTGACTCTCGTATGGAGTACTGCATGATCCTCATTTAAAAAACACACTAATTTAGAAGTTCTCAATTCACATTGTGCACCTGGTGGCAATAAATCTGGAGCACTGGGAAATTGACAAATGGTCTTGCTGTGGGAGTTGGACTGTTGTTCCCCAATGATCGCTTTCTGACTGGAGGCCTTCAATGGAATTAACTTTGAGGTTGTTGCTCTGCCACCACTTGTGTGATGCGCAGTGGCTCGGTGTACTCTTTTTGGAGTTTCCCAGCAGGGCTAGAGGCTTTCCCTCTACATCTGTTCTGGATAACAATTGGCTGGGATGATGTTTTCCTCTTCAGCATCTGGGACAAAGGCCTTTTGCTTTTTTCTGCAATGGGCAGTCCTTTTTCATGTGTCCCTGTTTTCCACATCGATAGCATGTTCCTTTAAAAAATGATGCTTCCATCACATCTGTGCAATTGAGTAATTGAAAACCTGACTCCATGCTCTTTACAATTTTTATAAATCCTTCTCATTGTTCTTCGAGCATTTTCTCGAACTCTTCAGCTGAAACACTCACAATATGCGGAGTGCCTATCTTACTGCAAGCCTCTATAATTTCTTCAATTGCTGGGTATCCAGGCAACGCACTGATGGTATGTCTGCACTCTGCATTAGCGTTTGCGAAGGCAAGGCCTTGAAGCAAGTGTGGCTTCACTCTTTCTTCCATCACTTGCTAGTCAATTGCTTGTGTGAGGCAATCCACAAAAGTAGCGAAAGGCTCTGAAGGGCTTTTGCTTCACTTCTGTGTAGTGCCTTCTGAAATTCCAGTAGGTTGAATTTTCAGCAGTGTCTTTTCAGCTGCTTCTACAATATCTCAAAGCATTTCTGGAGGCAGGTCTGCTATTTGAGTTTCTGGTTTATGATATGGCACATCTCCTGCCATCTGAGCCACTGTGATGCTTGCATATGGTCTTCTTGTTTATTTGTTTCTCAATTCAAGGAGAGGTTTTCTCCATCTTGAATTCCACAGTATATATTGTGAATCCATTAAAATTGTTGAAGCTATGTATTTGCAGTCATATGGTATCATTTCATGGCTGCAAAAAAGACCTTTCAATAACATTTTGAAATATGGAGAACCAAGTCTTTTTCTTTCCACAGCATCAAATAAATCCTTTAAAAGTGAACGATCCACTGGTTCCCATCTTGGAACATCATTTCTTCTTTCAAGCCTCCCTGTCAGCACAATAATATCCTCAGTATTTCTGAGAGCATCTGCTCTTTTCTTAAAAGGTATTTGCATATCACTTTCTCCCCCTTTGAGGAAGAGTCTATATAGGTTTCTGCTTTTTGTCTTGTGTAGCTGTTGGTATGATAGGAAAACCCTGTGATTGTGAAACTTGAATACCAATAGGGTCCATTAAACCTTGGAGAACTGGAGGGAATTGTAATCTTTTTGAAGAAGAGATGTAATGTTCTGAGAACCAGCCCTTTGAAGCAGTCTTTTGAAAAGCTGAAATATCAGCTTGAAGTAAAAAATCTTGTATTTGAATCGATGACAGGGGAATCCCTTCACTAGCAGTAATAGCTATAACGTTGTTACCATCCTCATGCTGGGTTTCTATAAATAGAAAATGATGAAGGATGCTGTAATGCTGTTTGCCCACAAGGTGGCGCTGTTGCTGTTGCTCCACAAATCCGTTGTAACTGTCTTTACAGCAGTCTATTTCGAATGCCTCGGATAGACCTTGAAACTGCAATAAAAATTCTGAAAATGTATATTTAGGGAGATCATCCTCTTTAAGAGATAAATCCCTCTTAGGGCGATTGCTGCTTGTGCCAGAAACTGGGCTGTGAGGAGGAATTGCGATTTCCCTTTCCATTTCTGGGTTGTCTTCCAGCATGAATTGCGCATGCGCAGTTTGAGAGGGTACATTCCGCGTCATGGATCGCGTCAAGGGTCCCCCTGTGGGGCTTGCCTTTGCAGCTTTGCCCAGCCCCTTAGCTTTCGCTGCCTGTTTACGGTGGCGCTTTGGTATTGCTCCTAATTTCTCTCCCTTTTGCTCCCGGTCACTCTACGGTTCGGCCATTTCACCATAGCCCACTGCTCCTTGTGGCACCTCCTCTTTGGCACTCTTTAGTCCTGCCTCTTGGAGAGCTTCTGATCGCATCTGATGGGCGGGCTCCTCTTGGTTCACCTCATGGGCGAATACCCCTGTGTCCCCCTGCTGGGCGGACACCCCTTCACCAGCCTTTTCTGACATCACCTTTAGGTGGTCAGATTCGTCAGAGGGCGGGGTAGGCTCCCTCCCTCACTCTGGCTCCTCTGATGTGCACGGAAAGGGCGGGGTAGGGGGTTGTTCTAAAGGCATGGGCTTTTTCTAGCTTTTTCTTCATCCCCCCGGCGATTTCATCGGAATGTAAAAATTTCAAAAAGACTCTATACAATTCATCATGTCTCCCCGTGCGAGTTTTCATCCTCAAATATTGTAACAAATTGCTCATTCTGCTTTCTGAAGCAATTGCGAAAGTCTCCCGGTGTTCAGCTTTCCCCCGCATTCCTCCCTCCTCCCCCGCGTCCTCTGATGGGATGGGGGCAGGGAGGACCATGCTGCTGGGAAATTTTGGGCCTTCTCGATTTTCCAGAAAAGACAGTTCAACCTCTCCTCCCTTCCCATCCCCCTGGGAAGGCAATCTTGGAAAATGATACTGATACATAACATTAAAAAGATTATCACTCATCTCTATCATATTTCTATGCACCCATGTTCTGGGGATTTGCAACTTTTAATCTCATTTTTACATTTGCCCATATATATGGTTCAAACAATTGCTCCTCGGTTATGGTAGGATAATTGTCCTTTATCCAGAGCAGTAGCAATTCCAAATCTATCCTTGGAATTTTATAGAAGTACTGCCCTGTAATAATTTCTAATTTTTCTAAAATTGCCTGTTCTTCCTTAGAGATATTCGATCCCATCTCGTAAGGTTGGAACAAGCTTACCTGTTCAGGTGGCTGTCTCTGAGGATTACCGACCAGCAGAATCTGATGTTCCAAGTCCCGGGCCCTTGGAACTCTGGAATTTGATAGCAGATGGGATGTCCGGAACCGGGCACTCTGGTCCAAACAGGCATTGATGGAGACTATTGTGAGCTTTCTCTGCCAATCACACGGAGCACCACTTGAAACATTTTCTTTTTCGATTCTGCTTTACTTCTTCTCACACATGGATTTCTCTGTCTCTTCTGAGCTGAACTCCTTTGGAATACTCCCTCACGGGGAGCTCCATTTATCTCAGTTCTCCGGGTCAGGAAGAAAACTCCAAAGCTCGTTAGGATCTTGTTTCTCGTGTTTATTAGGATGTTATCACAAAACTTGGCAGGTCTTTCCAGACTTTCTGCACAAGTTCAAATCACTACAACCTGGCACATTTTGGCTCTGATGGCACAAAATGGCCCCAAACCATGCAGCTGTTTCATCTTTATATCTATTTTTACCCTATTAGCTATAGACACGTTGTCATGAGGTGACTTTACCTTTAAGATAGTTTTGAGAGCTAAAGAAGTTGAAGCTGCTGGTGACTGATGGGAGTCTTTTCTCCTGACCAGTTATCGGTCATTTCTAAGAACTGACAGCAGTTTTGACCATTGAAAAGTGAGATCAACCTGTGAATACCACCTTAAGACCTAAGCCTGAGAATTTCTTGGTCTCTTTTTGTTTCCTGGCTGTGAAAGGTAACAGAGCTCCAGCTGGCCTCCCGTTCCCTGCCCAGGCCATGCGGCCCGGGCGGGGGCTGGGCTGGGCCCAGCGGCTCCCAGCCGGGAGATGGGGGCCTGCGGGGCTTGCCCCGGGCTCTGGCCGGGCCAGGCCAGTCCCTGGCTCGTCTGCAGTTTTTGCCGTGACGGAATTCACCAGAGACTGCCGAGTAAAGAAAGGAAAAAAAGCTCTTGACTTGCGGCAGGCTGAGACAGCGACCACACTCTCCAGAGCAGCCATGAAGAATCTTCCATCGCAGACAACTCCAGCTGCTGCTCCAGCAGAGGTCACAGAACCATCTACAAAGCCTGGGCAAGATTTTAACCTTTTCATTACCTAGATGAGACTTGCAGATTAATCCTTTTATCCAGAGAGAGAAAAAGAGAGTAATCAACATGTAAAGAGACTTTATAAATTATCAGAGACAGTAAAGAAGCTTCAGAAAAGGTAGAGAATAAGGAGATGCTTTATAAGCTGAAATATTTTTCTGTTAAAGCTATGGAGATGGACAATAGAGTCTTGAAAAAACTCCTTTAATTCATGACAGAGTATATAGGGAGGAATGGAGTGTTCAAAGTTTGGATTTTGAGCAAAAGGTGGAGTAATTGTGATAAAGTGAGGTGCTGGAACAGAGTGAGATAAAGTAATAGTTGAAGAGTTGAAGCCTTGAGAGCCAATGAGAAAACTGTTTCCAGAGAAGCTCACAGAGACAGATGAAGAGAACTTTTGCCTTTGAATAACTCATCCTTAAAATGACATCCCTAGACTCATGGCCCATACACACCTCAGAGTGATGTGAAATGGGAGGAGTGAACTGATGACAGGATTTCTGGGCAGCTGGCATCAGAAAAATAACAGAACAGCTATAACAGAAATAACTTTCTTGTGGAAAACTCCATAGATTAGCAGAAGAAGACTTCTGTTTCTCTACAAAGACTGATGAAAAGACTAGCAGGAATTGAGACTGTTTTAAACACCAAAGTTCCAAAGTTTTTTGTCTCTATGTTGTCATGTGAACAAGGGAATGGTGGGTAGTGTGATGATTGTGTAAGTAGAGACCCTTTTGTTCGCCTAAACATATAAGATACGATGCTTTGCAAAGCTATGCTTTGTGGAATCAGGATGAGGTTGAAGGCTGCTACTGACGGTTGCATAAATTACTAATGCCCTTGCGAGCTTTCTTGAATTCCAGAAAGTAACCGAGATAAACCTTAAAAGAAAAACAGTGAGAAAAGGTCAAAGAGAGAGGACTGAGGAAGACTCTTGAACTTCATCCCGCGACCACCAGAAGGCAGAAAAAGACCCCCTAACAACCAAAGACACATGCGCAGAGACACCCGAGAAAGGACACGTAACCCGGAAGCTGAATAGCTTAAAAGGGGAATACGGAAACTGACGGTGCGGCAGTCGGCGGAGCAGAGACTCCCCTGTCGCCCAGCGCTGATTTTTTGCTTATTGCTTGCTTGCTGTAATTAATAAAATTTTCTTTGATTGATTCATATCACTCTCTTGAGTGCATTCATAACAGGTAGTAGGGGATAAAAAGAGTTTTCTAGAAGTTTATTCTGGTGTTCTTATTCTTGTAGTTTTGTTAATAAACTTTCTTTTTTCCTTTTAAGTTTTAAGCCTGTTTTGCTCTTGCTCTAATCCATATCTCACAGCAAAAAAAATAAGTCTTCTAGTAATTTTTTAGTTACTGCTTTAAAACCACAACACACGTGTATTGTTTATATATATTAACAAATAAGTTTTCTATATCTACTTGCGTAACTAAAACTGTGACTAACTTTCAACCAATCACTTTTTGTGCTCCTAAAAACTGCAGAATCATGGAGAAGAAGGAAGGAGAGCTAAAAACTACACCTTTTTTCCTCCATCTTTACTCCATGTATTAAACACTCTAAAATCTATATTTTTCACTTCAGTGACATACTAAACATTCTACTACTTTCTACTTAATTTTTTATAAATTCTGGTTTACCCAGGGATATTTGGAAGCCTTTCTGTCAGTGACAAATATGATTAATACCTTTTTGGAGAAGAGGACAAACAGGGAAATGTCTCTCCATTTCTGGATTCCTACACAAACCTCACACTATTTTACTTAATATAATTTCTTACTTACTGAAGACATATTCTTACTTATAACTATAGGAACATAAGTTTATAATTTTTCTACTTAATGTCTGTGTACCTTTATCATTACATTAACCCAAGCTCTTTCTAAGGCTGCAGATTGAGCCTTTCAGCATCTGTGGAATTTTCCATTTTTCCATTTCCCACATCTCCCCTCTCCCTCTTCACTAAAAAAACTCCATTAATGGATTTGTTAATCATCCGTTGCATACACTGAAGCAAATAAGGCACCGTTGTTAACATTAATATTAAAATTACTAAAATGTGTAGTCCTATTGTAAGACACTTTTTTATCCATGCTGTTAAATCCCATTCACTGAACAAATCATCCAGTTTCTTCTTACTTGAGTCAGTGCCACTCAAAGTATGCATTTATATTACTTTTCATTTGGAATTGGACTTTTAAAGGTTTAAATATGCAGGCAGGAGCTGGAATTTCAAAGTACCAGCATCCACACCGAGCAGCCATAGACTTCTTCCTGATGCTGCATGGACATGAATGCCAGGAATTTGAAGGACTTCATTGCCTAAACCTAACCTCAAAAGCTCCCAAAGTCCATGTAACCCTTCGAGAGATGAAGAGTTTGATTGGACAAGTGAAGCAAGAATCTGAGGACTGGTTTAGTGAACTGTTCAAAGGCTGGGGACTCACGAGGTGGTGGACTTTTATAGTTAAAAAAATCTTGTTGTTTTTTGTTGTTTTGTTCCTAATAGTGTTGGTCTTCGGGATTATATGTTGCTTGATTTTAAAAGCCCTCAGCAGTTTAATCCCTACTACCTCAGATGTCAACCACATAGAACTGATGGACCGAGAGCAATCTAACCGGCCCTCAAATCACAAGTGGTAGACAAATTCATGTTCTCTATCAGAATAAGCCCAGCACCCTTCTTTTAACTTTATATAATTAAAGAAAGTGGGAGATGTCATGTTGCAATTCAGTGTCACACTAAGTGGTTTTTCCCTGTGCTCCCGTCCCCAGCTTTGTAATGTTGGTTCCTTCCCATCGCCCCACCCCTTCAGTCTCATCCTATTGGTTGTAATTTTACTCTCCCCCTTCCCTTTTTCCCTCAGTTTAAAAATCCCCGCAATTTCTCCCTCAGTCTCTTTTTTCCCTGGAAATTTCTGTGAATAAACTGGGACAGTGTCCCAGAAGAGAGGGCCTCCTTTGTCTTTGATCTTTGTCCTTGACAAATCCCCTCCCACCCCCGGTTGACTGGAGCTAGTCAGGTGATTTCCTGGGGCTGGAGCAGAGGGATTACATGATTAATCCAGATCTCCCAGCAAACAATGAATAAGTGTACTGGTAATTTTAGCCAGCACCAAACCCACCACAGGACACAAAATAGATTGAGATGGGGTGATTTAAATGAACTGAAATTATGCATATTAAATAAACATTAATAACCAATGTTTCTTGCAGTGCCCAAGTGTCTTGGTTTGAAAGACAGGTGTCTTCTAAGGAAGGCAGGACCCTCCCTTGTAATGGAAAATTTAAAACCCCTCCCTCCAAATTATTATCATTTTGAAATTAAGGGGCTCTCAGGTGAAGATATGGGAATAGGAAAAACAGCTCTTTCCTAGAATGTATAATAAAGCAAGCAAACAACAACAACAGCATTAACAACAAACAGAACCAGGAACCCAATAACAGCCTTCTCAGCCACAGGCACTTTCCCCTTCGGTGCAGTTCCGGTATTACCAGCAGGGGCGCTGGTGCTCCCTATGAGCAGGGCAGGTGTGATGATACTCCGGTGGCTGCAGGGGGCACTGTGGCGCGAGCTCGGGCACCACGCGATAATGGCAGTTTTGCCCAAGAGGGGAAGGGATGGAAGAGAGGCTTTACTTTACAAACCCTGCTGGGGCAGCTGATCCCGGGGTCTCAGCAGGACTTACGGAAGCAACAAGCTGTGCAACGAAAGCTAGGGGCATCTATGAAGAAGCAGCAGAAGTGGGACAGCGGCAGTCCTGCTCCCAGCAGGGCAGAGAGCGACAAGCCCAAGATACGGGGCATCCGAGCAGATGGGGATAGGTCCCTCGTTTAGTGAGATAGGGTGTTAATATGGTCCCAGTCCAATAGCTGCTCTTACGAGCAAAGGCTCACCCAAAAAAAGGAAGAGGCAGTACAGGGCTGGATTCCAGCGGTGACAGTGAATTGTCTGTTCAGTAAGCAACAGCTTGCCAGTCCACTGAAACCCAGAGTGAGAGCCCCAGCAGCTCCCCAGTTCCCGACTTTTGCCTGTCCAAATCTCCAGGTATCCCCTCCCCTCTCCCCTGAGTTTGGCCACTCTTTTGCTTTTCTTAAGTACCCATAAGTACCTAATAGTTATTTTCCTATCAACTTATGGTAAAAAATTCCATAAGTACAAAACAAAGAAACCCAACCCCCAACACCATGGAATTTCTACAGCTATCAAAGAAATATTTGCTTTGGAAAAACTCAGCTAGTGATACAATGCTAGACCCCATAACACCAATAAAAGCAGCCCAAAAAGTTGCTATAAAACATTTATGTCAGAAATCAGAATCTTTGAGCCTGGTGTACTGCAGCAATTGCTGGATTTCAAAGCTTAGTACTACACAGAGAAAGATAAAGTCGGAGTAAATCCCCAAGGAATGAACAAAAGTCTGAAAACATCAAACAAAATAAATGTGACAAGGCCTTAGTGGGTTTTGTCAGGAAAATTAATCCACAAACACCAGAGGTTTATGTCCAAAAAGGAGACAGACGAGTCCTTTTACTATATTCAAATAGAGAGGCCATGAGGCATTCCCCTGAGGTATCTCAATTTTTGGAGGACGCAGCCACCTTTTTATCCTAATCTCCCGACCGCATGTCTCTCTCTCTTTCCCCACTGGCTGAGGTACTTGAGAGGTCCAGATTTCCCAGAATGCCTGATACCTATGATTCCCCTCTAATGTATAACCCTCCCTCTTAATTTTTAATTCTTATGGAATTTATGGTGTTTCGCCATTGTCTCTTTCATCTTTCAATATCCAATTTCATTTATCAGCAAACCTACAGTTTGTTTGTAAAGGCAAAATCTTTTTTCATTCATTAATCAGTGGAATCCATCCCATTGTTTCTTTTATCTTTGTCTTGGTTCTAGAAGACAGGTGTCTGCTAGGGAAAGCAGGAGCCTCCCTTGGGATGAAAGAATGTAGACCCCCTCCCTCTGAATTATTATAATTTTGAAATCAAGGGGCCTTTAAGCAGAGATATGGGGATAGGAATAACAGTTCTTTACTAGTATAACCAGGCAAACAAACAACAATAACTACAGCATTAACAAGAAAACAGAACCAGGGACCCCGTGACAGCTTTCTCGGCTGAGACGGGATGGAGGAGAGGCTTTGTTTCACAAACCCCTAGGGCGGGCAGTCCCGGTGCTCCTGCAGGGCTCCGAGGAACAGTTGGCTGGAACAGCAGGGACGAGCTGGGATCCTGGGCTGGTGGATGAGGTGTATCAGCAGCTCCGCGGCGGTGCCTGGCACTGCCGCATGTCCCGGCAAGACAGGGGCTGTGAGGCCACCAACAAAGAGGGAAGAAGGAGAAGAAGCAGCAGCTCCATCTGGGTGATGGCGAAATTCCCTTCTCTCCACCGCAGCAGCTCTGCGACCCAGAAAAAAAATGTCTTTTCCCCCGAAGCCGAAGAAAGCCCACCCAAACCGTCCCCACCCTCCTTTCCTGCCCCCTTCCCCCCCTGGGCCCGGCCACTCTTTGTCCTTTATCGAGCACCAACTAAATACCCACATGTTGTGAATTCATGTTGTAAATATTGGCTTTTCACAATTATTCTGATAAATATATATTATATGTTTTCACTATATTTTCTCTCTTAGCAAGTTATAGGCTTAGATAGGAATTCTGAATGGTAAGAATATGTTTCATCCGGACAAGGCAAGACAATGGGAGGATCAAGCTGTGGAAAACAGGCTATTATCAGCAGCAGGAAATGGAGAGGAAACTGTTATCAAAAAGCCGGTACCAGGACGTGGGCAGGGGAGAAAGATAAACTCAGCTGCCCTCAGAAGAAGGATGAGGGGCCCGGACCCTTATCAACAACTGACCATCTGCAGAAAAAAGGAAACCAGACTCCAAAAGAATGCTGACCAGCTAGAATAATGATGACCAGGAAAAAAGTTATGCTGACCAGCAGAAAATGAGACTGTGCAAGAGCATGATCCAAGAAGGCGGAACCAGGGAGGGGACATGCTTGAATATGCATTAGCCCCTCACAGCAAGGAGGGGATAAAAAGGGTATCCCTGAGATACCAGGTGTGTTCCTGGCAAGGTGGCAGGGCACCCTGCCATTTTAACCCTTTGCTTTATTTCTTTTGTCTCCTAATTGTCTTTTATTTATATTAAATTCTTTTTATAATTTATTAAGTGAATCTCGTTTTTAAGACACAGTTAGGTTGCCTCTGCAGCTAATGGGTAAAAATTCCACGGGCAGGCCAGAACAACAACAAAAAAAAAGGACACCTAACCCTCAACAATCTTTCAGTTCTAGTTTCATCTATCAGCAGACCCACAGCTTATTTGTGAAGACAAATCTGTCATTCGTCTCAGTCCCTCTTCTTTTAATTTTTAATAATTATCTTTACAAACTTTATCTGTCATTGACTTAATTTCTTGTTCCTGGGTCTTTTTGGTTTTGCAATTATTTGCAGTGACATCAATTTCTGTCCTTTTGCATGAAATAGAAATTCCCAAGAACCTCAGGGAAAAAAAGAAATCAGAAGACTAAATTAAAGTCTTTAGAGTTAAAGCCTTTAGAGTTAAAATCTTTAGAGAAACTTAAATATGTTAAGCCATAAGTATAGTGTAAGAGTGTAATTTTAGTTTTAAGTAAGTTTTAATATAGCTTATGTTCGAGTCTGAAACATAGAGTGTGTGCACATCTCTCTGATACCTGGCTCTGAGATCCAGAAGAACACTGAATTTCATATAACATGAAAATTTATGGGCATGTTTTCATGGTGTTACATGTTAAAGTTAGATAGAAAAGCTGAAAGTGTGAGTGTGTAAATTAGATAGTTTTCTTAAGTCACTGAGTGAAAAAGTTAGTTTGGAGTTTACGCTAGTTTAAAAAGCAGAAGCCAAAAAGGAAAATTTAGAATGTTGTTTCTTTTCCTTCTTTCTTCTTCATGATCTTCTAGAGGTTTTTAAGTAATAGTAAGTGATTTGATAGAAAATGTCGCAGTGCAGCACACAAGTGATGGGTCATTGAGTAATTAAGAAAAATAATACACGTGTCTTTTGTTAATTGGATAAGTATAAAGATAAAAACTGCGTAGTTCAAGGCCATTTTAAGCCATCAGAGCTGAAATGAGCCAGGTTGTAGTGAATTGAATATGTGCAGAAAGTCTGGAGAGATCTGCCAAGTTTTGTGATAACATCCTAATAAACACAAGAAACAAGATCCTAACAGGCTTTGGAGTTTTCTTCGGACCCAGAGAACTGAGATAAGCGAGACTCCCCATGAAGGAGTATTCAGAAAGAGCCCAGCTCAGAGGAGACTGAGAAATAAATCCAAGAGTGAAGAAAAGTACAAAAGAAGCACAACAGCAGAATCAAAAAAAAGAAAAATTAAACAGAATTAAAAAAGTTATAGCATAAATACCTTAAGTGCTTGTGTTAGCTAGTGAAAAGCCTTATTACCCAGTTTAAAATTCAGTGATAATACCTTTCACAGCTTCAACTTAGCTCTAGACATAATGGAAAAATAGTTTGCATTCTTGGATACAACAGATAGGAATACTCACGTAGGCAGATAATATCCTATACGTAATGTAGTGGTTTAGATTTGTTAATTTTTTTTTTTTTGGCTAATGCACTAAATAAATGTCATGGTTTTAAAGCAGTAACTACAAAATTCCTAGAAAACTTACTTTTTGTTTTGCTTTTAGATATGGATTAGAACAAGAGCAAAACAGGCTTAAAATTTAAAAGGAATAAGGAAAGTTTATTAATAAAACTGCAAGAATAAGAACATTAGAATAAACTTCTAGAAAACTCCTTTATCTCTTACAACCTAACCATTCTCTTGTTCATATGACAACATAGAGACAAAAACTTTGGAACTTTGGTGTTTAAAACAGTCTCAATTCTTGCTAGTCTTTCTATCAGTCTTTGTAGAGAAACAGAAGACTTCTTCTGCTAATCTATGGAGTTTTCCACAAGAAAACTATTTCTGTTATAGTTTTCTATTTTTCTGATGCCAGCTGCCCGGAAATCTGCCATCAGATTTTCTCTTCTCATTTCACATCACTCTGAAGTGTGTATGGGTCAAATGAGTCTAGGGATGTAATCTTTAAGGATGAGTTATTCAAAGGCAAAAGTTCTCTTCATCTGTCTCTGTAAGCCTCCCTGGAAACAGAAGTTTTTTCTTTGCTTCAAGCGGCTTCAAATCTTTAACTATCACTTCTCCCTCCTCTGTTCCAGCACCTCACTGTATTACAATTACTTCACCTTTTGCTCAAAATCTACACTTTGAATATATTGAGAGACCGCCAGATATTCACGAGTCTTCACAGAAGTAAAAGCGAACGCCGTTTATTTCTATCTTTAGCACACCTTTTATAGCGTTTGCCAGGGTCCGCAGGCTAAGCAAGTTACTATTGGCTAATACACACAGGTTTACATTTTTTCTCCTGTACACAAGGATATTGTTTTGCTTTACTCTCTCTTTTGCAGGAAGGTTTCAAGGACTTTAGCCTTTAATATCACAACTTATTTCAAAGGCTGGTTTGCGCAGACAGGACTTTACTAATATATAAAATATAGCAACAATTCCCCCTTTCTCTTTTTGCACAAACCAGGCTTTGGATAAGATAACACACAACTTAGACTGTCATCTCAATTAACACTATAAGTAAAGTCCGTCCCCCTTCTAGCACAAGAGACTTCAACCATCCAGTGATGCCGCAGCTGGCGAACCAACTTCCAGTGGGGTCACTATCTTCTTTCAGAACATGTAACCCATCCTGTAGCTGTTGTAGTTGCTTATGGATGGAAGCCGAATGATCAGTAAGATTGAAGCAGCACATGCCTTCAAATTCCTCACAACCATGTCCTTGTGCTAAGAGCAAAAATCAATTGCAGCTCAATTTTATAATACTGCATGATGTACAGAACTCACATTGGCTGAAAGCTCACTTAACATTGCGGATGTTAAGTTCAATTCTTTCTTAGTCTAGCAAGCGAGCCTTTTTAGAGTTGCTAGGCCTTAATTCATTCAGGCTTCGCTTTGACTGTTTGATGTTCTTCATTTTGCTATCTATATTCAACAACTGATGTAAGCTTGGGTGGAACAAAGTAAGTTTCCCAAGATAACAGGGTCCTCTGTGGATTAGCAGGAATCTAATTCCATGCTCTATCTCCACAGATTAGGAATATGGAACTAGGTAATCGCTTTGCTAATTGTCCTGTGAGATTGCACCACTAATAAAGGCTTTACTTTCAGTGGTAGTAATGAGATCAGCTATAGGGTTGACTGCAGCTCAGTGCTACATTACTTTGTTAGAATGACTTTTTGTCGGGGGTTCAAACATTATCCATTCACCTGAGGTATTGTTGAAATTTAACAAATCTAATTCCTCTGAGGGTTGTAACATTGAGAACTTTGGTAATTTTTGCTTGCCAACAGGCTTCAAGTTGTCTTAATGTGAAGCCAAGAGTGCGACTGCACTCTTGCAGCATTGCAAATCGATTCAGTCGAGTCTCGTTACTAATTAAACCTTTAAATGCTTGAGGATCCCATTCAGGGACTCCTATGAGACAGGTGCGAAAAGGATCTCCAGGGGTGGCTAGGCTCAAACACATTGACCTTTGGCCAGTTCAATGTGCCGGAGTGACCCATATTTTCTGCCGCTTTTGGATGTTAGTTAGCAGACAGTTGGTCAGGACTATACACAACACAATTACCATAAGCAGTTTGTTCCATGTAAATGACACCATACTTGCAAACTCACAGCTAAAACTTTAATGTTAAATGAACTTTCAAAGATGCTTACACTAGCTCTTGAAGGGGGAATACTTATACTTTATACTAACATAACAATTACTACACAGGCTAAACTCTTTATCTTAAACTATTATCTAACTACCTTTAACACACGTGCTCTGGTATATATGTAGTCTAAGCATGAAAGCAATTTACTGAAAGGGTAAACACACAATTACAATTTGCTTTATATACAGTTAAATGGAGTCTCTACACTTTTCTTAGATCTTCTACAGAATTTCTCTAACACGATTCAGTCCTGGAACGTTCACTGCTCCCGTGATGTCAGCTGGCAGCTGATCGGTGACTGAGGGATTTGATGTTCAAATTGTTCTTCAGATCCTTCTAAATCTTAAAACAAAGGATACCTGAAAAATTGGTAGAGACACAACATCATAATAACAACATAAAAGTTCTGTTAGTAAACTGTCTGTGTAGTGTTCAGACACAACTGTGTCCTGACAGGTCCACTTCTGATCCATGTCTGAAGTACCACGGCTGTGTGATGACATCTCGGTTCACTGGATCTCATGTGTTCAGAGGCACACAGTCTGGTCAGATGGACAGGTGACCTTTTTGAACCTGCCAACAAAACACAGACACTTCTCTCCTTGAAGTTAATGAATTACA
Source organism: Pseudopodoces humilis (assembly GCF_049639895.1). Taxonomy (NCBI): domain Eukaryota; kingdom Metazoa; phylum Chordata; class Aves; order Passeriformes; family Paridae; genus Pseudopodoces; species Pseudopodoces humilis. Next base: position 4,154,494 of record NC_142211.1, on the reverse strand, counting down.
CTAATCAAATGCTTTTAGGGTATCCATTTCCCCCGTTTTCTTAAAAAAAAATAAAATGAGATGTACTTCTGTTATAAACATCAACAGCAACACAAAACCATATACACAATTAATAAGAACTTATACCAGTTAAAAATCAATTAAATCATAAACATTATTAATAAGACATGTAATATAAAACTACTATTAATTACTAAAACACTGCACCAGCATCCCATAGTTAGCAAACAAACAGAAACAAAAAAATCAGTGAAGGATTGGATAATCACCTCCAGAAATGATTGTCCAAGCCCACTTCAAAATTGATCCAGCTGTCATATTAATAGGGTCAAATTGTTGAGTCAAAAACTGATTCAAATACTGATTTGGTACAGAAAACATCTGGATCTGTTGGCAAACATTCTGTCCAGGTAAAGTCAAGGCTTGGCCAGGGCCTGGCTTTAAACTGGAAAGATGCCTCTTAACATATTTCTAGAACAAGGTTCTCAATAGTAGCAGCTATGAGATGCTTACAGCACACCAAACTGTTAAAATGCATTTGTACAAAGCAAATGATCAGAAGCCTCAGGTTCTAGACCAATTAAACCATGCAGCAGTTGGTTTAATCTGAAGCCTCCCCCATGGCAGCTGATCTACAGCAATGGTACATCTTCTTAAAATTCTGGAAACACTGAAAAATAAGAAAGCTGTAACAAACAAAAACTGCAGAGATTGTAACAACCAATAGAACTCCCGATGAAGTCAAGGGTGTCACAGACTGCATTCACTTCTATCCACAAGCAGGTGTTCAGCAGTGTTCCCTCACTGCTGTTTCAGTTGTGGCTGTCTTCATCACTCTAGGAAAATAACTATACTTTGCAATTTAAACAAGTGTCTCCAATAAAACATAAACCAATTTAAATTAAACAATATTTAAACCTAACAATAATTATTTATAACAAAAGGAAATAACAAACTTAACCTTAAAAGAATATCTAAGTTATAAAACTTGACTTAAAAACATTCAAGCCTAAACATTATAAAACTTGACTATCCTTAATTCTATTAACACTTAATAATTTAAAATTAAAAATTTAAAATTAAAGAATTTTTTTTTCAGAACATTATTGTCCATTTCCATAGCTTTAACAAAAGAATATTTCAGCTTATTAAAGCATCTCTTTATTTCTCTCCCCCCCTCTGAAGCCTAATTCCTTTCTTCACTGTCTTTGATCATTTATGGTGTCTCTTTACACGTTGATCACTCTCTCTCTTCCCGTCTCTCTGGAAAAAAACGATTAATCTTCAAGTCTTATCTGGGTAGTAAAAGTGTTAAAGTCTTGCCAAGGTGCAGGTGTTCATGGTGTCAGGTTTCAGTTCAGCAGCAGAAACTGCAGCCAAGCCGGGGGACCAGCCTGGGCCTGCTCCTACCCCCCCCTCCCCCCCACTCCCCTGCCTTATCCGGCCTGGGGGCGGGGGGGGGGGCGGGGGAGGAGGCTGAGCCAGAGCCCTGTTACCTCTGCAGAAGCAGGAAAACAAAGAGAGCAAGAAATTCACAGACTTAAATCTTAAAGTGGTGTTCACAGGTTGATCTCACTTTTCAATGGTCAAAATCACTGCCAGTTCTCAGAAATGGTTAGTTGTGGGCCAGGAGAAAACTCCCATCAGCCTCCAGCAGTTTTAACTTCCTTAGTTCTCCAAGTCAGTCTTAAAGGTGCAGAACTTAATATATAACATAAACCAGGCGTTTGGGGATACCAGTATCATAAAGTCACCCCAGGACAGTCCTGAACAGTCTTGGGAACCCAATCAGTCACCCGGTGCTGGACGCCATCAAGAGGAAGTGTTCACCAAAACTGAAGTGTGCCTTCAGCTCTGCTCGCTGCGCACCACCCCAGACAGTCGAAATATCCTGGACAAGAGCCCCCACATTGTCAGGGAAATTAATCCACAAACACCAGAGATTTATGTTCATAAAGGAGATAGAGGAGACCTTTTACTTTATTTGACTAAAGAGAGAGGCCATGGGGCATTCCCCTGGAGTCTCTTGATTTTTGTACGATGAGGCTTCCTCTTTATCCTAATCTCCTGCCTGCATGACCCTCTCTCTTTCCCCATTGGCTGAGGTACTTAAGAGGTTCAGACTTCCCAGAATGCCTGATACCTAAGATTCCTCTCTAATGTGTAACCCTTCCTTTAAATTTTTAGTTCTTATGGAATTTATGGTGTTTCCCCATTGTCTCTTCCATCTTTCAGTATCCAGATTCATTTACCAGCAAACCTACAGTTTATTTGTAAAGGCAAAATCTTTTTTCATTGATGAATCAGTAGAATCCATCCCATTGTTTCTTTTATCTTTCAGTGCTAGTTTCATCTATCAGCAGACCCACAACTTATTTGTAAAGACAAATCTGTCATTCCTCTCAAAGGGAAGAACCGTGGCAGACATAGTAAATATTTTATCATAAAGTTCATAATTTTACTCCCTCTTCTCCCTGACTGATCATTTTCCATCACAAACCCCATATTAACTGGAGTCTAACTGTGATTGAAAGAAAATCATTCATACCCCAGGCATGGTAGAGTACCACAAATCAACTTTGTAAACACACCTAACTACTTGTAATATTTACAATAATAATGCATTGATTATCAATGCTGAATAATTTCTGTGACAATTTTCTAATTTTATTCTTTCTGTGACTAACTGAATCTTGAAAGCATTTTCTGAACATTATATAGATGGTTGTTCAGGAGCACTTCCACAAGAAAAGAATTTACCTTCAGGAGTATTTGTATTGCTCTTATTAGCATTTCACCTGCACCTAGACACTCAAAAAGTAGAGATGACCCTACTGCATTATGCTCTGTGCAAGTAAATAGCAAAAGTACTGCTCCTTCTCAAAATGTTTGCAAGGCCAATCCTGTGGCTGATGAGTCTTTTACCTAATACCTTTGTTAACTCATTTATCTATTAACACTATATAACTGCTCTTGGGTGAAGTAATTTAGTAACTCAAAATTTCAACTAGAAGTTATTTCAACAAACTACACAATATGAACAAACACTTCACATACAGACTTAGATTTGCAAAGGTCTGTGTAGACCAGATCTGTCCACATGTTTACCTTTATGTATTCAGAAGTCACATATTTCAAGGCACATATTCATATACTACTGATTTGAACATACTGATTTAATGTAGTTTCAGAGCTAATACTTATTCCTACCATTTATACTTTTCCCCAACTTTAGCAGGAAAACATGCTGGCTATAGACTAAAAAGAAGAATTACAGATAAATAGTTGTTACTTTAGAAGAAAAAATGCTTCTTTGTGGGTTAAAATTAATAACTGAAACATACAGAACTTTATGGTCTTATCTTTCAAATTCAGAAATTCCAGTGAACTGTATACGCTTTTGACACACTAGATTAAAATAAGAAAGGAACTGAAGTCTTCAGTATTTCATTTATATTTTGAAATCTTGTTTAACAGAACTCTGCTAGTAATATGAGCATGAGTAATCATCCTGGCACTCCCAGGGATGACAATGAGTTGGGCAGAAGCTTCCTGAACCCTTTTCAGAGTGAGAGCGTAAGTATTTAAGTAGTTTTTTAATTGGCAAAACTTTAACCTTTATCTTTTATTTTAAAAAAGAAAAATAACATCTAGTGTATCTGTAATGTAATGATGTGCCTTATGTGGGATTTTTTACTAGCTTCTAAAATGATAGCATTTCTTCACTTGAAAAATGTACCAAATGTTAAAAGTTAAGCTGAAACTGAAAATGTGGGAGATGTAGATTTACTGCAGAAGCTATTTTTCTATATAAAGAGATCAATTATCAATGAAAGTTAAATCTGTTAGTAATAATTATGCCATACATATTCAGTAATGCACAATGGGCATTTTTCAAGCAATATCTGAATACCCTAGATGCACATTAGTTGGCAGATGATTACATTTGAGTGTTTCGGGTTTTTATTTTTCAAACTTTGAGCCCTGAACCATGTATTTTCACAGAATCACAGAATCAAATAGGTTGGAAAAGACCTCTGAGATCATTGAGTACAATCTTTGATGGATTACCACCATGTCAAATAGATCACGACACTAAGTGCCATGTCCGCTCCTTCCTTAAACATCTCCAGGGATGGTGGCTCCACCACCTCCCTGGGCAGTCCATTCTAATGTATTACCACCCTTTCTGTGAAGAAATTCCTCCTGATGTCCAACCTGAACCTCCCCTGGCACAGCTTGAGGTAATTTCCTCTTGTCATATTGCTGGTTGCCTGGGAGAAGAGGCCAAACCCCTATCTGGCTACAGCCTCCTTTCAGGCAGTTGTAGAGAGAAATGAGGTCCCCTGAGCCTCATTTTCTCTAAGCTAATCAACCCCAGCTATGTTGTATTGCATTATGTTACGAGAAATGGTTTCTCCCTGTTTCCCCCCCTCTGGGTCTGTGGTGTGTTGGTTCCTTCCCCCTCCCTCTTCCCCTTCGGTTTCTCCCCACTGTATGTAACCTGCCTTCCCCCCGCCCCCTTTCCCTCTGTTCAAAAGTTCTGGCGCCAGCAAGTCTCCGTCGCTTTTTTCCCTGGAACCATCCTGGATTAAACTGGGATACTCTCCTGGAAGAAAAAAACCTCCTTGTCTTTTATCTTTTGTCCTTGCTAAATCTCCTTTCCGCCCCCCCCCCCCCCCCCCTTCAGCTGCAGCTAGTCGGCAACTTCCCGGGGGTGAGAGCAGAGGGATTTTTAGCACAGCACCCTCAGCCATTCCTCATAGGACTTACCCTCTAGACCCTTCATCAGTTTCCCTGCCCTTTTCTGCACTTGCTTCAGCATCTTGATATGCTTCCTGAACTGAAGGGTCCAAAACTGGACACAGTACTTTAGGTGTGTCTTCACCAGTGCCAAGTACAGGGGAACAATTTTCAGGATAGTAATGTCTTTTAGAACTGAATTCACACAAATATATAATTAGATCACCAAGAGATCTTATATTGAAAAGATGTAGCATGCTTTTAGAGCTGAGAAAGTAAAGACATCCTCTAGTGTTCATTCTGGGAAAAACAATTGAGAATGAGGCAGCAAAAATGATATAAAATACATAACAAAGCAACTAGTATTTTACTAGCCAAGTGTCTGAAATTTGGTTTCTATATCCATGTTTAGGTTCCCATAGAGAAGTGGCCTGATTTTTGAGAAGTGCTAAGTAATTTCACCACTTCTGTTCTTACTGGAAATCACTGCTGTTCAGAAGTGAGTGCAACTCCATTTACTGTACCAGTGGTGAATTTTACCTTAGAATTTATGAAGACTAAGCAGTTTCTCTTAGATCACACAGCAGTCAAATTTCATGAAAATCAGATGGGGGGAAGTTTCTTCTTAAACTAGTGAAAAGGAAGAGGGAGTATTTTAAGCATGTTAGTTGTTAGTGTCCTCATAATGAGGGCATGTGTTCAGTTTGGAGTATTGAAGAAAATTGACTTGACAAAGCAAAAAGACATGTTTCAAAACCTGAAAAAAAGCAGTAACCACAAAATCCCCATTAAATGTGATAGTCCTAGTTATTTCTCAACTCAGCATGCTTTACTTATGCTAAGGACAGTCTGATTCAGCAGGCAGACCAGTTCACCAAGCCAAACTCATTAAAAGAAGGACATCAGTTATACTAAAACAAAAATTTTCTCAGATGCTTAATACTTACTGAATTCTAGTACTCCTAGTTTTCCTACATTAATGAATCTGGGACCAAACTAATAAGATAAGCATGTGAAAAACGAGATTCAATAAATTATAAAAAGTTTAATATAAACAAAAAGACAATCAGGAGACAAAGGAAATAAAGCAAAGGGTTAAAACGGCCGGGTGCCCTGGCGCGTCGCCAGGAACACACCTGGTATCTTGGGAACACCCTTTTTATCCCATCCTGCTGTGAGGGTTTAATGCATATTCAAACTTTTTCAAGAAGTATTTAGCATGTCCCCTCCCTGGTTCCGCCTATTTAGAACATGCTCTGTATGGTTTTTATTTTTGCTGATCATCATTATTTTTGAGTTTGGTTTCCTTTCTTCTGCAAATGGTCAATGTTGATAACAGTCTGGGCCCCTCATCCTTCCTCTGAGGGCAGCTGGGCTTCATATCTTTCCGCTGCCACCGGCCTGGTCCTGGCTGCTGATAACAGCTTGGTCTCCATGTCCTGCTGCTGATAACAGCCTGGTTTACACTGTCCTTCCGCTGAAAACAGCTTGGTCCTCCCATTGTCTTGCCTGTTGGAGTTACCTTGGCTTGTCCAGATGAAACATATCCCTACCATTCAGAATTCCTTTCTAAGCCTATAACTTGCTAAACGAGAGAATATAACAAAAAGCATATAGCATATAACATTTATCATAATACTTGCGAAAAGCCAATATTTACAATATGAATTCACAACAAGTATTTCTGGGCCCACTATGAGAGGGCTCAGCACACAATGGGAGTAAGTCCTAAAGCAGATAAACCATCAGACACATGATATGGGACAAAATCAATTTTACCCAAGTGGTCTATTCTATGCCGTTTATATGACAGAGAAGACCCATCCAAAATGCTTTTTCAGAATGTGTTTTGACACTAAGAAATGACCACCTCAAAAATGTAGCTTTGGCAGAGTTTTGGGGGTTTTTTTATTAAATATATGATTTTGCCAAGGCAAATTAATATGTTTTTGGGTTTTGTATCAGTTTTCATAGCACTAATAGTTCTTGACTTGAACATTTTCCTGTATTTAGAAGATTTTAGTCCAATTAAGTATTTCTGTAGCCTATAAGTTTAAACTGAAATACAAATGAAATTAAACATATAAATGTCCATTTGTATTAGGAGTAATGAAGTATTGTTAACTTGAGGGCAACTATAGCTTGTATAAAGGCTGGAGTTCAATTTGTGTTACAATAATAATGCAAAATGCTGATTGAATTTTCAGTTCACATAAAGAAGAATAACCACTGATACTTGACTCATCCTGCCTCATAAAATCTATAATATAGAATTTAAAAATAAGCCACAAACCTAGTTTAATTCCAGTCACACATATCTTCACCTTTTTCCCATCAAGTAGTAAAAAGCTTTTTAAATTAGTTGTGTGGTTTAAGTGACCACAAACGTAGTTAGTCTGAGACTAGCCATCTTGCCCAGTGAAATCCCTCCAGTAACCAGCATTAACCAGTAAAAGGCATGAAAAGCATCAGTGAAATATTGATTCATCACACTACCAAGGTATCAGTGCCCAGCACTGAAACTATCAAGTGAATTGATTTAATCATCAATAGCTATATTTTTACATAATGACATAAGTATGACAGAAGTTATAATACCACAAAATTATCTACAGCCTTAGCATGTGCTATAGTACAAATTTAACAGAAAATTCAAATAGCATATTGGCATTTACACTCAATGCTTTTATCCAAAACTGGTTTTAGTTACCTGGGAAAGAATTGTTGTTAAAATGTGAATTCTTTCTACAGTACTCCCCTAGCATGACAATGTGTGTGATCTGTTACCAAGTCTCCTCATAAAGGCCACAGTGAGTTGGCTTTCTTCAGAGAGCTGTTACAGAAGAAAAGTATTTGTCTCAGTGGAGTTTGCCAAATGGATCTCAGATACAATCAGAACCAACATTTCTTTCCTACCATCTCCCAAGTTTTGTCAAGAAATTGGGTCCCAAACATGACTGAGACATTAGAGTAGCATAACAGAATTGCCCAAGATAGAACTGTAAACAATTATCTATGTAATTATTAATGTATGTGTGTGTGTAATATAGAAATATACACACACACACACATAAATAAACCTGCAAGTCATTATAAAATATTGCCATATGACATCTTAAGTAGAAATGAGGCATAGGGATTTTTATTCCTTCTTTTTTTCATGCTTTAATTATTCAAGTTTGATTTCCGTCTTCTCTTTTGAACGGTTTTATATTCTATATATCACTGTTTTATAAGTTATTTTTAAGGTGAACTCAAATGATAGATTCCTCTGCTTTTGTAAATGTCTGCCATTATTGATAGGATTGAAATTGCTTAAGAGTTATCATTTATTTGTTTGATACCAGTTACCTTTTGTTTCAGTTTAGAGACAAGTTTAGGAGAAAACCACTCTGGAATGAGTTTTTCCTCTTAAAAAAAAAAGGGTTTCAACAATCCCTTTCTGCCAATAAGAAATTAATACCAGTGGATGAAAGTGAAAAAATCCCCAACCATTTATTGACAGTGCCTGCATGACATGGGAAAAAAAATAATAAATGCTAGATGTTGAATTGTCAGACCTTACCCCATACACACACCCCCAGACACACTGGAACAAAAAAACCCCAAAATTCCAGGGAAAGGAAAAAAAAGTCACAACAGCTGACCACGGTGTGGGAACAGGGGAAAAAAATTGGAAAATAATGGTACCAGCTCCTGTCTCAGGGAAGAAAAAAAACAACAAACGGTTCATGCAGCAGCTCAGGGCAAAACAGACGAAAACCTGGTGAATCTGGCATTGGTCCCCTCTTCACAACAGATGAAGCTGGTGGATTTGGTGTCCTTTCTGTTGACGGCCGGTCTTTTCTGAGGTCTCGGGCTAAAAGGGAGAGGCCCTTCGCCTTCCCTTTGGTCCCCAGCCAATTTGTCTCACATCGATTGTTCTCTCTGATCAAAGACCAAAACCAAACCAAATAGTTCAAGAAAAAAAAACCCCAAGGCATGCCCCTTGCCTGGACCCACCTTAAAGCTACAGCAACCATTTCTGGGCATAGAGCACACAATCAGGGAATAGAAAATCACCACAAGACACCCTGTGGATCACAAGCTGTATTGCCTCATGAAATAGAAGTATAATTTTTGGAGAATAATTTTCACCTAGTTTGGTGATTTTTTTTTGATTTTTTTTTTATTTACTTTGCCTTTAGAAAAGGAAGCACTGCAGGCAATTTTTCTTCTTTAATTGAAGCCTAATATCTGTTTTAAATAGAAGCCTGAATTTGATACAAGCATCTCAATTTATATAGAATACTATAAGTTTATTGTGAGCTCAAATTGCTATGGTATCTAACAATAAAGTATCTGGACTTGTTCTGCCTTTGGAAATGAGTTTTCTTTTCATCATTCTCTTCCAAAGGGTTGGTAATGGAACTACAGAAATCATCATTACTGAAATATTTTGTAATAACTTACTGTTATGGTTCTCCTTTTCAATGATTCTTAACTGAATCATAACAATCCATAAGCCTGATTATAACCATCTCCCAAGCCCATTCAGAAAATCAGATCACCCTGATACTTCATTCTGTATTTTTACTAGGTTTATCAGGTTGAAATACTGCATCAACTGTAACTTTCTGGTAAGCAGTCATTTTTGTCAACCAAAATGATTGTGTGAACTTTTTATGGTCACTAGCCTTGTGAAGGTCCTATGTTTTAGATAAAAGGTCTGAGCCATTTTTTAACAAGGTTGGTGTATTGGACATGAAAGGTTGGGACAGAATGGAAAAAAGGTATATTGCTTTAAAGGAAAAGCTTCCAGAAGCAGTCCCCTGTCTCCTCAAGCAAAGTCCTAAGACCAAGATTAGAGTAAATTTAGTTCCTAATGACTTACAGCTGCCCCAAGAAAATGAAAAATCTAAATTGTGTAGTGATCAAAAGGTTGATGGTCAGCAATGCAAACACAAAGTGGCTGTGATGCCTCAAGATTTTAGCTTTTCTATTTTTCAGATTCTGTACTGCATTAGAGTATAATTCTGAACTCCATATAGAATTTTTTAAGCTCTCTTCACGTTTTGGTCAGACAAAACAATCCTAAGCCTGAGAACCAAGAGAACCAAGGACACCCTCTGCCTCAGGCCCCAAAAAATATAAACAAAAGTGAATGGGGGGGGGCAAACTGGGGGCATATGACTTCATTACCTGAAGCTGTAATTGGAGAATTAACTCCTGATATGCAAATAGACTAAACTTATATCTGTCTGAAAAACTTGTGACTGTCATCCATCTTGGGTGTAGCCTCTGCGAGGCTTTTGCACTGCCCAAGGTGTATCTATTGAAGGCCTTTAATAAATACTTTATTCTCTTTACTCTGTCTTGCCTCCGTTCTAGGTAGCTGACTCAAACCTCCCAAGAGTGGCCCGGCTAGCTCAGTGATGAGGTTTTTCTTCAGAGAGGCTTAGGGGCAAATGTATACATGAAAAATCACAACCAACAAGTTCTCTCTGTCTCAGCCTGGCCTTTCTAACCAGCTGGGCCATCAATTCCTGTGGCCTTGTAATATTTTTGGACCGATGGTGACTGAGAAAGACCCGCTCTATGATTATCAAATGGTCTTTCTGGTCCTTGTCCCACTGAAAAATCAACCCCCGAAGGTGTGGCAATTTCCCCATTACAGTAAATTTGAAAGGCAGCTCTGGATGGCATCTATGTGCTTGTCTCTTCTCCATCATGCTGCTTACCTTCTCTAAAGCATCCCTGGCTTCTGGAGTCAGAGCCCTTGGAGCTCTCAGCTCATCTCCCCCTTTCAATAAATTGAAAAGAGGGTCTAGGTCATCAGTGGCAATGCCTAGCCAAGGCCTAATCCAATTCAGTGTTCCACACAGAGAGTGCAAGTCTGCTAAGGTTTTGGGATTGCTGTTAAAAGACAATTTCTGAGGAACAATTGTTTTTGCAGTTATTTCCAGACCTAAGTATTTCCAAGGAGGCATCTTTTGCACTTTTTCCTCCTGAAGGGTGAGTCCTGTAGTTGTTAAAATTTCGGTCACCCGGTCCAGTGTGGACTGGAGCAATTTTTCCTGGGGGGCACACACTAGCACATCATCCATATAATGCAAGATGATGGGTTCCCCCACTTCAGCTTGCACAGGGGATAACAAGGCAGCAACATACCACTGACAAATCACAGGTGAATTTTTCATCCCTTGAGGGAGGGATTTCCAATTAAACCCTCTCATTGGGGCTTCTCTGTTGAGGGAAAGCACAGAAAAAGCAAACCTGGGGGCATCAATAGGGTCTAGAAGAATTTTGAAAAAGCAATCTTTGATGTCAATCACAGCCAATTCCCAATCCTGAGGAAGCATGGCAGGGGAAGGCATTCCTGGTTGAAGAGGTCCTATGCCCACAATGACTTTGTTAATTTCTCTCAGATCATGAACCAATCTCCACTTGTCTTTCCCTGGCTTTTTAATGACAAACACAGGGGAGTTCCAAGGGCTAAAAGTAGGTTCAATATTGCCTTGGGCCAATTGCTCATCTACTAACTCATTTAGCGCCTTTAATTTGTCTTTACTCAGCGGCCATTGGGGTATCCAAATTGGGAAATCTGTGGTCCATTCTAGTTTCTGGGTCTGACGCTTCTCAGTGGCCGCAATCAAAAATCCCAAGGTGTTTTCGGAATTTCAATGCAGACTCCCCATTGGGGCATGACATCTCTTCCCCACAGGGGAACCGGGAAATCAGTGACAATGGGGCGAATAGATGCTATTTGCCCATCAGGTCCTCTAATCTGAATGGGTCCCTTTGATATCTTAGCCAATTGGGCTCCTCCTGTACATTGGATGTGGCTAACCATTGATTGCAATTCCCATTGTGGTGGCCATCTCCTTTCAAGGATGACAGTCACATCTGCTCCTGTGTCTATCATGCCTGTCATTCCCATGCCTTCACTACTTTTTTTCAAATGGCATGAGATGATGGGTTTGTTTTCTCCCACTGCTTGAGCCCAGTAGATCTGAGGTGCTACATCATCTACTGGGATCCCTGATGGAATGAGAATAGGTTGAGCAATTACCTGCCCTTTTGCCAGGTAGAATGGTGGGTTGATGCACCATGCCAGAAGGATGAGTGCATCCAAGTCAGCTGAAAGAGTGACAGGAGAAATTTCAATCTCTGGGGGTGTGTTTTTTGTGTCCCCAATAACAAGAAACTTACAATTCAGGTCGGGGGTCAGTTTTTCCCTCAGCGGGTCAATGGAAACAACTGTCCAGTGACGAGACCTAAAAAAATGATCTTTCACAGTAAACAATTTGAGAGGTAATTTTGGCTTACAAACCTCACAACCCTTGGTGTTATTTCAGTGGCAGAAGTCAGTCCTGTGAGAAATGTCACATTTAAGAGTGTTATCACATTCAATTTTCCCTCCCCCTGCAACTTCTATTCCACTTGTGTCTCTGCGCAGAATAGACTCACGCTGTGTATCTAGTTTTTTCAGTTCTGAGGACCCCCTCCCTTTTCTCGGTTTCCCTGCCCTTGCTTGTTAGGATATGGCACTTGGCAGAACTTTGCAAAATGTCCTGGCTGTCCACACAGATGGCAGGTGAGCGGTCCCTTCAGCTTGGCTGGTGATGGCAGAGTAGGTACAGTTGTGGCTGCAATCCTTCCCTGGGTTCTCCAGGAATCCTCAGTCCTTGGCATTGAAGTGCTGATTACGTCTGTACACATCTCAATCAAAGTTGTCAAGGTCAGTGGTGGATCCTTCAGCAGCACCCGAATCAGAGATTTGCAGGCTTCATTCGCATTCCCTCGAGCCATTTCCAACAGCAAGTCAGAGTGTAAGGTGGTATTCTGCACTTGTCTTTCAATATATACCTTTAATCTATTCACAAAATCTACAAATCTTTCATCAGAACGTTGTTTAACTTGAGCATAGGGAACAACAAATTCAGAAAGAGGAATATTGAAAAATGCTTTCTCTGCAGCCTTCTGTATTTTCTCTCTAACTCCTTTTGGCAAATTTTGGGCCTGGTCAATAGGTTCGCTCAAATCACTTTCGCCACATAAATGATTCATGGTAATTATTTTATCCCTTTCATCTAAAGCCTCAAAATCACTGCTCAGTAATTCTCCCAAAAGGGTTTTCAACAATCTTTTCCAAGCTCCTTCCCAGAGCAAATATTCTCCTGGGGATAGAAGGCAGGAAAACAAATCCTTCAAATCATGGGGGACCAATTGGTTGGAGGAGAGGGTTGCCTTTAAAAGACTTTTAAAAAATTTGCTTTCCTTTCCAAACTCCTTTGCTGCTTTGCATAATTCCATTTTCAATCGAAATGACATTGCATTCCATTCTGGTAATGTTCCTCCCCTCCCATAAGTTACAGGCGCTGCAAAGAAGGCAGGCCTCTGTTCCTGGTTTGTCCCTTCACCCCCTTCCATCTCCACACTGTGTGAGCTGGAGGGAGTGACCTGGGAACCAGCAGCAGAGAGAGGGTAGGTGGAACTGCAGGGGGGGTAGGAGGGGTCCAGGGCAGGGTGCCTTGGGAGTGAGACACCACTGGGAGGTGGGGCTGAGGCAGAGGAGGGAGGGTCTGGAGGACCAGGAGGGGGGAAGTCTTTAGGGAGGAAAGGGTTGAAGGGGGGAGGGGAAACAAAGGGATTGTGGGAAAAAGAAGCAACCTGGGGGTTGACCATGTGCTTGCCACCATTTTAAAGCCCCTGGGTCCTTTGTGTAACATTTGGGGGGAGGCCCACCATGTGGTCTCCTCCATTTTGGGTACCCAAAAGACTACCAGGAACAAAAGGAGAGGGATATTGAGGGTAAAGAGGGGTAGGAGAGGGAGCTGGGATGGGTTTTAGGGAAAGGTTTCCAACAGCTTGGCCAGAGCTACTGGAACAGGGGTGCTGAGAGAACTCCCCCAGCTTAGGGTAAGAGGGTTGAGGTAAAGAAACAGGGTTATAAGAGTTAGGATTGGGTAACCTTTTTTCCTTTTCTTCTTTTTCAATAAGGGTTAGTCTAATCAAAACAAACAAATGGATTATTTTCTCTGCTGAACTATCTCCAGTGTTCACAGATTCAGTCAATTTTGTCCCCACTCTGTTCCAAAAGGAAACAGAAGTTACATCTGCAGGAGACACTTGAGGAAAATTTAAAAAAAACCCAATTCACTAATTTTTCCACTTTTTTCTTAGGAAACAGTTTCTTTCCAATTTGCAAAATGCAAATCAAGTGATTGCACTTGATTAAAAATCCCCCTTTGTGTTACAGTCTTGCACCCATCTTGTGATCTCACCTGTCCGTCGCAGCTATTTCACCAACGGCTCCAAACTGCTCTGCATCCAGAAGTTTCACCTGGGATGGGACTCTTCTCTCACCCACTCGCTCTTCACCACTTCCCCCCTTTGGGGAATTCAGTCTTCTGAATGCTCGTGCCGTTGTCTCACTCTCAAAAGCAGCCCCTCGGTGCTTAGGGGTTCTTGCTTTTCTCCCCAACACATCTTCCACTCAGAACAGCGAAGAGATGCTTCTGGGGTAGATGTCGTCCCAGCGGTGGTCAGAATCTCACCTTCCGTGGTTCTTCTGTCCCCTTTATTGAGGGACAGGCCAGCCTCACGTTCTGGGCGTCACCCGACTCAATCTTCCCGAGTGGCCCAGTGTCACGATCCGCAAGGTGGGATTCATGATGTGGTTCTTTTAGTTGGTCTTAGAGTACAAAAGATTATCAGCAAACCAAGGACTTAAACAGCAAAACACACTTTATTGAGTGCTCATCAGCACTAATATGTGATAGAGAGAAAAGAGAAGAAAGCAAAGCATAAGGAAAAGAGAGTAAGGGGATTATAGCTACCAACGTCGAAGTCCACTCAGACGTCCAACGACGCAGAGTCTTCTGTCCATTGAGGATATCTCAAAGGAAGGGAAGTTTGGGGCATAATTTTATAGTCTTTGTGATAAATGAACTTATAAAAGTTCGTAGAGATCTAAATAAATATATTTGTAACGATAATAATATAATATATAAAGTACAGTGTGGCCCACAAGTCCTTCCCAGATCTAGTCGCGAATTCCCACTCGAGAGATAATGATCCTAGCCGGCGCCCATCAACGGAAAAGAATGAGCAGGACACGGGCCGTCAGGCTGACAAAGGGACGAGCTCGGACGAGATACTCATCACCGGACCTGAACACCCCGCCTTGCAGGCCACTGTTGGGGAAGCAATCAGGCAGACAAAGGGAAAAAGTCCAGCCGAGATATCCATCAGCTCCAACCCGGATCCAACCATCCCATCCAGATGGCCTGAACCAGAATGAAATCAAGGAACACTCAGAACTTCTTTACATATGAGGAGACTCTGCCCGGACGTCTATTTGACTCTATTCTCCAACGCCAGGAAATCAATTCATCCAACAATCAAGGACCCTTGGTGAATGGTGCCTGCCTGGAATTTGGCCTCAGGACACAAAATCCCTATAAAAACCCCGGACAGTCTACCCTCCTTCGTGGATTTGGGAACACCTATACCTTTGGGTATAGACCCCTGTCCACCCAGCGCTGCGCTGTTTATTTTATTGTGGTTTTTTTTTCTCGTTGTTTATTTTTATTATAAAAATTGTTTGATAATAAACTGTTCTTTTATTTAACCTAAATTTGCCTTTGCATTTATAACAGATTGGTGCCGTGACTCGGATCGGAGAAACTGCGGGGAATCTCACTGCCCAGGACGGGTACCCCCGCTGATTTTGGCGGCCTGGTGAGTTGAGAGCCCCCGTAGCTCGTTCCGACGTCCGAACCAAATTTAGGCTGAGATAAAAACCACAATAAAAAAGAAAAGGATCCGGATCGGAGAGCTCGGGAAGGCACGGAGCCTTCGGGAAGCCGCGGCTTGTTTTGCTCGTAAAACGTCTATTGTGCACAAAGACACCCACGCAGGAAAATAGCTGTAAGTACTGCTGGTTGAGTGGGCGATCGGGCGAGTGTGTGAGAAGTGATCTGATCACGGGGCGAGTGTGGACTTCAAGGCCGCGTTTCCATCCTCCCGCGAGGGAATTGGCCGGACGCGAAGGAAGCGATCCAGAGTGAAAGCTTTTTTTCTCGACACACACTTGTAAAAACCTGAGGCCAAAGGGTGTCTCGGGGGACTGATCGCAAGGAACTAAAAGGGGAAGGATACGTCCTGTCGAGCTCGGGAACTGGTAAACCCTTTTAGTTAACGGACCCAGGTAGAGGTCCGGAAGAGGATCAAAAGTACCGATTACAAGAGACCTCAGCTCAGCTCGCTGAAGGGTGAGTATCGGCAAATTTTGATTCCTAGAGTAAGTACACAACGCAGAAACGGATACCGACTCACGGAGAAGTCGAAGACAGGTAAGAAAATATATTTGCGAAGTATGGGGCAGAAAAAGAGTAAGCTTCAAAGAAGAAGCACAGGGAAAAATTCCTCCGATCAGGGGGAGGAATCACCAGACATCCCGCTGGAAAGTCCCTTGGGGTGGATGCTAAAACACTGGGAAGATTGTCCCCAGAGGAAGGGGAAATCAAAGGCAAAATTGATACATTATTGTATGGAGGTTTGGGGAGGACAGGAGTTGAGAAGTCATCTCACTTGGCCAGTGTTAGGCACATTTGAAAAATGGACGTGTAATAAGTTATTCTCCTATGTGGAGAACAAGGTCCCCTCAGATCCTGAGGAGAGGGAATATGCTAAGCTCTGGGTAAACGTCAGAGTAGGGCTATTCCCAATAAAACAAAAAGAAAAACGTGAGTCGAGAGCTGAGTCCTGGAAATCCCTCGACCACTTACCACCCCCATATCATGGATCGGCTGGACCTTCCTCTGCAGATCAAGTGGTGCCTTCAGCACCCTTGGGCCCCCGAGACCAACCCACTGAGATACGTGTGTCTCAAGCGGGAGACTCGGGGCCGGCAGCGATGCCGGCAGCCCTTCCCCTTTCCCCGCCTGCAAACACCGTAGCCACAGCAGCCTCTTCGGAGGTTTCTCCTGCACAAGGCTGGGGATCACCCTATCCGTCCTTGCCGGTCCAGCCGCCACAACCGGGACCCTCCCATACAACAGAGGGGATCCCTCCCATCAGCCGGGTGGCGGCAGAGTTCCCACAATTGATAACGGGGAGGCAACCCACAATCACCAACTCCCCTCCCGCAAGTAGAACCCGTTTGAGAGCGAGAATGATGGATAATGAATGGGGAGAGAGTGAAGAGGGGCACCGGTTGTTCCCTCTTAGGGAAGTACCGACGGCCCCGGGAGTGATCGGTTTTGTGAATGTACCCCTTAACTCTGGAGATGTAAGGGCATTTAAGAAAGAGATGGGGCGGTTGTTAGATGATCCTTTTGGTGTGGCTGAGAGGTTAGACGAATTTTTAGAGAGTAGTATTTATACCTTTGACGATCTTATGGCAATCCTGAGATCATTGTTTAATCAGGAGGAAAGAGAGATGATTAAACAAGCCGGTATCAGAGACTGGGACAGACGCAATCCACAGGGGACGCCAGGTAACCAGAAATGGCCTAGCGTAAGCCCCAGCTGGAATGCACAGACGGAGGAAGGCAGACGGAACATGATGGATTTAAGGAGCATAATTGTACAAGGTATAAGAGAAGCGGTCCCTAGGGGCCAGAATATTAGCAAAGTTTTTAGAGAGTGTCAAGGGAAAGAGGAATCACCCACTGAATGGATTGAGAGATTACGGCGAAGTTTACAGATTTACTCTGGGACTGACCCGAACTCTCCTGTGGGGGAGGTTCTGTTAAAAACACAATTCGTTGCTAAATCTTGGGAGGACATTAGGAGAAAATTAGAAAAGATCGAGGGGTGGCAAGATAAAAGCCTCCAGGAGCTCCTAAGGGAAGCTCAAAAAGTATACATGAGGAGAGAAGATGAGAAGCAGAAATTGCAAGCTAAGGTTTTAGTAACTGCAGTGAAAGAGGTCCAGAAACAAGAGCAGATGCAGGGTAAGTTTAAAACACTACCCGGAAAAAGTCGAGGTTCTCACCGGGCAGCCCCGGCCCCACGGAGAGAACCCCCTGAATGCTACTACTGTAAAAAGGTAAGACACGTTCAGCGGAATTGTAGACAAAGAATAAAAGATGAGAAAATTTTTCAGGAGGATTAGGGGTGTCAGGGGCTCTTTAATTTGGGGACCGGAACATCCAAGGAGCCCTTGATAAAATTAAAAGTGGGACCCCAATGACAGGAGGTAAGTTTTCTTGTGGATACTGGGGCAGAGAGAAGTACCCTGCAGAAATTGCCATACGGATGTGTGGTTAGCAGAGAAAAAGTTTTTGTAATCTGTGCAAAGGGAGACCCCTTTGAAGTGCCTGTAATAAAAGATGTGGAAATAGAATCTGAAAATAAAATTTGCTTAGGGAGTTTACTATTAATGGAAGAAGCAGATTACAATTTGTTGGGAAGGGACATGATTGTCGCTTTAAGAATTAATATCATGATTAAAAATTCTGAATTGGTGGTGAAAATATTTAAGTTGACTCCTAAAGATGAGGAGAAAATAAACCCTGAAGTATGGCATTCAAAGGGAGAGGTAGGAAAGCTAGATATCAAACCTATCAAAATAGAAATCGAGAACTCTGAGGACCCTATAAGGGTTAAACAATATCCCATCACGATGGAGGGGAGAAGGGGGTTGAAACAAATAATTGATGACCTCCTAAAAGGGGGTACTTTAGAACCTTGCATGTCTCAACACAACACCCCCATCCTGGCTGTAAAGAAGACGGATGGCAGCTTCCGATTGGTCCAGGACCTACGAGCGGTAAACGCTAGGACCCGGACTAGATTCCCGGTGGTGGCCAACTCCTATACTTTACTAAATAGACTCTCACCAGAAGATGTGTGGTATAGTGTGATTGATTTGAAACATGCTTTTTGGACTTGCCCTCTGGATGAAAGGAGTAGAGATTATTTTGCATTTCAGTGGGAGGACCCAGATACAAACCGTAAGCAACAGCTAAGGTGGACGGTCCTCCCCCAGGTGTTTGTGGAGTCTCCGAACCTTTTCGGACAAGCTTTAGAACAAATGTTAACCCAATTTGCTCTTGAGGACAGGACAAAGCTTTTGCAGTATGTAGATGACTTGCTAATAGCTGGACCGACTGAAGAGAGCGTGAGGAAAAGCACGATTGCCTTGTTGAACTTTCTAGGAAAGAAGGGTTTGAAAGTCTCAAAATCCAAGCTGCAATTCACAGAGCCTGAAATAAAATACCTCGGACATTGGATATCTCAGGGGGAAAAAAAATTGGACCCAGAGAGGGTAGCAGGCATCCTTGCATTGCCTGCACCAAAAACAAAAAGGCAAATTAGACAAATTCTAGGGCTCTTGGGATATTGCAGGCAGTGGATTGAGGGTTTCAGTGAAAAAGTGAAGTTTTTGTATGAAAGATTAAACACTGACAGGCTGAAGTGGACTGAACAGGATGAGTCTAATTTCCAGAAATTAAAAACTGTTCTTATGACTGCCCCGGTACTAACTCTACCAGATACGAATAAAGAATTCCAGTTGTTTGTGGATGTGAGTGGACAAACAGCACAGGGAGTCCTGACTCAGGAATGGGCAGACAAAAGGAAGCCTATAGGGTTTCTTTCAAAGATCTTAGATCCAGTCAGTCGGGGTTGGCCTACGTGTTTACAAGCAATTGTAGCAGTGGCTCTGTTAGTAGGAGAAGCGAAGAAAATAACTTTTGGGGCTCCCCTGGTAGTTTACACTCCCCACGATGTGAGAAACATATTGCAGCAAAAAGCAGAGAAGTGGCTGACTGATTCCAGGCTTATAAAATATGAAGCCATCTTAATCAGCTCACCCGGTTTAGAATTGAATACCACTTCTGCACAAAATCCTGCTCAGTTTCTATTCGGTGAACCTCTAGAGAAATTAGTACATGATTGTTCTGAGATCGTGGAGCTGCAGACCAGAATAAGACCGGACTTAGAGGATCAGGAGTTGGAAGGGGGAGAGAAGTGGTTTGTAGATGGATCTTCGAAAATTATTGAGGGAAAAAGAAAATCAGGATATGCGATAATAAATGGTGCATCCGGGGAGGTTGTAGAATCTGGTCCTTTGAAAGCAAGCTGGTCTGCACAAGCTTGTGAGCTCTATGCTCTCCTGAGAGCCCTCCGGAGGTTGAAAGGAAGGAGAGGGACCATATACACAGATTCACGGTATGCTTTCGGTGTGGTACACACTTTTGGGAAAATTTGGGAAGAAAGAGGTCTGATAAATACTAAAGGAAAAGACCTAATTCATGGGGAAATAATCCGACAGATTCTAGAGGCTGTCCGAGAACCGAGAGAAATATCAGTTGTAAAAGGACACCAGACGGGGTTGCAGTTTCAAACCCGAGGTAACAACCTAGCCGATAAAGAGGCAAAACGAGCAGCTCTGCTCACCGTAAGTATTCCCGAGGTGACTCCGGAGGAATCGCCTGAAATCCCCATGCTCCCTTCAGAGAAAGAGATTGAAGAATTCAAGAAAATAGGGGGAGTCATGAAACAGAGAAAATGGTGGTTACCTGATGGGAGGGAACTAATCCCGAAGGGAGTGGCAAGGAGAGTATTACAAAGACTACACAAACAGACCCATTGGGGAACTCGGGCACTGGCCGATCAGTTCCTGAAATTTTTCGGGTGCAAGGGGATTTTTGAAATTGCCAAGCAAGAGGTACAGGGGTGTGTGGTTTGCCAAAAAGTGAATAGATCCAACTCCAAACAAACTGTTTGGGGAGGGCATCCTCTCTCATACAGACCATTTGAGAGGATCCAGGTGGACTTCACCGAATTACCAAAAATCGGTAGATATAAATTCTTATTAGTAATAGTTGACAAACTAACGCACTGGGTAGAAGCCTTTCCCAGGGCAAGGGCTACAGCCCAAACAGTATCAAAAATTCTATTAGAAGAAATCATCCCTAGGTATGGGATAGTGGACTGTATTGATTCGGCTCAAGGAACTCATTTCACTTCAAAAATTATAAAACAAATTTCAGACGCTCTGGGTATTAGGTGGCAATACCACACCCCCTGGAATCCTCAGAGTTCGGGGCAGGTGGAAAGAATGAACCAAACACTTAAATCCCAATTGTCTAAACTCATGATAGAGACGAAAATGTCATGGATTAAGTGTCTCCCCCTTGCTTTGCTAAATATTAGAACAATGCCCCATTCTGAAACGGGTCTGTCCCCTTTTGAAATGTTGTATGGGATGCCATACAAACATGGAATGCCAGTAGGACACCCTCAAGTGGAGGATGTGCAAATACAACCATATCTCATTGCTATCAACAAAAATTTACAGGAATTGCGAAAACGAGGACTGATCCCCCAAAGCGCCACTCTGGGATTCGCAATACACCAGATACAGCCTGGGGATAAAGTCCTCATCAAAGCTTGGAAGGAGCTTCCCCTCACCCCCCATTGGGAAGGACCTTTCCTGGTTCTCCTGACCACAGACACAGCTGTCCGGACCGCAGAAAGAGGTTGGACGCACTCATCTCGAGTAAAAAAAGTAAAGGAATATGACACCTCCAAGTGGAAAGTCACCACCCCTCCGGGAGAACTGAAAATTAGGCTTCAGCGTCACCACAAATGACCAGTGACGACCAGATAAGTTGTATCAACCCTGAGTGTGATTGTTTTCCGTTTATACATTTTAAGTGCGCTTATTGTAACCAGATTTGGGTAACCCACTGTTGGGGAGGGTACAAACCTAAGGGATTGTGTACAAAGTGTCTAGAAAAAGAACAGGATTTGACTAGCCGTCTCTTAATACTTGCCACCAGGGCGGGGTTGTTAGAACTCGACTCTCCTGAGTGGTTCCTACTTTTTCAAAAAGGGGTAAGGGGGAAGCTAGACTCCAAGGCAGAAGCTTTAGAAATCGAGTGCGGAAAGACAGTAAAGGTACCGTGCAGGACAGACACGATTAAGTCGTCTCGGTGGGCTGCTTTCAAAAGAAGGTACGCCATAAGGACTACAAGGGCCCCTGAAGAATATCCTTGCTGCCGAGAAGATGGTAATCCCCGCCGTATATTTTTATATGAGCGAAGGGCAAGGCAGAGGGATACACCGGTGGGGAATCCTGATAGTCCTGAATCTAGCCATGTGCTTGACCAAGGGAATGAGTCACGAGGTACCTCTGGGGGAGCGTCCCCTAGGGAAGTGTGAGCAGTGTCAGACTGCCACAGATGCCGGACGAATAATTGACTGTCCTCCAGAACAACAAAAGGGGTTTTGTTTATCCAACGGCACTCGGTATAATCTCTGTGAACTAAAGGGGGAGGTCTGGTGTTATCACTCAAGGGCAAGTTTTAAGGACGGGCAGTCTAAAACTCCTATGAGAAAAAAACTAAAGCTACCCACTTCAGGTATAGGAGAGAAGTGGGAATGCTCCCTCCAATTCCAATCTGCAGCCAATGTAACAAAACTGTCTGGATAGGAGGAAAAAGACAATCCACCTTTTTAGCATATTATAAGGTTAACCCTTTATGTTACAATAAAGCAAACTTAAAAATGTGTACCATGGTGGGGAAAGTGTATTGGGAAGGTAAAAATTTAAAACATGAAGAGAAAGCCTCCTTTAGTAATGAACCGATAATTCTTGATTTGTTAAAAAGTGATGATGGCCGAGTATGTTTGCAATTCGACCAAGTGTTCTGCTTCTCCAGAGATGAGGAAGGGATGGACCCTGAAAACAAAATAAACATAACCTGTCACAAGAATATTGTGGGAATTCGTTAACGGACTGGGAAGAAAATGAATGTGAGTGAAAATTATAGTCCTTCCCCCGTAGAATTGGATAAAATAACACGAATTTTTAATGTGATGGATTATTAGGCGGGGGACTGTGATAAATGAACTTATAAAAATTCGTAGAGATCTAAATAAATATATTTGTAGCGATAATAATATAAAATATAAAGTACAGTGTGGCCCACAAGTCCTTCCCAGATCTTGTCGCGAATTCCCACTCGAGAGATAACGATCCTAGCCGGCGCCCATCAACGGAAAAGAATGAGCAGGACACGGGCCATCAGGCTGACAAAGGGACGAGCTCGGACGAGATACTCATCACCGGACCTGAACACCCCGCCTTGCAGGCCACTGTTGGGGAAGCAATCAGGCAGACAAAGGGAAAAAGTCCAGCCGAGATATCCATCAGCTCCAACCCGGATCCAACCATCCCATCCAGATGGCCTGAACCAAAATGAAATCAAGGAACACTCAGAACTTCTTTACATATGAGGAGACTCTGCCCGGACGTCTATTTGACTCTATTCTCCAACGCCAGGAAATCAATTCATCCAACAATCAAGGACCCTTGGTGAATGGTGCCTGCCTGGAATTTGGCCTCAGGACACAAAATCCCTATAAAAACCCCGGACAGTCTACCCTCCTTCGTGGATTTGGGAACACCTATACCTTTGGGTATAGACCCCTGTCCACCCAGCGCTGCGCTGTTTATTTTATTGTGTTTTTTTTTTTCTCGTTGTTTATTTTTATTATAAAAATTGTTTTATAATAAATTGTTCTTTTATTTAACCCAAATTTGCCTTTGCATTTATAACATCTTTTGCAAAGCGAGGGGCGCAGGGCCAAAACCAGAGGAGATTGATGATCATTGTGATGAATTCCATTGCACAGGGGGCAGGTGTAGGGTACAGAGTGATCCATGTCTTGCAAGTCTTTGCTTACCAGCAGGAACGAGGGCAAGGTGTCATGGAAAACCCATTGCACAGGGTACCACGCACAAGCCTCTGCTCACCAGCAGGAACGAGAGCAGTGTACTGTGCAACCACCTGCAAACAATCACTTAGCAAACATCCACCTCAACTAGGCCCAAATCCCCAAACCAAGTCCCTTGTGAAATTCAGGATCTCAGTTTCTGTCCTTGAGACGGTTGTGAGACAGATGAGGGAATCTTCAGACCATCTCTTACACCCGGCTAGCTCAGTGATGAGGTTTCTCTTCACTCGGGTTTTAGAGCCAGCATATGTTTGTGGGGTTCACTGATTTTCTTCAAGAATTCGAGTCTATCAAGCAAGCAAAGAAATCAAGGGTGGACTGTCTCCCTGGTTTACATTCCACAGTTTATTTCTGTGAAGGGGAATCCAAAGGACGAGAGACAAAGGATTTGGTGTTTGGGGGTCTCTTTTAACAGGGTTTCTCAGAGGGAGGGAACATCATAGAGACAACCAATTATTTTTCTCAGTTAGTACATCTTACAAACTTTCTACAAATCAAGGTTACACACATCAAGATAAGAAATAACAGACACCAACTTCTTCAAATGCCCACAAAGGTGTAGGAGTATTCTCCACAGAGGGGCAGAGGGGGAGAGAGGAAGGGGCTTGGTTTCCTAGCAACACAGGGAGGAAAGAAAGGGGAGGTAAGGTAAGCATATCCTCTCAGCTTCCATAGCTCAGAGGCATTCTCTGACAGGGAAAACAGAGTTACAAACTTCCGTGTTGGAAAGAAGAGTCTCCTGGGCTAAAGAAATTTCAAGCAGCTGGAAATGCCAGCAGGGTCCTCTCTTTACTCTATCCGGCCTCTCGCAGTGGAGCTGAGGAGAAAAGCTTCAGTAACCATGGTAACTTGACACCAGGTAAACAATTAGGAGAAAGAGAAGCTGGGGGGTAAATCACAACTAAAAGAGGGGCAAAGATATATTTCAAGCTATCAACTACAACAGGTAGCCACTCCAAGGCATCAGCTGAACTTAAATACATACCACAAAGAGCAAAGATCTTTCCTTGGATTTTGCATACAGAAGAGACATAAGAGAAACAATTCTAAGATATGTCTATGCAGTCTTGTAAGGAGATTTTTTTTCATTAAATTGTGATGAAGAGTTGTATGCAATGGGCTCATTGTGAAGGCATGGATGTTCAAGGTGATCTTCAATCTCCTAACTGACTTTTTATCTTCATATATAAAATATATGAAAAAAAAGTTATAATACTTTTTACCTTCATTAGGACTATCGAAAGGTGAAACTCTTGGAGACAGGGTCTTATTTAAAATTGTTAAAATATCAAAGATTTTTATGGCATTACTTTTTTGTCAATAATTACTTTGATCAGTTGTAATCATAAACTAGATAGTCATTACATGGTTTTGTTGACTTTGTTCCCAGCAATTATGAATGTTGAATTAATTTGATTGTCTTTGGAAAACAGTTTGTTGCCTTTTCAAAAGATGCCAGAAGCCCCTACTATTGATTTGATTTATAAAAAGATAAAATAAGATTTCATTATCTGAGATCCTGAACTTGAGTCTTGTCACTAATACCATTGTTTTCAGCAGCTTATGTCTCCTGTGCACCCCAGCTTTTACCATAAGTAGTTCAAAGTTCAGATACACTTGCAGCCTATTTTTGGAATCTATATTACCCTCAGTGGTAGCTTTCTAAAAATGACTTTATGACTCTATTGCCCAGTTTCAGACATATGATGCCACTGTAACTGGACTAAGATAGATGGACATGTCCTGACTATGCATCAAGTGCCAAAACCCATTCACACATCAGGTAAGTATGTCCTCAAGTGAGCTCATAAACTGTTGAGTACATCTGGGGTCTAATGTGTATTCCTAGGATAACACCCTGTACTGTCCCAAGCCAAGCCAGGGCCCCTGCAGTCAAGCAGTATGTCCAATGACCATGAAACAACTGTCCTTGAAGGCATCATTGCAAGCTCTCTTACAAAACAGAGTGCATGCCACCGCTAGATCTTCTCACCCTAGCAAAATTAAGCGGAAGCAGGATCTAGTACTAATCAGAAACTGAATTTCATACTATCTGAAATAGCTTAGCATACAGGCACCTATTAAGGAAAAAAAGCTGATCATTAAACTAGGCAAAAAAGACCACAGAATATGCCTTTTATAATGGAACTGCTAACACATACTGAATAGTATTATCAAAATATATTATCCTAATTTAACTACAAGAACATAACATAATTTTTCTTCTGTAATTCTTTTGAAGTCTTTCCTATACATTTTTTCTTACTGTCAGCATATCTTTGTTTCCCCTTTCCATTTCCTTTCCAAAGCATTTATATAAAATTTAACATTGTTGCATTGATCTTACAGCATTAACCTCAGTATATATGCTGATGGCTTCAAAAATAACAGGATTTAGCACTGCTTTTTGTAGGCTAGCATTCTATGCCCTTGAAATAAAGAATTTAAATCCAGAAGGAAAAGACTGATAAACAGAACATTCTTTTATTACAGCTCTGGCCATGCTAGGGACATGCTGGGAATTTTTCACCAAGAACATGTTTCAAACGTGTCCAACTATACAATGATTTTCCAGGGGTTTAAATATATTGTAGCATTCAAGATTTTTCACAGCCCTCTCCCAGTCCTACTCCAGTCCATTGTCATGAAGACTTTGTCTTGCTGCTCTTTTGTGGAGAAAGACTGCCATCTAGTGTCTTTTCCTTGATATCATTTGGGGGCCATCAATGTTTAATCATCTATTGTCTTTGTCACTTATCCTTTAGATGACCTTTCATGTTGGCAACTTGCAGCGCATCTGTAGCTCACTTCTGCTGAGTCTAAAGTTTTTTACCTTATTGTTTTAATTGCTACTAAGACATTAAATTTTTCTGAAGTTAAAAGATAACTCAAACCTCCTCTTGACTAAAAAATACTTTACTGAATTTGCTCCTCTAGCTAAACACTCTTCTATTGATTAAGTGTTCTGGCGTGTTGTCCTGGTTTAGAAGACAGGTGTCTGCCAAGGAAGGTGGGAACCTTAATGGAATGGAAAAGATGACCCCCTCCTTCTAAATTATTATAACTTTGAAATTATGGGGCTTTCAGGCAAGGATTTGGGAAAATGAATAACTGTTCTTTACTAGAATACATATATAAAAAGACAGATAAACAACAACAACAACATAATAACCTAGAAAACCCAATAACAGGCTTTTCCCACCCATCAAGCAATTTCCCCTTAGGTATAGTTACAACCACAACTGGCAGGGGGCACTGTTGGCTTGTGTAGAGGCAGAAAGGCTGCAGTAACTCCCCCACAGCTTCAGGGGGTGCTGTTGGCTCAAGTGGTTTCAGAGGGCAGCTGATGCAAGCCCTGAGACTCCCCAGGGGGTAATGGCGGCCTCGGGGGGGGGGGGGGAGAGAGAGAGAGGTGGCGGGGGGGGGGGTTTGGTTTTCCCCTAGCTCTAACACATCCGGTGCAGTATCCTAACGATGGCAGCAGCTGACATTCCAGTGTGCAGCCCGGAGATGATCTCTCTGAAGAGAAGGAGGAGGTGGGGGTCCAGTTTTCCCTTGAAACACTGATGCCAATGGTGAGGGTCCCTCTCCCAATGAGGGCAGTTGCTGAAAAGTCCCAGTCCACCAGCCACTCTTGTGAACAGTGGCTTACCAATGGTAAGAAGAAACAGAAAGAAAAATTCTGCAGCAGCAGTGAGTCCTCTGGGCAGGAGAAGTCTAGCCCCAAACACCACAAACATCTCACCTCCAAGCCAGGCAAAGACTGAACCACCCCCAGCCCAGAAACTGGCAAAGCCACACTGCTTTCCCCACGCCCCCCTCCCTCAGAACCATTCCAACAGTATGCCAAGGCATTGGCTACATCTTCTTTCTCTTAATCAAGGCCCATTTGCCATTTCAATGACAACAAATGGGAAGAAACTTCCCTGAAGAAACCTAATCCCCAACAGGTGTACAGGCCTCTGAAGTTACTCCCTACAGGCGCATATTCAGCTACTTCTTAATTTTCTCAGGGTTTCGCTTTTGTTCTACTGTCACTAAATTAAACAGATTTAAACTGAGAGCATCTAAAATAACCAAGACCAAAAATCCATAAATTCCTTTGCTTACTAAGCACAGCTCCTTGCAAAATTTGTGGAACCTCAAGATTCTTGACTGAATAAGTTAGAACTCCTTTTCACCCTTATATAGCAAGCTGATAAGTATGCCCCAGCACCTTTCATACTTAAGTAACCCCATAGCCTGGTGGGATAAAATATGTGTATGCTGGTAAAATTTTAGTTTTGAGACATCTGATTGAACATTCAGTGCATATCTCATTATTAAAATTTTTATCAGGTGTAAGTAAACTTTATAACCTTGCTTTCTGTATGAAGTGAAATGCACTTGTGTGTCATGCAGGTGTTGTGTTACACTAAAATGTTAGACTAAGTGGTTTTTCCCTGTTACTCCTCACTCTGGGTCTGTGGTGTGTCAGTTCCTTCCCCTTGCCCTTCCACTTTGGTTTCATCCCATTGGCTGTAGCCTACTTTCCCTCTCCCTTTTTCCCTTAGTTTAAAAATCCCCATGATTTCTCCCTCAGTCTCTTTTTTCACTGGAGTTTGTTCCATGAATAAACTGGGACAGTGCCCCAGAAGAAAGAGCCTCCTTCGTCTTTTATCTTTGTCCATTGCTAAATTCCCTCCTGCCCCTGGTGGACTGGAGCTAGTCGGGCGATTTCCCGGGACTGGGACCTAAGGGATTACAGCAGCTGGTGCTCCCTTGTGGGGCTTTCCAGGACAGAAGACCCCACGCAGCAGCTGGAAATCCACATGTGGATTGCACAACATGTGGATTGTCAGCTACCTTGTAGCTGTGAGGTTTTTTTGCGCAGCCGAGTCTACAAGGGTGGAATCAGCAGCTTTCCTAAGCCCGGGAGAGTTGATTCCTAGGACATTAAGGACTTCCTACCACGGCCCGAGCCAGCCAAGGTCCCAGGAAGGGTTGAGTACCCCCGGTCAGTGGGATCTTGTAAACTGCGCGAGTTGGGTCACGAGGCTTCAGCGGCTCGAGTCCCGAGGAGTGTGTTCGCCGCAAAGCTGCAAGGCACGGTAGCCATGTTTTTTTCAGCTCTGCCCCGTGGCAGCTGCGTTTGGTTTTTTTTTTGCGGTGTGGTGAGAGCGGTGTGGGCTGACTCCAGCAATTTTCTCGGGCGGCCACATAGTGTGCCCAGCGCTGTGCCAGCGGCGAGCCGCAGGAGGCATGGTGTGAGGCGAACGCACCGGGTGAGCACTGGCAGCGGTCCCGTGCAGCTCCAGCCATGTGGTTTTTGGTGGCTCAGCTCAGGGTTGGGCCGCAGGAGGAGCGCAGTGCGGCTCGCTATGTGCACGGCCCGGTGGGAGGCGGCGGCACAGGGGAAGAATCCCTGCCAGGCAGTTTCGTCTCTTACCCCCAATGTGTGGGGAGGAGGAACAGAGAGGAAGCCTCCCAGGGCTGGTTGTGTTGTTTTTGCTGTGAAGGAAGGTAGACTGAAGTGTGCAGGTAGCTTTTAACATCAAGATGGGCTCGTAGCCATCTGCACAACGAAGGAGTTTGTTTTCCCAAGTTAGGGAAAATTTAGGTGGTGGGAATGTTAAGATTTCTGGACCTCAGTTAAAACAGTTTATTCGTTGTGTTATAAATCTGTATTGTTATATATGCTTTTGCAAGTATTAAGATGAATATTATGTGTTAAATACTTTTTGGCTATGTACGTACTTTTTTCTTGCTAACAACTTTTAAGCTTAAAGGAATCTCGTAGTACGAAGCAAGGAAAGCCCAGAGGGCAAAGACAGTGGGGCCCAAGCTGTTATCAACAGAAGAACAATAGAGGCCAAGCTGTTATCAGCAGCCGACCAGGCTGGTGGCAGCAGCGGAAGGACGGATGTGAAGCCCAGCTGTCACCAGGGCAGGACGAGGGGCCCAGACTGTTATCAACACTGACCATTTACAAAAGAAAGGAAACCAAACTCAAAAATAATGATGATCAGCAAAATAATGATAATCAGCAAAAATAAAAACCATACAGAGCATGTTCTAAATAGGCGGAACCAGGGAGGGGACATGCTAAATACTTCTTGAAAAAGTTTGAATATGCATTAAACCCTCACAAGCAAGAGGGGATAAAAAGAGTGTTCCCAAGATACCAGGTGTGTTCCTGGCAACGCTCCAGGGCACCCGGCCGTTTTAACCCTTTGCTTTATTTCCTTTGTCTCCTGATTGTCTTTTTGTTTATATTAAACTTTTTATAATTTATTAAGTGAATCTCATTTTTCACAGTTGGCTGTCTCTCCATTTTCCTCGATTCATTCTGGAAGATGTGGATTCTGTCTCTTCCTGGGACATGATCGGGAACTTGTTAACCCTTAAAGTAGAACAGGGAGACAAAGGTAAGTCTCCTCTTGTTCCTTTTAATTCAGAAAGAACTGGTTAACAGGGAAGGGACAGCCACAGCAGATTCCCTCATTTTCCCCTACCCCTTCTACCAAACCCTCTGCTCCTGAGCTGAAGAGAATGCATGGGGCAGCCCGAGAAATGCAGGATACGTGGCTCAGCCACTGCTATCCTGGATCCCTGCATCCCATTCAGCACCCTGTCTCTGGTAGCTGTGTGCAGACTGACAGAGATCCTTCCCTGCACCTTTTTGCCCCGGTGGTTACTCAGCAGCTTCAGCGTTCTGTTAGTTTAAAAAGTGAGGTTCCCCTCCCAATCCCCTTGTGGCCAAAGTCCTAGATGGTGCTGGCTACGTGGTGGAACCGCCATCCCTCCTACTCCATCCCATAATCCCTTTGACCCACCTGTCCCTTACCCCAACCCTTACCCCGCCAAAAACTCCTTCCTTCCCTCGGATATCCCTCCCCGCTCCACCATGTTCCTGCGTGCATGACATTACCCTGCAACCCTGCCCCCAGGTGTTGCAATCCTAGTTCCCACAGTGACCCATTTATGTCCCTGGTTCCCACGCCCCCTCGCCCTATTCCCACGGTGGGGGGGGCTGGGGGGCGTGGCTCCACCCCCTGTTCCCAGGGGGTAGAGGGAGGGTCCCTGCCACATTCCTACGGGGTGGGGAGTGGGTATGCCCCCTGTTCACGCAGTGGGGGGGAATGTCCCAGCCATGCTCCCACGGGGGGGGGGTGAACCCCCCCCCGGCTCCCACAGGGGTAGGGCTGGGCCCCCCCCCGGACCCAGTGGGGGGGGGGTGAACCCCTGACCAGCCCCCATGGAATGGGGGTGGGCAGGGGGACCCAGGGGATGGGGACCCTGGGAATGATGAAGAAGAAGCTATACCCTCAGCTGCTCCTGTAATATATATGGGTAAAAGGATAAATAGACACTATCAGTCCTTCTTTTACCAAAACATAAAAAAAATCTGTAAAGCCCAAAGGGAATTTGGTAGAAATAGTGAAATCCTTAAGAGAATGGTGAGAGCTACTTTAACATCTCATGAGTTAATTCCAGCTGATCTCAGAGACCTCTTCCAGTGTCTCCTAACCCCCTCAGAGTTTGATCTTTGGGAAAGCACATGGAAGAGATCTTTAGAAAGGCTCCTGGTTGAGCTCAAGCAAAGCACCCAGGATGCAAAAGATGCGGATGATAATGAGATCACATTTGAACATCTATGCAGCGAGGGGATGTGGGCTAAATATGAGGACCAAACTCGGATGCTAAAAAACCCATTTTAAATAAAAGCTGGAGTGGCAGAAAAGGTTTTTATCAATTGCCAATGGTTGAAACCCAAGGCAGCTATGTTAATATTAAAGTTTCCCTCAAAGATTTTTGCAGTTTGTCAACCGGCTTCGAGCACAAATAGAGAGGCAAGTGGAAGGACCAGTGACACAGGCAGAGCTGATTAAGGAGATGGCTCAGAGGAATGCCAACGAGGCCTGCCGCAGGGTGATCCTGGGACTGCCCATTGATCCTCCACCTACCATAGCACAGATGATCGAGGCATGTACCAAGAAAGCAGAGCTGTTTGGTGCACAAAACAGGAGGCCTGGACTGACAACCCCAAAGACTGCAGCAGTGGTAACACCTGGAATGAAGAAGCCACAGATGTCATCAGAGCAGCTCCAACATATCATCTGCTTCCAGTGCAAAAGGCCAGGACACTTTGCCAGAGACTGTCCTCAAAGCCAGCACCAAAAGAAATACCAAAAGGAAGCATCAGCTGTAACTTTTCTCTAAAAAATCCTTTTTCTGTTTCTCCGTTTCTGCTGCATCTCTTCTCTATTTGTCTTTTTATTCTTGGATTTCTCAGCCTCCTTTGTCTGAATTCTTTTGGGATCCTCCCTCGTGGGGAGCCCTGCTTATCTCAGTTCTTATGATTCGAAGAAAACTCCCGAGCTCATTAGAATCTTGTTTCTCGTGCTTATTAAAAGGTCATCAGAAAACTTAACAGGTCTCTCCAGGCTGGCTACACAAGGTTCACCTTTGAAATCTAGTACATTTCTTTCTTCTGATGGTACAAACAAGGCCTTGTGGCACACTTTGTGTCTGATGCACAAAATGGCCCCGAAATACGCAGTTCTTTTATCTTTATACCTATTTTTACCCAATTAACAATAGACACATATATTATTTTTCTTAATGACCCAATGACCCATCACCTCTGTGATGCACTGCGGCATTCTCTGTCCAATCACTTACTACTACCCAAAAACCTCTAGGAGAAGAACATGAAGAAGAAAGAAGAAGGGACAAGAGACAACACCCTAAATCCTCCATCTTGTCTCCTGTTCTCTAAACTAACTTTTTCACCCAGTGATTTAAAAAAACTTTCTAATCTACACACTTATACTTTTAGCTTTTTCTGTCTAACTTTAACATTTATTCTCATGTATCACCATGAAAACATGCTCATGAATTTAATGTTATATGAAATTCAGTGTTTTTCTGGATCTTATAACTAAGTATCAGAAACAAGGGCACAAACTCTGTATTCCAGACTCCAACAACCTCGTTGAGAAGGTTTAAACTAGGTTTGGAGGGGGAAGAGGATGCAACTGGACTGTCTAGAAGCAGGCCCATGGGTGGAAAGCCTGAGTTAGAGGTGAAATCAGTAGCCCAGCTGAGGTGCATGTATACCAATGCATGCAGCACGGGTAATAAACAAGAAGAGCTGAGGGCCATGGTGCAACAACTAAGCTATGATGTAGTCGCCATCACGGAAACGTGGTGGGATGACTCACATAGTTGGAGCACTGCACTGGATGGCTACAAGCTCTTCAGAAGAGACAGGATAGGGAGAAGAGGTAGATGGATGGCCCTTTATATTAGGGAGGCTTTTGACGCCATAGGTATTGAAACTAATGACAATGAAGTTGAATGCCTATGGGTAAGAATTAAGGGGAAGGCCAACAAGGCTGAGATCCTACTGGGAGTCTGTTATGGTCCACCCAACCAGGAAGAAGAGGTGGACAACTTATTCCATAAACAGCTAGATAATGTTTCAGGATCATCAGTCCTTGTTCTTGTAGGTGACTTCAATCTTCCAGACATCTGCTGGGAACTTAATGTAGCAGAAAAGAGGCAGTCCAGGAAATTTTTAGAGTGTATGGAGAACAAGTTTTTGTCCCAGCTGGTGGGTGAGCCCACCAGGGGAGGGACTATGTTAGATCTGATGTTTGCAAATAGAGATGGACTGGTGGGAGATGTGGTGGCTGGAAGCCGCTTGGGGCATAGTGAACATGAAATTATAGAGCTCTTGATATTTGGTGAAATCAGGAAGAGCACCAATAAGACTTTTACATTGGACTTCCAGAAGGCAGACTTTGGCCTATTTAAGAGACTTATTCAGAGACTTCCTTGGGGAGCAGCCCTTAAAAACAAAGGAGTTCAGGAAAGGTGGGCATGATTCAAAACAGAGATCTTGAGGGCACAGGAACAGACTGTCCCTGTGTGCCAAAAGACAAGTCGATGGGGTAAATGTCCAGCCTAGATGGGCAAGGAGGTTTTGGAGGAACTTAGGAATAAAAAGAGGATGTATCATCTTTGGAAGGAGAGTCAGGTCTCTCAGAAAGTATTTAAGGGGGCTGCTAGAGAATGTAGGAAAAAAATTAGGGAGGCCAAAGCTCAGTTTGAACTTAAAATGGTGACTTCAGTAAAGGGTAATAAAAAATGTTTTTACAAATATATTAATGGTAAAAGGAAGGGCAAGACCAACCTTTGTTCTTTATTAGATGCAGGAGGGAACTTAGTAATTGCAGATGAGGAGAAGGCAGAAGTGCTCAATGCCTTCTTTGCCTCAGTTTTTAGTGGGAAAACAACTTGCCTTCAGGACAACTGTCCTCTTGGGTTGGTTGATGGTGGCAGGGAGCAGAATGGTCCCCCCGTTACCCAGGAGGAGGCAGTCAGAGAACTGCTGAGATGCTTGGATATTCATAAATCTATGCGACCAAATGGGATCCATACCAGGATGATGAGGGAGATGGCAGATGAGCTTGCAAAGCCACTCTCCACCATTTACCAACAGTCTTGGCTCATTGGTGAGGTTCCAGATGACTGGAAGCTGGCCAATGTGACACCCATTCACAAGAAGAGTGGGAAGGAGGATCCTAGTAATTTATAGACCAGTCAGCCTGACCTCAGTACCTGGTAAGGTAATGGAGCAGTTTATATTGAGTGTCATCACACAGCACTTACAAGATGGCCAGGGTATCAGACCCAGCCAGCACAGGTTTAGGAAGGGTAGGTTGTGTTTGACCAACCTGATCTTCTTTTATGACCAGGTGACCCACCTGGTGGATGCAGGAAAGGCTGTGGATGTTGTCTCCTTGGACTTCAGCAAGGCCTTTGACACTGTCTCCCACAGCATACTCCTGAAAAAGCTGGCAGCCCTCGGCTTGAGCAGGAGCACTCTTTGCTGGGTTAAGAAATGGCTGGATGGCCAGGCCCAGAGAGTGGTGGTGAACAGTGCTGCATCCAGCTGGCAGCCAATCACCAGTGGCGTCCCTCAGGGGTCTGTGCTGGGGCCAGTTCTGTTTCAATATTTTTATTGATGACATGGATTAGGGAATTGAGTTCTTCATTAGTAAATTTGCAGATGACACTAAGCTGGGAGCGTGTGTCGATCTGTTGGAAGGTAGGATGGCTCTGCAGAGAGATCTGGAATGGTTGGATGGATGGGCAGAGTCCAAAAAGATGAGGTTTAATAAGTTCAAGTGCTGAGTCCTGCATTTTGGCCACAATAACCCCCTGCAACGCTATAGGCTGGGGATGGTGGCTGGACAGTGCCCAGGTGGAAAGGGACCTGGGAGTACTGGTCAACAGCTGACTGAACATGAGCCAGCAGTGTGCCCTGGTGGCCTTGAAGGCCAACCACATCCTGGCTTGTATCAGGGATAGTGTGGCCAGCAGGAGCAGGGAGGTCATTCTCCCCCTGTACTCGGAACTGGTGAGGCCACATCTTGAGTACTGTGTCCACTTCTGGGCCACTCAGTTTAGGAAAGACATTGAGATGCTTGAGCGGGTCCAGAGGAGGGCAACAAGGCTGGTGAGGGGCTTGGAACACAGTCCCAATGAAGAAGGGCTGAGGGAGCTGGGGTTTTTTAGCCTGAAGGAGACTCAGGGGTGACCTTATCATTGTCTACAACTTCCTGAAAGGTGGTTGTAGTCAGGTGGGTGTTGGTCTCTTTCACCAGGGAGCAACTAACAGGAGAAGACACAGTCTCAAACTGCATCAAGGGAAATGTAGGTTGGATATTAGGAAAAAGTTTTTCATGGAAAGAGTGATAAAGTACTGGAATGGTCTGCCTGGGGAGGTGGTGGAATCACCATCCCTGGATGTGTTAAAAAAGACTGAATATGGCACTCGGTGCCATGATTTAGTTGAGGTCTTAGGGCATGTGTTGGACTCGATGATCTTGAAGGTCTCTTCCAACCTCGTCATTCTGTGAATTCTGTGAAATGAACTTTTGCTTACATACGTGAGTAAAGTTATTTACATGCACATTGGTAGATTCAAGTGATTGTAATAATGTCCTGGGGTCACTTTATAATGCTTATATCCCCAATCGTCTGTTCTGTTTATGCTGGATATTGAGTTCTACACCTTTAAGACTGGTTCTGAGAGCTAAGGGGGGAAAATAGAAGCATGGAGTTTGTTTTCAGAAACTGTACTCCTGCACATTCTACTCCTGTACTGTGTTGTCTGCAGCATGGAGAGACAGCGGGACAAAGCTAACTTTTGCTTTTAGTTAGTTTTTAGCTAGGTGAGGCAGAGAAGTTCCCCAGACTGTGGTTTTTCTTTGTCTTGGAACTGTTAAAACCTGCTCTGGACTGAAAACCCAGAAAAACACTGGGAGCTCATGCCTGTGGCCTACCAGGCTCAGGAGGGACTGATAAGAGACTGAGCAAGCCTAGCTACAACCCACGACAAGGACTTTCTCAATTTGCCATCTCTTCAGAACAGCGAAAGATTTTATGGTTTAATATTATCCAGTTTTTATGCTTGTGAATACTTTGCTTGTTAAATAAACAGATGTTTTCACTTTTCTCCAAGGAAATATTTTCCTGAACCAGTTGGGGGAGGGGTTGCTTGAATTTGCTTCCTGGAGGGAACCTATTCAGAAGTTTCTTCTCAAATTTGCCCTAAACCAAGACAAATAATAAATGGATTCTGCAGCTGAACCATAGCAAACTATTTCATGGGATAAATATTCTACTTATTATGAGTAAATCCTTTGGGTTTTTTTAATTTACATAGATATTTTTGTTTTGTCATTTGTTCTCTTTATTTTGCTTATAAATACTGTAGGATTTTCATTGTATTCTTACAAGTGGATGTGGGGGTTTAGATAAGTCCTTGCCTTTTGCCCTGGCCTCTGGCATCAGGCAGTATCTTTATTGAGGCAGCCAATACCCCAAAACCCACTTTTGTTCACAAGTTCTTTAATAATGACTGATTCAGTCTATAATAAATTGTTTTTTCAATAGACAGAAAGCTGACAGACATAAGACTTAAAACAAAATAATACTACACAGGAATAAATACAGAAAGGAAAGCGACTACTAGTATATATATGCAGTGTGAGGTTAAAGGTACCTATTGTTACATCTAGTGAAGAAATAACATAACTTAGGATTCAATGTATTTTAACATCCAGTTGTTGGTGGGGCACACATAGAGATCATTTCCCTCAATCCCCAGGAAAGTGACCACAGAATTTGCATCCAAACTCAGAGGAGGAGTCTCAAACACTTCAGGATGTAAGAGGCTTCTGCCTCTGTGATAGCTAGTGTGTCTTTTATAGTTTGTAAAACAGTGTCTCTCAGTCAAGAATACTTCTTTTATCTCTTCCCACATCTGCTCTTCAGACTAAGATGTTGATTCTTTGCTGAGGCATGAGCCCTTTTGTCACCAGAGATGACCTCTTGCTGGGCCTTTCAGCACGGGTTATCTCTTTATGCACCAGCTATGGCGTGGGGGGTGGGGGGGGGGATAGACATCCTGCCACAATTATATAGGAGTACTAATATGGAAGGAAAGATTATTTCTGGGAACTGATTTTTTGCTTACATTTCTAAGGCACTGGACATCAACACATAATTTACCTGCTGTTTATTTCTGTCTTTATGTCAGAATTTGTTCAGCTCTGTGAGGAATATTAAGTGGTACAGGATAGTTTTTCCATGCTGGGTTTTTTAATAGGTTTCTCTCTTTAATATAAATATAAATAGATCATGATTATCTAAATGGGTCTTTCATACAAGGTTAAAATAAGGTGTTTTAAAGCAGAAGTGATGAAACCTTAGAATTGAAGAAATAGCATAATAATGGAATTTTTACTATAAGAACTCTGGCAAAATCTCTGGCCTTGTAGAAATCAGCTCAAGTCATGATTTGCTACAATGAATCCAGTATTTTACTGACTGCATAAACCCACAAAATGGAGTATTCATACTGAGATTTTATTTTCATATGTAAGTTTTGTATAGACAAGGGCAGGACAAGGAAGAAGCTATGTGAATCATAAGTTTAACATGTGGCCTGACAATTTTAAAAATATATAGATATTTGTATGTATAGGTTCCATTATATTATTAATAGCCTGATTCTAATAATTATTAATAATTATTAATTATTAATAATTATTAATAAGGTTTTGCATGGCCTGGTTTTTGGTAGTGGGCCACACAGGTGGCTTCTGTGAGAAGCTGCTAGAAGCTTCTCCCATGTCCAGCAGACCCAGTTCCTGATGACTCTGAGGATGGATGTGCCGCTGGCCAAGCCTGGGCCAATTAGAAACAGTGGTAATGCCTCTGTGATAACATATTTAAGAAGAAATCAAAACAAACTTTGTGGCACAGTTTTAATTCTAGCCAGAGAAGAGGAGGTGAGAACATGTGAGGAGAACAACATGCATACACCAAGGTCAGTGAAGAAGGAGGGGGAGGTGGTGCTTCATGAACTGGAGCCAAGATTCCTCTGTAGCCTGTGGTGAGGACCATGATGAAGCAGGCTGTCCCCCTGTAGCCCATGGAGGTCCACAGGGGATGCAGAGATCCACCCGCAGCCCATGGGGGAGGTGCCCACAACAGAACAGGTAGATGCTTAGAGGAGGCTGTGATCCAGTGGGATACCTATGGAGAAATGGGCCCTGCTCCCAGGCTTGAGCAGCCTGTCCATAGAAGACTGCACCTTGTGGAAGAGTGACCCATGCTACAGAAGTTTTGGGAGGACTGTTGCCTGTGGGAGGAACTTGCTTTCAGCAGTGGCAAGGAGCTGCTGCTCATGAGATGGAGCCATGTTGGAGAAATTTGTAGAGAACTGCCTCTTGTGGGAGGGACCCCACAGTGCAGCAGGAGAAGGACTCCTCTTCCTGAGCAGCGGAAGAAACCATGGGTGGTGAACTGACCATAACCCCCATTCCCTGCCTCCTTCAGCAGCTGGGGTAGGATGTAGAGCTGTGAAGGAGGGAGGGGTGGGGGGAAAAGTTGTTTTTAAGGGCTTATTTTACTTCTCCTTACCCTGCTCTGGTTGTGGTACTAATTAATTCACTTTATATCTCCAAGTTGAGCCTGTTTTGCCCTTGATGGTATTGTATGAGTGTCTTCTCCCAGTCCTTATCTAAACATGAGTCCTTTGTTAAAATTTTCTCTCCTTTGTCCATCTGCAGAGGGGACTGAGCGAGAGGCTTTCGTGGGTGCCTGACATCTGGCCAGCATCAAACCATGACACCTGAGTATGAGGAAGAACAGTTGAACTTGGTGTTATCCCCCCTTTACTGTAGACTCAATTTGGTGCATGTAAAAAACACTGCAACAACCTCAGGTCTAGTCTTTGACACACCTTATGCTGCCCAGTGGAGTGTACCCCAACCTTGACTAGGAGTGACTGGCTTTTCAAAGTGATAGGTCATTTCCAAGATCAGTAAGATGTTGTGCAGTCTGCTTATGGCCACATTTGCCAATTTTTATTTGGAAGTCTTCTTGTTACTATGGGGGTTAAATGTTTCTGAAAATCATGTAGAAGTGGGCCACAAGAGTGCTTGGTATTAGGGATAGTTTAGCAAGCTAAAATGTTTATGGTAACGGGAACTGGTACTTGGGGTCTCTAAGATACTCAGAGATAAGATCCATACATGTTCGTACAAGAATGAGCTAACTCTATGAAGCAATATTGATAAAGTTAATGAAGCAATGTTAATGAAGCAATATTAATAAGGTTGTTATAGTGATTACTGCTACAGCTGAAATTGTATAAATATGTGCACTTTGGATAAAGACGATGGAGCTAGATTTGGGTTGTTAATACACCTAGTTCCTGCACGCTTCAATAAAAGCACCTGCATATAATCATTCTGTGATTATGTGTTCTTTAACGCTAACATTCTGATGGGAGACTAGATGACCAATATGTTACGTATTCAAATACCGTAACATCTTTCAGACTTATCAGCCTGTTTCTCATATCCCATGACTGTTGATGGCTAGTACCGGGGGTCTGTTCGACCCCCAGCTCTGGCACCGACTATCCCAGATAGGGGTCCTGAGAGAAACGGCCATCCAGGGGTCTTGGCAGTTTCCAGCCAGGGGTAACCCTTGTGAGTGCAATCTGAGGCTTCACGTGATCAGCTCTTTTAGATGTGATTTCAACTCTTGTAGTGATCAGCTTAGCCCAGCTCCGCTCATGGGTTACCCCAGCCAATGCGGAGACAAGAGATGGGAGCCCATGTAACATTCCACAGAATCCTTTATTGGCAAGCTTCAGCAAAGGGGGGCAGTGACGAGCTTCCACTGAACTAGGCAAAAGCTGGGGAAGGGGAGAATTGGGAAAGGGACCAATGGTCTAAGACCGCAGTAAAATGACCAATAGTTTACAAGGAGATAACATCAGGTGCTGAAGCAGGAAGGGGTCCACAGCTTAGTCACCATGACTAAGTACTTCTGTCTTATCTTAGGGGACAGATCTCCAAGGATGAAGCCTGTCGGGGGACTGACTTTCCTCCACACATGACCAGTCCTCTGAAGACACTCAGCTATCAGTTTCCTTTTAAGACAGAATGAAAAATGCCATAGAATCATAGAATGGTTTGGGTTGGAAGGGACTTTCAAGAACATCTAGTTACAATCCCCCCACTGTGGGCTGGGATGCCACCCACTAGATCAGGTTACTCAGGGTCCTATCCAACCTGTCCTTGAACCCTTCCAGGGATAGAGAATCCACAACCTCTCTAGGCAAGCCACTCCAGTGCCTCACCACCCTCACAGTAAAGAATTTCTTCCTAACATCTAAGCTAAATCTCTCCTCTTTTATTACAAAACTGTAGAAGAGGCTGCTCCTGATCAGCCTTAACAAGTACCTTTTTACATGAGAAAGTGCATACCAAAGATCATCTGCAGCCATAAATACCTATGTGAGAATGCTTCAATTAAGCAGCCCAGAACACTGGGCCACTAAGGCTGTGTGGGATGTGTGAAACTGCCTGAGATAAAAGAGCAAGAAACATCTGCTTTGACACTTATTTGTGTGATTGGTTAGTATCCTAATCACTGACTACATAGTTTGATCCTAAACTTGTACACTGAAAAAACGTGTAAGTACTGGTGTGTGCTTAATAAAACAATTCTGTGGACTTAAAACAGGGTCTGTGTTTTTTCCAATCACTACAAAAATGTTTTCCCCTTGTCTTATCACTATCTGCCCATATAAATAGTCCCTCTTTCTTATTAGCCCCCTTTAAGTAACAGAAGGCTGCAGTGAGGTCTACCTGGAGCCTTCTCCAGGCTAAACAACTCCAGCTCTCTCAGCTTCATAGGAGAGGTGCTCTGTGAGAAGCACCGAGTCTGTTATCAGAGACTGTACTTGCTCCCCCCACATTCTGGGACGGGGTTTTGACTGCAGCACAGACAGACAATGAGACAGAGATCGCCTTTGCTTTCCAGCTAGCTGAAGCAGAGAGGTCTTCCTGGACTGTTTTTCCTTCCCTTTTCTTGGAACGGTTCGAGCATGCTCTGGACTGGGGACTCGGGGGAGCACCGGGAACTTGCACCTGTGGACTAGCAGGGGCCTAGCCTGGGCAACAGCATTTTCCAGCACCAGAGGGATTGATAACAGAGTGAATACCACAGGAGGGAGACCCTCTGAATTTGTCATCTCTTCAGAGTGGTGAGAGGTTTTGTAATTTGATATTGTTCATTTTGTGCTGGGTAGTACTTTGCCTGTTAAATAAACAAGTTTTTTCCACTTCTTTTGGAGAAATCTCTTTCCAAACAGGTGGGGGGAGGGGGGAGGGGGGCACGTGGGTTTGCTTCCTGGAGGCCCCATTGGAGGTTTTCTCCCAAATTTGCCCTAAACCAGGACAAAAGGATACTGATAATGAATCAGATGGGGATGTATTACCATCAGCCCCTGTTAAATCTTGGAAAGGAGCAAGACCTGTATTTTCCCTTAAAACAACTCTTAGCACAACCTTTAGAACCTTTTCATACTACTCCCCTCCTTCCCCCGCAGCTGCAGCAGCTCCCTCCAGGGCCCTGAGAGGGTGCCCAGCAGCAGCAGCTCCAGTGTGGCCCCCCTTCGTGCTTTATCCTCATGCTGTTTCACGCTGTCACGGGATGTGGCAGCAGTTCATCCCCCCCCCCACCCCCGGCACTCAGCGCAGCACTGGGGCATGGCTGCAGGCCAGATCTGCTGCCCAGGAAGCAGCAGAAGGAACAGACAAGCCCCAGCAGCCACCTCACACTGTATACGTCCAGCTCTGACTGGTGTCAGGAGACTCGGATATCCGCACTGAGTGGGGGATGGGGGGGGGGTCCCAGGGGGCACGCCTGGCATGCCTTGAATCTCCACGGCTTCACATCTCAATTCATGAATGCTTTTTCAAATAATTTTTTTAGCTAATGAAACTGAGCTGTATTTTAAATTTGTTTCCAGTCTTCACAAAGACAGCCTTGCAGCAGAATGCAAAAGGAGAATTAACAATAATAAAAAAATTGGATGATAGAAAAGAAGGGCAGAACCCACAAAATGCAATTGATGGGGTATGATTTGGGAGTTATTAATTTACCACTGTCTCTTGACAGTTATGAGTATTTGTTACAAAATTTGGATATTTTTCATATAGCATTGACAGATTTTGTAGGACAGATTTCT
Source organism: Pseudopodoces humilis (assembly GCF_049639895.1). NCBI lineage: Eukaryota > Metazoa > Chordata > Aves > Passeriformes > Paridae > Pseudopodoces > Pseudopodoces humilis. The sequence continues at coordinate 4,112,397 of NC_142211.1, read as the reverse complement.
TTCTCTTTACCTTCAAATTGTTGCAGAAATGATCTTCACTTGCCTTTAACACTACAAACTATTGTGTACTGTAGCCCTATTCCTGGTGCACATGTTTTTATTGACGGAACAGGACACACAGCAAAGGCAAGAATTGCATTACATGGCAAGAAGATGCAATAAATCAAACAAGTGGTTCCCTGAACAATTTTTAAACAAGAAGCAGTCGATATAATTAGCAATTCTGAGTATGTTGTGTCCTGGGGTGACTTTAGCATGCTTGTATCCCAAATCACCTTGTTTATGTTACATATTAAGTTCTGCACCTTTAAGACTGGCTTTGAGAGTGAAGGGGAGAAGAAGCCCACAGTTTATGTTGAGGAAAAATACTCCCCCACATCGTGCTCCTGGACTGTGGTGTCTGCAGCATGGACAGACAGTGGGACAGAGCTCTCTTTTGCTTTTAGCTAGTTTTTAGCTAGCTGAGGCAGAGAAGTTTCCCTGGACTTTTTTTTCCTTTTCTTTGTATCTGTTCAAACCTGCACTGGACTGGAAAAACAGCCAAAACTGATAAGAACCTAAGCGAGCTGAGCAACCCCACGTGAAAAGGACTTTTTTTTCCTGGATTTGCCATCTCATCGAACAGTGAGAGGTTTTATTGTTTAATATTATTCAATTTCTGTTAAATAAACAGTTTTTTCCACTTTTCTCCAAGGAAATATTTTTTCCCAAACCAGTTTGGGGGAGGAGGAGCTTGAATTTGTTTCTCTGGTGTGACCCCCATTTGGAGGTTCTTTCCCAAATTTGCCCTAAACCAGGACAGTTGTTAATGTCATAAAGAGAATACACAGAGCTTTAAAAAAGAAAATTAGCCATAAGACATTTTTGATGTTACTCATATACATTCCTTTGCTCGTTTGCAGTTTGTCCATGTTACCATTGATTATTTAGCTAAAAATAGATGACAAAGCCAAACTGACTGCTTTGGAAACTTGGACATAACCTTGCATAGTTATCTGCAAGAAATGTATCATTTTAATAAACCTTCCCACCTGATGTTAATAGAAGCTTGTTTTTAGGATATGTTAGGGAAAAACCTCCCAGTCAAGGCCTAGACCGTAGCCAAGCCCTGGTTGGTCAGGAAGTATGACATCAGATCCAGGTGTTTCTGCACTAAAAATATAATCAAGTCACTGACTTGCTGATTTGGGCTTATAAAAGCTGGACCTCCTTTCAGGGTGAACTTGGAAACCTTACATGGGTTTTCCAGGTTGTCACTGTGAAACAGGAGCCCTCAGCGATTGCAGACTGGATGATGGTAAAGTATTTAGGCAGTTGATGGTGTGTCTTTCTAAATCACTATCCTTTCCCTCATGTAGTAATGATTACATGTATTACCTTGCTTATTTTTGCTTGTTGTTAAAGCCGAGCATGCAATAAGCTTATTTTTTATTACAAGTATTTTACTTTTGTGTTATCTTAACTTTCATAGTAAAATAAGAACATGTTATTAAAAAAAAAAAAAAGGGGGAATATGACTCGTCAAGAACAATTAGATAATGCAATATTTGCACTGAAGTTTTTGAATGCAGATCATCAATCTTGATCCTATTATAAATTTGTATTGTGATATTGGCTTTCGCAGATGAATATTATATGTTAAATACTTTTTAGCTATGTATGTACTTTTTTTCTTGCTAACAAGTCTTAAGCTTAAAAGAATTTCCTAGGTACAAGGCAAGGAAACCCCAGGGGGCAAGGACAGTGGGGCCCAAGCTGTTATCAAGAGAAATGGAGAGCAAACTGGTATCAAAAAGCTGGTATCAGGACGTTGGCGGGGGGGGAAGATATGAAGCCCATCTGCTCTCAAAGGAAGGATGAGGGGCCTGGACTCTTATCAACAAGTGACCATCTGCAGAAAAAAGGAAACCAAAAACTCCAAAATAATGCTGACCAGCTAGAATAATGATGACCAGCAAAACTATATGCTAACCAGCAGAAAATAAAATTGTGAAGAGCATGATCCAAGAAGGTGGAACCAGGGAGGGGACATGCTTGAATATGCATTAACCTCTCACAGCAAGGAGGGGATAAAAAGGGTATTCCTGAGATAACAGGTGTGTTCCTGGCAAGGTGCCAGGGCACCCGTCCGTTTTAACTCTTTGCTTTATTTCTTTTGTCTCCTAATTGTCTTTTGTTTATATTAAATTCTTTTTATAATTTATTAAGTGAATCTCGTTTTTAATAATCCCCTGTAGAGTGGCATTGCTCTCAAGGTTTGCATGAGCAGTACAAATTTCTAAAAGTTTTATATAAGGATCCACAACTGGGTATGCAGTGGCAAGGCCAAGATTATTTAGTAACCTGGGGGAGAGGGTATGCATGTGTTCCATCACCAACAGGCCCAAAGTGGTTACCTGTTTGTATGGTAAAACCATACCATGAGCTGGAAGGACCAGTCCAACAACTCGACACCAGCCAGCAGCAAGCGGACAAAGCCAGAGATAACATAGGGGCTGTTAAAGTGACTAAAACAAAGAGATGAAATCCTGATGCATGGTGTAGGAATGACACCAACCCTGGAGAACACCTTCCTGGCCTACCTAGCAATAATAACTAGCAACAGTACCATGAGAAGTTTATTCTGTTCTCTTTCTCTATTGCCTTTGGTGACTGCAGAACAGGTGCCGTAAACCTCTTCTTCCAGCCCCGGGAATCACCCAGCTAGCTCCTTGTATATCGGGGGGGGGGGGGGGGGGGGAGGAGGTTTGACAATGGACAAAGGTAAAAGACAAAGGAGGCTCTTTCTTCCAGGACCACAGTCCCACAGTTTATTCTCTGAACCAACCCCAGGGAAAAAAGAGGCAGAGGGAGAAATCACAGGTACTTTTAAACTGGGGGTAAAGGGGAGGGGGAGAGTAGAATTACAACCAATGGGATGAGACCGAAGGGATGGGGTGAGGGGAAGGAACCAACATCACACAACTGGGAGGGGAACACAGGGAAAAACCGCTTAGTGTAAACATCTTAGTGCAACACAACAAACAGGTATATTGGGCTCACGTTGATCCTCCCATTTTTAGACTTCTTGCATGGTGGGATGCTGAACTACCAATAGCAAGTAATGATACAGAATGGACAGGAGGCATTTGGCTTCCACCACAGGGACCTTTGGAGGAAAATAAAGAATGGATCAAAAATAATGATTCCCAAACATTTTACAGAGTTTCCCCCAATTTGTATTGCTAAAACACCTATCTTGGGGTGTCTTAATTTCACAGAAAAGTTTCACTTACACTATCAAGACAGTGATATGGATGCTACCTGTGAAGCAGGGAGCACGGTGCCTGTGGACATTGCAGGCTACATAGCTTTCTCAGTCTTGCCTGGGAAAGTGGCCTGGGAATTCATAACGAGGAATTAAAACAATCCTTAGAGATAGAGAACAGCCTTGCAGGTGCTGTTTGTCTGTTCCTTGTTTTCTTTGCAAGAGAAAGTCAAGGGGTGGTGAATCCCACTGACCAATGATGGTGATGTGTTAGTTTACTAACCAATAAGAGTTTTCTTTTTTGTACTTTTCACATATCGGTCTATGAAAAAGAGCTGAGGTAATAAATGAGAGAGAAACTTTTCCAGTTCTGACTCCATGAGAGAGTCTGTGTCATTCTTCTCGCTGTTCCCAATAGAGTGACACAGTGACATCTGAAAACACTCGGCATATCTTACTTTTGTGTCTATATCAGGCATTAAGAGTAGCAAGGTGATGAGTAACACCATGTTGTCTGCACCAGCTTATCTTCCCATTAGCAAAATTCCTTGAGGCACTACTATCAGTGTCAAAGCTTAATTGGCTTTCATGTAGATGATCTACTCCAGGTAAAAAGATGATCAGTATAACCAGACTAGAAATAATTGACTGGGGACTGAGAAGAAACCTAATAAGCAACAGTTTAAAACCAGTAAACTTTTCAGAAGTGACAAAGGGAACACTGAAGTGGTCAGAAGGAGGGCTTTCAGTCCCTGTGTTGCAAGCTAAATTTTTGAACAATTCTGGACCTTGGTTTACCAAAACACGGCACTTAGCAATCCTTTTGTAGCTGCAACATGTAGATAATGGTTATTATACAAAGACAAATGAGGCATATTGAGATTAACCAATTGGCATGATGACTCTAATAATATGTACTACACATCAATATGTTTTCCTGGCAGCAACTGATGTAAGGGTCAAGGTAGAAAACCACACATTTAACATGACTATCACTGATCCCTATTATTTTAGTTGTATTCCTAATCAGAATGTGTCCCAATTAAACTTATCTCTTATTGTACCAATGCAAAGACGAGCAGAATTATGGCTTCCAGTGAATTTGACCCAAGAATGTGAGGGAGAATCAGGATTAGGACAATTGGCAAGACTACTTAAAACATCCAAACAACAGTCAAGGAGATTAATTGGATGGCTAATAGCTTTTATTATCTCTGCAATAATAATAGCAGCTATGGCTGCTATAGCAACAACAGCACTTAAAAAAGCTGTGCAAACTGCTCATGCTGTTCTAATGGGCAAGGTAACTATATGGCAGAAATGGCCATGCAAATGAGTATTGATCAACAAGTATTAGCTAGACTAGATGCATCTCTGGTTTTGGAAGACAGATGTCTGCTAGGGAGGGCAGGAGCCTCCCCTGGAATGAAAATGTAGACCCCCTCCCTCCGAATTATAATTCTGAAATCAAGGGGATTTCAGGCAGAGATCTGGGTGTAGGAATAACAGTTATTTACTAGTATGTATAACAAGGCAAACAAACAACAATAACTACAGCATTAGCAAGAAAACAGAACCAGGGACCCCGTGACAGCCTTCTCAGCCGAGACAGGAAGGGATGGAGGAGAGGCTTTGTCTTCACAAACCCCCTCAGGCAGGCAGTCCTGGTGCTCCTGCAGGGCTCTGAGGAACACTTAGCCGGAACAGCAGGGATGAGCTGAGATCCCAGGCCGGTGGCTGAGGTGTATCAGCACCTCCACAGCGGTGGCTAGCACTGCCACACATGTCGGCAGGACAGGGAGTGCAAGGCCACCAAGGAAGAAGAAAGAAGGAGAAGAAGCAGCAGCTCCGTCTGGGTGATGGCAAAATTCCTTTCTCCCCATCGCAACAGCTTTGCGTGCTCAAAGTGTCCTTCTCTGAAGCTGAAGAAGCCTGCCAAACTGTCCCTGCCCTTCCCTTTTCCTGCCCCCTTCCCCCTGGGCCCAGACGAACCCTTTGTGTTCTTCAAGTATCCACCAAGTACCCGCAGTTAAGTTTTCCCGGCAACTAATGGGTAAAAATTTCACAGGTAACTAAAAGAACTAAAAGAAGGACACCTAAGGCCCAACAATGCATTAGAAACAACACTAGTGTAGTTAGGTGCCAAATTTTCCTCTCTCCCAGCCCCGAGAATTCTTCCAGCTAGCTGCAGTCTACCCGGGGTGGAGGAGGAAAAACAGCGAAGACAGAGCTAAAAGGCAAAGGAGGCTCTCTCTTCCATGGACAGTGTCCCAGTTTTAATCCGAACTATTCCTGGGCATAAAGAGGGCATGAATTGCTTGCGCCAGAACTTTTGAGCAGAGGGAAAGAGGGTACGGGGAGGGCAGGTTACAGCCAATGGGAAGAAACCGAAGGGAAGGAGTGAGGGGGTAGGAACCAACAGAACAACAGATGCAGAGGGGGGACAACAGGGAAAAACCATTTCTCATAACATAATGCAATACAATATCTCACCCTTTTTAATTATATAAAATTAAAAGAAGGGCTTAACTATTGAAGCCCACCACCCCGTGAGTCCCCAGCTTTTGACCAATTCACTGAAACAGTCCGCATGAACAGGATGAAAACCAGGATACGGCTCATCACAAGGTTGAGGGGGAGGCAGGTTTTGCCTAAAAGAAAAGAAACAAACATTTTTAAAGCATATTAACAGTCAGTAGGTGTCTGCAGGAGAGTAACCAGATGTCAGGAAGGTTTCCTTTCCCTCTTTCCAGTGGCATCTTCTTTTGGAAGTGATTGCCACTTGTTTTTCATCCCCTTCTGCTGGAGCTGGGTTTTTGGGGACTAAAGGCCTTACCCCCTTTTGAGGTATCCAACAAAGCCTGCAGGGGTGGACACACAAGCGTAGCCACGCCCCCAGGTAACTAGTTCATAGGGGCCCTTGGTCTGCCAGGTTTCTGGGTCCCTGATACAGACCAGTGGACGCTGTGAAAACTTAAATTGAACACCTCCTTTAAAATGCTGAACCACCAAGGAACTCATGTTTTCAAATGCACAGAGCAGAAAATTAATGGTAAACATGGTTTTGAAAAGCTTTTGTTGTGGCGACATCCACACCGTCTCACTGCCCTGCCTGGCTAGGACTTCTTTGAGTGTCTGGTGGGTACTCTCAATCAGAGCTTGACCTGTGAGGGAATGTGGGATGCCAGTTTTATGTTCCACCCCTCACTGCTGGACAAACTCTAGTAACTCCTTGGATTTACACGCCAAGCCATTGTCAGTTTTAATTTCCCTAGGAATCCCCAGCACTGAAAAGGCCTGCACCATGTGTCGTTTGGCATGCACAGCTTTTTCTCCAGCATGGGCAGAGGCATAAACTGCACCTTGAGTATGTGTCAATGCTTACATGTACATATTTAAGGCGACCAAAACTGGGTATGTGTACAATGTCTGTCTGCAACCCTTTGCAGCTCCCAAGGCCTCAAGGGTTAATCCCTACACCCAGTGACAGCATGGCCTGGAGATGGCAGCTGGGACAGGTGGCCACAATGGCCTTAGCCTGACCCCATGTTAGCTGGAAATGACAGATCAGACCTGGCACATTTTGATGGTATTGCTGATGGCTCTGCTTAGCATGCTAGAAGATGTCTGGAAGATGTACCCTTTCGGCTGGGGCAGCAAGGGAATCAGTTTTGCGGTTCCCATCTGCGATTTTGCCTGGCAAATCAGTATGTGACCTCACATGCATCACATAGGAAAGGATGCTCTCGAGTTGAAACTAAATGAATTAGTTTTGAGAGCAACCTGAAGAGATGTTCCTTCTTGATGTCTTTGAGAGCTGCCTGCTCTGCCCTGGACACTACCCCCACCACGTAAGCTGCGTTGGTAACGAAATTGATTGGCTCTGAGAACTTCTCAAAGGCTCTCACAGCCGCAGCCAGTTTGGCTATCTGGGGTGACCCCTCCACAAATTCAACATCACCTTCCCAATGCTGAGTCTGGGAATCTCCCCAAGTCATCACCGACTTGTGGGATGCCCCAGATGCATCAGTGAACACTGTAAGAGTTTTGAGCAGCCTACGTCTCCTTTTCTCACAAGGAATGAGGTGGAATTCCTCATGAAACAATTTGTGTGATGGTGCATGGATTGATATTTTTCCACTGTAGCTGTCCAGAGCTAACTGGAGGTTAGCAATGCTCTTCAGCAGGTGCTCAAACATCTCCTAGGTCAGTTTTTCAGGAGAGTGCTTTCCCTCCTCAGAAAGTTTGACCAGGAGGTGAATACACACAAAGTCACAACCAGACAGTTCCCACAGCCTCACCATGGCTTTTCGGATCAGTTGAGCCATCAGCTCTTGTGGCTTGGTGATGGTTTTGGATCCTTGGTGGGAGAGGAAGACCCACTCTATGATTAAGAGTGAATCTCTCTGCGCTTTGGCCCTTCAATGCATTGGAATATCAAACCATGTAAGTGTGGTAGATTCTTCAGGACAATGAATTTGAAAGGCAGCTCAGGCTTATAGTGGTGAGCCTGTCTCTCTGTTAAAGCTCTTTGTGATTTTCCAATTGCGGTTTTTGCCTCTGTGAGAAAGCCACTCTCTCTCCCCCTTCAAAAAACTGAGCAGGGGATCCAGGTCCTCATTACTGAGACCTAGCAAGGGTCTGACCCAGTTCAAGGACCCGCACAGGGAATGGAGATCCGCTAGGCTTTTGGGATCACTAATGATTTCTAATTTCTGTGGAACAGCAGTCCACACAGTGATCTCCAAGCCCAGGAACTTCTAAGGTGGCATCATTTGAACTTTGTCTTCTTGCAGTTGGAATCCAGCAGAGGTTATAACTTTAACCACTAGGTCAAGTTTGTGTTGGAGTATAGTGTCATTGGGGCAGTACACTAGCACATCATCCATGTAGTATAAGATGATGGCTTCTCTATTTTCAGCACATACTGGGGACAGCAATGAAGCTACATACCACTGGCAGATAGAAGGACTGCATTTCATCCCCTGAGGTAGTACTCGCCAGTGATACCGTTTCATTGGGGCCGCCTGGTTGATCGTAGGAACCAAGAAAGCAAAACGAAGCACATCTGCTGTACGTAGGGGAATTGGGAAGAAACAGACCTTGATGTCTAGAACTGCCAATTCCCAATTTTGGGGGAGCATCATTGGGGAGGGCATCCCTAGTTGGAGTGACCCCAGGTCCTCAATTATTTTATTTCCCTGAGGACCTGAGGAGGCGCCACTTGTCCTTCCCTGGCTTCTTTATTACAAAGACCAAGGAATTCCAAGGGATAGCTGTTTCTTCTATGTGGTCTTTGGCCAATTGTTCCTCCACAAGCTCTTTGAGCGCCTTGAGCTTTTCTTTACTGAGTGGCCACTGATTTACCCAGACTGGATTATCATCCAGGCACATTAACTTTTAAATAGGGTGCTCCACTGTGGCCGCTTCTAAAAATCCTGGAGAGTCTCAGGGATAATTAGTTTGACTCCCAACTGGGACATGGTGTCTCTCCCGCACAGGTGACACTTGTAGTCAGTGACAAACGGACAGACACTGGCCAGTTTTCTGTCCGGCCCCTCAATTTGAACAATGCTCTTAGAAACCTTTGCCAATTTCACTCCTCCTACACCTTTGATTTTGCCAGTCACAAGTTGCAAGTCCCAATGTGATGGCCACACCCTTTCAGGTATGATTGTCACATCTGTCCCCCATGTCAATCAACCCTTCCACATGGAGATGATCTGATCCACTGGTTTGGTTGCATCCCATATTTGGTTTGTCCTCACCAACTACTTCTGCCCTGTAGATGCTAGGTTCTTTGTCATCTACTGGGACCTCTGCTGGAACAGGAATGGCCTGGGTGAGGATTGGCCCCTTGGCCAAATAGAAGGGGGCCTGAGGGCAACGTGCGAAGAGAGTGAGGTGTATTAGGTCTCCCTTGATTGTCATGGGAGCCACCTCAATCTCCATGGGTGTGTGTGCTGTGTCCCCAATAACAAAATACTCACTATCCAGTCCTGTCATGTCTCATGAATTATCCAGCAGGTCGACTCAAATGACTGTCCAACGAGTAGACCTGAGAAGAGAAGCTTTGGCAGTTACAAGTCTGTATCGCTTGTGGGGCTGCCAAACTTTGTTAGGCACATGTTCCCCAAAATTATTTTTCCACAGTCCCGCATGGCGCTTCCCTTCCTCCCCCTTTTCAGTTAAGAGAGAGGCTTTTACCATTCTGGAGCCTGCTACATTTATATCATTGCACTGGGCAGGACTGTACTCTAGTCCCAGTTTTTTGTTGGTTGGCTGCTGCTTCCTTTTGGTATTTCTTTTGGTGCTGGCTTTGAGGACAGTCTCTGGCAAAGTGTCCTGGCCTTTTGCACTGGAAGCAGATGATATGTTGGAACTGCTCTGATGACATCTGTGGCTTCTTCATTCCAGGTGTTACCACTGCTGCAGTCTTTGGGGTTGTCAGTCCAGGCCTCCTGTTTTGTGCACCAAACAGCTCTGCTTTCTTGGTACATGCCTCGATCATCTGTGCTATGGTAGGTGGAGGATCAATGGGCAGTCCCAGGATCACCCTGCAGCAGGCCTCGTTGGCATTCCTCTGAGCCATCTCCTTAATCAGCTCTGCCTGTGCCACTGGTCCTTCCACTTGCCTCTCTATTTGTGCTCGAAGCCGGTTGACAAACTGCAAAAAAACTTTCTGATGGAAACTGTCTAAGATGAACATAGCTGCCTTGGGTTTCAGCCGTTGGCAACTGGTTAAAAACCTTTTCTGCCACACCACAGATTTTATCTAAAATGGATTTTGTTAGTACCCGAGCCTGGTCTTCACATTTAGCCCTCACTCCCTCACCGAATAGATGTTCAGAAGTGATCTCATTATCATCCACATCTTTTGCATCCTGGGTGCTTTGCTTGAGCTCAACCAGGAGGCTTTTTAAGGACCTTTTCCATGTGCTTTCCCAAAGATCAAACTCTGAGGGGGTTAGGAGACACTGGAAGAGGTCTCTGAGATCAGCTGGAGCTAACTCATGAGATGTTAAAATAGTTCTAACCATTCCTTTAAGGATTTCACTATTTCTACCAAATTCTCTTTGGGCTTTGCAAATTTCTTATACATTTTCGTAAAAGAAAGGTTGATAATATCTATTAATCCTTCTTTTACCAATATATATTACAGAAGCAGCTGAAAGCATATTCTGATCATCCCCAGGGTCCCCATCTCTTGGTTCCCCTGCCCACCCCCACCCCCGCAGGGGCCGGGGTGTCCAGCACCACCACTAGGTCCAGGGAGAGACCCAGCCCTATCCCTGCAGGAGCTGTGCGGGGATTCACCTCTGTCCCGGGCGGGGGCAGGGTGGCGATTCACATCCCCCCCCCCAAGGGGGCAGGGCCAGGACACATACCCCCCCCACCACCGCGGGAACAGGGGGCTTACCTGCCCTTTCCACTGCAGGGAGAAGGCGGGTACTCGACCCCTACCCTGTGGGAACAGGGGGTGGAGCCACCCACCCCACCTCCCTATGGGAACAGGGAGTGGACACGCCCCCTCATGGGAGCAAATAAAACTTTGGGTACTTACAATAAATAGTCCTCACACCTTTAAGACAATTTGTAGATAAATTCCTTGAATCACTAAGTTAAAAAAAAATGTTTTTACTGATTACTTGAACCCTTTATGGAGACTAACAGGGCATACTCCCAATTAAAGAGCAGTATTTGCAGGTCACATTTAAACAATCAGGTAAGAGTATTTTAGACAAAGAAAGACTTTCACCATCATAAGTGAAACTTAGGTATAAATACAGTTTTTAAAAGTAAAGAAAACCACAGTAATATTTCAAATCAGCAAGAATTAAATTTGTCAAAACAGCTATTAATGTATAAAAATATTATATAAATCCTGATGTTGCCTCTAACCTTAAGTAATAGTATTGAAGGAGTCACAAACTTCTTGTATATCTAAAGAGTTGTCACCTGTTCTCAGTGAGTGCTTCATTATTGACAGTTATAGCAAAGAGCCAATTCATGCCATACCAGAAGGGTTCAAAAGCATGGTAAGACAAAATTCCCACAACCTCATAATATGCCAACATGTGTGTCCTGTGTTAGGATGATGTATTTGGTCTCACTGAGGTAGCGTTCACAGCCCTAACAGTGCTGTGCTTTGCACTGGTAGCTGGAAGGGTGTTAATAACACACCAGTATTTTGGCTACTGCTGAGCAGTGTTGTCCCTCTAACATTCTTTTCCCCATCTGTGGATGCTAACTCTGAAACAGAGAGCACGGTGCTGGTGGAAGTTGCAGGCCGCATAGCTTTCTCAGTCTTGCCTGAGAAAGTGGCCTAGGAAATCATGGGGAGGAATTAAAACAATCCTCAGAGACAGAAAACAGCCTTGCAGGTGCTGTTTGTCTGTTCCTTGTTTTCTTGCAAGAGAAAGTCAAGGGGTGGTGAACCCCACTGACCAATGATGGTGATGTGTTGGTTTACTAACCAATAAGAGTTTCTTTTCTGTACTTTTCACATATCAGTCTATAAAAAAGACCTGAGGTAATAAACCGAGAGAAATTCTCCTGATCGACTCCCAAGAGAGTCTGTGTCGTTCTTCTCGCCATTCCTAATAGATACCCATCAAGGGGCTGAGAGTGGGCAAGATCCTGGGAGGGGACACAACCAGGCCAGCTGACCCAAATTAACCAAAGAGATATTTCATATCATATGGCATCAGTTCAGATATAAAAGCTAAGGATGAGAGGATTGTGAAAAACAGAGTTCACATTTTTTAATATAAAATTAAAAAAGTTTAATAGAAAGACAATTAGGAAACAGAAATAAAGCAAAATGAACAAATACAGCCGGTGCCTCAGCATTCAGCCAAGAGCACACCTTACTAAGAAAGGATTGTCCCTTAGAAACACAAATCTCTTGCATATTCATATATGCTTATGTATGATTCAAACATTCCTCTTAAGTTTTAGATGTTTCTTTGATTAGCTTCAACTCCCCCCCTCCCCAATAGTCAATCTTCTTGGCTTCATTGAGTTTCACACTCCCCGATAACAGAGGTTCAATAAATTCCTCCCTTGGAGCTGTGGTCATTGCAGTCTTCATTTGGATAAGATAATGTAAGAATGTGGGGGGGGGGGGAGGGTTCTGACTTTTCAGTCTCTGGGTTATATGAACAAAAGCAGTCTTTATTTTAATACCATGCTACAGCATAATATATATATATATATATATATTACACCACTATTTCGAAGTTTTATCAATAAGAGAAATAAAATATATTAATACAGCAAAATTTTCTAACATTATACATATAACATTCATTTTAATATTTGCTAAAAGCCAATAATATAATATGTATCTATAACAGGATGAATGACAGGGCATTTGGTTTTCCACAATGTTTGCCTTCCAGAGAAACCACTACACACGCTGTAGCCCTGTTTCCCGGGAAGTGTCCAAACACTGGGAAGTAGAGATTAACTTCTCCCTTTATGTGCAAGCACTTTTGCTTGTTTCTTTCTTTTGCTTTAATAAAGTGCCTTATCTCAACCTACTGGTTGTTTTCCATCTTATTCTCTCCCCTGTCCCACTGGGAAAGGGAGTGATAGAGAAGCTTAGTGGGCACCTGACACCCAGCCAAGGTCAAACCACTAATCATTCCAAATGCAAACTTCTCCAGACCATCCTCCGCTATGAAGACAGGCTGAGAAAGCTGGGACTGTTCAGGTTGGGTGGAGACCTCATAGTAATCTTCCTGTATCTTAAGGAGGCCTACAGGGAAGCCAGAGAGACTCTTCGTCAGAAACTGTAATGATAGGACAAGGAGTAATGGGTACAAATTGAAAGAGAGGAAATTTAGGTTAGATATTAGGAAGAATTTTTTTACTGTGAGACACTGGAACAGTTTGCCCAGGAAGGTTGTGAATGTCCCAAACCTGGCAGTGTTCAGAGACAGGTTGGATAAGGCCTTGAGCAACCTGGTCTAGTGGGAGGTGTCCCTGCCCTTGGCAGGGGAGGTTGGGACTAGATGATCTTTAAGGTCCATTCCAAGTCCTTAACATTCTATGATTCTGATTCTATGCTTGTAACTTGAAAAAGCAGCCTCTTAAATAATTTCAGAAGGGCAGCAGTCTCTGTTGATGAGAGATCCAACAAGCTGATGAACAACAATCATATTCCAAATGACTCATTGACACTATTCCAGCTGTGATCCCTGGAAAAAATTGTACCATCTTTATCTGAAGCCCTTTGACTGTCAGAAAACAGACCTTCCATTGAGAACTTCTCTTTTCTAAACATTCTTTTTGAAATTGTTGGGGGTTGGGTGTCCTTCCTTTTGTTCCTTTTCACCTATGGAATTTTTTGCCCATTAGTTTCAGGGAAACCTGATTGCTGGTACTTGTTGGGTGCTTGAGAAACAGAGTTTGGCTGGGCCCAGGGGGGAGGGGGGCAGGAGAGGGGGAGGGCAGGGGCAGCTGGAGGCTGGCTGATTTCTTGGGCTGGAGACTGATACGCTCTCTCAGAGCTGTTGTGGCTTGAAGAAGGGAATTTGCCATAACCAAGATGGAGTGGCTGCTTCTCTTTTTCTTCTTTTTTCTTCTTTGTTTGTGGGCCTTGCACCCCCTGTCCTGCCGACATGTGTGGCAGTACCAGCCACCACTTCAGAGCTTCTGATACACCTCATCCACCATCCCGGGATCTCTGCTAATTCCTGCCATTCCAGCTGGCTGTTCCACCGAGTCCTGCAGGAGCACTGGGACTGACTGCCCGAGGGGGTTTGTGAAGCAAACTTCTTCGTCCGAGAAGGCTGTCACAGGGTCCCTGGTTCTGTTTTTTTGTTAATGCTGTAGTTATTGTTGTTTGTTTGCCATGTTATACATACTAGTAAATAACTGTTATTCCTATCCCCAGATCTCTGCTTGAGAGCCCCTTGATTTCAAAATTATAGTAATTTAGAGGGAGGGGGTCTACATTTTCATTCCGAGGGAGGCTCCTGCCCTTCCTAGAAGACACCTGTCTTCCAAACCAAGACAGAAATATACAGTTATTTTCCACTGCTGTTAAAGCACTGTGAGGTTTGGTGATACCAGTTCTTTGGTATTAAAATACAATCCTGTTGTTGCATTAATATACTCAGAGAACATCCCTGCAGAAAATGCTTCTCAAGTCCAGTATAGTACAACTCTTGTGAATCTCTGGTGTTCAAAGAAATCTCCTTGTCTAAGAACCAAACAAGGGGAAAAAAGGTCATAAAATCAAGCTTTATTGCTTTAGAACATTCCTGTCAAGACTGGGGAAGTGCGAAGACATGGATCATATGGGTTGCTAACCACAAAGCATATCGGTTGATGCCTCAGACTTTAATGCTATTACAGGCCCTTTTGTAATGGTAATATTATACTACTAGATCACATTTGTTTGTATTCCACGCTGTGTTCTGATTCATCCTGAGAGGAATGACTGGATTTTCTTTACAAACAAGCTGTGGGTCTCCTGATAGATTAAATTAGCACTGAGAGATAAAAGAAACAATAGGATGGATTCCACTGATTGATGAATGGAAAAAGATATTTGCCTTTACAAACAAACTGCAGGTTTGCTGGTAAATGAAATGGGATATTGAAAGATGAAAGAGACAATGGGGAAACACCATAAATTCCATAAGAATTAAAAATTAAGAGGGAGGGTTATACATTAGAGGAGAATCTTAGGTATCAGGCATTCCAGGAAGTCTGTACCTCTCAAGTACCTCAGCCAATGGAGAAAGAGAGAGGGACATGAAGCCAGGAAATTAAGATAAAAAAGGAGGCTGTACCCTCTAAAAATCAAGAGACCCCAGGAGAATGCCCCATGGCCTCTCCCTTTATTCAAATAAAGTAAAAGGACTCCTCTGTCTCCTTTTTGGACATAAACCTCTGGTGTTTGTGGATTAATTTTCCTGACAATCCTATGCTAAACTTAGCCGTGTAAAAATTAGCTGCCTAGGTTTCCTGGGTAAGGCACTGGACAGATAGAGAAAGAGATGCCTTCAGAAGATTGTATTATGGCATCAATTGCCTCCTCCATTGATAAACACTGACTGTTTTTAAGGGCCTAAATTTAGGTGGAATAAATTCAAGGATTTATATTTAGCCTCTTATTCCTGTATACAAAAGTATTTATTTGAGCCTTATATGGTCTCAAATGGCCAAGAATAATGCATTTTTTAAGAATTTTAATCTCTGTGAGTTCCAGATAATTTTCTGAATCAATCTCTGTATTGGTTTGAAGGTAAACCAGTGGGAGGTATTAACACAAATATCTTGCGATAGATTCCAAGTCAGAACTACAATTTAATAGGAAAAATTACAATAAAGGCAATAGTACAGAAGCACTGGCTTAAACTGACAAAGTCAGAATACAACCTGACACCCTGTTGGGCAGGGTGGTGGTAGCAGTCTGATTAGACAGTGGTTACAGTCCTGTTGGAGTGATGGATGTAGTCTTGTCAAAAACCGTGATCCTGTAGAAAGGTCTGGTCCTTCTCTGGAGGTCCAGTGGTGGTTGCCAAGATCTCTGGTCCTCTGATGTATCCAGTGGTGATATTGTTGTGTCTCAAGCCCCAGATTATATACTGGTGGGAATGTTTGGTACCTCCCCCAGGGTGGGGAATTTCACAATGGGGTGATGTAATTCTGTGAGTCACTCTGGGGAGTCCTTGATGGCCCATTAGCAGAGATGGCCCCCTCAGGATGGCTGCTGCTTTCCCAGAGGGAGTTAACACTGTTGAGTCATGGAGAAGATAAAGAAACACTGTTCCACCAATTTTAATAGCTCATGTAGATTGCAGTAGAATACATTATTTGGTTGCACCTTACATTGTACCCCAAGACAATCTGAAACATGAAATTTCTGCCCCCATAGTTGATCCTTTACTTCCTTTTATTTTTTTAATAAACAAGTGCAAATTCAATTGACTTGTTTGAACATTTTTGGAAGGTTTACCCATGCCTAGAAATTCTGACCTTTATTTGTTAAATGAGCAGGCTTAGAGTTCACAGATTCATTCATTTAAAGCAACACATGAAGAAATCATTACATAGATGAATCAACACCAACAATAGCATACGCTTATTTTAAATTTAATATATTAATGTATGTTCTTTCTAGGGGTGGGTAAATATACCTTTCCTAGGAGCTTTAAAGAATAAATTTAGAAGCTCATAACTTAGCATTGTGAGAATCAAGGCAGTAATGGTAGTTTATGTCTTTTGTAAGCTTCTTGTAAATATATATATCTGATTTCACATCCTGGTTTGGAGATGAGGAAAGGGCCTAGTTTTAGATAGACCAGTCCTTTGTAGGCAGTGTTACTGTCTGGATTATCAAAGCTCATTTATAGATGGTCCCACCACAGGCTTGCACCTAACTTACTCTAGTTTGACTTGCTATCCTTCATCATTAACTATTGGAACCAAATCATAGTAATGATTGTATCAGTTCTTATTGTGAGCTGAGGAACAGCTGAGATTGAAAAATATGAATGTTGTTACTCATACTTTTTAATCTTCATGAAGTGTCTACATTCTCTTGGTGGTCCTGAGACAGGAGAGATGCTTCCAAAGTTGCCATATTACTTCATCCCAAAAAGCAGACTTTTTTGTGAGTCTAAAAGCAGAAACACTGATATGTTTGCTTTATTTTCTGAGTTTTGAGTCATTCAGTGTTGAAAATTATATGCATATTTTGTAGCTATGAATAAAAAATTGAGAAATGCTTTTTATGATATGCTAATACAATCCCTGCTCTACTGTTCAGCATTTAAAGTGCTGAACTGAAACAAAATATAATCTTTAAGAATTATCCTAGCATCATCCTTGCATGAAAATGGATATGAATTTCCTGTTACGATTTCTGGGTTTTCAGTGAATTCTGCGAAAAGAATAAAACTGTTATGTTGGGGAAAGATTAGTGTGGTAATCATAGTGACTACCACACCTACTGAAAGGGAGGTTTGGAAGCGCAAAGGAGCAGGGAACAACTATTATTTTAGGGGCTGTTGTAAACTACTTTTTTTTTTTTCCAGAAATCAAAGCAATTTAACAATGACTTCCCAGTGAAAACACTGAGTGGGCTTATCACTGAAGATTTTAAGATAAAACTGTCACTGTAATTGTATCTCATCTAATTTTAACATATAAGTATTATTTGATGAGGTATGAATCTCAGTTGTATCCATATGCTTGATTATGCAATACCAACCAATGAAAAACTGAAAGGTGAACAGCGATGTATCACAGCTACACAAGATATCAGCTTTCAAGAGATTTGTTTTAGATTTTTTTCATTATTCATGAAATATTTTCACCACTAAAGTATTTTTCTATGTAGTTACCTGAGTCTTGGCTTCCCTTTGCCAATCAAAAGAGTCTGTAGCCATCTACACTGTGAAAGATGAGCTCTGGGAAGAAACACGGGCTTTGTGCTTGCTCAACAAATAAGCAGAAATTTCACTGAAGCCAAACAAGCCTTTTATAGTGTTCTGTGTTTATGTAATCAAAGCAATTAGGGATAGGAGCTTCAAGAATAGAGATCTCTATTTACCATTTTACTTTCTCTAATCAATAAAGATTTTATAGTTCTTTTTTTCAAAGCTCAGCTGTTTCTCTGTAAAACACTGCAGTCTAAAAATCACGTGACATTCAGTTTATAAAATAGCATTTGAACATGAAAGATTTACTTTTGATAGCAAGGAGTAATGTATGTCCCTATGGACATGGATACTTGCAAACAAGTCTGATACCAAAAATAAAAAAATCAAGATGGTACCTGTTGAAGGACCCCCGAGCTATTCACCAGTCTTCACAGAAGTAATTGTGAACGCTGTTTATTTCTATCCTTAGCACACCTTTTATAGGGTTCTACAGGGTCTGCGGGCAGAGCAAGCTACTATTGGCTAACACACACAGTTTACATATTTTCCCCTACACACAAGGATATTGTTTTGCTTTACTCTCTCTTTTGCTGGCAAGTTTCAAGGATTTTAGCCCTTAATATCACGACTTATTTCAAAGGCTGGTTTGTGCATACTGGCCTTTACTAATATATAAAATATATCAACAAGTACCAGTATACCAGACTCTGTACTGTATTTTATTTTGCAGCAGAAGAGTTGGGGCATCTCAGATCATATGGGGAATTTTAGAAGTATATCCCTCAACAATCATTTTATAAAGTACAACTTAAAAATGCATAATGAATTATTATAAAAATATTTCCTTCTGTTTGTCAACATGGTGGTTCTATTTTGTGATAAGTTAAGTACAGCAAGATTGTAAGCTCTCTCTACCTTGTGACATGAAAGAGAAACAATTTTAAGTGGGGCCCTGAACAACAGCAAGCCTTTGAACAGCTCAAACAGGAGATTGCCCATACACTAGCCCTTGGGCCAGTCAGGACAGGATGGGATGTGAAGAACATGCTGGACACTGCAGCTGGCAAGAATGGTCCTTCCTGGTGCCTTTGGCAGAAGGTATCTGGAGAGACTTGAGGATGACCTCTGGGGTTCTGGAGTCAGGGATACAGAGGATTTGAGGCCAGCTACATCCCAGCTGAAAAAAAAGAGTTCCTCGCAGTTAATTAAGGGGTTCAAGCTGCCTCAGAAGCGATTGGCACCAAAGCAGAGCTTCTTCTGGCACCCAGTGCTGGGCTGGATGTTCAAAGGGAAAGTCCCTGCCACACAATATGCCACTGATGCTATGTGGAATAAGTGGATTACCCTCATTACACAGCGAGCTTGAATAGGAAATCTGAATCGCCCTAGGATCTTGGAAATCATCCTGAACTAGCCTGAAGGTGAAAATTTTGACTATCATCAGAAGAGGAAGAAAAGTCGGTGACATGCTGAGGAGACCTCACCATATAACCAGCTACCAGAGAGTGAGAGGTGATATGCTCCCTTCACTGATGGTTCCTACTGTATCATAGGGACCAATTGGAAATGGAAAGCAGCTGTATGGAGCCCTACATGGCTAGTCACATAAGCTACTGAGGGACAAGGTGTATTGAGTCAGATTGCAGAGCTGAAAGCTGTCCAGTTGACTTTGGACATCACCAAGCGAGACAGGTGGCAAATGCTCTACCTCTACACTGACTCATGGATGGTAGCAAACACTCTGTGGAGGTTGCTGGAAAGATGGAAAATTAGCAGCACAGAGGGAAACCCATCTGGGCTGCCAAAGTATGTCAAGACCTCACTGCTTGGGTAGAGAAGCTGACAGTGAAAGTCTCACGTGGATGCGCATGTGCCTAAGGGTCAGGCTAATGAGGAGCATCATAACAAAGAACAGGTGGTTTGGGCTGCCAAGATCAAAGTGTAACAGGTAGATGTGGACTGGCAATATAAGGGTGAATTATTTCTTGCTTGATGGCCCATGATGCCTCAGGTCATCAGGGAAAAGATGCAACATACAGATGGGCTCATGAACAAGGGATGGACTTAAACACGGACACTATATCCTAGGTAATCCATTATTGTGAAACGTGCACTGCAATCAAGCAAGCCAAGTGAGTAAAGACTCTGTGGTATGGAGGGTGGTGGTCTAAATATAAGTATGGGGATGCCTGGAAGATTATATCACACTGCCTCAAACCCGCCAAGGCAAGTGCTATATGCTCACAACAGTAGAAGCAACTACTGCATGTCTAGAGACATACCCCATGCCTCAGGCTGTTAGTGTTCAGGAACTCACATAATCATGGAATGATTATATGAAGGTGCTTTATTGAAGAGCTCTGGGTGTCAGGGGTACAACATACCCAAATCTGACCCCTCTTGGTTTTGAGCTGAACATGTTTTATACTCTATCATTATACAACTTACATATTAATTATTAAACTTACATTGTTCTATTGTATGCATTGTTTTTACCCAAGCATGGATTTCTCATGATCCCCCTCAACCCCCTAACATTGTTCCTCATGTTCTTTAAACAATAATTATATCTAATCACATCTAACAATTGTATTATTTATCATATACTGATTACACAGGTGCAGTTTAACATGATCTTTAGCAAGTACAAGGCCTAACATTTCCAGGGCCTACTTTTCCCAGGCTTGTGAAACCTAACTTTCTTTCTAAGTCCCCGAATTTTATAAGATTTGAAGACCTTTTACTGTCAAAGCCAGTGTCAAGAGCCGCACCCATGGCATCTCGGTTTTTATCACCAGCTATCAGAAGGTGTTTCTTTATTTCCCCATTCATCTTTTCAACCCAGCCTGAGCTTTGGAGATGCCCAGGAGTGTGGAGGTTCTATTGTATCTTTAAAGCAGTCATCACTCATTTAAGAATTTTTCCTGCAAAATTAGTTCCCTTATCTGAGTTCATTGCTTCCACAATCCAATATCTTGGAATTATTTGTTCCAAAAATACTTTAATAACTGACCTTGTTATGAACGCACTCAAGAGAGTGATATGGTAAAAAAAAATTTATTAATTACAGCAAGCAAGCAATAAGCAAAAATCAGCGCTGGGCGGCAGGGGAGTCTCTGCTCCATCGGCTGCCGCGCTTCCGATTTCTGTGTCTTCCCTTTTAAGTGGTCTGACTTCCGGGTTACGTGTCTTTTCTCGGGTGTCTCTGCGCATGTGCCTCCGGTCACTGGTGGTCACTTTCTGCCTTCTGGTGGTCGCAGGATGAAGATCAGGAGTCTTCCTCTTTTGACCTTTCCTCACTGTTCTCCTTTTAAGGCTTATCTGAGTGGCTTAACTTTCTGGAATTCAAGAGAGCTTGCAAGGCTGTTTTTTTATAATTATACAAACGTCAGCAGCAGCCTTCAACTTCATCCCTATTTCACAAAGCATAGTTTTGCAAAGCATCATATCTTGCATGTTTAGGCGAACAAAAGGGTCTCTATTTACCACAGACCTTGTAGTTGCTGAAACAGCTGGGAACGCTTCTGGCCACCCTGTTAACTGACATACTATTACCAAAAGATATTTATATCTCGCCACCCGGGGCATTTCAGTGAAATCTACCTAGCATCTCTGGAAGGGACGTACCGCCCAAGACCTTCCTTCTCTGGCAAGTTCCTTTGTAACTTTGTTATTGGTCTTAGCACAAATCAGACAACCCCCAATAGCACGCCCTGCCAGAGCAAAATGACCCACAGCAGCACACATCCTGAGGAAGGCCTCTGCCAGTCCTCGGGAGCCCCAACAATCTCCCCCATGAAGCCACTTCAACAACTGCAAGGCCAGGGCTCTTGGCATCCCCTGCAAACCAACCATCCCCCTTTTCCTATGCCCCACTCCCCCCAACTATCTCAAGTTCCTCCGGTGAAAAAGACCACCTCTATGGCAAGGGGGCAGCCACTGGGAGCAAGGGAAGTATCCCAGAGACCTCCGGCAACAATGCAGCTTTTCAAGCTTCCCCATCAGCCAGTTTGCTTCTCATTGCCTCCTCTGAGCACCCCACCTGGTGTCCTCCAATGAGCATCTTTGCTACGTCCTTTGGCAAATTCACCACCTCCAATAGGCAGGAGATTAAGTTCTCATGAGCCAATGTCTTTCCTCTGCAGGTTAATAAACCTCTTTCTTCCCATAGTTTCCCAAATGCATGTATCACCCCATATGCATATTTAGAATCAGTAAAAACATTTACTGTTTTGTCTTGGTATAATTCACAGGCTCTCACAAGAGCATACAACTCTGCTGTCTGAGTCGACCACGTGGGTGGTAATCTTCCCCTTTCCTTTAATTGCTTTCCATTCATGACAGTATCCTGTAAATCACCTTCCTTCTATCACCCTTGAAGACCCATCAATAAACACATTTTCTCCCTCAGGTCATGAAATGTCTCACAAACCGTTCCTTGCCTGTGTCTGCAGATCTGTTACTTGAATACAGTCATGGAATTTGCCTTGGCTCCCCTCTTCAGGTCCGTACAAACAGGAGGCTGGGTTAAAGCCTTACCCACTTTTAAATTCTAAATCCTCCTGTTCCATTAAATAAGACTCATACTGCAATAACCGAGCCCTGATCATCCACTTAGAGGCTCTCTCAGTTAACAAAGCTTTAATCTGATGTGAAACTTTAAGAATCAGATACCCTCCGCTTCTCAGCTTTCGGGCCTCAGCCATGATCAAAACTGTGGCTGCAGTTTTGCAGACAATGAGGCCAGCCTCTGTCTACCGGGTCTAACATTTTAGAAAAATAGGCAACAGGTCTCCATGTTCCCCCATGTTCTTGCACCAAAATTGCTTTAGCACGACTTTGTTTACTATCCACATACTGCAACAACTTAACTCTTGAGGGTGGAGTAAGCTCTTCTAATATTTTTTGTGAAGTTTTCCCAAACAAAACAGGTGACTCTGTAAAAACATGATCTAGTTCAGCAGCAAGCAATGCCACTGCCTTAAGCTAATCACATCACATTTTTTATTTTTAGTAACCAACTGCTCTCAATCTAAATTTTATGCATCAAGTCCATCTTAGGCATAGGGAGGTGACAAACAAATTAACCTTTATTAAGGAAACCTTACTATTTATTACATTTTATAATCTTTAACATTTATAACCTTGTTATAAATGCATATCATATTATTGTCTTTTTGCAAATATTAAAATGAATGTTATATGTATAAGATCAGAAAATTTTGTTGTATTAATATAGTTGGGTACACCAAATTGTAAATTTCGATTATATAATCTTTCTAAATTTTCTATATAAATATTTCATTATTGTGGTCCAAATTTCTAATGCACATATTACACTAAACATGCTTCTAGGTCATCAATCCCCCCCGTTTTTAAAAAAAAAAAAAAAGAAAATGAGATGTACTTCTTTCATACACATCAATATCAACACAAAACCATATACACAATGAATAAAAACCCATAGTAGTTAAAAATTAATCAAATAATATACATTATTACTAACGTATGTAATATAGAACTACCACTAACTACTAAAACACTGCACCAGCATCATAGTCGGCAAACAAACAAGCAAAAAAAAACATCAGTGAAGGATTGGATAACCACCTCCGGAAATGATTCTTCAAGCCCATTTCAAAATTGATCCAGCTGTCATATTAATAGGGTCAAATTGCTAAGTCAAAAAGTGACTCAAATACTGATTTGGTACAGAAAACATCTGGATCTGTTGGCAAATATTCCATCCAGGTAAAGTCAAGGCTTGGCCAGGGCCTTCGGCTTTAAACTGGAAAGATGCCTCTTAACTCATTTTTAAAACAAGGTTCTCAGTAGTAGCAGCTATGACATGCTTACAGCACAGCAAACTGTTAAAATGCATTTGTACAAAGCAAATGATCAGAAGCCTTAGGTAACAGACCAATGAAACCATTCAGCAGTTGGTTCAATCTGAAGCCTCTCCCATGGCAGCTGACCCTCAGCAATGATACATTTTCTTGGAATTCTGGAAACATTGAAAAATAATAAAGCTATAAAAAACAAAAACTGCATAGATGGCAACAAACAATAGAACTCCCAGTGAAATCAAGGGTGTCACAGACTGCATTCACTTTTATCCACAAGCAGGTGTTCATCAGTGTTCTATCACAGCTGTTTCAGTTGTAGTCATCATCTCTCTAGGAAAATAACTATACTTTGCAGTTTAAACAACTGTCTTCAACAAAACATAAAACAATTTAAATTAAACAATGTTTAAACCTGGTAAAAATTAATTATAACAAAAGGAAATAACAGAACTTAACTTTAAAAGAATATCAAAGTTATAGAACTTAAAACATTCAAATTTAAACATAATGAAACTTAACTTTGCTTAACTATTAACACTTAATCTATATCAAATAAAAGTATAACTTAATCTTACTCTATTATTTCAAAAAGGCAACTGAAAGTTTAGTATATACTTCTGAACACAATATAACAGTAACATGGCTTCACTATAAAAATTATAAAAATATAACAAATACATCACAATTCCATGTTGTTGTGGTTTTAAAGCAGTAACTAAAATATCACGAGAAAACGTACTTATTTCTTGCTATGACATATGGATTAGGGCAAGAGCAAAACAGGCTTAGAACTTAAAAGGAACAAAGAAAGTTTATTAACAAAAACTACAAGAATAAGAAACCAGAATAAAACCTCCAGAAACCATTTTTCCCCCCAATTACTCAACTATTCCCTTGTTCACATGACAACATAGAGACAAAAAAAAACTTTGATGGTTAAAAAAGTCCCAATTTTTGTTATAGTCCGTTCATCAGTCTTTGTAGAGAAAAAGAAGTCTTCTTCTGCTAATTTATGGAGTTTTTTGCCGCGGCGACGGAAAGCCCGGAGCACTGTGACTTCTCTAGAGGCAGCCTTGAGAAAGGCTGGGCCGAAGCGCGTGTGAGCAGCTTCGAGCAGTCGAGTGATTCCAGCTCAGCTCAGTAGTAGTAGAGTGATTTCAGCTAAGCTCGGCTCGGCGGCGGTGGGCAGGCAACACAGGAAGCAGGGACGAGATAGCTGGTCCAGCATTCCACCAAGGCACAAGCCTTTATTCAGGCAGAGCTTCGGCGAAGGGTGCAGGTAACAGCGAATCTCCCAAACAGGGGAAAAGCCAGGGTATTTATGGGGAAGGAGAGGGGCAGGGGGAAGCCCGAGATGCATGTATCGGAGTGGGACAGCAGGGGAGAACACCAATGAAACACAACAGTTTAACATATCTAACTCAAAAACCCCTGGGAGCGACACATTGTGTCTCTCTTACAGAGAAGTATCTCCTCTCCAGGGAAGAGCCAGGATCTCGGGCCCAGCGGGTTCCTCCGTACCCACAGTTTTTCACAAGAAAACTATTTTTTTTCATAGCTTTTTATTTCTCTGACGCCAGCTGCCCTGAAATTCTGCCATCAGTTCTCTCCTCCCATTTCACATCACTCTTAGGTGTGTTATGGGTCAATGAGTCTAGGGATGTCATTTTTAAGGATGAGTTATTCAAAGCCAAAAGTTCTCTTCATCTGGTTTTGTGAGCCTCTCTGGAAACAGAAGTTTTCTCTTTGCCTCTCAAAAGGCCACGAATCTTCAACTATTACTTCTCCCCCGCCCCCGTTCCAGCATCTCACAGTATCACAACCACTTCACGATTTGCTCAAAATGTACACTTTGAAGCACTCCATTCTTCCCAATATACTCTGTCATGGATTAAAGGAGTTTTTTTCAGAACACTACTGTCCATCTCCATAGCTTTAACAGAAAAATATTTCACCTTATTAAAGCATCTCCTTATTTTCTCTTCCCCCTCTAAATTTAATTCTTTTCTTCACTGTCTTTGATAGTTTCTGGTGTCTCCTTACATGTTGATCACTCCCTCTCTCTCTTCCCCTCTCTCTGGGAAAAAGAAGATTAATCTGCAAGTCTCATCTGGGTAGTAAAAGAGTTAAAGTCTTGCTCAAGCTGCAGATGTTCATGGTGTCAGGTTTCAGTTCAGCGGCAAAAACTGCAAACTGAGTCAGGCCGGCCAGCTCTGCTTTTCTTTCCCCCCCACCTCTCCGTGGCCTTGTCTGGCCTGGTGGGGAAGGGCGGGGGGGAGGAAGCTGAGCTGGAGCCTGTTACCTCTTCAGAAGCCGGAAACCAAAGAGAGCAAGAAATTCCCGGACTTGCATCTTAAGGTAGGTGTTCACAGGCTGATCTCAGTTTTCAATTGTTGGGGAGGATGAAACAGGGAAACCTTATGAATGTGATTGCTTGGCAGAAGATTCTGAAAATATGAAGCCTAGAATCAAAGTAGAAATGAAAGCCTGCTTTGTGTCATAAGATGCTGAGTACTAGTTACTATATGACCAAAGAACAATAGCCTAGCCAGCTAAAGGAGAATCCCTGGTTGATAAAACAATGTTCTTCTGCTGACAGAAAGTCCAAAGGTCAAGAAGCAAGGGAAGAATTTGTAAAGCTTTTAGAGTTTGAAATGCAACACTGTATGTTAATATCACGACGCTCATAGGCTGTGTGTAACATCTTTAGTGGGTGTATCTTGTAGTGATTGGTTACTGGGAATTAGAATATTCACTATAGAAAAAGATATATTGTATTGTAACAAGAACTTCGCTCTCTTAACTCCTACCTCTCTCTTACTTCTTACCCCTTTACCCCTCTCTCAGCTCTCAGCCCTCCTCTCTTAGCCTTTCCCCTGCTCTTACTTCTTACCCCTCTCTTAGTTCCTACCCCTTTACCCCCCTCTTAGCCCTTAGCCCCTTCCCCACCTCATAGCTTTTCCCTACTCACAGCTCTTGGCCTTTCCCTACCCCGCTCTCCTAAGCCTCCCTGGTTTCCCCTGCTCTCCCTCTGTTGCTCTTGTTTCCTCCCTCCCCATCTTTAACCTCTCCTCTCCTGCTCTCCCCATACTCTCTCCCCTCCCCCGGACCACGTGAACGCCGAGGCTGGTGGAGGACACAGGTCTCTCCCTCTCTTTACCCTTATAATAAATTGCTTATACCTGAACAGTTTGACCCTGGAGAAGTCTCTCACCTCGAGCAAGCATTTTTAGACAGCAATATCAATGATCAAAACTACTGCCAATTCTCAGAAATGGCTAGTTATTAGTAAAAAGAAAAAAACTCCCATCAGCCTCCAGCAGTTTCAACTTCCTTAACTCCTAAAGCTAATCTTAAAAGTGCAGAACTTAATATATATATAAAGCAGGTGATTGGGAATACCAGTGTCATAAAGTCACCCCAAGACCCATGTCATCTGGCTTCGAGAATAACTCACGATAACTGCAAATGTTACTAAAAATACTTATTCATAACAGGAATTTGCCTAGTATATGCTTAAGTTGGTTAGAATTTTAAAGTGCAGTTTTACTAGAGAAAAACCACAACAACACAGGATTTAGAAAGCTGCCATTCAGCTTTTGTAGCGCTTTTCAAAAGCATCAAGTCCAATTTTTTAACTAAAATCCAAAATCCAAATTGATATATATGCTGTTATACATGTTTTTTATAACAAAAGGGCTCACATTAAAATTACCTTATTAAAATTGTAAAAAAAAACCAAGCAAATGGGTAATATATGGTTACCTTAACTTTGTCTTGTGCAGTAAAGTTCTCCTAGCTAATTACTTTTTAAACCATAAATATCTTTTGTAGATAACATTAATTGGAAGGTTGTTTCATTAGTAGCTGTAAATCATTCAATATTTTAACATTAGGTTTTAAAACTAATTATTTCAACGTAACTATTACTTCTGTTACTATTCACCTTAAACATATTTTTTTTTAAAAAGGGGTTTTTTAAACTTTCAAAGAATCACCATAAATTCTCTAGTAAAACTCTAAAAAACTGCAACTGCATCAAATCATAATTACTTAAAACACAAAATTAACTCCAAAAGGGTATATAAAAACATTTAAAAAACCAATGAATCATGACTTTTTAACAAACTGGGTACTATCCCGATGCCTTTTCTTAGAGAGGGAGCAGGGGGGTGAACTGCCCACTCTGCTGCTGCTGCTCTGCTGCTGTTATCTCTAAAAGGTTTGAGTGAAGTCTCTGTCATCCCCCACATACTCTCACAGAGGGGAAAAATGGAGAGAAAGAAAAAAACCCTCGCCAAGTTAACTTTAACAAATGCAGTTGTTTCTCTCAATATTTCTCTTGTTCACAAATAGAGGAAAAAGGGCACGATTTTTACAAAAGCAGGCGATGTTACACGAAAAGCCTCTCAGGACCAGGTGGTAACAACAGTGATCATTGCAACTTATTAACTTTTAATTACAGTGATGAATTTCGAACTAGATATCATATAGTTAGCGATTTTTTAGCTATTCTGTCTCTCTTTTAAGCTCTCTGAGCCACTTGTTTCTGCTCGACTGTTTCTGTAATTGCTGATATTTGTCCAGTGTGGCCTTGGAGCTTTTTCTGCACTGCCTCTGCCCTGGGGGTGCCTTTGTTCTCTGCGCACACTCCAATGTTTCCCCCATGCCCCCCTGGGTCGGGTGGAAACCAATCTATATCTGGCTTCTCTTCTTCCAGGGTAGTAAAGTTGTAACTTGAACAAGGTTGTAGTGTTAAAAGTGTCTCCAAAGGTAGAGCAAATATTTCAGGATGTATTACATCTTGCCGTTGCTGAACAGATTCTGTTGGTTGTTTCAGCATTTGTTGTAGAGTTTCTTTCTTCTTATTTTCTTCTCTCTGACTCTCCCTCCCTCTCTCCAAGGGTGGCATAGACAGGAATGCTCACCCAGCAGTGGGAGGTAAATAGGTCTGCTGCTGTGATGCAGGTAGAATTACGGTGCTTGCAGCCTGAGCATATCTCGCTTTCCTGTTTTTTAAGATATTAATTACAATCTGCCAAGTTGGACCGAGAGACAGAGTGTCCTTGCTTCTCCTTGTAATTGTTTTCTTCCACAACAAATCTCCTATGTCTTTCCCTTGTTCTGCTGCAAAAAGCAGCAGCGGGACCTGGTGGCGCCCGTGTCTATTATGTCTAGCCCATAAAACAAGTTTTCCAAGGTCCATATCCTTGACTGCTTTGCTTCATAATGTTTAGAAGCAGTTTGTGCTGCCGCAAACCCGTCCATTCTTTGCGGCCACGGGGGGGCGGAGGGTCGTGACCCCTCCTCACCTCTTCCGCCCTCAGTCTCCCGCAGCGGCCCACCTCCGTTCCACGTCTCCCTGAGTGCAGGCTCGCCTACCCGGTACTGATCCGCATCTGCATCTTCCCACACACAGATCTGCTCCACCAGTTCTACCACCAAATCCCCTCTGCCCGCAAGGGGTTCCTGATCGGAGTGCCAGATATTGAGAAACCGACAGACTATTCTCCGAGTCTTCATGGAAGTATGGCGAACGTTGTTTATTTCTATCTTTAGCACACTTTTATAGGGTCTGACAGGGTCCGTGGGCTTAGCAAGCTACTATTGGTTACTACATATGGTTTACATTCTTTCCCCAATACACAAGGCTATTGTTTTTCTTTCATTCTCGCTGCTTCAGGAGAGTTTCAAGACACTACCTTTAATATCATCGCTTATACCAAAGGCTGGCTTGTGCAGACAGGCTTTTACTAAAATATTATGCTTTTACTCTGTTAAAATGTTTTACTACAAGTCCCTGTCCTGCCACATTGTCCAAAGAGCTCCTCCCTGCTCCGGTGCTACCAGCGGGCATGGCCGGCAGCACCACAGGCAGCTGGGGCGTCCTGCAGCCTTACAGGGCCGGCAGCCGCTGCCAATCCTGCCCGGGGCTGGTGGGGTCAGGCACTGCTGGGTGCTGAGTCCTAGCAACCCCACAGGCCCCCCAGTCCGTGGTCCTGATCCCGTACCTCCACTCCTGCTCCTTGCCTCAACCATATCTCTCCACACTCTTCTTTAACCAATTCTGTTCCAACACACCAACACAGTCCATCCATCCACTGTTGTCAAGACTCCTTGACTCCCCTTATTGCCCCCCCGGGCATGGATTCTCGAGACCCCTTCTAGTTCTAGGGGGTGATATGATATGCTGCTCCCCTCCACCTACACCATTGTTATTCTCAGGTGGAGCTGTAGGAACAGCATTTCCCTGATCCCTTTGCTCTGGAAGGTGAGGATACAGGGGACCTGCAGCTGGTCCTGGGTCATCTGGCAACACTGGAGGACAAGACTGGGGAAGGTGCTGAAAAACATCTCTGTTTTCACCGTTTTCCTCTTCCCCTCCTTTTCCCTCTTCTCCTTTTTTTTTTTTTCCTTAACACATAGATTTCTCCTGTTGTTTGTTTAAACCATATGAATCCACATTTCCTTCCAATCCATCCTTTCCAGCTCTTTTCTAGATACCTCCACAGAATTCAACACAAATGAATTCTATCTGTTCCATAAGGTGGCCATATAAAATAACAATATTTTACCATCATCTCCATAGTTACTTCTGGGTGAATGCATAATCTGTCCCAAGATCTCAGCATTCTCCCCAAGGGACTCTCCGGGGGTATTATGGGACTGTCATCCCTTTTGCCGGGACCACCTCCTGGCTGTACCCTTGCAACCCTCTATGGGTGCCTTATTTTACAAGTGCTACCCTCCATGGGTGCCCTCCCAGGCTTGCTCCCCGAAGATCCCATTTTACTCACTGGTGAGATTTTCAGTGGTCCTTCCCTGTGGACTCTTCACAGACCCCCCTGGTCCGCCACTTGTCTGTCTCCTGGACAATCTCGGGAACCCAATCGATCGCCCAGTGCCGGCCGCCACCAAGGGAAGCTTATCACCAAAACTGGGTGAGGAGCGCCTTCAGCTCTGCTCACTGCCAGCCAGCCCGGACAGTGGAAATATCCCAGACCGAGCCCCCAAAATGGTCAGGAAAATTAATCCACAAACACCAGAGGTTTATGTCCAAAAAGGAGACAGAGGAGTCCTTTTACTTCATTCAAATAAAAGGAGAGGCCATGGGGCATTCCCCTGGGGTGTCTCAAATTTTTGGAGGGCACAGCCTCCCTTTTATCTTAATTCCTGGCCATATGTCCCTTCTCTCTTTCTCCATAAGCTGAGGTACTTGAGAGGTACGGACTTCCCGGAACGCCTGATACCTGGGATAGCTCCCCCCCCCCCCCCCCCCCCCGCAATGCATAATCCTTTCTTAATTCTTAACTCTTGTGGAATTCGTGGTGCTTCCTCAGTGCCTCTTTCATCCTCCAATGGAATCCATCCCATTATTTCTGTTATCTCTCAGTGATAGTTTCATCTTATCAACAGACCCACAGCTTGTTTGTAAAGACAAACCCATCATCCCTCCCATTCTACAAGCGGTGGTGAGGATTCTAATAAAACAATTTTTTTCCCTGCAATTCATGAAGTGCATGTGGGGATGCAGCATTCACCCTGCAGTCCATGAGAAAAAGGCAACCATGCTGGAGCATGTGGATGCTGAAAAAAATGATCGGATGAGAGGCTTGAAGAGAGAGAAAGAAAACCTTGCTTTCAGAAACACAGGAAGAGGACCCTTGCTTTTTTACTAGAACAGCTCAGCTTTAAAAACTGCACCCCATAAGCTAAATGGCCCATGAAAAGCAGTTATGGGAAGACTGCAAGCCATGGGAGGGACTTCACATTGCAAGCAGGTTCTGGGCTGACTGTTAGGCATGAAAATTAAAACCATGTTGGAAAAGTTCACAGAGAACTCTTTCCCCTAGGAACGACCCCATGGCATAGCAAAAGAGACTCCTCTCCCTAAGTGAACTGAAGAAAGATTTTTAAAAGTGACAAACTGACTAAAAATCCCATGTTTTTTCTCCCTGCGCTGTCAGTGGGAAGGAAAGAAGGGCTGGGGGGGAGGGAAGGTGTTCTAACAGTTTATTTTTAGTTCTCATTATCCTCCTTTAATTCTATTAATAAATTTTCCATTACACCTCTTAAAGTTTTGAGCCTGTTTTGCCCTTAAAGTGTTTTCCTCCTAATCCTTATCTCACCCCATGAATTTTCTTTCCCCTCCTCTGCTTAACTATAGCAGTGGAAAATGAATAAATTATTTTCATGGGTGCACTGGCTTTTGGCCAGCATCAACCCATCACAGGCAGTTTACTGAAGCAAAGGAAAAAAAAAAAAACAAGCAGAAGTTTGCACGCCCATAAGCAAAGGGAAAAAATAATTTCTACTTCCCACTTCCCATCAGTGAACGATGTTCAGACACTTTCCAGGAAGCAGGACTACAGCACGCATAGTGTTTTCTCTGGAAGACAAACATTGTAGAAGACCAAATGCCCCCTGTTTGTCCTCTCACCCTTAGCTTTTATATCTGAGCTGATTTCATATGGTATGGAATATCCCTTTGATTAATTTGGGTCAGCTGGCCTGGTTGTGTACCCTCCCAGGATCTTGCCCACTTTTAGCCCCTTCATGGGGGAAAGAATGTTAGAGGGACAGCACTGCTCAGCAGTAGCCAAAATACTGGTGTGTTATTAACACCCTTCCAGCTACCAGTGCAAAGCACAGCACTGTGAGGGCTGCCAAGGAAAAATGAACTCTTATCTCAGTCAGACCAAATACATACCCCCAGTTGACAATAAAAATCTTGCTGTGGAAGTGAGATCTGGAAAGTTAAGATGAACTTCTGACTGACAGACACCTCACTTTACAAACTATAAAAGCTACACCAAACTTTCACAAAGCAGGAAATCTTCTGCACATTCCCTGGAAATGTATGGAGTTTCTCCCCAAAGCAGGGATGCCTGCTCTGTGGTTACTTCTCTGGAGGTTGGGTGAAAGGACTCTGTACACTATCGTCATTTTGGTGGTAAGTTACATTTGACTCCTAATCAATACTATTTCTTTTGCTAGCTTTAATATAGGTACCTTGATATTGTGCGCTGTTTTATGTAATCTACTAGTAGTCCTTTTAGTTTTATGCTGTATGGTAACTGATTAAGACCTTTTGTCTGTTATCTCCTGTCTGTTCAATAAATAACTCATTTTATAAATAGACATGATCTGCCATCCTTAGAACTTTCGGGCCAGAGTGATTTCTTAAATTTAAGCTGTTGCCAAAAATCTGAGGCTAAGGCAGAGCTTGTCTGAAGCTCCCACTCATTCCATGAAAATTTCTCAGAACTCCATTGATTTCTGTGTGTCTGCATATGGAGTAAGATATTGTTGGGTATGTAAAAATGCCAGATGATAAAGCCTTTAAACAGCTAAAGAAATCTGAACAAAAAGGTTCAGCACCAGAAAGTATTCAAGCAAAGAAATGTCAATCTATTATTTTTAATACTCTTTGTCAGTTTTTTTATGGTAGTGTTATGTGAAACAAGAAGAAAAGATTACCAAGAAAACTGCTACGTTCATAGGTATTGTTTTGATTTGGTCTGGTTTTCTAAGCTACATGCAGTTACTAGTGCTGAGCTTGTGTCATAATCTGGTTATTAAAGTTATTAGAAATGCCTCTGCCTGAATCAAGGTGCAAATGAGACCATATGCCAAAGTCAGTAATATGGATTTTATTTGATAGTAAATATCAAGGAGAGAGAGGGAGAGAGAGAGGGAAAGAGCAAGAAAATGGGGGAGGGGGGCAGAAAGAGACAGAGAGAATAAAGAAAATATCACCATCCATGGGTCCTAACAATGTTCTGCTGATCCTTTCCAGCTGGTCTTCTTGGTGGTGATGGTCCTCCCGAAAAGCATAGAATCCAATGGGTTAATATACGCTCAAGCTAGGTAGGTGTCGAGTCTAACCTCTGAGACCTGAATTTGTACGTTGCTTAGGGTAGAAACCCTCAACACACTCAGAGCACTGTAAAACTTGCTCACCTTTTATGGAACAAATTAATAAATTGGCTATATTGCTTGACATATTGGCAAGTCTAGCATTTTCATTTATAAGACACAGACAGATCCTGTGGCTGCCAGCCCCACCATTCGAGCCCCTCTCAGCTTGACACACAGATGGACCACTGGCGGCTGCCCCAGCCCCTCTTGGCTCAGGACACAGACCACTGGCAGCTGACACCGCTTCTGTCGCTCCCAACTTAAGAGCACAGACTCCTGAAACCAGTTTTGCGCAGAAAGTTACAAACAAAACCACACAGGCATCTGTTGCACATAAGACGTCTCTTACGACTTACCAACCGCCTTCTGATCCTGCGTACATCTTACACTACTTCAGAGGTACCTGTTTCAATTTTAAACATACCTTTTGTCCATAGTTCAGCAGGTCTATCCCTGGGTGGTCACTCAGGGACAAAGGAGCCCTCTCTCCCCAGGAAAATTCTCGGAGGGTGCCCTGGAGGGGTCCACAGCCCCATGGTCCCTCTGCCAAACACAGCAGATCTCCTGCCTGGCTCGCCAAATGATTTACCAAAATAGCGATATTAATCTAGAATCAATATCAATCTGTTAACGGACAAGAAAAACTCTAAAAGTTTAAAGTTAGAAAGGGTATGTTTTAATCATGGCAACAAGCAAGTTCGGGAGGTAGTCCCCTAACACTCACTGAGAATTCACAAAAGATTCCAGTGTTTATTTATTTACAGAAGTCTTGAATATCCAAAATACTAATACATATTCATAACACTAACCCCTCCCATTCCCTGCTTCGTATTAAAATGCATGGTAATGAGTTAAAAAAGTCATTACGCCTGCATGGTTGGTTCCTTAATTTGAGGAGGGGGTCATTTTTGTGAGGAGAGGTCATCAGAAGATGAAGGAAAACCTCTCTTCCTCACTCTGACCTTTCTACCTTTACAGTGGTTGACATTTGGTAGAATTCCAATTTTATCTCTTGTGAATTTTAATTAGGTTTCCAGATGTAAGATTTGTGATCTTCCTAAGCCTATTTATAATTTTCTCTTTTCTCCTTATAAGCACAGCTAAGCAAACATTCAAGGACAAATAATCTTTTACCTAAGTCTGGGATTCATTATTTCAGATCCTACTTCTAACTTAATCATTAACTCTAATTCTAGCAAGGCCTATCTCTAGTTAAAATCTGTAATTTTTTTTAAATCCTTAATTCTTTTAAAATTAATGACTCAAACCCACAAACTGAAAAAACATCTGAAAAAAAATTCATTACAATGTTTAAGCAATAGAGTAGTTTGTCAAAAACTGAGATATTATAGTTTATAACTGTCCTGGTTTAGGACAAATTTGAGAGAACCTCCAAATGGGAGTCCCGCCAGAAAAGTAAATTCAAGTGGCCCCTCCCCCCAAACTGGTTTGGGAAAAAAATTCCTTGGAGAAAAGTTGAAAAAACTGTTTATTTAACAGAAATTTAATAATATTAAACAATAAAACCTCTCGCTGTTCGATGAGATGGCAAATCCTGAAAAAAAGTCCATTTCATGTGGTGTAGCTTGGCTTGCTCAGGTTCTTATCATTCCCTCCTGCACCGGAAAGTGCCAAGGCCCAGGCCCCCTGGGCCACAGGCATGAGCTCCCAGGGTTTGTCTGTTTTTTTTCAGTCCACAGCAGGTTTGAATAGATCCAAGAAAAAGGAAAAAAAGTCCAGGGAAACTTCTCTGCCTCAGCTAGCTAAAAACTAACTAAAAGCAAAAGAGAACTCTGTCCCGCTGTCTGGCCATGTTGCAGACACCACAGTCCAGGAGCAGAAATGCGGGGAGTGTTTTTCCTCAACACAGACTGCGCGCTTCTTCTTCCCTCCCCCCTTTTCTCTTAGAGCCAGTCTTAAAGGTGCACAACTTAATATGTAACATAAACAAGGCGACTGGGGATACAAACATCATAAAGTCACCCCAGGACAATAACTTAAACATTTTCATGAAAAACTCTTGCCTACTACAACAGAACTCTATTACAAAAACTACAAAGATGACCACCACACTCTAAATGAAGTTCTAAAAAACCCTGCAACGTTCTGTGATAAAGATAAGATAAAGTAACAACTCAAGAATATTCACAAAGCACAAGCTTAGCACCTTCAAGAAAGAAATTACAGCCCCAGGGCTAGGAGCTGCCAACCATACACAGACCCTCACACCAAAAAGTGAAGAAAAAGAGGCTTTAGATATATATGAAAGAGCCTCTGAAGAGGCGCAGTGAGCCCCCATCCTCCACTGTGCAGAAAAGCCTACCCAGTTAAAGAATCCCTCCACCCAGAGAAAAAAAAACAAACTTATGCACAGCAGAAAGGAGTTTCATAACCCATCAAAAGCTTCCCCAAAAAAGTCTCCAGACCCTGCACCAAACACTGCAACATAGTACAACAAATCCAGTGTTACAAAAGACAATGCAAAACTGATCCTCTACAAGGGAAAGACACAGGCGTTCCTGTATATAAGAAGGAAATAAAAGAATACAAGATGTCATTAGAACCCTCAGAGGAGTGATATGCTTCCACCTAACCCGTCACTGTCTCTGTCCCTCACCCCCACACATATTTCTTTTTCTATTTTATTATCCTTTATTTCCTTTCTTTTCTTTGTCTGTGTCTAATACAAAAGATTTAAACTCAAGCACAATAAAATAAGAAAAAACAAAAGGGGGGAAACTGTCATAAATGACAATACAGTATTGGCTTTTACATTTATGTATTAGCATTTGCATATTATTATTAATCACAAAGATGTTAATATAGTACAATTTAGACTTTCTTTTAACTGCTTTTTTATATAGTATAATCTGTGAGTTTATATATGCACCGTATTGCTTATATAAATAGTAAATAGTAATTTGATAAATGTATCTTAGACCATACCACAATATTAAAATACAGATTATGTGATGTTAGAATGCTTTTATGTAACTAACTAGCAGAATGATGTAAGATAATTAGGTTGTTCCTTACATTTGTAGACTGAGTGATAAGATAACAGTGACAAAAAACAGAACCCAATTTACTGACTTCTCGTTATCAGGGAGTGTAAAAACAAAAGGATAGAACCAAGAGAAGAAATAAAATATGCTAGTTTAATCTGCAAGATGTCATGAAGATGAATCAAAGGTTAAAACCAAGCAAAAGAATATCTAAACTCAAAGAAATGTTTGAATATTGTCTTGATTTGTAAGATGTGTCTGCTAGGAAGGGCAGGAGATTCCCTTGGAATGAAAAATGTAAACCCCCTCCCTCTGAATTACTATAATTTTGAAATCAAGGGGCTCTTAGGCAAATATATGGGGATAGGAATAACAGTTCTTTACTAGTATGTATAACAAGGCAAACAAACAACAATAACTATTTAAACAAAGAAATTAAGAATTAGGAAGAAATGCTTGACTAAAAGGGGTGTCTGACAAAAACCATACCCTGACACCCTAATCCACAAAAACAAGAAAAAGGGTCAGACTGCAAGATGAGATAAGGAGCTGGAATACACAAACAAGATGCAAAGACAAAGGCACCACAGAATAAAAGAGATTCCTCAGACCCTAAGCCGGAAGAAACAGATTTGAAGTCCCAAAAAGTGGCCAAAGAACTGAAAAGGGCATGGGGCTAATTGTAATATGAAGTGAAGACAGGCGGGGGGGTTAGGAAATTAATATGTATTAGGCGTATCGTGTAAACCTAGTCTGTAAAGGACAAAAAGGGAAAACCTAATCAAAAAGGTGTGCATGCTTTTTGGAGGAGATATCCCCATGCACCTCAGTGCTGAATAAATTCATACCTGCTCTTATAACTACTCTGCGAGTTATAGGGTTCCTTTTATTCCACAAATCACTATGGCATTGTCAGGAAAATTAATCCACAAACACCAGAGGTTTATGTCCTGTGAAAAACGAAGTTCACTCCTGTAAGTTTTAAAAAGTTTAATAAAGACAATAAGAGACATAAAATAAAGCAAAGAGTTAAAACGGCCGGGTGCCTTGGCGCGCTGCCAAGAGCACACCTGGTATCCTATGGATACCCCTTTTATCCCATCCTTGCTGTGAGGGGTTAATGCATATTCAAGCATGTCCCCTCCCTGGTTCCGCCTTCTTAGATCATGCTTCTGCACAGTCTCAGTTTCTGCTTGTCATCATTATTCTTGCTGGTCAGCATTCTTTTGGGGTCTGGTTTCCTTATCTCTGCAGATAGTCAGTTGTTGATAAGAGTCTGGGCCCCTCATCCTTCTTCTGAGGGCAGCTGAGCTTATCTTTCCCCCCTGCCCACGTCCTGGTGCCGGGTTTTTTTTCTTCTTTTTTTTATAACAGTTTGCTCTCCCTTTCCTGCTGCTGATAACAGCCTGTTTTCCACAGCTTGATCCTCCCATTGTCTTGCCTTGTCCGGATGAAACATATCTTTATTATTCAGAATTCCTACCTAAGCCTATAACTTACTAAGAGAGAAAAGAATATAGTGAAAGCATATAATATATATTTATCAGAATAATTGTGAAAAGCCAATATTTACAACATGAATTCACAACAACCCCTCCTTTTATTTTTTTTATAAATCATTTGGCTTGAGCAATAATTCCTGTTTCCTAGCTTCTAGCACTCGTTCATTTTTCTCACAAATCAATTTAGCTTCTTCTAGCGGATCTTTCACATTATTTTGTTTTCTTAATACCATGATTTTTTGTGCCGTTCCAGATGTAGCCAATCTTGGGTCTGTAGGCATTGCTACTATTTGCATGCCCTGCACCACTTTGGTGATTAGTTGGATGAAACAGGGGATTAGACAAGGAAGGAATATTAAACCAGCTGTAGCGCATAGGAGGAAGAAACCTAGCTTCTTCCACCATTCTGTCCCCAACAGGTTATTCCACCAATTAGTGGTCATCATTGACTCCCATTTTTGGACTGGCACATGGGCTATTTTTCTGACGTTCTTGGCGATATCTAGAACGGCATTTCCATTGTCATCAATTTGCAAACAACAATCTGATGTATTAAATTTTCCGCAAACACCCCCCTCTTCAGCCAATAGATAGTCCAAAGCCAGTCTATTCTGATATATTGCAGCTCTGGCTTGGCGTTGCTGACTGACTATTAATTCCATAGCCCCAGCTGTTTCATTGGTTATGATTTCTACTACAGCTTGGAGTCTTATAATGCGATTTAGCATGTAAATTGGGGTTCGATATCCCCAACTTCCATCTTGTGCCCAAGTAGCTAGCCCATATGTTTCTAGTATGCGTTCAGGGGGCCATTCCTCATCTCCCCATTTTTGAGGTCCTCCAAACAATTCCCTTTTATTTCTTTTTAGGTCCTCATAAACCGGCACTCCCAATTGATCTCCATCTGGTCTTGGCAAAAGGAAGAATCCTGGTTGAATGATTCCCAGAGTACAACTCCCTTTCCATTGTGAAGGGAGCTTTGGGTATGCCCTTTTCCCACATATCCAAAATAAGCCATCTGGTGCCTTCCAATAGTCATTTTTCTGTTGATTTATATTTTCCCAAAATTTTGATATTTCTGGGATTCCAGAGTAAGGATTTTTCCCTTTACCATTACATCTGAAGAGTCTGGTTCGATTATCATACACACAATTCTTTTCTTTTACTTTTCCTTGGGTCCAATATAAAGTTGGTTCCTCTGGGATCCACCATGTAGAAGTTCCATTGCTTACCTTATACCTTTTACAGGGAGTTTTCCCTATTTCTTTAATAAATTCCTTACCAGTTCGCCATAAACATTCTTTCCCTATCACTGTTGAACTTAGAATCCATCCTTCTGGTCGAGTCCCCCCTCTTATATTGGTACGGTTCCACTTAAGGAGTTCCACCGGGCCTATGCTACTACCTTTCCATGGCCATTCCTCCGTCATCAAGGCTCCTCCACAGACCCAGCAGTTCGTTATGTTAAGTTCTTTACTTATCCTCTCCCCTAAATCCACAAACAGGTTTTTCCCTAGTCTTGAGATATCTATTTCCCCTTTTAATTGCTGTTTGAGCCTTGCATACAGGTCCTGACGTGAGGTTAAGTTAGGTTTAGGTTTCTGTGTTGGTTTTATCTTTTTTCTTATCACTTGCTCTTTTATCAAATCTTGGGTCTTTCCCTTGACCGCCCCCGTGAAGCAAATCCATTTTTCCCCTTTTGGGCAAGTGCTTCCCAATCTAGTACCACTGACTCCTAAGTTTTCTGTGATCCAATATTTTTCTCCTTTATGTATACAGGTACTTAACTTGGATGGGTAATAGCAGTGACTATTGATATTGGTGTGGGTAATAAGAAAGAAACCCCGGCATTTTTCCATGTAAAGTTTTCGATAGCATTTGTAACATGGCTTTGCTGGTGTCCCAAATGGGAAAAGGATAAGTGACAGAAGAAGGAATAATAGGGGTCCAGTATGGCTTACACCCCCACCCATCCTGCCTATGAGGTTGCAGCTCACAGCAGGTGTTTTATATTCTTCTTGGTGGCGAGTTATAGAGGCCAATCTGGTCTTGCCCCCTATTTCCTTGTCACTTCCTCTTTTGTAATTTCCAAGTAAATCTCTTCTGACACCTTTTAACAGTAGTATCCCACCGTTCTTCAGGTATTTCCCATTCAACAGGCACCAGTAATTCCCATCCACAGAACAGAGTTATTATTTCAGTTGCCTGCAATTCTGTTTGGATAGAGAATCTATTATGTGCTCGACACTCCCTACAACAAGAACGCCGATTGTGTGAGCAATACCAATTTTTCCCACAACTTAAACACTTATATTTAACCCAGCTAGCATGTCCCGTATTGGGATGATTTATACAAGGTATATGGTGTGGCACTGATGGAAGTTGTGATTCTCCCCCTTCTTTATACAGATCACAGGCCAAAGCAAAAATATGAGGATTTCCTGACCGAAACAGCCCCGATCCTCCTGTTTGGAGAGGGAGTATTCCTCCCCAAGGTGGATATCGAAGGTGTCTCAGAACTTGTCCAGGCAGGACTTGAAACCACTGATACAGGTTTGGTCTCACTTCCCAATTAGGCGTGATTCTTTGCTCATCCCTTGGATCCTGTGGATTGTCCCAGTTCATTACCACCCAGCCCCCGCTTTAGAGTCAATTTGGTATCACCCGGTTCAGAAGTTATAATCCACTCCTCAGGTCTTTTCACAGGTCCCTTGATTCTACTGGCGTGGATCCAGCCTCGCTCCCTGGTCCGGATT
This sequence comes from Pseudopodoces humilis, assembly GCF_049639895.1. Taxonomy (NCBI): domain Eukaryota; kingdom Metazoa; phylum Chordata; class Aves; order Passeriformes; family Paridae; genus Pseudopodoces; species Pseudopodoces humilis. The sequence continues at coordinate 4,071,715 of NC_142211.1, read as the reverse complement.
GCGGCCTCCGTTGTCAGCAGTACCTGAAAAGGACCTTCCCATTGAGGAGTCAAAGATTGTTCCTTCCATGTCTTTACCAGTACCCATTCTCCTGGATGAATATTATGAATTTTGAACTCCAAAGGGGTGGTTTGAGGGATCATTCCTTTTAGCCTTAGGTTTTCAAGTGTTTTAGCAATTGTGGTGACATATTTTCTGACACTTATTTCCCCTACTTCATAAGTGGCAGTTTCATGTCGGGTGGTAAGGAAGGGTAGTCCAAACATCATTTCATAGGGTGACACTCCCAGGTCTGACCTGGGTTGTGTTCGAACCCTTAATAGAGCCAGAGGTAAACATTTTACCCAGGACATCTGGGTTTCAATCATTAATTTTGTTAAGGTCTTCTTTAAAGTTTGATTCATTCTTTCCACCCGGCCTGAACTTTGTGGGTGCCAGGGGGTATGCAATTCCCATTTTATTCCCAAGGTTTGGGTTATTTGCTGTAAGACTTTAGATGTAAAATGTGTTCCTCTATCTGAGTCTATTTTATTAATCATTCCATACCTGGGAATAATCTGTTCCAAAAGAGTTTTACACACCACATTAGCTGTGGCCCTGGCAGCGGGAATAGCTTCCACCCAGTGAGTTAAGTGGTCGACTATTACCAATAGGAACTTCCATTTTTGGACTTGGGGAAGTTCAGTGAAATCCACTTGAATACTTTGGAATGGCCGTAAGGCTAATTCACGGCCACCTAATGGTGTTTTTCTCATTATTTTTCTATTTACCTTTTGGCAAGTTATGCAGTTTTCAGTTATTTGTTTTGCTACCCCAAAAATTCCAATGCATCCAAAATCCCTTAGAAAGTGATCACACAAAGCCTGAGTACCCCAATGAGTTTTCTGATGCATATCTTCTAATATTTTTCTGGTGAGTGGCTTATTAAGTAACTGTCTCCCATCAGGGAGTTTCCACTTTCCAGACTGATCCCGTTCTCCCCCTATCTTAAGCAATTCTTTTTCTTCTTTCTCACTAAATTTAGGGATCTCCAATTCTTCCCTGTCTGGGGTTAAAATTAACATTACTCGTTTGTCCCCATTTTCTGCCGCCTCTTTAGCCTCCTGATCTGCCAAGTTATTCCCTCTTATTTCAGGTGTCATTCCCTTTTGGTGTCCTTTGATATGTACTACAGCTATCTCCTCAGGCAGTTTTAATGCTTCTAAAACTTCTAAAATAAGTCCCTCATGTACTAGTCCCTTCCCTTTTGAGTTTAGTAACCCCCTTTCCTCCCAAATTTTCCCAAAGGTATGAATTACTCCAAAGGCATACTTTGAGTCAGTATAAATGGTCCCCTTTTTATGTGCTAAATGCTCCAGTGCTCTTTTTAGAGCATATAATTCACAAGATTGAGCAGACCAGTTTGAAGGTAGACTTCCTTTTTCGATGGTCTGCATATTTTCTCCATCAACTACAGCGTATCCTGACATTCTTTTTCCTTGCAAGCATCTGGATGAACCATCAACATATATTTTTTTTTCCTCCAAAAGGGCTTGTTCTGCTAAATCTTCCCGAACTTTAGTTTGGCATTGTATGATTTCCAGACAATTATGTGCCAAATCATCTTTTGGTTCCCCATACAGAAATTGGGCTGGATTGAGACTCCTGCTTGTTTCTATTGTCAAATCATTATTGTCAATTAAGATTGCTTCATATTTTAACATCCTGGAGTCTGTTAACCATTTTTCAGCTTTTTGATTTAGCACATTTCGGACAGCATGGGGTGTGCATACAATTAATTTACTTCCGAAGGTGAGCTTACGGCTTTCCTCCACCAAAATAGCAGTAGCTGCTATTGCCTGAATACATACTGGCCAGCCATGGCTCACTGGATCCAATAATTTGGATAAATAGGCTATTGGTTTCTTCACCCCCCCCCCCCCCATTCTTGAACTAAAACCCCGTGAGCTACTCCGTTTTCCACATTAACGTATAAATGAAAGGGTTTTTCTAAGGAGGGTAGGCTTAGGGCTGGTACTGAGGCTAGTTTCAATTTCAATTGTTCTAATTTATCATCATCATCTTTAGTCCATCTTATATTGTCTCCCCCTGTCAATTTCTCATACAAAAATTTTACTGCTTGTGTGTATCCTTCAATCCACAATCTACAATATCCTAACAGTCCTAGCAGTTTTCCTAACCTCTTTCTTTGAAGAGGGAGGAGGAAGGGATAGGATCCCTGCAATTCTTTCAGGATTTAATTTCCTGCTACCTTTGCTTATCAGGTGACCAAGATATTTTACCTCTGATTCCACAAACTGTAACTTTCCTTTTGATACTCTGAGTCCCTTTTCCCCAAGAAAGTTCAGAAGTTTTATAGTAGCTTCTCTAACTTCAGCTTCTATTTCTCCTGATATTAGGAGATCATCCACATATTGGATAATTTGTATTCCTACAGGAGTGGGGAAAGTTTGTAGTATCTCTTCTAAGGCTTGCCCGAATAGATTTGGGGACTCTGTGAATCCTTGTGGTAATTTTGTCCATCTTAATTGTTGCTTTCTCCCAGTATTTGGATCTTCCCATTCAAAGGCAAAAATATCTCGGCTTTCTTCTGCCAGTGGGCAGGCCCAGAAAGCATCTTTAAGATCCACCACACTGAACCACTGATGTTGAGGTGGGACTTTACTTAAAAGAGTATAAGGATTAGGAACCACAGGGTAACGGGCTCGTGTTCTTTTATTTACCTCCCTTAAATCTTGCACTAATCTGTAATTTCCATCAGGTTTCTTTACTGGGAGTATAGGGGTGTTATGAGGAGATTTACAAGGTTCCAATGTCCCATCCTTTATCAATTCTTCTATTACTGGCTTTAAGCCTTCTCTCCCCTCCAAAGAAATAGGATACTGACGTACACGTATGGGACGTTCTTCCCTTTCAATAGTGACCCTTATGGGGTCAATATTCAATCCACCCCTATTTCCTTTTCCAGCCCAAACTTCTTGGTTAATTTTCTCTTCATCTTTTTGACCAAGTTTTAACACTTTGGCTGTCATTTTCCCTTCTACTGGGATAACCCCAATTCCTAATTGTATCTGTAAATCCCTTCCCAATAAGTTGCTGCCAGCCCCAGGAACTAGTAAAACATCTCCTATTCCTATTTTTGTTTCTCCTTCTATGACCACATTTTTAATGACAGGAACTTTAAACCCTTCCCCTTTTGCCCCTGTTACTTTTACAGTATCATTACTTATATCACATCCCTTTGGAATATTAACAACACAAGTCCTTTCTGCCCCAGTATCAACTATAAATTCCAATGTCTCCTCTTGGGGGCCCACTTTTAAAGTTATCAAAGGCTCCAGATGGTATTTGTCCCCCAAAAAATAGAGCCAGTGACTCCCCTATTCTTCCTCTGGGGGTGTCTCTTGAAATATCTTTAGATCCCTCCTTAAGTGAGGGCATTCTCGTTTAAAATGCCCTTCCTTTTTGCAATAAAAACAGGTATTCCTGGGTTGTCCCGGGAATTTTGATTGTGCTGGATTTTTATTTCTTCCCTTCTCCCCACTTCTAGCCCCTGAGTGTTTAGGAGGAATTCCTGAGGGTTTTTGATTCAGATCTTTCTGGAAAGTGTTTTCCCTCATAGTAGCTATCATGATTTTTGCTTCCACTTTAGCTTTTTCTTCATCTCTCCGTACATAAACCCTTTGAGCTTCTCTTAATAAGTCATTTAAGGGTTTGTCGTGCCAGTCTTCCAATTTTTCTAGTTTTTTTCTAATATCTGGCCATGCCCGGGTGACAAAATTGACCCTTAGCAGGGCTTGTCCTGCTAGGGACTCAGGGTCTATTCCAGAGTATTGTTTCATATTTTTTCGGAGCCTTTCCAGCCATTCAGTTGGGGTTTCCTCTTTTCCCTGTTGTCCCTCAAAGGCTTTTCTAACATTTTGCCCTCGGGGCGCCCCCTCCTTTATCCCTTTGATTATCAAATTACGATAATCATTCATACTTCCCCTCCCAACTTCATCATTCTGGTTCCAATTAGGAGGTGCAGTTGGCAATTTCTGTTCTCCCGGTGGGCCTTGTTGGTTTTCTCTTTCCCATATTTTTATCCCAGCAGTTCTAATCATATCTCTTTCCTCTTGGGAAAATATTATTTTCATTATTGATTGCATTTCTTCCCAAGTGAAAATATTGGGCCCTAGGAATTGATCTAATTGTTCAGCTGTACCTATAGGGTCTTCTAATAGCCCTTTAATCTCCTTTTTGAAATTCCTAACTTCTGTAGAAGTTAAAGGAGCATTCACAAATCCCATTCCCCCCTGGACCCCTCCCATAGGTACTTCTCGTAATGGGAATAAATTGATTTCTTGGTTCCACTCTCCCTGTCTATCTGTTTTTACACCCCCCTTCCCTTGTTTTGTATTAGTGTTGGTAACACAGAGGTTATCAGGCTGCTTTTGAGCTTTAATTGCTCCCCTTGTGTTCTGATATGGTGCCCCTTCATTAAGAAGAGATGTTATCTGGGCAGCAGGCGCTGAACTCTCCAAAGGAAAAGAGGCAGAAACAGAGTCCGGCAGGGAAGCTGGGATCCCTAGTGCAGAAGGAGTGAGAGCGGGGCCTGGCAGTGAAGCCAGGGCCACCTGTGCAGAGCTGCTGGGGTCCGGCATTGAAGCCGGAGCTGCTGCAGCCGGAGTGCTGATGTCCGGCAGTGAAGCCGGGGCCGCCAGGGCGGGTGGAGCAGAAGCCAGAGTCGGGACACCCAGCGCTCTCCCCGGTTCGAAGGGGGGGGCAGGAATTCCCGGGATGGGTGGAATTCCCAGCATCAGCGGGGGTGGGGGGATTCCCAGCGCCATTGGAGGCGAAGGAATTCCCGGAGGCTGAGGAACCCCTGCGGCTGGCTGCAGCGGGAGGGCTCCCTGTGCTAGTGGTGGAGGTAAGACATCAAGGGGGTCCCATTTTTTTTTATTTTCTGTTTGCTCAACCTCTGGAGTTTTAGATACTTTAAAAACTCTGGCTCCCAGAGGTTCTGTGTTTCCTAACCAGCAAGAGGCATATTCTCTTTCTTCTGGATTGTATGGCTCTTTTGAATTCACAAATATATTTAGAGCCTGGCAGATCCAAGCCTCCGAGGACCCGTATTTTGGCCAGTAAACATGATCAGGTCTAATTTCCTTTTTTACCCACTCCTTCATGCAGAATTGGATCATTTTTACTTTGTCTTTCCCCTTTGTATTGGGATCTGTATCCCAATTTGCTAGTTTGACCCCGAGGGGACTATCTTGAGGTATATCCTCTGGTATTTTATTAATTCTTTTTTCTCTTAAGGACAGCTTACTGGTTCTCTGTCCCATTTTTCCGAGTGTTCTCTGTTTCACCCTACTCCTTTTAAGTACCACTATTTAGAACACCAATTGTACTATTTTAGAATACCAATTCCACTCCTTTAAAACACCAGTTCACTTCTTTAAAATACAACACCACCAACAAAACCAACAAACCCCAAATCCCTCTCTCAGTGTTCTTGTTACTGTCCACCTTCCCCCCCCCCTCAAAATACAGTTATACACGATCTCTCATTCACACATGCATTCTCATTTCTTTAATAGACTTTCCACACTCACTTTCACTCACACCAAGACAATACAATAATAAGGTACCTTCAATGTTGTTGGCCAACCCCCCCAGATTTTCTTGGGTACTATACCCCACACTTCCCGTGGTTTGCACCCTCAACCTGGCAATATTCCCGGGGATTTATTAATTTTTATCCCCTTTTTGTCCCGTCTCCTAGTACACTGAACTTAGGAGAACTCCCGATTCCTTCCTTTCCAGGGGTCCAACCCCTCCCTGAGACCCCAGTCCCAGTAACCCCGGGGGGATTCTTTCACTCCTTTTTCATTCGCTTCGTCCAATTCCCGGCCTATTTTCTCGCGAAAGATAGGAACCGCGGTAGTATGGACTCCGCTCTCGCTCCGCAGGTCTGGGGTAACCAGCTTGCGTCTCATTCACACACATTCATCCCCCCCGTTTCCACCCCCCTGATCAGTACTTACCAATTCCTGTTCAGGTCCTGAAAGATTATGGGGTTTTGAAGGAGCTCTTTATTACTTTGATCTTTTTTTTTTTTTTTATTTTTCTTTGCTTTACTTGTCTCTCTCTTGTCCTTCGGGTGTTGCCCTGCTACCACCGATGACACCAGAAGAGCCAAAGCGGATTACCAAAGCTGGCAGGGAGGCGCCTTCCCCCGCCTGGAATCTCCTGGTTTCCCCGGGGCGAGGTGCTTCATCCCGGACGAGCCCCCAATTCCTGTGAAAAACGAAGTTCACTCCTGTAAGTTTTAAAAAGTTTAATAAAGACAATAAGAGACATAAAATAAAGCAAAGAGTTAAAACGGCCGGGTGCCTTGGCGCGCTGCCAAGAGCACACCTGGTATCCTATGGATACCCCTTTTATCCCATCCTTGCTGTGAGGGGTTAATGCATATTCAAGCATGTCCCCTCCCTGGTTCCGCCTTCTTAGATCATGCTTCTGCACAGTCTCAGTTTCTGCTTGTCATCATTATTCTTGCTGGTCAGCATTCTTTTGGGGTCTGGTTTCCTTATCTCTGCAGATAGTCAGTTGTTGATAAGAGTCTGGGCCCCTCATCCTTCTTCTGAGGGCAGCTGAGCTTATCTTTCCCCCCTGCCCACGTCCTGGTGCCGGTTTTTTTTCTTCTTTTTTTATAACAGTTTGCTCTCCCTTTCCTGCTGCTGATAACAGCCTGTTTTCCACATCTTGATCCTCCCATTGTCTTGCCTTGTCCGGATGAAACATATCTTTATTATTCAGAATTCCTACCTAAGCCTATAACTTACTAAGAGAGAAAAGAATATAGTGAAAGCATATAATATATATTTATCAGAATAATTGTGAAAAGCCAATATTTACAACATGAATTCACAACAGTCCAAAAAGGAGACAGAGGAGTCCTTTTACTTTATTTGAATAAAGGGAGAGGCCATGGGGCATTCCCCTGGGGTATCTCAAATTTTTGGAAGGCACAGCCTCCCTTTTATCCTAATTTCCCAGCCGCATGTCCCTTCTCTCTTTCCCCATTGGCTGAGGTACTTGAGAGTTACAGACTTCCCAGAATGCCTAATACCTAAGATTTTTCCCCCCTAATGTGTAACCTCCCTCTTAATTCTTAACCCTTGTGGAATTTTATGGTGTTTCCCCAGTGTGTCTTTCATCTTTCAGTGGAATCCATCCCATTGTTTTTGTTATCTCTCAGTGATAGTTTCATCTTATCAGCAGACCCACAGCTTGTTTGTAAAGACAAACCCGTCATTCCTCTCAGCATTAATAACAAAAGAGAAAACAGGGACACTGTGACAGCCGTCTCAGCCGAGACAAGAAAGGATGGAGGGGAGGCTTTGCATCACAAACCCCCTCGGGCAGTCAGTCCCAGTGCTCCTGCCGGGCTCTGCGGAGCAGCCAGCTGGAACTGCAAGAATGAGCAGAAATCCCAGGCTGGTGGACGTGGTGTATCAGAAACTCCTGGTGGTGACTGGCATGGCAGCCTGTCCTGGCAGGATAGAGGGTGCAAGGCCCACAAACAAAGAAGAAGCAGCAGCTCCATCTGGGTTATGGTAAATTCATTTCTCCAAGCAACAACTACTCTGTCTGTCCTGCTCTGAAGCCGAAAAAAAACAGCCCCTCACCTCAGATGCCCCCCCCCCTCCCTTTTACCTGCCCCCCTTCCCCCCTGGGCCCAGCCAAACTGTCTTTCTCAAGCACCCACTAAGTATCAGCAATCAGGTTTCCCCGAAACTAAGGGGAAAAATTCCATAGGTGATAAGGAAGAAAAGGAAGGACACCCAAACCCCAACAAATATGTATAAAGTCTTATGAATATGCATGTACCCCTGTAACAATATATAAAGAACATTGTTTTAAGCTAAGGGTGTGCTTTTGGCAGATAGCCAAGCACCCCACCACTGGTTTTTATCCCTTTTATCCCTTATTAAACTTTTACAAATTTTAAAGAGCGAACTTTGTTTTTCACAGAGTGAATGTTTAATATTTGTATGGGTTTCTGACTATGAATATTATAATATATATATGTTGGTATAATTTGCTTTTATTGTACACATATATAACTCAGGTATAAAACAGGTCTTATGAATAAAACATTAACAACTTGGGATTGCAAAACAGGGACTGGGAACCCAGGGTTTTTGCAAGAGAACAAAGATAGCATAGAGAAAAGAGATGGATCCACCCAGGGAAGACGAGCCACTAACAACTCAGTAATGAACGCCTGATACTGATCCAGTCGACTATACATCTCAATGCCCGACTATACATCTCAATGCCCGATTCCCGATTCCGAAAAACTGTTCAAACTCTCTCTCCTTCTCCGAAAACTCAACAGACAAACAGCAGAAATAGGAATATGCAACAACGCATCAAGGAGGAAAAACCTGAGACTGTATAGCCTCAGGTCGAAAAAACTATAAAACTCGTCACTCCAATAGACAGTTTGTGAACTTGGGAGGATCAGTGCTACAGAGGCTGATTCAGAGTTCACCCGACACCAACCCTGGGCTCGACGTTGACTTTGATTGTGGCTGTTTCGAAATTCGATTTTACAAATTTTTTCAATAAATCTCTTCTTGATAAAATTTGGTTGATTTCATTTATAACAATATCATTCTGCAGTTCTCCATTCTTATGCCATAGACATGGATAACAATTGTTTAGGTGAATGGGATGAGTCCTAAATCATTATTGAAGAAAGAAGATGGGAGAAATGCTTTAGTCAGATGTGTAAAATAAGTTTTATTTTCCCTTGTCTTCCAGCTGGGAGGAAATAAATGTCTGGTAAATAAAGCTCCATGTTAGTGAGACCAGCGAAGTTTCTCTGCCTTGAGACTCCCAACTTACTTCCTGGAGAAGGGCTGGCTGTGCATGAGTGAACAGAACAGAGCAAAAATCTAATTTACATAAGAGGTTAATCAGGTTATCTATAAAAGGAAGCAGATTGGGTCCTCTTTTTCTTTTTTCCCCCTTTTTTGTCTCTTTTTCTTTCTTTATCTCACAACACCATCTCCAGACCATCCATGCAGCAGGACCAATGCAGGATCTAAGACTGGTCATATTCTCTGGCTTTTTCCCTTGCTTTGCCTAGGCAAAGCACAGCTATCATATTCTACTCTCTACTCCATACTGTTATAAATGAATAGCCAATTTGATTAATAAAAAAGAAGAAATTTATTCTATAATCAAAATACAATCATAAAAAAAGAGAAACCATAAGCAAAAATCAGTTTGGCACTGTGCTGGGCAAACAGCACCGGGTGAGACAGGGAGGCTATCTGTAGCACTTCACCACAATGCTTCACAAACTGCAACTGTCCCAAGGTGCTTTTTATATGTTTTCAGGCTTTTCGGGAGTCCTTTGGAATGCACTTCTTGCAGACAAATATTCATGCTGTTTTGGGCGTATATGTTGTAATTTCGTCGGGTTTCTTGGAAATACACTTCTTGCAGACGAATATTCATGTTGGCCTGAAGCAACCTCCCTTTGTCCCCCGAAGTAATCATGGCTAGCTCTGTCGAGGGGGGGGTCAGGAAGGCTCTTCACGACCAAGATAAAAGACCAAAGGGCTGCTTCACCCTCCGGGATAAGTAAGGAGTTTATTCTGGCTGGGGTCCAGGAGGAGAAAAGAGGGAGAGTGTCGCCCTGAAAACTCAGCTTCTGAGCTTGCTAACATAGTTTTCTAAGGACTTTCCCAGGAGAGTAACTGTAAACATAGATATGTGTACATTCTTTCTGTTACACGTCTTGTGATGGGCATCTCTCATGGCCAGTGCAGTGAGAAAGTGTTATCCTGACCATCCAATCCCTGGCCGTGGTAAGAAGCCTATAAATCCTGGGAGGAAAAATAAACTCTGCTCTTCTTTTCACCACACCTCGACCTGTGTCCACATGATCTATTCATCTTCAGTGGTAACATCTGGTGACCTCGCTGTGTCATGCACGTGTGTTACAGGGTACTACCTAGCCTGTGGCTATGGATGGTTTTGGGCTTTCTCTTACGGAGGGCCTGGTTACCGAAATATGGCATGCGGTGTCTGATCATAGAGGGATTGATGTTTCGTATGCTGACTTTCAGCGATTGTGTGAGTATGGCAGAATAGAGGGGTTTTTCCCTGTGGTTGAAGCGATTTTTTCGCAGTCAGCTTGGGACGCTTTAGGCGATTCCCTGCTCGAGGCTCTGCTGGTCGGTTATGAGCCCCGGCTGCTCCGCCTGCTTGGGATCTGGCGAAGGTGCGGCTGGTTGAACAGGGCCGCCGCGGGACCGGTGGGCGTGACCCCTCCTCGGCCCGCGCCCCGGCAGTGTAGGCCCAGGGCAGGGTTGGATTCCTGCCAGCAGGCTGTCAGGGGCGCCGTGGACCCGGGGGGTGTAGTCCCGCCTCGGCCCACGCCCCGGCCGTGGAAACCTGGGGTGGGGTCGCCTCTTCCGTGTGCCCTCCCGGCACAGACTGATGGGGGGGGGCTTGAACGGGGGGTGGCGCCGGCCCTGGGGGATGCCTCAGGGTCTGTCCCGTGTCTCTGCTGCGGCTGGGCCGTGCCCTGCCCCACAAGGGGGGGGACGGGCAGGGCCCAGGCTCCGCGCCGGTGGCCGCACACGCTTTTCCAGCGGAGGAGTGGCCGGCACCACTTCTTGGACCTTTCGCCCCTGAAGAAATGCTGTTAGGGGCGGTTCCGAGCGCTGCCCCCCCCATGCCGGATTCGTGGGGCGTGGGGGCGGGTGCTGCGGATGCCGGGCCGGGTTCTGCCGGCCCCATGCTGCCGGTTTTCCCTCCTGCGAGCCCGGGTTGTTCCCTGGCAGCAGAGCAGGACGGTGCCGGGTCTCCTCGGGCTGCGCCCCGACCGGCGCCGCACTCCCCCCCCGCCTCGCGGGAGGCGGGCCGCACTGCGCCAGCTTCACCTCGCCCCGCCTTGTGTTCTCCGGCATTGCCTGAGCCTGCGGCTGGAGGCTTCCCCCCGCCCGTCGCCTCCGGCGGCCTGGGCAGACCAAGGTCCTGAGCTGTTTACCACTGGCCCGGGTGGTGCTGCCGGGGGGGGAGAAGCCGGTGGCCTTGACGGGCCAGGGGTCCCAGGCTGCCGGAGCCTCTTCGGCTGGCCTGTGGACCTTGTCCTCTTGTCAAATGACTGTGCAGCTGAGCGTATCAGGCATTCCATGTGCTTCCAAATGCTTTGGTCGAGTGGGTGAAGGCGTGAGTGCTCTTCTTGTGACGTGGTTGAATATCACTGCCCAAGGCATCATTGTTCACCTAGGGGACGTTGATTCAGAATTCCTGGGGTGCATTTCTGCCATGGGTTCCACACTCACCCCTCCTGTTCCTATCCCTGCGGGACCTGGATTTGCTCACCTTGTGTCTTTTGAGTTTTATGTTCGCAGAGCTGAGAACCACCTGCGGGGAGATGGTGGCTTCGGGTTCCCTGGACCTCCCTGGGTTCACGGACTGCTGTTCTGACAGCCAGGGATCATCCTGAACGGGTCTACACCCTGTCCATCCTTGGTGAGATGCTGTCAGAGACTAGCTTCCGCGGGTTTTGACACTGGCATGGACATCACAATTGTCAGGTTTGCTGATGGGCCGTGGAGTGACCCTTGGACCCGATGCTGACACATTCTACGCAAAGAAGAACTTGAGACTGAGTCTTTGTTCAGCATTTTCTGTTGTCTTCTCTCATGATAGACTAGACACCCACCGTGACTTGATGCAAGAACAGTTGGATCACAGTGATCTGGAGTTTCGACCAGTCCCTGGGACATTCCTGTTTTCTGTATCAAGAAGTCTGGGAAATGGAGGTTACTACAATACCTCCAGAAAGTTACTGCTATGATGGGAAGCATGGGGATGATGCAGGCTAGCATGCCTTCACCTGCCATGTTTCCTGTTGATTGGCTAGTCCTCATCGTGGATCTGAAGGATTGTTTTTTACGCTTCCTTTGCATCCCGATGACAGACCGAAATTTGTCTTTCTGGTGCCAGCTATCATTAATGCTGAGCCCACACAGAGATATCAATGGAGATTTTGCCATAAGGCATGCAAAATTTGCCGGCATTTGCCGATGATATGGAGCTGCAAGTGACTCCAGAAAAAACCTCCTTGAAATTATTTGAGGGTCAAAATAATTTTGGGACAAACAGTCCCGCATTTGGAGGTGCAATTGTTTTTTTTGCATTCAGTGCAGTCACTGCATGAATGATGTCCAAATATTAATGGACTTTTACATGGTTGTGTCCCTATATGGGAATGACCACGACACAACAGTCTCCCTTGTTTGGTCTATTAAAGGGGGACTGATTTTAAAGTCACCTCTGACACTGACCCACAGGCACAGTAGATGCTGGAGGAGGTTCTGCGAGCAGTTTCTGCTCCTCAAGTATTACATTAATCTTTCCATTGATGTCTCTGTTTTGTTTTTTTGGGTTTTTTTGGAGAGTCATGAGGCTGGATCAGCCCAATTGATAGAATTACAGACTGCTGTCATAGCATTTCAGAAGTTTTCCCAGGCACCTTTCAATTTGGCCATGGATTCTGCCTCTGTGACCAAATTGGGAGCCATCCACAAGCAGGTGTTGATGTTGGACATTTGTTTCATTTATTTTTTTGGGTTTTGTTGTTTTTCTGGGGTTTTTTTGGTTTTTTTTTGTAATAACGAAAGGGTGAGATATCACCCTGAAATTACAGCCTTCTGATTGTATGGAGTATTGTATTTTCGTATTATTTATCTTTTTGATTGTTTATAATGTTGCTAGTTTCTTTGTTCATTTTTCTTTTTTCTTTTCTTTTTGTTAAACCAAAAAGGGTGAGATGTCGCCCTGAAAACTCAGCTTCTGAGCTTGCTAACATAGTTTTCTAAGGACTTTCCCAGGAGAGTAACTGTAAACATAGATATGTGTACATTCTTTCTGTTACACGTCTTGTGATGGGCATCTCTCATGGCCAGTGCAGTGAGAAAGTGTTATCCTGACCATCCAATCCCTGGCCGTGGTAAGAAGCCTATAAATCCTGGGAGGAAAAATAAACTCTGCTCTTCTTTTCACCACACCTCGACCTGTGTCCGCGTGATCTATTCATCTTCAGCGGTAACAGGAGAGGATACATTTCCCGGGCTCTTTCAAACCTTGGGAGAGGGGCGGGGAGACATATAACACCAACCAAGGGGATAACATTTCAGAGACGGGGAGGGGAAAAACACGTCACAGCTGCAGGGAGGGTTTACACAGAAACCAAGTAATGCCCAGAAATGTGCACTACCACATTAGCCTTGCTGCATATCACTATAATCTTGTCAGGGAAGGTTTCCTGGAAATATGCTAGTATTCTTGTCAAACAAGATTATAACTTTAGCACAAATTTATTCATGCTATGTATCACAGTCCCCCCTTTTTTTATTAATTCATTAATTCGTGCTTTAGGAGAAATTTTGAAACAGTTCGCTTATTTCATAATCAGTATTTACAATTAATAATTTTTCATAAGATTGCTTATTCTAGTATTTGATTCTTTTGTTTGGGTGCTTAATCATATATCAGTGCAGGTGCCTATTGTATCCTGAGATATTTTGGCTGTGCAGTAGCTTAATGCTACTTGTGAAATAGTCACATCTGAGCTTCAAATCTGGCCAGAGCTTCAGCAGCTCTGCTCTCTTTATTTTCTTTCAGTTCTATTATTTTAGATATTTTGGGTATTCTCTTGGATTGACCAGTTTTTATTGTAGCTAACTCAGGATCAATGGGCATTGCTGCTAATTGCATGCTTTGGACAACAGAATGGATTAGTCGGATAAAACATGGTATAAGACAAAGCAGAAATAATAGCCCCATTATTGAACGTAATATTAAAAATCCTATTTTTTTCCACTAATCTTTCCCCCAAAAATATTGAACCCACCAAGAAGCTTGAAGGATAGAATTCCATTTTTGAACTGGTACATGTGCCACTTCCTTAATTTCTGCTGCAAGGTTTCTTACGGTTTCTCCATAGTCATCTATTTCTACACAGCATTCGGATTCATTGAACTTTCTACAGACTCCCCCTTCTTCTGCTAATAAGTAGTCTAAAGCAATTCGGTTCTTGTTGTAATGCAGTTAGGAAAAATGATATGACCCAAAGGATGTACCCCCGAAAGTGTAGAAGTTTCTTTCCCTTATTTTTTTCTCCCCAGTTCTCCTTAATGGTTGTGTAAGTGTAACCCACCCTTTCCCCTGCCTTCAAAAAGAGAGGCTTATCTATACCTCTTCCTCTTTCCCTCCTGCTACCTCACTCCGTAGAAATAAAGCTGTAACTGCCATCTCAGCAAAGGGAAAGAGCCTTGTTTTTAGGTTCTTCTTTGATAAGCTAAACTATCTCCTCTGCCTCCCTGGCTGCTGCTGGGCAGACAGTGGTAACAGAGAGACAGGGGACATTAGAAATTATAGCAGGTTCTGATACACAAATGCTTGCATTTGTGAGTGCTGTTTAGCTAATAACTCGAGAGCATCAGAAGTATGATTTGATGCAATTTCTACCACGGCTTGAAGTCTTATTAGTTGCTTCAATAGGTAAATTGGGGTCCTATATCCCCAGCTCCTGTCTTGAGCCCAAGTTGCTGGACCATAGTAAGATATTATCCTTTCTGCAGGCCACTCATTTTCTCCCCACTTCTGATTCTCTCCTGCTTTTGGAAATTCAAGATTCAGCTCTCTTTTTTCTCTGCCTAGGGTCTCATATAGGGGTGCTCTTAATAGTTTACTCTCAGACTTTGGTAGCACAAAGAAGGAGGGTCGAATCATTCCCAGACTGCAGGATCTTTTCCACCTGCAGGGTAATTCACTGTATGCTTTTTCCCCACATATCCAGTATATTCCTTCAGGTGCTTTCCATTGGTCATTTACAGTTTCTGGTTTTCCCCAGTAATTCTTTAAGCTCTTTAAGGATCAGTAAGGATTAGCTCCAAGGCTTTTGCGTCAACATAATTTAATCTGATCATTCCATTCAGGATTTGTCTTTTTTGTTCAACTCCAGTATCCAGCAGGGGTTTCTGGTTGCCAGGCTTTGGTATTGTTATTTGAATTCACTGCTAAAGTGAATATACAAGGAGTATATCCCACTACTTCAGTATATCTTTTTCCTTCTCTGCTGATACAAACTGTTCTAATTATTCGGTGATTTAAAACCCACTCTTTGGGTTGTTTTAATGTTTTGGAAATTTGAGTATGATTCCATTTTAGAAGTTGCTCTGGAGCTAAGCTCTCACCTTTCTATGGCCATTTCTCAGCTGATTTAAGCCCTCCACAAATCCAACAATTAGATAATCCTAATTCTGTAGCGATTTCTTGTATTAGATCCACAAAAAGGTTCTTGTTTGAGGTAGGTAGGTTCCAATTATCATACTGTTGTTCTAACTCTTCATATTGTTCATTTAATGCTTTTAGCTGCTCTTCTTCTATTTCTTTTTTTGCTTCTGACTTTTGTTTTTCTAATTCTTGAGCTATCTGTTTCAATTTACTTTCTGGAATTACTCCTTCTTCATCTCTTGCAGAACAGAAAGTTCTGCCATATCGTAAGCAAATTTGGTCATCATTACTGTTGAGAAGATTAGTTATTATGGGCTCATTGCTGAGAGAAACTATTTTACCATATTTCAGATTTTCTCCAACCCAATACATCTTCCCTCTCATAGTACACATTTTCAGTTGGTTGTGATTATAGCATGTTGCACTAACTTGGGAATGTGCCAATTTATTGATTTCATTCTCCCTCCGATCCATACTGAATGGTTACATTTGTTACAAGTGGGAACAATAGGCTCTAATCTAGCAGTCTTTGTGTAATACATGGGCCACTATTTTCTTACTTTCTGGTGTAAATTGCACCTCTAACCACTGATTTTTAGGTGTCGCTCTTGGGTCATGGCAGATTACTCCTTTTTTTATTTGGCACATTTTATACCGAGTGTGGTTATGCTCACATACCCCTATTTTGTTTCCAATTTTGCAGTCATAGTGGGTGCGATATGCCAGGGTTTCTGTGACCCTTTGTTTTTCCAGGATGTTTTTAAAACACTGCCTACAGTCTTGGGTTGAGCTTTGCTTCTCAGGGCTGGGGTAACCCTTGGAGAGCAGACTGATAGTCCCGCCCATTATCAGGCTCAGAACCACCAGGGTTCCCCACAGATGTACTCTTCTGCTTACGCCTACAGGGTTGCGGCCTGCGGCAAGGAAGTTCATCTTCTCAGAAGCAGGGGTATCCTTCAGGGGATCCATGGGTGGAACGAGCTGCATATTTTCTCTTAAAGGCATCCCACTCTGATATTTTGACTGCATCAGCATCACAGGGTACTTTGTTCACTGAGACTCAATTATAAGCACTTGTGTCTTTGACTTCAATTTACTTCTTACCCCTTCTTGATACAATTTATACCACTCCGGGGAATCTAATTCGAATATGCCCAAGTTAGTAGTGACCACTAATGAATTGCTGGTTATAGAGGTTTCTTCTACCCAGCACGCTGGACAAAGCCCTTTAGGTTTATACCCCCACCTACAGTGTTTAACCTAAATTTCTTGACAATAATAGCACTTAAAATGAACAAAAGGATAACATTCACACCCTGGTACCAGACACACTGTCTTGTTCTTCAATCATTAGTATATCGATTCAGCTTTATCTTCAAGCTTCCTGGAGGAGAAGTCACTTTCCATTCAGGTGTTCTTTCTTGGTGTTCAATCTTCTTTACTCGAGAATGGTGTGTCCAACCTTTTTCAGCTGTTTGTACTGCTGTGTCTGTGGTTAAAAGCACAAGGAAAGGACCCTCCCAGTGAGGTGTGAGGGAGACTTCTTTCTAAGTTTTAATTAACACTTCATTTCCTGGTTGTATTTTATGTATGGCAAACCCCAAAGGAGTGCTTTGAGTTATTAACCCTTTTTTTCTTAGTTCCTGTAAATTTTTTATTGATGGCTATTAAATAAGGCTGGATTTGGTTATCATCCAGTCTCGGATGCCCTACTGGCATCCCATGCTCATATGGTATTCCATAAAGCATCTCAAAGGGTGACAGTCCACTCTCGGAGTGTGGCATTGTTCGTATGTTTAACAGAGCTAAGGGGAGGCACTTAACCCATGACGTTTTTGTCTCTAGCATCAATTTTGATAGTTGGGCTTTTAATGTTTGGTCCATCCTTTCTACTCGTCCAGAGCTCTGAGGGTGCCACGCAGTGTGGTATTCCCAGTGGATGCCTAAAGCGTCTGCCAGTTGTTTAATGATTTTTGATGTAAAGTGAGTCCTCTGGTCTGAATCGATCTATTATGCCATACCATGGTATTATCTCTTCCAACAGTACTTTCGACACTGTTTGAGTTGTGGCTCTGGCACTGGGAAAGGCTTCTACCCAATGTGTTAACTGATCTACTATTACTAACAGATATTTATACCTCTTCACTTTGGGTAATTCAGTAAAATCTATTTGGATTCTTTCAAACGGTCGATATGCTAAAGGACGGCCTCCTAATGGAATCTGCCACATCCTTGTCTTATTTATCTTTTGACATGTCATACACCCTAACACTTCTTGTGTTGCTTGTTCATAGATTCCTTTACACCCAAAAAACTTCAGAAACTGCTCTGCAAGTGCTTGTGCTCCTCAATGAGTCTGTTGATGTAACCTACTCAAAACCTTTTTTGTATAATCTCTAGATAGCAATTCCCTTCCATCGGGAAGTTTCCATTTATTTTCTTTCCACTCGCCCCCCATCTTCTTATATTCTTCAATTTCTTTTGAAGTGGGATGGGAGGGATATTCCTGAAATTCATATTTTTTAATTTCTGGAAAATCTATTACTAATAGTGCTGATTTCTTAGCTTCCATATCTGCTAAATTATTGCCTCTAGTCCTAAATTGCATTCCCATCTGGTGGCTCTTATCATGGACTACAGAAATTGCTTCTGGTCCCCTAATAGCTTCTAGGATTTTTTTTATTAATTCTTCATGAATCAATCCTCACCCTCGGGTACTAGTTAAACCTCTTTCTTCCCAGATTTTTCCAAAGGTGTGGACTACCCTGAAGGCATATTTGGAGTCTGTAAAAATTGTCCCTTTCTTTTTTCTTAACCTCTTAAGTGCTTGTAAAACTGCATACAACTCACAAGCATGTGCTGACCAACTAGCACTTAAGGGTCCTGATTCTACAACTTCTCCTGTCATTCCATCTATTATTGCATATCCTTTCTTTTCCCTTCTATGACCCTCGAGGACCCATCTACAAACCACTTCTCTCCTTCTTCTAGTTCTTCTTCTGAATCTGGTCTTATCTTTGTAATTCCACCACTTCTGTACAATTATGATTATATACTTGCAATGGTTCACCAAATAGGAATTGTGTTGGATTCTGAGTGGTAGTTATTCGCAATTCCAGGTCAGGTGAATGAATTAGTGTAGCTTCATATTTTAAAAGCCTAGCATCTGTGAGCCATTTGTCTGCTTTCTGTTGTAAAATGCTTCTTACATTGTGGGGGGTATATACTATTAGTGAGGCTCCAAAGGTGATCTTTTTGGCCTCTTCTGCTAATAGTGCCACTGCTACTATTGCTTGTAGGCAAGTGGGCCTCGGCTTACGAGGTCTAAAAGCTTTGACATATACCCCACAGGTTTTTTAGTTCTGGCCCAATCTTGTGTTAATACTCCATGAGCAGTATGGTTGTTAACATCTACAAACAGCTGAAACTGCCTCTTTACATCAGGAAGGCTTAATACTGGAGCTGTTATAAGAGCTTCCTTTAATTCTTTAAATCCTTTTTCATCTTGCTCTGTCCATTTTATTCTCTAGGTAGTCAATTTTTCATATAAGAATTTTACTTTCTCACTATACCTTTCAATCCACTGCCTGCAATACCCTAGAAGTCCCAATAGTTGTCTAACTTCTCTTTTTGTCTGTGGGGGTGGTAATGCAACAATCCCAGCTACTCTTTTAGGGTCTAATTTCTTTTTCCCTTTTGTAATCCAGTGCCCTAGGTACTTTACTTCTGGTTCAGTAAACTGTAACTTCGATTTTGATACTTTTAACCCTTTTTCTCCTAAGAAATTTAGCAATGCTATTGTATTTGTTCTTACATCTTCCTTTTTACCAGCTAGACTTTAACAAGTCATCAACATACTGTAAAAGCTTGATTCCTTCTGTAGGCACAAACTGACTTAGTAGCTGCTCCAGTGCTTGTCCAAACAAATTGGGAGAATTGACAAACCCCTGGGGAACTACTGTCCATCTAAGCTGTTGTTTTCTTTGTGTTGGGGTCTTCCCACTGGAAGGCAAAGTAATCTCAACTATTTTTTGCTAATGGACAAGTCCAGAAGGCATCTTTCAGATCTAATACACTATACCAGGTGTCTTCTGGAGAAATTTGATTCAAAAGTGTGTATGAGTTTGCAACCACCGGAAAACATGTTTTTGTCCTTTGGTTGACTGCTCTCAGATCTTGAACTAACCTATAGGTGTTTGTGGCATTTTTCCTTTGGCTGTTGGCTCGGGGTGTTCCTCCTCTACCCCCCGCAGCCTTACCAGAAGTCGGGGCTTCTTTTTTCCTCTACCCCCCCGCTCCCTGCCAGGGGCTGTGTTTACCATTTTTGCCTGGGTTCCCCCCCCCGTCCCCGTCCCCCTTTGCCTGAGACCCTGCTGGCACCGGAGCTGCATCGATCCCTCACCCCCTCTGCCCCACTGCGCTGAGTTGACCTGAGTTCTCACTTGTATTTTTTGTGGCCTTATCATTTGTGCTGTGATCTTCCATCCCAAGTAACTCCATGGTGAGGTTTCCTGAATTTTTGAAGTGGAAATTTCCAATCTTGCCTTCTGTATTTCTGTAAACATGCTGCTGCGAGTCTCTTCTAGTTCTTGCTGTATCGAAGCTGCAATGAGCAGATCATCCATATAATGAATGATCAATGCCTTTGGATGTTTTTTCCTCACTGAAGACAAGACTCGCGCCATGAACCATTGACAGATTGTCGGCAAATTGTGGAGACCTTGGGGTAGCACCACCCAATGGTATCTCTGCAAAGATTTCATTCTGTTGATGCTTGGAACAGAGAAAGCAAATCAAGGAGCATCTTCTGGATGAGGTGGAATGTTGAAGAAACAGTCCTTGAGATCAAAGATCATGATTGGCCAATGTCTAAGAATCATCAAAAGAGACGGAAGTCCAAGCTGAAGGGGTCCCATGTCTTCAATGATCTCATTGATTTTCTGGAGATCATGAATCAATCTCCATGATCCTGAAGATTTTTTATGAATCACGAAAACTGGAGAACTCCAGGGACTGGTCATTGGCTTAATACGGCCTTTCTGCAACTGTTCTTTGACCAGCTTTTTGAGCGCACTCAATTTTCCTCTTCCCAGGGGCCACTGATCCACCCAAATAGGGTTGTCTGTTTTCCAAGTCAGTTTCAAGGTGGTGAGTGCCTCAGTAACCCCTATCAAAAATCCATTTCTATTCTCATTCCCCATTGGGATAAAATGTTTCTTCCCCATACTGTAAAAGGTCTCTGCACCACAAAAGGACGAGCAATGGCCATCTTCTCTCTTGGCCCTGTAATGATGATGGGATGTTCACTTCGCAGGCACAAGGTGTTCCCTCCAATGCCTGAAAGGGTACTCAGGGGAGTTTTTAAGCTCCATTCCTGGGGCCAGAAGAGATGTGAGATGACTGAGACATCAGCACCTGTGTCCATCAACCCCTGGATTGAGACTGTCTTGCCGTTATATGTCAAGTTGCAGGTGATTACAGGTCTATCACAACTTATGTGCTTCACCCAGGTGGCATGAACTTCTGTATACTCATTAATAGATAAAACTCGCACACTGATCAATGGCCTGATTGGATAATTTGCATGCGGAGGCAAGGCAATGGCTTTGGCTATTAAAGTCTGCTGGAAGGATCAATGGAGGACACAAAGCTTGAGCTAAAACCATCAATTCTTCATTCTAGTCTGCAGAAACAACACATGGATAAATAACAAGTCCCAAAATACTGCATCTGTCCTTGCCTATAATCAGGAAATCTTGCCTCTTTTGCGATGTTCCGGTAACTCCTGTATGGAGTACCCCATGGTCCTCATTCAAAAAAACACACCAACTTGGATGTTGCCAATTCACATTGTGCACCTGGTGGCAATGTCTGGATCACTGGGAAATTGACAAATGGTCTTGCTGAGGGAATCTGATTTGCATTCCCCGATGATCACTCTCCGACTGGAGGCCTTTAATGGAATTGACTTGGAGGCTGTTGCTCTGCCACCATTTGTGTCATCGAGCAGTGACTCTTTATGCTCTTTTTGGAGTTTCCTGACAGAAATAGAAGTTTTCCCTCTATATCTGGTTTTGAATAGCATTGGCTGGGATGATGTTTTCCTCTTCAGCACCTGCGACAAAGGCTTTGTACTTTTTTCTGCAATGGGCAATCCTTTTTCATGTGTCCCAGTTTCCCACATCGAAAGCATGCTCCCTCACAAAGCTATGCTTCCATCACATCTGCACAGCTGAGTGGCTGAAAACCTGACTCCATACTCCTTACCATTTTTATAAATCCTTTGCGTTGTTCTTCGAGCATTCTCTCGAATTCTTCTGTCAAAACACTCGCAACATGTGGAGTGCCTATCTTGATACATGCCTCTATCATTTCTTCAATGGTTGGATATCCAGGCAACGCACTGATGGTATGTCTGCACTCTGCATTAACATTTGCGAAGGCAAGGCCTTGAAGCATGTGTGGCTTCACCTTTTCATCCATCACCTGCCTACCAATTGCATGTGTGAGGCGATCAACGAAGGTAGTGAAAGGCTCTGAAGGGCCTTGCTTCACTTCTGCGTAGATGCCTTCTGAGGTTCCAGTAGGTTGAATTTGCAGCAGTGTCTTTTCAGTTGCTTCTACAACATCTCAAAGCACTTCTGGAGGCAGGTCTGCTATTTGAGTTTCTGGCTTATGATATGGCACACCTCCTGCCATTTGAGCCACTGTGATGTCTGCATATGGTCCTTTTGCATATTTGTTCCTCAATTCAAGGAGACCTTTTCTCCATCTTGAATTCCACAGTATATATTGCAAATCTGTGAAAATTCTTGAGGCTATATATTTGCAGTCATGTGGTATCATTTCATGACTGCAAAAAAGACCTCAATAACTGTTTGAAATATGGACAACCAAGTCCTTTTCTTTCCACAGCATCCAATAAATCCTTTAAAAGTGAACAATCGACAGGCTCCCATCTAGGAACATCATCTCTTCTTCCAAGCCTCACTGGCAATACTGTAATCTCCTCAATTTCTCTGAAAGCATCAGCTCCTTTCTTGAGAGGTACCTGCATATCAAGTCCTCCCCCTTCTCTTTGAGGGAGAATTGATATAGATTGTAGCTTTGGTTGTTGAGGAGCTGTAGTTATGATAGAAAAATCCAGTGGTTGTGGATTCTGGATGCACACAGCTTCTATTAAATCTTGAAGAACTGGAGAAAATTGTAATCTTGTCAAAGATGTGCTGTCCTGAGAACCAGTCCTTTGGAGCAGTCTTTTGAAAAGCTGAAATATTGTCTTGAAGCAGAAAATGTGGTATTTGAATCGACGACAGAGGAATTCCTTCGCTAGCTGTGATAGATATAATATTTTTCTCTGATATATTCTGATTTGTATTTGTAAAGTTACAGACTGCTGTGATGCTGTTTGTCCAAAAGGTGGCGATGCTGCTCCACGAATTGGCTGTGGTTCTGATTTTATAAGCAGCTCTGTCTCAGATTTGTTTTGAACCTGAGAAAAAAATACGAAAAGCCTGTATTTAGGGAGAAACTCCTTTTTAGGAGATAAATCCCTTTTAAGGTGAATGCTGCTTGTGTCAGAAACTGGACTCTGAACAGGAATAGCAATTCTTTTCCCCATTTCCAGGTTGTTTTCACGCATGGGTTGCTTGACACCACCCTGAACGAGCGAAGGCGCATGCGCTGCTTGGTGGGGGGCAGTGCCAACCTCCGCCTCGCTGGGCTGGGCCCTCTGCGTCATCGATCGTGTCACGTGTCCAGCAGCAGGGCGAGGCTTAGCAACTTTGGCCGGCCCCTTAGTTGCTTTTGCTGCGCAACAGGGGGGACTCTTTGGTACTGCTCCTAACTTTCCCTCTTGGGCGGGGTTTACTATGCTTTGAGATCTGGCTGTCCCGCCGTATCCCGCGACATTTTGTGGCTCTGCCTCTTGGGCATCCTCTGGGTCTGCCTGCTGGGCCGACCCCTCTGTGCTAGCCTTTTCTGACGTCACATGTAGGTGGTCACTTTCGTCAGAGGGCAGGGTCTGCTCCCTTTGAATTCTGGGTCCTGCCGCCCTTCTCTCTGGCTCCTCTGATGTAGGGGAAGGTGGGGGAAGGGTATTCCCTGACCGTATAGTTTTAGAAACGGCACCGGCTTCCTCCAGTCCCCTCTCCCCCCCCCCCCCCCCAAGTGCCTGGGCGGACCTCCAAAACTCCAGAAAGTCCATCTCATCAAGTTCTCCCATGAGACCTTTCACTCTCAAATACTCTTGCAAACTGCTCACTTTGCTTTCCATAGTAACCGCGACACCCTCTGCCTTTTCAGGTTTTCCCTGCGCTTCTCCCTCTTTCCCCATGTCCTCTGAAGGGTTGGGGTCAGGGAATCACGTGCCGCTGAGGGGTTTTGGGGTTTCCCAGGCAACTGGAAAGGGCAGTTCGCGTCTGGGTGGCTGGGTTTCCTCTCCCCCCGTCCCACCCTCTTGACCAGGCAATTTTGGAAAATGATAGTGATATATTACATTAAAGAGAGTATTACTTGTTTCTATCATATTTCCATGCACCCACATTCCCGGGGTTTCTAACTCTTTTAACCTCATATTTGCATTTGCCCATATACAGGGTTCAAACAGTTCCTCTTTGTTTATGGTGGGGTAATTTTCTCCTATCCAGAGAAGTAAAAATTCCAACTCTTTCCTCAGAATTTTATAGAAGGACTGCTCTATTATTTTTTCTAATTTTTGTAGAATTGCCTGTTCCTCCTTAGAGATATTTGATCCCATCTCCTAGGTCGGACAGAGCTTACCAGACCTGTTGGCTATCTCTTCAGATTACTGACCAGCAGAATCCGATGCTTCGGAGTCCTGGGCCCTTGGAACTCTGGAATTTGATAGCAGATGTTTTTGTCAGGATGTATTTCTTTCAGGAACTGGCTGCTCTGATCCAGACAGGCATTGATCCAGTCCTTTGAGCTCTTACTGACAAACAGACATGGGGCACCACTTGTTGTCGGAGATTTCAGTCTCCTCAGGGCTGAGCCCCTTGGGATACTGATATGCAGAATAGAAAGGAACTCTACAACTCACAGAGTAGTTATAAGAGTAGGCATGAATTTATTCAGCGCTGAGGTGCATGGCGGATATCTCCTCTGAAAAGCATGCACACCCTTTTGATTTTGTTTTCTCTTTTTATCCCTTACAAACTAGGTTTACTTGATATGCCTAATACATATTCATTTCCTAACCCCGCCTGTCCTCACTTCATATTGCAATTAGCTCCATGCCCCTTTCAGTCCTTTGACCACCTTTTGGGACTTTAAATCCGTTCCTTCTGTCTTAGGGTCCAAGGAATCCCCTTTATCCTGTGGTGCCTTTGTCTTTGCATCTTGTTTGTGTATTCTAGCTCCTTATCTTATCTTGCAGTCTGACCCTTTTCCTGTTCTTGTGGATCAGGGTGTCAGGGTATGTTTTTTGTTAAACCCCCCCTTTTAGTCAAGCATTTCTTTATTTCCTAATTCTTAATTTCTCTCTTTCCATACTCCCTCACAGAGAGTTTCCCTTATCTCAGTTCAATTTCCGGAAAGATACCAAAGGCTCGTTAAGCTCTTGTTTCTCGTGTTTATTAATATATAATCAAAAGACTTGGCAGGTCTTCCCCAGACTTTCTGATCAAGTTCAACCCACCATCACCTGGCTCAAATTGGTTTGAAAGGCACAAAATGGCTCCGAAATATGCAGCTCTTTTATCTTTATACTTATTTTCACCCAATTAACTATAGACACGTAAATTATTTTTCTTAATGACCCAATGACTCAACACCTGTGTGCTGCACTTCGACATTATCTATGCAATCACTTACTATTACCCAAAAAACCTCTAGAAGAAGATGAAGAAGAAAGAAAGAGGACAAGAGACAACATCCTAAATCCTCCATCTTGTCTTCTGTTCTCTAAACTAGTTTAAACTCTTGTTATAAATCTGTATTGTGATATTGGCTTTCACAAGTATTAAGATGAATATTATATGTTAAATACTTTTTAGCTATGTATGTACTTTTTTTCTTGCTAACAACTTTTAAGCTTAAAGGAATTTGTAGTACAAAGCAAGGAAACCCCAGAGGGCAAAGACAGTGGGGCCCAAGCTGTTATCAGCAGAAGAACAATGGAAAACAGGCTGTTATCAGCAGCCAGGACCAGGCCGTTGGCAACGGAAGGACGGATGTGAAGCCCAGCTGTCACCGGTGGCAGAGGGAAGGGGCCCAGACTGTTATCAATACTGACCATTTGCAGAAGAAAGGAAACCAAACTCAAAAATAATGATGATCAGCAAAATAACGATGATCAGCAAAAATAAAAAACATACAGAGCATGTTCTAAAGAGGCGGAACCAGGGAGGGGACATGCTAAATACTTCTTGAAAAAGTTTGAATATGCATTAAACCCTCACAGCAGGATGGGATAAAAAGGGTGTTCCCAAGATACCAGGTGCGTTCCTGGCGACGTGCCAGGGCACCTGGCCGTTTTAACCCTTTGCTTTATTTCCTTTGTGTCCTAATTCTTTTTGTTTATATTAAACTTTTTATAATTTATTAAGTGAATCTCATTTTTCACACTCTAAAACATTTTCACCTAGTGACTTAAGAAACCTCTCTAATCTACACACTTACACTTTTAGTTTTTCTATTTAACTTTAAGAGTTATTTTCATGGTGTTATAGGATATTCAGTGTTTTCTTGGATGTCAGAGCCAGGTATAAGAGATAAGGGCATGCACTCTGTGCCTCAGACTCCAACACTTGGAGCAACCCTCTCCCTCCTTTTTCACTGACCTTGGTATCTGCAGGTTTATTTTTCTCAGATATTCTCACTCTTCTCTCTCGCTGCTGTCGTGTACCTTTTTTGCCCCTTCCTAAACATGTTATCACAAAGGTGCCACTGATGCCTTAGAATTTAGCTTTTATATTTTTCAGATCCTTTACTGCTTTAATGTATAACTCTAAAACTCCATAGCCTGTCAGCTACTGTTCTCCCATTTTATTCAGACAAAACAATTCCTCTCTTGGCCTGAAACTCAAGGACACCTTACTGTCTCAGGCCCTGAAAAGTATAAACAAAAGTGGGTTGGGGGAGGAACAACGTGGGGGTATATGACTTCATTACCTGAAGCTGTAAGTGGAGGATTAACCCCTGATATGTAAATGGACCAAACTTATAATTCTGTGAAAAACTCGTGATCATCGTCCATCTTGGGTGTAGCCCCTCAGAGGCTTTTCACTGCCCAAGGTGTAACTATTGAAGGCCTTTAATAAATATCCGCTTTTACTCTCTTAATCTTGTCTAGCCTCTGTTTTACATAGCCACTCCAAGGCATCACCACCACTGTTGCTGATTAGCTCAGCTTTGGCCAGCAGCACATCAATCTTAGAGCTGGCTGAAACTCTTTGTTGAACTGCTTTGAGTGTTTTAAGCTCTCTGACTGAAACTATGTGTTACTATAAACCAAATTTGCAAAAAAAAAAATAGTACATTTGCCTCACTTATTAAACATTGGAAGGACATATGTAAGTTACCATTGGTGGTTTAATGATGTGTCACATCAGGAATGTGATTCTGTGCACTGTATGTACTAAAGACTAGGGGAAAAACAACAACAAACCATCCAAACTTGAAAACTGGGAATACAGATGCTTCATCAGGAGGATGTGATTTTAAATTGAACCCAGTCCTACACAAAGCTCTGCATGGGCAGGGCTATCTTGGCATCATGTGGGCTCAAGGTTTTCATAGAATCATAGAACCATGGAATATACTGAGTTGGAAGGGACCCACAAGGATCATCAAATCCAACTCCGAGCCCTGCACAGGACAGCCTCAAGTATCATACCATGTTTCTGAGAGCATTGTCCAAGTGCTTCTTGAACTCCGTCATGCTTGGTGCTGTGACCACTTCTCTGGGGAGCCTGTTTCCATGCCCAATCACCCTCTGGGTGTGTTATGTGCTGGTTGTGGGTTGGGAGACAGAAGCCACAACTCGAGTCCTCTCGTTCATCAGACAAAACAGACTTGTTTTATTGTTCAGAACTTATATAGTTGGTTCAAAACTCCCAGGCTTGGATAGCTCATTGGCTGGGATCTCTCTCTGCACAGATCTCTGGCCAGTGGTGTGCTTGCAACTAAGCTCGAATGGGGTTGGTTGAGGGTCCCCTGTAACTTGTCTGGGGACTTGTTCTGGCATGAGCTAGGCTTGCCAAATTGAATTTGTTATGGCCAGATTTACCTTGTCCAGTCCAGGCCAGCTGTACTGTGACAATATTGTGACATGCGTGGAGAAACTTTTCCTAATATCCAATCTAACCCCCCCAACACAACTTCATGTTGTTCCCTTGGGTCCTGTCACTGAGCACCAGAAAGAAGACATCAGTCCCTGCCCTTCCGCTTCCCCTTGTGAGGAAGCTGTAGACTGCAGTGAGGTCTCCCATCATTCTCCTCTTCTCCAGGCTAAACAAACCAAGTGACCTCAGCTGCAGCTTTTATGGCTTCCCCTCCAGACCCTTCACTGTCTCCATAGCCCTCCTTTGGATGCTAATTTGTGGGCAATTATTTTACTGCTATGGTGCCTGTCATAGGGTGACTTTACCTTTAAGATAGCTTTGGGAGCTAAGGAAGTTGAAGCTGCTGGTGGCTGATGGGAGTCTTTTCTCCTGACCAATTATCAGTCATTTCTAAGAATTGACAGCAGTTTTGACCATTGAAAAGTGTCCTGGGGTGACTTTATGATACTGGTATCCCCAATCGTCTGGTTTATGTTATATATTAAGTTCTGCACCTTTAAGACTGGCTCTGAGAGCAAGAGTGGGGGGAAGAAGAAGCGCGCAGTTTGTGTTAAGGAAAAACATCAGTCCCCCACATCCCGCTCCTGGACTGTGGTGTCTGCAGCACGGACAGACAGCGGGACAGAGCTTCTCCCTGGCTTTTAGTTAGCTTTAGCTAGCTGAGGCAGAAGAGTTCCCTGGACCTTTGGGGTTTTTTTTTTCCCTCCTTTTTTTCCCTTGGATCTGTGCAAGACTGCTCTGGACTGAACACCCAGCCAAACCCCAGGAGCTCACGCCTTTAGCCCAGCGGGGCCTGGGCCCCGGCACTTTCCAGCGCCGAAAGGACTGATAAGGACCTGAGCGAGCCGAGCTACACCACGAGAAAAGGACTTTTCTTCCTAGACTTGTCATCCCATCGAACAGAGAGAGGTTTTATTATTTAATATTATTCAATTTCTGTTAAATAAACAGCTTTTTCCACTTCTGTCCAAGAATTTTTTTTTTTCCATTTTCCGGACCAGTTGGTGGGGAGGGGGCATTTCCCTGGGGAAACCCCATTTGGAGTTTTCCTCCCTAATTTGCCCTAAACTAGGACAAAAAGTGAGATCAACTTGTGAACACCACCTTAAGATGTAAAGCCAGAGTTCTCTTGCTCTTTAGTTTCTGGCTTCTGAAAAGGTAACAAGGCTCTGTCTCAGCCTCCTCCCCCTCCTCCAGACTGGACAAGGCCGCGGGGGGGGGGGGGGGGGGGGAAGAAACGGAGCCAGCCATTCTGGCTTGGTTTGTGCTGCTGGACTGAAACCTGACACCATGAACACTTGCAGCTTTTCCAAGACTTTCATTCTTTTACTATCTGGATAAAACGTACAGATTACTCCTTTTTCCCAGAGAGACAGAGAGAGAGAGACAATCAACATGAAGAAGACATCATAAAACCATCAAAGACCGTGAAGAAGAGTTAAGTTTTAGATGGGGAAGAGAGAATAAGGAGATGCTTTATAAGCTGAAATATTTTTCTGTTAAAGCTATGGAGATGGACAATAGTGTTCTGAAAAAAACTCCTTTAATTCATGACAGAGTATATTGGGAGGAATAGAGTGCTCAAAGTGTGGATTTTGAGCAAAAGGTGGAGTAATTGTGATACAGTGAGGTGCTGGAACAGAGGGAGGTGAAGTAATAGTTGAAGATTTGAGGCCTTGAGAAGCAATGAGAAAACTGTTTCCAGAGAAGCTCACAGAGACAGATGAAGAGAAGTTTTGCCTTTGAATAACTCATCCTTAAAAATGACATCCCTAGACTCATTGACCCATACACACCTCAGTGATGTGAAATGGGAGGAGTGAACTGATGACAGGATTTCCGGGCAGCTGGCATCAGAAAAATAGAAAGCTATAACAGAAATAGTTTTCTTGTGAGAAACTCCATAGATTAGCAGAAGACTTCTGTTTCTCTACAAAGGCTGATGAAAAGACTCTAGCAGGAATTGAGACTGTTTAAAACACCAAAGTTCCAAAGTTTTTTGTCTCTATGTTGTCATGTGAACAAGGGAATAGTGGGTAGTGGGGGATAAAAGGGTTTTCTGGAGGTTTATTCTGGTGTTCTTATTCTTGTAATTTTGTTAATAAACTTCCTTTATTCCTTTTAAGTTTTAAGCCTGTTTTGCTCTTGTTCTAATCCATATCTCACAGCAAGAAATAAGAAAGTTTTCTAGTAATGATTTTAGTTACTGCTTTAAAACCATGACAGTGCCTTAGCTCCCACTAGTGCTATACTAAAAAACCCAACCAAACAAACAGAAATTGCATTAGCAGAATCAAAATTGTTATAAAGCCTTGTGGAGCTTTTCTGCCTTCTTTGATGTGTATAATCCAGGGAAGATGGAGATAATTTCAGCCTGCATTATGGGCTCTTATGCAAAGGAGCTAATTTCTCTAGATCCCAAAAATCATAAAAAAATAAAATCATCTTTTGGCTTGCTCTAATTGAGAAGTACAGAATATTTAAGTGAACTCTGACATCTGAATGTTTATTTAATTTGCTTTTAACACCAACATTTGAGCATTTGTTTCTTCTACTTTTACAAACTATTCAAAGTTTTCATGTTTAGTTAAGAATTGTAGCAGGATGCTTTGCCCTGATAAAGCTTATCTGCTTAGCCTGAAATATGGTCAGGAGACAATGCAAACTATCTGTGGTGAGCTACTGGTAGTGCCATAGTGGTACTTTTAGTGTTGTGTCTTGGAGTGACTTCACCTTTAAGATTTGCTTTTGGAGCTGGGGGGAAGTTGAAGCTGCTGGAGGCTGATGGGAGTTTTTTCTCCTGACCAATTACTAGCCATTTCTGAGAACTGACAGTGATTCTGACCATTGAAAAGTGAGATTAACTTGTGAACACTACATTAAGATGTAAGGCCAGGAATCTCTTGTTCTCTTTGATTTCCAGCTTTTGAAGAGGTAACAAGGCTCCAATTCAGACCCCCCCTGCCCCCGGCTGGACAAGGCCGCGGAGGGGTGGGGGGGTGGGGGGGGAAGAACAACAGAGCTGGCCAGCCTGACTCAGGTTGCAGTTTCTGCTGCTGCTGAGTTTTTTCCCAGGGACTGCCGAGTAGAGAGGTCATCGCACACAGCTCCAGCTGCCACTCTGGCAGAGATAACAAAACCAGCTACAAGGCCTGGGCAAGATTTGAACTTTTTTATTACCCAGATGAGACTTGCAGATTAATCCTTTTTCCAGAGAGAGAAAGAGAATGATAAACATAGAAAGAGACTCTATAAACCCATCAAAGACAGTGAAGAAAAGAATTAAGCCTCAGAGGGGGTAGAGAAAGAAGGAGATGCTTTAATAAGCTGAAATATTTTTCTGTTAAAGCTATAGAGGTGGACAATAGTGTTCTGAAAAAAACTCCTTTAATTCATGACAGTATATTGGGAGGAATAGAGTGTTTCAAAGTGTGGATTTTGAGCAAATGGTGAAGTGGTTGTGATACTGTGAGATACTGAAACAGAGGGGGAGAAGTAATAGTTGAAGATTTGTGGCCTTTTGAGAGGCAAAGAGAAAACTTCTGTTTCCAGGGAGGCTCACAAAGACAGATGAAAAGAACTTTTGCCTTTGAATAACTCATCCTTAAAAATGACATCCCTAGACTCATTTGACCCATAACACACTTCAGAGTGATGTGAAATGGGAAAAGACAACTGATGGCAGATTTTCGGGCAGCTGGCATCAGAGAAATAGAAAGTTATGAAGAAAAATAGTTTTCTTGTGAGAAACTCCATAGATTAGCAGAAGACGACTTCTGTTTCTCTACAAAGACTGATGAGAAGACTTTAGCAAGAATTGGGACTGTTTTAAACACCAAAGTTTTTTTTGTCTCTATGTTGTCATGTGAACAAGGGAATAGTTGGGTAGTGGGGGAGAAAAGGGAGGAGGTTTTATTCTGGTTTCTTATTCTTGTAGTTTTGCTAATAAACTTTCTTTATTCTTTTTTAATTTTTAGGCCTGTTTTGCTCTTGTTCTAATCCATATCTCACAGCAAGAAATAAGTAAGTTTTCTAGTAATTTTTTAGTTACTGCTTTAAAACCACAACATGTTGTATATGCTAAAATGCTGGCCTCACTTAGCATGTTCAAATACACATCTGTCCCTTTAAAGTAAGACTTGACTGTGGACATGTTTTTCTGAACCTGAGTGAATTTCAAGCTCTCAGGGGCTGATTGTTCCCAAGGGAAAGTCTTTGGGAAGTCTTTTCTTCTCTCAGGGACTGTTGTGAAAGACAAGGGAAAACAAGGTTTTACTTTCCCAAAATAATCAGAAACAGATGTTCTGAGAGTGTTTTCTCTCTTGTCCCACCAATGGGATGAGGGAGGTGTTGTTCCTTCTACCAATCAGGATAACCTGGATCAGAACAGTTTATAAAAGGGTTGAGAAAACCCCAAAATAAATCCTTTTTTGCCTCATAAAAACCTGTGGCGGTGTGTGATTCTCAGAACCCTTCACTCTATACTTCATGTCCTCAAGCAACACTTGACAGATAAGCTGCTAAACTGACCTGGAGGCATATGACTGGCAGTCAACTTCTTTATGCTATAAAAGTCCAGTGTACTTTCATACAGTTAGATTCGTCCACATCCTTTTCTTGAAGTGTGTGAAGTTTCTCCTGTGGAGTTTGGGGCGCCTCTCCATGGTTACTTCCCAGGGATTGGGAGAGAGAGGAAGTACCCCATGAATGGAGTGTGGTGAGATACATCAACCTCTGCTTAATGTTTCTTTTGCAAGCTTTAATTTAATTGCTTTAATTGCTTTAATATAGTGCACTATACCATTTATTTTATACTATAGTTAACTAAAATTGGTTTTAGCTTTTATACTGTGTAGTAAGTAATTCTGATTAAGATCTTCTGTCTATCTGTCTTAATAAATAATTAATCTTTTATAAATCTATCTGATTTGCCATCATTAAAACTTGCGGGACAAATCTGCAGAACTTAAAACTTGGCAGTCTGAGGCTAAGATTGGCTCCAGCCACCCCTGAAGTCCTCTCTCTGATAAAACAGAGGACTTCTTTAACACAAGCACCTTAGTATAAAGGTTAGTATATAGGTTAATAAAAGTTGGGTGTTGGCTGCTGTTCAATCACAACTGCTTTTGCAAAACAAGAAGCCTAGCCCCAGAAGGGACTATGATGATAAGCAAATCACAGAATCACTAGGTTGGAAGAGACCTTCAAGATCACTGAGTCCAAACCATGCCCTAACACCTCAACTAAACCATGGCACCAAGTGCCACATCCAGTCTTTTTTTAAACACATCTAGGGATGGTGACTCCACCAACTCTCCACCATTCCAGTACTTTATCACTCTTTCCATGAAGAACTTTTTCCTAATATCCAACCTATATTTCCTTTGGCACAGCTTAAGACTGTGTCCTCTCAATCTGTCAGTTGCTGCCTGAAAAAAAAGACCAACCCTCACCTGACTACAACCACCTTTTAGGAAATTGTAGAGACTGATAAGGTCACCTCTGAGTCTCCTTTTCTCCAGGCTAAACAACCCCAGCTCCCTCAGTTGTTCCTCATAGGGCTTGTGTTCCAAACCCCTCACCAGCCTTGTTGCCCTCCTCTGGATATGCTCAAGCATCTCAACATCCTTCCTAAACTGAGGGACCCAGAAGTGGACACAGTACTCAAGATATGACCTCACCAGTTCCAAGTATAGGGGAAAGAATGACCTCCCTGCTCCTGCTGGCCACACTATTCCTGATACAGGCCAGGATGCCATTTGCCTTCTTGGCCACCAGGGCACATTTCTGGCTCATGTTCAGTCAGCTGTCGATCAGTAGCCCCAGGTCCCTTTCTGCCTGGGCACTGTCCAGCTACACTATCCCCAGCCTATAGCGTTGCAGGGGGTTATTGTGGCCAAAATGCAGGACTCAGCACTTGGACTTACTAAACTTCATCTTTTTGGACTCTTCCCATCCATCCAACCATTCCAGGTCTCTCTGCAGAGCCCTCCTCCCTTCCAGTAGATTGACACATGCTCCCAACTTAATGTCATCTGCAAATTTACTAATGAAAGACTCAATACCCTCATCCATGTCAACAATAAAAATATTGAACAGAACTCACCCCAGCACTGATCCCTGGGGGACACCACTAGTGACTGGCTGCCAACTGGTTGCAGCACTGTTCACCACCACTCTCTGGGCCCAGCCATCCAGCCATTTCTTAACCCAACAAAGAGTGCTCCTATCTAAGCCGTGGGCTGCCAGCTTTTTCAGGAGTATGCTGGGGGAAACAGTGTCAAAGGCCTTGCTGAAATCCAAATAGACAACATCCACAGCCTTTCCTGTATCCACCACGTGTGTCACCTGATCATAAAAGGAGACCGGGTTGGTCAAACATGACCTACCCCTCCTAAACCCATGCTGGCTGGGTCTGATACCCTGGACATTCTGTAAGTGCTGTGTGATGACAATATAAACTATTCTATTACCTTACCAGGTACCAAGGTCAGGCTAACTGTCCTATAATTACCAGGATCCTCCTTGCTACCCTTTTTGTGAATGGGCATCACATTGGCCAGCTTCCAGTCATCTGGAACCTCACCAGTGAGCCAGAACTGATGATAAATGATGGAGAGCAGCTTCACAAGGTTATCTGTCAGCTCCCTCATCACCTTGGGATGGATCCCATCTGGTCCCATAGATTTATGAACATACAAGTGTCTCAGCAGTTCTCTGACTGCCTCCTCCTGGATAACGGGGGGACCATTCTGCTCCCTGACACCATCTACCAACCCAGGAGGACAGCTGTCCTGAGGGCAAGCCGTCTTCCAACTAAAGACTGAGGTAAAGAAAGCATAAAGTACTTCCACCTTCTCATCTGCAATTACTAAGTTCCCTCCTGCATCCAGTAGAGAACAAAGGTTGGTCTTACCCTTCCTTTTGGCCTTAATATATTTGTAAAAACATTTTTTATTATCCTTTACAAAAGTTGGAAAATTAAGTTCCAACTTGAGCTTTGGCCTCCCTAACTTTTTTCCTACATGCCCTAGCAATCCCCTTAAATACTTCCTGAGAGACCTGACCCTCCTTCCAAAGGTGATACATCCTCTTTTTATTCATAAGTTCCTTCAAAACATCATTGCCCATCCAGGCTGGACGTTTGCCTCATTGACTCATTTTTTGGCATACAGGGATAGCCTGTTCCTGTGCCCTCAAGATCTCTGTTTTAGCATAGTAGATGCTATGCCTAATGATAACTGCTCTCAGAGAAAAACAAAACCAGTCTAACTAAGGTGATAAGGGAAAGGAATGTGAGCTAATGGGTTTGGCCAACCCCTTTTTCTGCAGGATAAGGGCTTAACCCTTTTGGACTAAGTGATAAGAAGGAAGACGCATACTAACTGCCATTTTATTGACAAATAGAAGAACTATCACAAAGGATAGAAAAATGTAATAAAATAATAGGAACATAATAATACCCAATTATAGATGAATTATAACTAATATAGCAATAAAGTGTGTAATAATAAAATTAAGTAAGCATTAGCAAAATAGGTGTCATGAATGTATTAAATAAGAATAGTGTACTATGTTTGTACCCCTAAGATAAGAAAACCATAAGTTATGTAAGACCCCAACCCCTTAAGACTGTAACTTTTAGATAAAGGAAGAAACAGGGTGGATGCCAAACTTGTAAACATAAATAACTTTTGTAAGATGAGCATGGTGGAGATGCACAATGGAGGTGTGGTGTTAACCTCCTGCATGCTGCATGGTCCCCCTGGCTGGGCCAATGAAGGTGTGCTTTACTTTACAGTACCTTACTGTGGAGTAGATTTCTTTGAATCACTGAGGAGTTGTCTTGGTTTAGAGACAAGTTTAGGAGAAAAGCGCTCTGGAATGAGTGTTTCCTCTAATAAAAAGGGTTCTAACAATCCCTTTCTGCCAATGAGAGATTAACACTAGTGTATGAAAGTGAAAAAAAAACAACTGTTAATTGACAGAATGCCCACATGGCACAGAAAAAAAATTGAATAAATGCTAGATATTGAATTGTCCAACCTTCCACACCCCCCCCCCCAGAAACATACAAGAAAAACCACCCCAAAATGCCATGGCAAGGGGAAAAAACCCACAATGGCCACAACATGTTGGGGAGGGAAAAAAATGGCACCGATCCTGTCTCAGAGAAGAATAAAACCCAAAGGCTTCATGCAGCAGCTAGGGCAAAACAGATGAGAACCTGGTGAACCTCTGGCGTCAGTCCCCTCTTTACAGCTGATGAAGGTGGTGGATTTGATGTCCTTTCTCTTGTTTTGGCTTTTCCAAGGTCTGAGGCTGGGATGGAGCAGCCCCTCACCTTCCTGCCAGTCCCCGGCCAACTTGTCCCGTCAATTGTTCTCTCTGATCTTGGACTGAAACCAAAACCATCCAATTCAAGAAAACAAACAAAGAAACAGAAAAAAAAAAAGCTGCCAAAGGATTGCTGTTGCAGTCTCCAAGGCCAGGGAAAGGGAAAAAAATACCCATTTTGCCTAAGCTAACAACACCCCCCCCCAACCTAGCTAAGTGAAAAAGGGAATGTAGTCTGCATGGAATGCCATACACCTTGGGAGCCTTTGAAAAAAGCCTGCAGATGTCACAGTATTGTCACAGTACAGCTGGCCTAGACTAGACAAATTAAATCTGAGCATAACACAAATCCAATTCAGCTAGCCTGGTTCATGCCTAAACATGTCCCCGGGTAAGTTACAGGGGACCCTCAGCCATCCCCATTCAAGCTGAGAAGTAAGCACATCACTGGCCAGAGATCTGAGTGAAGAGAAATCCCAGCCAATAGCTATCTAAGCCTGGGAGTTTTAAATCAAGTATAAAAGTGAGCTCTGCATAATAAACAAAGCTGTTTTGTCTCATGAACCTCTGGTTCATGAGTTGTAGAGTTTTCATCTCCCCATCCAGACTGGCATATTACATGAAGAAGAGCCCCAAGGCTTCCCATCTGCCAGACCCACCTTAAAGCTACAGCAACCATTTCTG
This sequence comes from Pseudopodoces humilis, assembly GCF_049639895.1. NCBI lineage: Eukaryota > Metazoa > Chordata > Aves > Passeriformes > Paridae > Pseudopodoces > Pseudopodoces humilis. Next base: position 4,035,071 of record NC_142211.1, on the reverse strand, counting down.
GGCATAGAGCAGATGATCAGGGAATAGAAAAACCACCCCAAGACAAGTTTAGAAAGCAAGGGTGTCTTCTCAGTACCTTGTGACTCAATAACAGGGCTTCCTTAGTAATCTTTGCCCTAACTTCCCACTCCACCTGTGAAAATTGGCATAGTTGACAGGATGGCAAACAATTCTGAGAAGCAAACAAAATGTTTAGCAGATTACCTAAGGAGGCACAGTATTCATCCTGAAACTGATGATCCTTGGTCAGTGGATAACTAGTATTGATGCCATTTTTGGGTTTTGCCTTTTTCTTCTTTTATGTGTTCTTTGTATTTTTTGCACACATATTTGTAGCTCTGTAGCCTACTGTATTAGTGACAAGTTTTCCCAGTACTTTTCCATGAACTTTCCCTAAGCAAAAATACAAAACAAATTTCAAAGCTCCAAGCCCCAGCGAGTACCATGCCCCTATGGTATCTTGGTTCATCCTGGGAACCAAGGCTGAGAACAACTCTTCAAGACACATTTTCATGGACAAAGTGCAACTAGTGCTAAAGGATGGGGGGGGGATGAGAAGGGGGTTGACCTGGGTGCGTAATTGTATCACCAGTTGTCCTCCTAATTGGTGCTTTTTATCAATTATGCTAATTTCTTAAAAACTATAAAGATGTACTCACCCTTGTGGGGGTGGGCTTTTGTAGACATCTTTCCATAACTGCCCCTGAAGGCCTTCAAATAAAGATCCACTTTTATGTTACCTCCATCACTAAAATTATCTCGAGTTTCATTTCCAGGTTGGGAAAAAGGCAACAATTATTGTGGCACACCCAGACGGGACAAAGAAACCTGGTACCCTTCCTCTGGAACGGAAACATCCTGCAAGGAATTCTTTCCTGCCGGTGATCTTAACAATTCCCTACAATGGCCTGAGGTTGAGACACCATGGTTCAAAGATCCCGCAGAAGGTAATATAAAGGTAGCTCTTTACATTGTGTAGTATATAGTTTGTATCTATGTGTGCATTGTGTATTATGTATCTGTGTGTCAGGAAAATAATCCACAAACACCAGGAGTTTATGTCCAAAAAGGAGACAGAGGAGTCCTGTTACTTTATCTGAATAAAGAGAGAGTCCATGAGGCATTTCCCCTGGGGTCTCTCAAATTTTTGGAGGATGCAGCCTCCTTTTTATCCTAATTTCCTGGCTGCATTTCCCTCTCTCTTTTCCCATTGGCTGAGGTACTTGAGAGGTACAGACTTCTTGAAATGCCTAAGACCCCTTTCTAATGTATACCCCCCCTTTGTCTTTTCCTTGTGTCACTCAGTGGAATTCCTTATGAAATTTATGTTTTTTTCCTATTGTTTCTTTCTTCTCTCTGTATCCAGTTTTATTTGTCAGCAGACCTACAGTTTGTTTGTAAAGACAAGTCTCATTCCATTTATCAATCAGTGGAATCCTTCCCATTGTTTCTTTTATCTCTCAGTGCTAGTTTTACCTACCAGCAGACCAACAGTTTGTTTGTAAAGACAAGTCCCTCATTCCTTTCAAGCCCTCCTCTTTTATTTTTTTTTCAATAATTGTCTTTACAAACTTTAGTTATTATTGACTTAATTTTCTCTTCCTGGCTCTTTTTTTGGTTTTGCAATTATTTTCAGCAACATCATTTTCTGTTCTTTTGTAGCCATTTCTGGATCTGTAGGCATAGCTACTACCTGCATCCCTTTGGTCACATGTTGAATAAGTTGCACTAAGCAAGGTGTCATGCATGGTAAAGAGATTAGTTACTACAGCACATAAGAGGAAAACCCAGAGTTTAACTCAGAGTCCACCAGGTAACCACAAAAATATGTCTCATTGCCATCATTTCTGTTACATATGGTAACATATACATATATGTAACATATAGGTACAACATTATAAAAGAAAGGCCTTGTAAAATCAGGCCTTGCTATTTTGGCTAAGCTAGCAACTAGTCTGAGGAGTTCCCATGAGAAAAGAATTATAAGAATGAGAATCAGTTTGCATAACAATCTATTCTTGTGAGAAGATAGCTTGCACCTGCAGAGAGGAAAATTTTACCTGTGTGAAACATTTACTTCTCAGGAGACAAAAAATGTAAACATATCTAGAAAGATAAAAGTTTGATAGACCTGTACACTAGCCATTACCAACCAATGAACTGAGTTTCAATGGATTGCTGACCAATTAGATTCAAACATGGTGCCCTCTGATATTCCTATAAATATGAGCTATGTGAATAAAAATTCAGCTATTCTGCATGAAGTGTCTTGTCCGTCTCTATTGCGACACCTTTCCACATTTGGACCAGTACATGAGCTAACTTTCTCTTGGGGGTTTGGTTTCTTTCTTTTGTACTTATGGAATTTTTTCCCATAAGTTGATAAGAAACTAACTATTGGGTCCTTATGGGTACTTAAACAAAAGAGTGGCCAAACTCAGGGGAGAGGGGAGGGGATACCTGGAGATTTGGACAGGCAAAAAGACAGGGGTTGGGGAGCTGCTGGGGCTCTTGCTTTGGGTTTTGGAGGACAGGCAAGCTGTTGCTTACTGCTAACAGAATTCACTGCCACTGCTGGACCCCAGTCCTGTACTGCCTTGTCCTTTCTCTGGGTGAGTTTTGTTCGTAAGAGCAGCCATTGGACCGAGACCTTATTAACATCTACCTCACTAAACGAGAGACCTATCTTCATCTGCTTGGGTGCCCAGGATCTTGGGCTTGCCCCTCTCTCCCCTGCTGGGAGCTGGGCTGCTGCTGTCCCGTCTTCGGTGTTTCTTTGGCTCTATTTTGAGTTTTCGCTGCACTGTAGCCCCCCACCTTCTGCCTGCCAAGACGTCCTGTGGTTCCAGCCACAGCTCTGGAGCATCTGATACATCTTGCTACCACCTCAGAATTTTTGTTCATTCCTGCCAGCCGAGCTTGCTGTTTCCGTAAGTTCTACTGGAACACTGGGATCGACTGCCCCAGGGGGGTTTGTGAAGTAAGGCCTCTCTTCCATCCCTTCTTGTCTTGGGGGAGCAGCCATTACTGCATGCTCCCCGAGTCGGCACCACAGCACCCTCTGCAGCCGCAGGGAAATCAACACACCTGCCGTGTCCACCAGGAACACCAGCGTCCCTGCTGGCTATGCCCGGAACTGCACCAAAGGGGAAAGTATCTGCAGCCGAGAAGGCTGTCACTGGGTCCTGATTCTGTTTGTTGTTAATGCCAGAATTGTTGTTTTTTGCTGTATTATACATACTAGAAAAGAGCTGTTATTCCTATGCTCATATCTTTGCCTGAGAGTCCCTTAATTTCAAAATTATAATAATTTGGAGGGAGGAGGAGTAAACATTTTTCATTCCAAGGGAGGGTCCTGCCTTCCCTAGCAGACACCCGTCTTTCAAACCAAGACACTTTGTTATTCCCTTTATTATTTGTTTCAACATTTTTCCATTGTCATCTATTTGCAAACAGCAGTTCGAGTCATTTAATTTTCGACACACTCCCCTTTCTTCTGCTTATACATAAATCCAAAGATAAACTCCAGTCACAAACACTTTTTGCACGTATACACCTCCACTTCTATTTAGACAATAAATGCCTCTTTCAGAAGAATAAAGTCACCATGGACTTCCTTCCTCACCCCAAAATCCCATTCTATTATAGACATCACTCAGGGTGCGGACCCACCACTTAGGTTCAACTGGGCTGGCCACCTATGGCCATTCTTCAGGTCCTCCTGGCCCTCTGCAGACCCAACAATTGCTAAGGTTAAACATTTTTGCTACTTCTTCTCCTAGGATTAAAAAAATGATTCTCCTACCTCTGACCCAAACCTAACTGACAATGTAAAGGTAAGATTATTAAGAAAAAATATTCTAATGGTGTAATCTAATCTAATCTCCTAATCTAATTCTCACATTGTCTTCTGCACCACCTGTAGTGAGTGGAGGCACAGAAATAACATAAAGAAAACAATGACAGCAAGTATTAGCCCCCCAGTGACTGGAGATCTGAAAGGAAGGATGCCCAGACTATTTCAGCAGGCAGTCTGTGGGCAGGCACACGAAGCTTCCCCCAATGTCGATGTACCTGGCTACTGCTCTGGTCCAGTCCTGTGGAGTATCAGTCGCAGCCTCCCATCCTTCTCCAACTGAGACGCTCAAATCTCTGGGGCCTTAGAAACCTTGACCCAAGTGTGATGGGTCCCAAGTGTTCAGCTGTCTTGACGGATATTTTTGCGGTCAGTGACACTTGGAAAGGTCCATGCCACTTCACCACCAGTGGTACTTCTTTCCACTCCTTAACTAGGATCCAATTTCCTGGTTGGATGTTATGAACAGCAAAGTCCAAAGGCAAGGTCTGTGCTAACTGAGCTTCTTGTAGTCCAAAGTCCCAGTCAGGTATCTTCAGGAAGGCTTCGTTGGTTTCAGCTTCTTTACACAGCTTTTCTTATAATGGGCATAACTTTTTTAAATCAATGTTTGAGGCATGAACTATTTCAGTCTCCACCCCATGACTCAAACATTGTCTCTTGTCCAAGGAGGTCATGTGTTGCCAAGTGTGTTATGGGTCAAATGAGTCTAGGGATGTCATTTTTAAGGATGAGTTATTCAAAGGCAAAAGTTCTTTTCATCTGTCTTTGTGAGCCTCCCTGGAAACAGAAGTTTTCTCTTTGCCTCTCAAGGCCACAAATCTTCAACTATTACTTCTCCTCCTCTGTTTCAGTATCTCACAGTATCACAACCACTTCACTATTTGCTCAAAATCCACACTTTGAAATACTCCATTCCTCTTAATATACTCTGTCATGAATTAAAGGAGTTTTTTTCAGAACACTATTGTCTATCTCCATAGCTTTAACAGAAAAATATTTCAGCTTATTAAAGCATCTCTTTATTCTCTACCTTTTCTGAGGTTTAATTTTTTTTCTTTACTGTCTGATCGTTTATAAAGTCTCTTTACATGTTGATTACTCTCTCTCTCTGGAAAAAAAAGATTAATCTGCAAGTCTCATCTGAGTAATGGAAGAGTTAAAATCATGCCCAGGCCTTGTAGCGGGTTCTGTTATCTCTGCCGGAGCGGAGGCTGGAGCTGTCTGTGATGACTTCTCTCTTTACTCGGCAGTCTCTGATAAACTCAGCAGCGGCAGAAACTGCAGCTGAGCCAGGAGGACCGGCCCCTGACCCGGCCTGGGCCCGCTCGCCTCCCCCCCCCGCGGCCTTGTCTGGCCTGTAGGGGGGGAAAGCCGAGCCGGAGCCTTGTTACCTGTTCAAAAGCCGAAAACCAAAGAGAGAAAAAAATTCTCGGTCTTAAGTCTTAAAGTAAGTATTCACAAGTTGATCTCACTTTTCAATTGTCAGAATTACTGCCAATTCTCAGAAATGGCTAATAATTGGTCAAGAAAAAAAACTCCCATCAGCCTCCAGCAGCTTCACCTTCCCTAGCTCCCAAAGCTGTCTTAGAAGTAAAGTCACCCCAAGACACCAAGTACTTTAGACCTGATTAGCATAAGAGATTTGGTAATCAGGATGCCTTGGCAAGAACAACAAAGCTTTGAAGATTGCAAGAAGATTGGATCAGACTAGTGGCAGGGAAGAAGACTGAATCAATTTCTGCAAGTAGAAGAGATGTTGCAAAAATGTATAAGCTTGTTTGTATGATGTTTAACCAAATCATTGTAGTAAAAAAATTACCAGCCTTCCTAGAATGGTATATAAGCATATGCAGCCCACAGTAAATTTGGATTCTGATCACCACTCAGTTGTCCTTGTCTCTCTCAACTGCCGATAATCATGAGGAAAGATAATAGGAGAAAAGGTAGAAACAGCAGAAATTACATATGAAATTAACACACAAAACATTTTAATACAAAGTGCTCTCATGCAAACATATCCTTACATCAAGGCTATACTCTCTTTTCTGGGAGATAGATTATAGCACTGTTGTAATTTGATCTTGACACAAACCAGAAACTGTGGCTTTATTATAGTTGGGATTGCAAATGAAATTAATTCCCTTTCAAACTTAGCTTAATTATCCCAAGTAGCTTTTTCTTTTGAATTTTAGTGAGTAAATTGCCTTCATCACATTCTTTACCCACAACTGAGATGCATGTATATTGCACAATGTGCTATAGTCACTACACTGACTGGCATAAATAGGAGAAGTAAGGCAAAATTAAAATACACCCTTAAGACACGTGGCATGAAATTCAACAGTACATTAGTTTGAGAAATGGTAGGCTTTTCTGTATTTTATTCATGTTCTATTTGCAGTCCATAGTAACACCATCTGGTTTAGGAAAGGGGATGCAATAATTTCTCATGTACCATTTGACTATGTTTTGTTAAGATTCTTTAATTCACTAATTAGTAAATCTGAAAAATTTAGCCAAATTATAATAATTTTGAAGCCTTCTGACACGGAACTGGGAAGGTTAGTACATATTTGTATGATTTCAAATATGTATAAATTCTTATACCATCTCTCAGGATAAAACTGATTGAGACAAATTATACATCCATAAGACCTTTAGCCACACCATTTTTCAGTAAAAAGAGAAAACAAGTTAGACAAAAATCAAAATCTAGATTATGTAGAATAATGTCATGGTTTTAAAGCACTAGAAAATTTACTTATTTCTTGCTGTGAGATATGGATTAGGAGAAGGACAAAACAGGCTTAAAACTTAAAGGGAATAAAGAAAGTTTATTAACAAAACTACAAGGACAAGAAACCAGAATAAAACCTACAGAAACCCGTCTTCCCCACCACCCAACCATTCCCTTGTCTGACAACATAGAGACAAAACTTGGTGGTTAAAACAGTCTTAACTATATAGTGGTCTTTTTATAAGTCTTTGTAGAGAAAAGAAGATTCCTTTTGTCATTCCATGGAGAGTTCTTCATAAGAAAACCGTTTTCTCATGGCTTTCTATTCCTCTGATGCCAGCTGCCCAGAAAACTCTGCCATCAGGCCTCTCCTCCCATTTCACACCACTCTGAGGTGTGTTCATGGGCCATGAACTCAAAGGGTGTCATTTTAAAGATGAGTTATTCAAAGGCAAAGGTTCTCTTCATCTGTATTTGTGATCATCTCTAGGAAAAAAAGTTTTCTCTTTTTCTCTTGGGGGCCAAGTATCTCTATCAACTCGCACTTTTCTTTCTCTGTTCCAGCATTTCATAAGATCACAACTACTTCACTATCTGCTCAACTTCATCAATGGATTACCTTTGCTCAGATCTACACTTTGAAATACTTCATTCCCCCCAAAATGCTCTTTCATTAATTAAAGGACTTTTTTTTCAGAACATTATTGTCCATCTCCGTGGCCTTAACAAAAGAATATTTCAGCTTATTAAAACATCTTCTGATTCTCTTCCCATCTGAGGCTTAATTCTTTCCCTCACTGGCTTTGATAGTTTATGTTGTCTCTACATGTTGATCACTCTCTCTTCCCCTCTCTCTGGAAAAAGGATTAAATCTGCAGGTCTCATCTAGTTAGTGAAAGGGTTAAAATCTGGCTCAAGCTGCAGCAGGTATTCATGGTGCTGGATTTCAGCTCAGCAGTGGCTAGAGCTGGGGCCCCCCTGGGAAAAGCTTCAGCCACCCTGGAGGCTTCTCGGCGGGGCTGCAGCAGAGCCCAGACCCGGCCCGGGAGGAGGGAAATTCCTGCAGGCTCCATCCCCTGCCCAGGAACAGCATCAGGCCCTGCCCAGGAACAGCGTCAGGCCCAGCCCAGCCCCTGCCCAGGCCGCATGGCCGGGGGGGGGGGGAGGGGGAGACACGGGAGCCAGCTGGAGTTCTGTTACCTTTCAAAGCTGGAAACCAAGAGAAACAGAAATTCCCAAGCTTAGGTTTTAAAGGGTGGTGTTCACAGGTTGATCTCACTTTTCAATGGTCAAAACTACTGTCAGTTCTCAGAAATGGCCAGTTATTGGCCAGGAGAAAAAACTCCCATCAGCCTCCAGCAGCCTTAACTTCTGTAGGTGTTTCTTACTTTTTTCTTAAATGCCAATCTATCACAAATGCTTTAACTAATATTCGATCTCCCACCAAGTCACTTGAAATGAAAACACAAACAAATTACAAACATTAACAAACTGACAATGCAAGCACTTATGGTGGCACTTAAAATTTCATTGGTTTTCATGCAGCTCCATGTCATGGGTTGGTAGATTCCTATAAAAGAAAAGTGAAAATTTGGCCCACTAGACCGATTATTAAAAATAAGTAAAAACTTACTGTGGCTAATCCAGAATGAGAGTCCATGTCAAGAAATGGCTATCATATTTAGGTGTGATTTTGCTGGTTGCAGTTTCTCTGCTCTCAAACTATTTTCCTTATCTTCGATGCAGGGATGTTTGACATTCCAAGAAAAGAGAAAAGAAATAAACTTCCCTGGAAAAATATGCCAGAGTGAAACAGTTAATTGCATTAACTTATTCAGGTGGAGTTCTAGCTTTTATTCTGTGAAGTGATCGTTGCACCACTTTTGTTGTTTCTCACAGGTTTTCTGTGGGGTTTCCTCCAATAGATTGTTCAGTGGAGGGAGTGAGACTGCTTTTGAAAAGTTTTGCAAGAGGTGCAGTCTGTGAATTAGGCATTTGAGTTGATTTTATTTCAGGATTTTTGCAGGCTTTATGCCCTAGAGCAATTCGCCTTATCAGTTTGCTCCTTTTGTTCCAGTGATTTTTCCTTTGGACATGATTGGAGTTCTGTGGCAAGCAATGCCACTGCTTAAAGCCTTTCTTAATAACCAATCACTTTTTTTTAGTAACCAATTGCCCCCAATCCCAATTTTTTGCATCAAGTCCACCCCAAGGGTAGGGAGATGACTAACAAATTAACCAAGGAAGGATAACAAAATATTTTCACTTAAACTTTTTCTATAGCCCTCACAGAAGAAGCTGCATGATAAATACCTAGGCCTGCATAGGGACAACACCATCCCCACAAGGCAGCAGCTGCACAATCGGCCTCAGGATTAGAACCTGCCAGTTCTAGTTCTTCACAACAAACCACAGACTGGTGAGGGGATTTCCCCACAAGATAGGAGTTACAGAATTGGTTTCAGGACCGAAACCTGCCAACTATGGCTTTTCACAACAAAACACACAAAAGCACTGGGGCATGGGTCTCCAAACAGGACACTTTCAGCTCTGCATAAAAGCCCATGTAGACAACCTAATTAAATCCCCAAATTCATATACCACAGTTTCCATAATTCCCTCAGAGAAAGATGCGTTCAAACTTCTATGCCTACAAAAGAAACCACAATTTCCACAACCCCTTGAATAATCAAAGATCTTTCTGACAATTTCTCCCCCTTAGGGATAAAATTTAAGATGGATCAGGAGGCCCCTGTGTCTACCAGAAAACACACCTCCTCTCGATCTGGACCCACCTTAAAAGTTATCAAAGGCTCCAGAGTGGTGGGTCCTTGATATAATGGGAGCCTCTGACACCCCTAGCAATCCATCTCCATTGTCCTCTGGTCTTCCTTTTCCTGAGGATCCAGCTGTCTGCAGATATTATCGCTTCTAGTGTCCCTCTGCCCTGCAGACAGCACACTGATTCTTTCCCAACTGCTGTTTGGGTTGGCTCTCCCCTGTTGAGGAGGGAATGCTTCTGCCACTTCCTTGTGGCCAACCCCCATCCCCTCTGTCCTGGGGAACCCCTTGAACCCTGCAGCTTATTCCTCTGGGGTGGTAAAATCTCTACCATCACCTTTGCCTTTGCTTTCTCCTTTTCCTTATCCCTTTTTACGTACAATTGCTGTTTCTTTCTAACTAGTTCATCCAGGGACTTATTCTGTTTTTCCTGTAGTCCCCCCTGCTACTGCCTGTGGGTACTCATTTCCCCACAGCTCAAAACCATTCGTTTTCCCAGTGAACCAAATAAAATCCTTAAAAGAAAATCTTAATCTTTCCACATACAATCTACATTTCCCATATATTCCTTCCTCCTTGTGCTCACTCTCTTTATCACACACCGCACACCAGAGCTGGTTCCTGTCCTGCTGCAGTGTCAAAATGTGTCCCCCCCTTTGCCCCGGCACACCCAGCAGGCACTGCTGGCAGCATCACAGGTGTCCAGAGTGTACTGCAGCTTCATGGGGGCTGGAGGCCACTGCTGCCCCTTGCCTCACCCATCTCTCTCCACACTCCCCTTCAACCAATTCTGTTCCAACACACCAACACTATCCATCCATCCATCCATCCATCCATCCATCCATCCATCCATCCATCCATCCATCCATCCCCTGTTGTCTAGACTCCTCAACTTTCCTTATTGCCTGCCCTGGACATGGATTGTCGAGACCCCTCTTTGACTTTCCCTTATAGCCCTCCTTTGGGCATCCATATCTTTAGTTACTTCTGCAAGAATGTGTAAACCAACTCCACATTCTTCCAAGGGATCCTTCAGAGATATTTTAGGATCATCATCCCTTTTGCTGAGGCCCCTTCCTGGCTTTACCTTTGCTACCCTCTATGGGTGCCTACCCAGGTTTACTCCCCAAAGATCTCATTTCACTCACTGGTGAGATTTTCAGTGGTCCTTCCTTGTGGACTCTTCACTAACCTCCCTGGTCCGCCACTCATCTGTCTCCTGGACAGTCTAGGGAACACCATCAATAGCCCAATGCCAGCTGCTACCAAGGGGAGCTGTTCACCAAAACTGGGTGAGACGCATCTTCAGCTCTGCTCGCTGCCAGCCACCCTCGGACAGTGGAAATATCCCAGAAAAGAGCCCCCATTTTGTCAGGAAAATTAATCCACAGAGGTTTATGTCTAAAAATGAGGCAGAGGAGTCCTGTAACTTTATTTGATTAAAGCGAGAGGCCATGGGGTATTTCCCCTGGGGTCTCTCCAGTTTTTGGAGGACGCAGCCTCCTTTTTATCTTAAATTTCCTGGCTGCATGTCACTCTCTCTTTCCCCATTGGCTGAGGTACTTGAGAGGTAGACTTCTGTAGTGGTTTAGATTTGCCAATTTCGTTTTCTCGGCCAACGCACTAAATAAATATCGTGGTTTTAAAGCAGTAACTAAAAATTACTAGAAAACTTACTTATTTCTTGCTGTGAGATATGGATTAGAACAAGAGCAAAACAGGCTTAAAACTTAAAAGGAATAAAGAAAGTTTATTAACAAAATTACAAGAATAAGAACACCAGAATAAACCTCCAGAAAACCCTTTTATCCCCCACTACCCACTATTCTCTTGTTCACATGACAACATAGAGACAAAAATCTTTGGAATTTTGGTGTTTAAAACAGTCCCAATTCCTGCTAGAGTCTTTTCATCAGTCTTTGTAGAGAAACAGAAGTCTTCTTCTGCTAATCTATGGAGTCTCTCACAAGAAAACTATTTCTGTTATAGTTTTCTATTTCTCTGATGCCAGCTGCCCGGAAATCCTGTCATCAGTTCACTCCTCCCATTTCACATCACTGAGGTGTGTATGGGCCATGAGTCTAGGGATATCATTTTTTAAGGATAAGTTATTCAAAGGCAGAAGTCCTCTTCATCTGTCTCTGTGAGCTTTTCTGGAAACAGTTTTCTCATTGCCTTCAAGGCCTCAAATTTTCACTCTACTCTGCTCTAGCACTTCACTGTATCACAATTACTCTACTTTTTTCTCAAAATCTACACTTTGAACACACTATTCCTCCCAATATACTCTGTCATGAATTAAAGGAGTTATTTTCAGAACATTATTGTTCATCTCCATAGCTTTAACAGAAAAATATTTCAGTTATTAGAGCATCTCCTTATTCTCTCTTCCCCATCTAAAACTTAACTCTTTTCTTCACGGTCTTTGATGGTTTTATGATGTCTTCTTCATGTTGATTGTCTCTCTCTCTCTGTCTCTTGGGGGAAAAGGAGTAATCTGTACGTTTTATCCAGGTAGCAAAAGAATGAAAGTCTTGGAAAAGCTGCAAGTGTTCATGGTGTCAGGTTTCAGTCCAGCAGCACAAACTACAAACTAAACCAGGCTGGCCGGCTCTGCTTCTCCCCTTCCCCGCCCCCCCCCACCCCCCCCGCCATCTGCGGCGGGGGGGGGGGGGGAGGCCAAGACAGAGCCTTGTTACCTTGTCAGAAGCCAGAAACACAAAGAGAACAAGAGACCTCTGGCTTTACATTTTAAGGCGGTGTTCACAAGTTGATCTCACTTTTCAATGGTCAAAACTGCTGTCAATTCTTAGAAATGACCGATAATTGGTCAGGAGAAAAAACTCCCAGCAGCCACCAGCAGCTTCAACTTCCTTAGCTCCCAAAGCTATCTTAAAGGTAAAGTCACCTCATGACAACTTCCCAAAACACCTAAGACCCCCTTCTAATATATACCCCACCTTTGTCTTTTCCTTGTGTCAATCAGTGGAATTCCTATGTAATTTATGGTTCTTCCCATTGTTTCTTTCACTTCTCAGTATCTGATTTTTTTTATCAGCAGACCCACAGTTTGTAAAGACAAATCCCTCTCACTCCTTTCATCAATTAATGGAACCCTTCCCATTGTTTCTTTTATTTCTCAGTATCTAGCTTCATTTGCCAGCAGATCCACAGTTTCTTTGTAAGGACAAATCTCATTCCTTTCAAAGGCCATACTCTACAAAAGGAATTTTGCTGTCCTTTGACCTGATGCAGTATATAGGTGCTTTCATGATTTATTTGTGTTGTGGATTGACACTGGCCAAATGCCAGGCACTCATGAAAGTCATTCATTCTCTCTCCCCTGCTACAGCTGGTCAGAGGAGAGAAAAAAAATAACCTAGGGTTCATGAGTTAAAGACTGGGAGAAAACACGCTAACAGCAAAAGAGGCTCACCTTAGAGGCACAAAGTGAATTTATTACTAGCAGAGTCAGAGGAGGATAATGAGAAGATAAGCCCTTAAAACACCATTTTTCCCCCAGCTTCTCCCTACTTCCCACTGACAGTGCAGGGAGACAGGGCATGGGGGTTTTGGTCATTTTGTCCCCTGAGATTTTCTTCTGCTCAGGGAGAGGAGTCCTTCCCCTGCTATGCCCTGGGGTCCCTTCCACAGGAGATAGTTCTCCATGAAATTCTCCAGCATGGCTCCAATCTCACGAGCAGCAGTCCTGTCAAAACTGCTGCAAGGTGAGTCCCTCCCACAAGCACACAGTCCTCCCAAAACTGCCGCAACGTGGGTCACTCTTCCATGGGGTGCAGTCCTCCAAGGACGGGCTGCTCCAGCCTGGAAGCAAGGGCCCCCTCTGTTCACTGGGTCTCCCACTGGACCACAGCCTCATCCGGGCACCCACCCACTCCAGCGTGAGCACCTCCCCCACAGGCTGCAGGTGGATCTCTGCATCCCCTGTGGATCCCCATGGGCTGCAGGGAAACAGCCTGCTTCACCATGGGCATCACCACAGTCTGCAGCAGAACCTCGGCTCCAGGGCCTGGAGTACTTTCTCCCCCTCCTTCTTCACTGACCTCTGTGTCTTCATGTTGTTTCCCTCACATGTTTTCACCTCCTCCTCTTCTCTGGGTAGAAGAAAAACTGTGTGTACTTTGTATTGAGAGACCGCCAGCTATTCACCAGTCTTCACAGAAGAAATTGTGAACACCGTTTATTTCTATCTTTAGCACACCTTTTATAGGGTTTTACAGGGTCTGCAGGCAGAGTAAGCTACTATTGGCTAACACACACAGTTTACATTTTTTCTCCTACACACAAGGATATTGTTTTGCTTTACTCTCTCTTCTGCATGAAGGTTTCAAGGACTTTAGCCTTTAATATCATGACTTATTTCAAAGGCTGGTTTGTGCATACAGGCCTTTACTAATATATAAAATATATCAACAATTCCCCCTTTCTCTTTTTGCACAAACCAGGCTTTGGATAACATACTACTTAGACTGTCATCGCAATTAACATTATAAGTAAAGTACGTCCCCCTTCTAGCACAGGAGACCTCAACCATCTGGTGATGCCCCAGCTGGCGAACCAACTTCCAGTGGGGTCACTATCTTCTTTCAGGGCATGTAACCCATCCTGTAGCTGATGTAGTTGCTTATGGATGGAAGCTGGATGATCAGTAAGATCCAAGCAGCGCATGCCTTCAAACTCCTCACAACCATGTCCTTGTGCTAAGAGCAAAAAGTCAATTGCAGCTCGATTTCATAATACTGCATGACATACACTACTCACATCGGCTGAAAGCTCACTTAACATTGTGGATGTTAAGTTCAATTCTTCCTTAGTCTAACAAGCGAGCCTTTTTAGAGGTGCTAAGCCTTAATTCATTCAGGCTTCGCTTTGACTGTTTGATGTTCTTCATTTTGCTAGCTATATTCAGCAACTGATGTAAGCTTGGGTGGAACAAAGTGAGTTTCCCAAGATAACAGGGTCTTCTATGTGGACTAGCAGGAATCTAATTCCATGCTCTATCTCCACAGATTAGGAATATGGAACTAGGCAATCGCCTTGGTAATTGTCCTGTGAGATTGCACCGTGAATAAAGGATTTACTTTCAATGGTAGTAATGAGATCAGCTATAGGGTTGACTGCATCTCAGTGTTGCATTACTTTGTTGGAATGACTTTTTGTCAGGGGTTCAAACATTATCCATCCACCTGAGGTATTGGTGGAACTTAACAAATCTAATTCTTCTGAGGGTTGTAACATTGAGAACTTTGGTAATTTTTGCTTGCCAACAGGCTTCAAGTTGTCTTAATGTGAAGCCAACAGTGCGACTGCACTCTTGCAACATTGCCAATCGATTCAGTCGAGTCTCGTTACTAATTAAACCTTTAAATGCTTGAGGATCCCATTCAGGGACTCCTATGAGACAGGTGCGAAAGGATCTCCAGGGGTGGCTAGGCTTAGACACATTGACCTTTGGCCAGTTCAGTCTGCCAGTGACCCATATGTTCTGTCACTTTTGGATGTTAGTTAGCAGACAGTTGGTCGGGACTATACACAGCACGATTACCATAAGCAGTTTGTTCCATGTAAATGACATCATATTTGCAAACTCACGGCTAAAACTTTAACGTTAAATGAACTTTCAAAGATGCTTACACTAGCTCTTGAAGGGGGAATACTTATACTTTATACTAACATAACAATTACTACACAGGCTAAACTCTTTATCTTAAACTATTATCTAACTACATTTAACACACGTGCTCTGGTATATATGTAGTCTAAGCGTGAAAGCAAGTTGCTGAAAGGGTAAACACACAACTACAATTTGCTTTATATACAGTTAGATGGAGTCTCTACACTTTTCTTAGATCTTCTACAGAATTTCTCTAACACGATTCAGTCTTGGAACGTTCACCCCTCCCGTGATGTCAGCTGGCAGTTGATCATTGACTGAGGGCTTTGATATTCAAGTTGTTCTTCAGATCCTTCTAAATCTTAAAACGAAGGATACCTGAAAAATTGGTAGAGACACAACATCATAATAACAACATAAAATTTCTGTTGGTAAACTGTCTGTGTAGTGTTCAGGCACAACTGTGTCCTGACAGGTCCACTTCTGATCCATGTCTGAAGTACCAAGGCTGTGTGATGACATCTCTGTTCACTGGATCTCGTGTGTTCAGAGGCACACAGTCTGGTCAGATGGACAGGTGACCTTTTTGAACCTGCCAACAAAACACAGACACTTCTCCCCTTGAAGTTAATGAATTACACTAATTAAATGCTTTTAGGGCATCAATCTCCCCCGTTTTCTTAAAAAAAATAAAAATGAGATGTACTTCTGTTATAAACATCAACATCAACACAAAACTATATGCATAATTAATAAGTACTTATACCAGTTAAAAATCAATTAAATCATAAACATTATTAATAAGACATGTAATATAAAACTACTATTAATTACTAAAACACTGCACTAGCATCCCATAGTTAGAAAACAAACAGAAACAAAAAAATCAGTGAAGGATTGGATAATCACCTCCGGAAATGATTCTCCAAGCCCACTTCAAAATTGATCCAGCTGTCGTATTAATAGGGTCAAATTGTTGAGTGAAAAACTGACTCAAATACTCTTTTGGTACAGAAAACATCTGGATCTGCTGGCAAACATTTCATCCAGGTAAAGTCAAGGCTTGGCCAGGGCCTGGCTTTAAACTGGTAAGGTGCCTCAACATATTTCTAGAACAAGGTTCTCAATAGTAGCAGCTATGAGATGCTTACAGCACAGCAAACTGTTAAAATGCATTTGTACAAATCAAATTATCAGAAGCCTTAGGTACCAGACCAATTAAACCATGCAGCAGTTGGTTTAATCTGAAGCCTCCCCCATGGCAGCTGATTTTCAGCAATGATACATCTTCTTAAAATTCTGGAAACACTGAAAAATAAGAAAGCTATAACAAACAAAAACTGCAGAGATTGCAACAAACAATAGAACTCCTGGTGGAGTCAAGGGTGTCACAGACTGCATTCACTTCTATCCACAAACAGGTGTTCATCAGCGTTCTGTCACAGCTGTTTCAGTTGTGGCTATCTTCATTTCTCTAGGAAAATAACTATACTTTGCAGTTTAAACAAGTGTCTCAAATAAAACATAAGAAAATTTAAATTAAACAATATTTAAACCTAACAATAATTATTTATGACAAAAGGAAATAACAAACTTAACCTTAAAAGAATATCTAAGTTAGAAAACTTAACTTAAAAACATTCAAGCTTAAACATAATAAAACTTGACTATTCTTAATTCTATTAACACTTAATCTATATTAAATAAAAACATAACTTAATCTTATTCTGTTACTACAAAAGCAGCTAAAAGTTTGATGTATACCTTTTAAACACAATATAACAATAACATGGATTCACTATAAAGATTATAAAACTGTAACAAATACATCACAATTCTATGTCATCTAGCTTTGAGAATAGCCCACAATAACTGCAAATGTTACTAAAAATACTTATTCATAACAGGAATTTACCTAGTATATGCTTAAATTAGTTAGGATTTTAAAGTGCAATTTTTCTAGAGAAAAACCACAACAACACAGGATTTGGCAGGTTGCCATTTAGCTTTTGTAGCACTTTTCAGAAGCATCAAGTCCAATTTTTAAACTAAAATCCAAAATCCAAATTGGTATATATGCAGTTATATGTGTTTTATATAACAAAAGAACTCACATTAAAATTACCTTATTAAAATTGTGGAAAAACCAAGCAAATAGATAATATATGCTCTAACTTAACTTTGTCTTGTACAGTAAAGTTCTCTTAACTATTTTTTAAACTACAAATCTCTTCTGTAGATAACATTAATTGGAAGGTTTTCCTAGGAGCTGTAAATCACACCATGTTTTAACCTTAGGTTCTAAAACCAATTATTGCAAGGCAACTTCTGTTAAACACTTTAAACATTTTTTTTTTTTTTTAACTTTCAAAGAACCACAATAATTTCTCCAGTAAAACTCTAAAAACTGCAATTGCATAAACTCATAATTACTTAAAACACAAAATTAACTCTAAAAGGGTATATAAAAATATTTTGAAAACCAAATAAATCATGACTTTGCAACAAACTGGGTATTATCCCAGTGCTTTGTCTTAGAGAGGGAGCGGGGGGGGGGGTGAACTGCCCACCCTGCTGCTGCTGCAGCTCTGCTCTTATCTTTCTTCACATTCTCTACATACTCTCACAGAGAGGAAAAACAGAGAGAAAGAAAAAAAAAACCTCACAAAGTTAACTCTAACAAATGCAGTTTTTCCTCTCAATTTCTCTCTTGCTGTTCGCAGATGGAGGAAAAAAAGGCACAATTTTTACAGAAGCAGACGATGTTACACAAAAAGTCTCTCATGGCCAGGTGCTAACAACGGCGATCATTGCAGCTTATCAGCGTGGCCTTGGAACTTTTCTTGCACTGCTTCTACCTCCAGGGTGCCTTTGTTCTCTGCGCCCACCTCAGTGCTCCCCCATGTCCCCCTGGTTCAGGTGGAAACCAATCTAAATTTGGCTTCTTTTCTTCCAGGGTGGTAAAGATGGAACTTAAATAAGATTGTAATGTTAAAAGTGACTCCAAAAATGAAGCAAATATTTCTGGATGTATCACATCCTGCCATAACTGAACAGATTCTGTTCGTTGTTTCAGCGTTCGCTGTGGAATTTTTTCTCATTATTTTCTTCTCTCTAACTCTCCCTCCCTCTCTCCATGGGCAGCATAGATAGGAGTGCTCGCCCAGCAGTGGGAGGTAAAGGCATCTGCTGCTGTGACGCAGGTAGAATTACAGGTCTCACAGCCTCAGCACATCTCGCTTTTCTGTTTTTTAAGGTATTAATTACAAACTGCCAAGTTCGACCGAGAGACACAGTGTCCTTGCTCTTTTCCGTGATTGCCGTTTCCCATATCAAAACCCTTAAATCCGTCCGTTCCTTCACTGCAAAGAGCAGTGGTGGCACTACTAAGTGCCTGTGATAATTAACCCATATAATGAGCATATTCAGGTCCTTTTCCCTGGCTGCTCTGCCTCGTTTAATGAGGATGCAGAGAAGCAGTTTATCCGCTGCCGCAAATTCCACATCCATGCTAACGGCCCGAGGCAGGGGGGAAGGTTGCGAGCCTTCTGCAATGCCCCTGCCTTCGGACTCCCACAGCGACTCGCCCCCGTTGATTCGCGAGCCGCCTATCTGGTACGGATCCAAGGCAGCATCTATCTGCACTCAGATCCGCTCCACCAGCCTCGGTCCAAGGCTCCGTCCCACCGGACACTTAAATCCCAATTGTCTAAACTCATGCTAGAAACAAAAATGTCGTGGATTAAGTGTCTCCCCCTTGCTCTGCTAAATATAAGAACAATGCCCCACTCTGAGACGGGTCTGTCCCCTTTTGAAATGTTGTATGGGATGCCATACAAACATGGAATGCCGGTGGGACACCCCCAAGTGGAGGATGTGCAAATACAACCATATCTCATTGCTATAAACAAAAATTTACAGGACCTTCGAAAGCAAGGGCTTATTCCCCAAAGTGCCACTCTGGGATTCACGATACACCAGATACAGCCTGGGGATAAAGTCCTCATCAAAGCTTGGAAGGAGCTTCCCCTCACCCCACACTGGGAAGGACCATTCCTCGTTCTCCTCACCACTGACACTGCTGTTCGAACTGCAGAAAGGGGCTGGACACATTCATCTCGAGTGAAAAAGGTCGAGGATTCCAACACCTCCGAGTGGAAAGTCACCACCCCTCCGGGAGAGCTGAAAATTAAGCTTCAGCGTCACCACAAATGACCAGTGACGACCAGATAAGTTGCATCAACGCAGATTGTGATTGTTTTCCTTTTATACATTTTAAGTGTGCTTATTGTAAACAAATTTGGGTAACCCACTGTTGGGGAGGGTACAGGCCTAAGGGATTGTGTACCGGTTGTCTGACTAAGGAACAGGAGGTGACTAGCCGTCTCTTAATACTTGCCACCCGGGCGGGGTTTTTAGAACTTGACTCTCCTGAGTGGTACCTGATTTACCAAAAGGGGATAAAGGGAAAATTAGACGCCAAAGCAGAAGCACTAGCGATCGAGTGCCAAAAGACAGTCAAGGTACCGTGTGGGACGTATACAATTAAATTGTCTCGGTGGGCTACTTTCAAAAGAAGGTATGCCATTAGGACTACAAGGGCCCCTGAAGAATATCCTTGCTGCTGAGAAGATGGTAGTCCCCGCCGTATATTTCTGTACGGGCGAAGGGCAAGGCAGAGGGATACACCGGTGGGGAATCCTGATTGTCCTGAGTCTAGCCGTGTGCTTGACCAAGGGAATAATTCCCGAGATACCACGGGGGGAGCGTCCCCTGGGGAAGTGTGAGCAGTGCCTGACTGCCACAGATACGGGACTAATAATTGACTGTCCTCTGGGACAACAAAAAGGGTTCTGCTTGTCTAACGGTACTCGGTATGGTCTCTGTGAATTGAAGGGGGAGGTCTGGTGTTACCACTCAGGGGCAGGTCTTAAGGACGGGCAGTCTAAGACTCCTATAGGAGGAAAGACCAAAGCTTCCCACTTCATACATAAGAGAGAAGCTGGAATACTTCCTCCGATCCCAACTTGTGGCCAATGTAATAAAACTGTATGGATGGGAGGAAAAAGACAATCTACTTTTCTGGCATACTATAAGGTCAACCCTTTGTGTTATGATAAAGCAAAATTAAAAACGTGTACTATGGGGGGAAAATTGTACTGGGAAGGCAGAAATCTGAAACATGAGGAAAAAGCATCCTTTGACAATGAAACGATAATCCTTGATTTATTAAAAAGTGGTGATGATCGAATTTGTTTACAATTCGACCAAATATTCTGCTTTTCAAAAGATGAGGAAGGGATGAATCCTGAAAGTAAAATAAAACAACTGACCCAAGAGTTAAAAAGGCGAGAGGTAGAAATCCGGAAAAAGAGGTTAGAACAAGAGAGACTAAAGTCTCTTAGCGAACACTATGAACAGTTAGAAAAACAATACAGTGATTGGGGATTACCAACCCCCAACCAAAATCTCTTTATTGATCTAATGCAAGAAATAGCAACGGAATTAGGTTTGTCTAACTGCTGGATCTGTGGCGGTTTAAAATCAGCCGAAAGGTGGCCTTGGAAGGGAGGAGGACTCACCCCAGAACAACTCCTAAAATGGGAGGGATCAAAAACGTCGAAAACGACACAAAGACCTGAGGGATGAGTAATAGACCAGAGAATAATTGGCACTGTCTGTATTAGCAGAGAGGGGAGGGAATTCACTGATTTGGTGGGATATACCCCGTGTATAAACACACTCACAGTGAATTCGGACACTAAATCAAAGATCTGGCAACCTGAACCACCCGCGGGCTATTGGAGTTGCACCCGGGGGAATCATTGCGAATGGGTTGAATTAATTAAATTATGCTGGTACAAAAACTCCGGGGCCAATCCCTTCCATGCACTAGAAGGCCTAAAAGAATATTGGGATGATCCTGCAAAAACGAACATAGGTTGGAAAGCCCCCGACG
This sequence comes from Pseudopodoces humilis, assembly GCF_049639895.1. Taxonomy (NCBI): domain Eukaryota; kingdom Metazoa; phylum Chordata; class Aves; order Passeriformes; family Paridae; genus Pseudopodoces; species Pseudopodoces humilis. Next base: position 4,014,100 of record NC_142211.1, on the reverse strand, counting down.
ATATTTACTGGATATGTGGGAAGAAAGCATACAGCGGGCTCCCCAGGAAATGGAAGGGGTCCTGCACCCTAGGAATAATCAGGCCCTTTTTCTTCACCTTACCTAGAACAGAAAGCAAATTGCTAGGAGCTCCCCTCTTTGAGATGTTGAATAGACATAAAAGGGAACTAAAACGAGAATTACCAATGGCCGGAGGCAGTCAAAAATGGGGAGAAGAAGAGTGGCCTGCTGAAAGAATCATTAAGTATTATGGGTCCGCCACTTGGGCAAATGATGGCAGTTGGGGATATAGAACACCTATTTACCTCCTCAACAGACTCATCAGGTTGCAGGCAGTGGTGGAAGTAGTTTCCAACCACACCTCAGAAGCCTTAGAGCTTCTGGCAAAACAACATTCGCAAATGAGGGCTTTTGTATATCAAAACAGATTAGCCCTCGACTACTTATTAGCCGAGGAAGGAAGAGTGTGTGGTAAGTACAATGAATCAGAATGTTGTATGGAGATAGATGACTATGGGGAGACAATAAGGGGACTAGCCGCTGAAATAAAGAAAGTAGCACATGTGCCAGTCCAAAAGTGGAATTCTATTCTACAAGCCTCTTGGTGGGACCAAATATTTGGACAGGGAGCTTGGTGGAAAAAGTTGGTGTTCTTTATAACTTGCTCAATTGCAGGAATCATTTTTCTCCCATGCCTGATTCCCTGTTTCATCAGGTTAATACATTCCGTTGTTCAGGGGATGCAGACCGCTGCCCTCCCAATTGATCCAGAAAATGCCCAAGGGAAGCCTACTCCTTTCTCCCAAATATCTAAACTAATGAAGTTAGAAGAAAAAGGAGAAAACGAGAAGGCAGTTGAAGCCTTAAAGAAATTTGAAGAAAATGACTCTTTTCAAGGGTTCTGTGGGGATTCTCTAAAAGATTGGGAGGAGGACGAATATTGTCAAAAGTCCCCGGTCCTCCCCATTGAGAATAAATGAGATAACACGAATTTTTAATGTGATAAATTATTAGGCGGGGGACTGTGATAAATATAGCATTGGATAAAAATTCGTGAAGGAGAATAAAGAATTATATGTTATATTTGTAATACTGTAAAGATACAAAATGTAAAATAATCCAGAGATTCCTTCCCGAGTCGGACAGTAACGATCAACGGCAACGCTTATCAGCACGAAATAAAGAGCAGGACACAGGCAATCAAACCGGACAATAACCGGGAGATGCAATCAGAAGACACTCAGAGCCATTCGCATGTGAAAGGACTCTGCCCAGTTGACCATTGACTCAGCTCGATGGATCCGGGAAGTCTATTCACCCACACATCTAGACTCTTTGTTGGACTGTGCCCATCCCGGGTTTTGCCTCAGGATACAAAAATCCTTATAAAAACCCCGGACGGCAGTCCCTTCCTCGTGGATTTGGGAAAATCTGTACCTCTGGGTGCAGACCCCTATCCACCCGGCACTGCGCTGATTTATTTTATTGTGGTTTTTCTCTCGTTGCTTATGATTGAAATTGTTTTATAATAAATCGCTTTTTATATTAACCCTATTTTGCTATTGCATTTATAACAATACTTTAATGGACTCTACTGAGAAAGAGATGGTGCTCAGAGCAGCCAAGGAGAGAGCGAGATAAGATCTCAGAACTGGGCTGGCAACAGGGACTTTAAATGAGAACTTTCCAACCAAGGACCCGGGGTGGGATCCTAATGAATTTGGCGATAAGCAGAGGCTGAAGAGATATCAAGAGTGGGTCCAGATAGGGGTTCAGAATGCTATGCCTAAAACTATGAATTAGTCTAAATTGTATGAGATAAGACAGGAAAAGAAAGAATCCCCTACTGCATTTTTGGAAAAGCTTAAGGAAGCAGCGAGAAAATATACAGTTCTCCAAATAGAAACAGAACAAGCGGAAGTTCAGTTTGCTCTCACTTTCCTTGTGCAGTCGCAGGATGATATTAGGAGAAAAATGCAAAAGTTAGAAGGGGAGGAATTAAGGAATTTGGATAAACTACTTGAGGTAGCCTGGAAGGTATACAATAACAGGGAAAAGGAAGCTAGTAAGAAGAAGCAGCAAAATCCTTTGGCAGTAATACAAGGAAGAGAGAATCCAGGTTTCAGAGGACATGGCAGAGGTGGTCGTGGACTGGGGAGGGGCCGACTTGGCAGAGGACAAGGGGGATTGGTTTTGCCAAGATTAGGGTTAAACCGATGTGCTTATTGTAAACAGGAGGGGCATTGGAAAAATGAGTGCCCAAATCGGTTTAACCAGGGCAATCAGTTCAGTGAGGATCAGGATGTTTCGAAATTAATGGTGTTGGGAGAGTACAGCAGCTGACTAGAAGTGGAACAAAAATCAGTACAGGAACCTTTAGTAACTATACAACTGAGAAATAAAGAAGTAAAATTCCTGATGGATACGGGGGCTACATATTCTGTATTAAATTATTTGAAAGGGCAAATTTGGGACAGAACAACAATAGTCGGAGCCGCAGGGAAGGAGCAAAATCGACCATTCCTGCAACCCCTAGATTTGTGTTTTGGAAACAAAGTTTTAACACATGAATCCTTATATGTGCCTGAGTGTCCAATTCTACTTTTAGGATGAGATTTATTGGCAAAACTTGATGAAGTAATAACTTTTGCGAACGGGGAACTTTTAACGAAAATACCCGAATCAAAGACAGGACAAATTTTAATGATAAAAGAAAAACCAGTCCCTACTATCCCTAAGGAAGTAGAGGATGCAGTAATTCTGTCTGTATGGGAAACAGATATACCAGGAAAATCTAAATTGGCACAACCGGTACATGTGGAATTAAAAGAAGGGGCAAAAGTTGTACAGGTCAAACAGTATCCCATAAAGCCAGAAGCATGGCAAGGAATAGTAAAGGTTATTGATAAATTTTTGAAATACCAAATTCTAGAAGAATGTGAATCAGAATATAATACACCAATATTTCCAGTGAAGAAACCAAATGGTGAGTACAGACTAGTACAGGATTTGAGAGCAATAAATGAAATAACTAAAGATATTTATCCAGTGGCTGCCAATCCCTACACGTTGTTGACATCCGTAAAAGAGAAATATAAATGGTTTACTGTAACTGATTTAAAAGATGCCTTTTTCTGCATACCCCTCAACAAAGAAAGTAGGAAACTGTTTGCCTTTGAGTGGGAAAATCCAGAAAATGGAAGGAAAACTCAGCTCACCTGGACATGATTTCCACAAGGATACAAGAACAGTCCAACCCTATTTGGAAGCCAGCTGGCGAAGGAGCTGGAGATTTGGACTGAGAACGGGCACTGAGAAAACAATACCTGCTGTTACAGTATGTTGATGATATACTGACAACTACAGAAGAGAAAACAACCTGCATAAAGGTAACGATTGAAATTTTAAATCAACTGGGAATGGGAGGATATAAGGTGTCTAAAGAAAAGGCACAAATTGCCCGACAAACTGTGATTTACCTGGGATGTGAAATCTCACAAGAGCAATGTAAGCTGGGTACTAATTGTATTCAAGCTATTTGTGCCATTCCAGAACCCCAGAACCTACATGAGCTGCGAGTTTTCCTTCAGATGACAGAGTGGTGCCGTGGATCATGGACTATGGACTAATTGCAAAACCCCTGTATGAAGCCCAGAAGACGCAGCCATTTACCTGGGACAAACCACAGAAGGAGGCCTTCCTCAAACTAAAGGAGGCATTGACAACTGCTCCAGCATTAGGATTACCTGATTTGTCCAAAGATTTTCAGCTGCTTGTACATGAAAGACTATGCCTAGCACTGGGTGTACTGACCCAATGTTTGGGAAGCTGGAAAAGGCCAGTAGGCTACTTTTCCAAACAACTTGACAATGTGAGTGCCGGATGGCCTTCATGCCTGCAGGCAGTTGCAGCCACTGTGATGCTGATACAAGCTAGAAAACTCACAATGGGTAGACACATAGATGTCTACGTGCCATATATGGCAACCACTGTTTTAGAACAAAAGGGGGGCCCATTGGCTATCTCCAAGTCAAATGATGAAATTCCAGGTAATTCTAACAGAACAGGATGATGTAGCATTAAAAACACTAACCTTTGGAATCCATCCTTGTTTTTAGGTACAACAGTTGAAGAAGGCCCATTGGAGCATGATTGTGTGGAAGTGATAGAACACACCTGTTCAGCTAGAGTGGACCTGAAAGACGTCCCACTAGAACAGCCAGACTGGGAGCTGTTTACAGATGGAAGCAGTTTTGTGGAAAAGAGGACCAGATACACTGGATATGCGGTAACAACAATAAGTGCAGCAGTAGAGGCAAAGGCTTTACCACCAAATACATCTGCCCAATGAGCAGAATTGGTTGCCTTAACCAGGGCATTAGAGTTGAGTGAAGGGAAGAAGGTAGATATATGGACTGATTCAAAATACACTTTTGGAGTGGTGCATGTACACGGGGCACTGTGGAGAGAAAGAGGACTGCTGTCTTCTCAAGGCATGCACATTAAACATCAAGATGCAGTCCTGCAATTAATAAAAGCAGGACAAAAACCTGAACAAGTAGCAATTATGCACTGTAGAGCACACCAATCAAGAAGCTCCAAAATTCATGAGGGAAATCGAAAAGCAGACTCGACAACCCGACAAGCTGCTTGAGAAGTGCAAACTGCAGTGGCATTGATACCTTTAAAAGCTAATGTATCTCAATTCAATTTGCCTCCAAAACCAAAATATTCAGTAGAAGATGAGAAATTAGGGCATTTGCTAAATGCACAAAAGATTTCAGAAGAGTGGTATCTAACTGCACAAAGACAAATAGTGTTAACCCCCTTGATAATGAGAGAAGTTCTACAAATTAAACATAACAAATATCATTGGGGTGCAGAGGCATTAGTAAAATTGCTAAAGCAAAAATTAATCTCGGTACGGATGCTAACAATGGCAAAATCAACTCAGTAGCTAGACACAGGCACAGCTAGGAAGGATTAAGATAGGAATAGAATCAAGATAACACTTGGCAAGAACCTTATAGTAGAGTGAAATTTGGGTGGGCCCTAGAGCAGATAGCAAACTATCAGAATAGAGAAACAGGTCAGGTAGATAGACTAGCAAGAGTCACCCAGGAAAGATTTAAAGAACTAAACATACAATTACAATTTATTACTCCTGAAAGAGCATGGAGTGTGTGAGTTTTTTTAAGGGGATGGATTGATCGTTGCTGCATCCACATCCCAAATGTGACTGCAGATGTAGAATATGACATCAATCAGTTGCAACAAATAGAGCATGGAGCACAGGAAGAGCAAAAAGATTTGACTATAAGTTGGTTAGGCAAAATCTTCAAAGGGTTAGGGTGGAATGTGAGTTCATAGATTAAATCTACCATTGAGAGTGTGATAATCTTACTAATTGTATTTTTAGCAATTTAGTTAGTTTGCAGCATCTTAAAAGGAGAAATACAGAAGAAAACGTCCTGGAACCAGAAAATAATGAAGGCACTGACACGAGATCCACACCCACCATCTTCTCCAATTCATGACAACATCCAGGACAACGTTAACATCAAGCAAAGATTCGAAGAACACCAAGTATCAACTCAGAAACAAAGAACTGTATCGAGTGAAAACATTTGCCCTTATAGTGAAGTGAAAATGCTTTCAAAGGGGGGAATGATAGCAAAAGGTTCTAAAATCTTAGAAAATTCGGGGACTTAGAAAGAAAGTTAGGTTTGGAAAGCCCTGGGAAAAGTAGGCCCTGAGAAATGTTAGGCCTTGTGCTTGCTAAAGATCAGGTCAAACTGCACCTGTGTAGTCAGTATATGATAAATGATACAATTGTTAGATGTGATTAGATATAATTATTGTTTAAAGAACATGAGGAACAATGTTCGGGGGCTAGGGGGGATCACGAGAAATCCATGCTTGGGTAAAAACAATGCTTACAATAGAACAATGGAAGTTTAATAATCAATATGTAAGTTATATAACGATAGAGTATAAAACATGTTCAACTCAAAACCAAATCGGGTCAGATTTGGGTATGTGTACCCCTGACACCCAGAGCTCTTCAATAAAGCACCTTCATATAATCATTCTGTGATTATGTGTGTTCCTGAACGCTAACAGTATGTGACTACACAAGGACAAATAGTGTTACCCCCCTTGATTGTTGTGGCAAGGTTTGTTAGTGTATTAGCAGTGTTAGAAACTTTTTGTTTATTTTTTCTTTGGCTGTTGGCTCGGGGCGTTTTCCTCCCCCACCCCCTGCGGCCGCGCCGTAGTCCATCGGGGCTTTTTTCCCCTTGTTGTGAATTCATGTTGTAAATATTGGCTTTTCACAATTATTCTGATAAATATATATTATATGCTTTCACTATATTCTTTTCTCTCTTAGCAAGTTATAGGCTTAGATAGGAATTCTGAATGGTAAGGATATGTTTCATCCGGACAAGGCAAGACAATGGGAGGATCAAGCTGTGGAAAACAGGCTGTTAGCAGCAGCAGGAAATGGAGAGCAAACTGTTATCAAAAAGCCGGTACCAGGACGTGGGCAGGGGGGAAAGATAAGCCCAGCTGCCCTCAGAAGAAGGATGAGGGGCCCGGACCCTTATCAACAACTGACCATCTGCAGAAAAAAGGAAACCAGACTCCAAAAGAATGCTGACCAGCGAGAATAATGCTGACCAGCAAAAAAATTATGCTGACCAGCAGAAAATGAGACTGTGCAAGAGCATGATCCAAGAAGGCGGAACCAGGGAGGGGACATGCTTGAATATGCATTAGCCCCTCACAGCAAGGAGGGGATAAAAAGGGTATCCCTGAGATACCAGGTGTGTTCCTGGCAAGGCGCCAGGGCACCCGGCCGTTTTAACCCTTTGCTTTATTTCTTATGTCTCCTAATTGTCTTTTATTTATATTAAATTCTTTTTATAATTTATTAAGTGAATCTCGTTTTTAAGACCCTCTACCCCCCGCTCCCTGCCGGGGGCTGTGTTTGCCGTTTTTGCCGGGGTTTTTCCCCCCCCGGCCCCTTTGCCTGGGTCCCTGCCGGCGCCGGGGCAGCGCCGATTTCTTCTCCCTTCTCTGCACTACCGCACCGATGCCGCTGCCGCGGGAAGCTCGAGGGAGCGGGGGAGGGAGGCGCCACGGCCATTACCGGCAGTCGGGAGCGCCCCATGCTTCTCCGGCGCGGACACAGAGACTTCGGTACCGCCCGGCTTGTGCCGGGGTGCCGCGGTTCGCTCCGTGTCCCAGCACGGGCTGCGGTCGCCGCCGCCCTGATTCAGCTCTTTGTTGCCGCGGCGGGCGGACCCCGATCCCGGAGCGCGCGGGAGACTCATCTCTTTGTTTTCCCGATCACAGGGCGGGGTTGCCGCCGCTTGTGCCCGGGCATTTCCGGTTCCCTGTGTCCCGTCTAAAAGAGGTCGGGTGAGTGCCTTCGCCGTCTCCTCTTTCCCCCGAGCTCGGGTTTACCCCGCGGCCCCGCCCGCGGTTTCACTCTCTAATGCTTGGCATTTGAAGATGTCCATGTCTGTTATTTCTCATCTTAGCTTGTCTATCCCTGATTTGTAGAAAGTTTGTGAGCTGGCCAGCCGTGAATAGTAACTGGTCCCTTTTTAAACTCCCACCCTCTGAAAGAGACCCCGTTAAAAGAAGCAGCCCGACCTCTGAATCCTTTGTCTCTTTCTCTTGGAGTTCCCCTTTGCGGGAATAAACTGTGAAATATAACCCAGAAGAAGAGTCCTTCCTGCTTCTTTACTCGTTCGATGGACTTGTGCTCAAGGTGAGCCGGTGAGCTCAAATCCTAGTCCAGAACCAAACAGAAGTTCTGGCTAGGACCCCTCCTGGCCTTGAGCTGGAGAGAAAAGAAAACCCATATTTGAGCCAGCCGGGAAGCTCTAACCCGGGTCACTTGATAATGAGACAAATTCTAGAAATTAAACATAACGAATGTCATTGGGGTGCAGAGGCATTGGTGAAATTGTTAAAACAAAATTTGATCTCGGTGCAGATGTTAACAATGGCAAAGTCAGTGATGTCAAAATGTGAAATTTACTTAAAGAAAAAAACAGTGGCTAGAGGACAGGTACAGTTAGGAAGAATTCAGGTAGGAATAGAACCAGGAGATTATTGGCAGGTAGATTTTGTAGAATTACCAAGAACTTGAAGATACAACTATTAATATTAACAACTTTCTCAGTCCCAGCAGTTAATCGGGAAGCTCCAATGAAGTGATAACACTGGAAGGTATTACCTCAGGGGATGAAGGCCAGTCCCTTCATCTGCCAGCAGTATGTGGCGTCATTATTATCCCCTGTTCGTGCTGAAAAAAGAGATGCCATCATCCTGCACTACATACGTGTTAGTATGCTGTCCCAATAAAAACATGCTGCAAGACACCCTTGGCCAAGTGGTTAAAGTTTTAACCTCTGCTCTGTTCCAAATGCAGGAAGATGAAGTTCAAAAGATGCCGCCTTGGAAATACCTGGGCCTGGAGATCACTGCGCGGACTGTTGTGCCGCAGAAATTGGAAATCATTAGTAATCCCAAAAGCCTAGCGGATCTCCATTCCCTGTCCTTGAACTGGGTCAGACCCTGGCTAGGTCTCACTAATGAAGACCTGAGCCCCCTACTCAATTTATTGAAAGGGGAGAGAGAATTGCTGTCTCTCAGGGAACTGACTCCAGAAGCAAAAACTGCAATTGAGAAAGCACAAAGGGCCTTGACAGAAAGACAGGCACATCACTTCAAGCCTGAGCTGCCTTTCAAATTTATTGTCCTGGGGAAATTACCACATCTACATGGGATGATATTCCAGTGGGCCGAGGGGCAGAGATGCACTCTTAATCATAGAGTGGGTCTTCCTCTCCCATCAAAGACCCAAAACTATGACCAAGCCACAAGAACTGATGGCTCAGCTGATCCAAAAGGCCAGGGTGAGGCTGCAGGAACTGGCTGGTTGTGACTTTATGTGTATTCACCTCCTGGTCAGACTTTCTGGGAAAGGAAAACACTCCCCTGAGAGACTGACCAAAGAGATGTTTAAGCACCTGCTGCAGAGCAGTGCTAACCTCCAGTTAGCTCTGGACAGCTACAGTGGGCAAATATCAGTCCACACACCATTGCACAAATTGTTTCATGAAGAATTCCACCTCATTCCTTGTGAGAAAAGGAGCCAGAGGCCACTCAAAGCTCTAAGAGTGTTCACTGATGCATCTGGGACATCCCACCAGTCAGTGATGACTTGGAGAAATCCTAGGACTCAGCATTGGGAAGCTGATGTTGAGATTGTAGAGGGATCACCCCAGACAGCTGAACTGGCTGCATCCGTGAGAGCTTTTGAGAGGTTTCCGGAGATGATCAATTTGGTTACCAACTCAGCCTATGTAGCAGGGGTAGTGTCCAGAGCAGAGCAGGCAGTTCTCAAGGACATCGAGAACGAGCATCTCTTTAGGTTGCTCTCAAAACTTATTTATTTGGTTTCAACTCAAGAGCATCCTTTCTATGTGATGTGAGGTCACATACTGATTTGCCAGGCGAAATAGCAGAAGGGAATCGCAAAGCTGATTGCCTATCTGCCCCAGCTGAAAAGGTACGTCTTCCAGATGTATTCCAGCAGGCTAAGCTGAGCCACCAGCAATACCATCAAAATGTGCCAGAACTGATTTGTCAGTTCCAGTTGACACGGGGTCAGGCTAAAGCCATTGTGGCTACCTGTCCCAGTTGCCAGCTCCAGGCTTTGCCATTGCTGGGTGTCGGGGTTAACCCCCGAGGCCTTGGGAGCTGTGAAGTGTGGCAGACAGACATCACACACATTCCCAGTTTTGGTCACCTTAAGTATGTACATGTGAGCATTGATACATACTCAGGAGCAGTGTATGCCTCTGCTCTTGCAGGAGAAAAAGCTATACATGCCAAACAACACTTAGTACAAGCCTTTTCAGTGCTGGGGATCCCTAGAGAAATTAAAACTGATAGTGGCCCAGCGTATAAATCCAAGGAATTCCTAGAATTTGTCCAGCAGTAGGGAGTGGAACACAAAACTGGCACCCCCCACTCCCCCACAGGTCAAGCTGTGATTGAGCATACCCACCAGACGCTCAAACAAGTCCTAGCCAGGCAGAGCAGTGGGACAGCGTGGATGTCTCCACAACAAAAGCTCTGTAAAGCCATGTTTACCATCAATTTCCTGAACTGTTCATTTGAAAACATGAGTCCTCCAGTGACTCGGCATTTTAACAGTGGTGATCAATTTAAGTTGTCACAGCATCTGCCGGTCTTAATCAGGGACCCAGAAATCTGGCAGAACAAGGGCCCCTATTAACTTGTCATCTGGGGGCGTGGCTATGTGTGTGTGTCCACCCCTACAGACCCCCGATGGATACCTCAGAAATGGGTAAAACGTTTTGTTCCCAAAAACCTAGCCCCAGCAGAAAAGGAGGAGAGACAAGTAGCAGTTGCTTCCAAAAGAAGATGCTGCCGGAAAGAGCAAGAGGAAACCTTCCTAACCTCTGGTTGCTCTTTGACCTGCACATCTTGACTGTGAATATGCTTTAAAAATGTTTGTTTCTTTTCTTTTAGAAAAAACCTACCTCACACTCAAACCTATGATGAGCGTTACCTCAGCTTTCATCCTGCTCGCGCTGAGCAGTCTGGCAGCTGCCTGGATCGTCCCTCAGCCATGACAGAACATCTAGGTGACCCTGGCAGAAGCACTCCAGCAAGAGAATATCTGCTTGTACACTGCAGCAGCAAAAGACCCTATGTCCACCTGCCTGGTAGGGATTCCACTGCAGGCTGGAGACTTTCCAGCCAGCTTTGACACTCCCAGGCCTAACACAGTTCCCAAAACACACAGCGCCCAGCCATGCGAAAGCCTTAAGCGGCGGGCTGTAGTAATTAAGAACCCTGTGGAGGAGTGGTTACCAAAACTGCCCAAAGCAGATAAGGAACCTTAAGAATTAGAGCTGTTGGGTTCTTCCCCCGGACCTTATTGTGTCCACTTCACTTACAACTCACTGTCTGATACTAAACTATATCACCACATAATCTAGTATCGAGAGGAATTCAAAGCAAAAAAAATGGTGTAGTATGCTAAGTCACGTCCCAGCAGATGATCCTCTCCGCTCACATCCAAAAAACCTCTCTAAAAGCATATTTCTGATTTGCAGAGATAGAGCATGGGCAGGGATCCCATCTCGCCTTCAAGGAGGACCGTGTACCTTTGGGAGGCTGTCCCTGTTAGCACCCAACCAAACCCAAATCACTAAATGGATTTGGAAAGACAATTCGACCCACAAAGTCCACAAAAGAAGCGCTGATATTTTGGACCCAAATTGTGATTCTGAAATTTTCCATTGGGCAAAATCAAAAAGAATTGCTGCATCCATATTTCTTCCATAGGTTGTAGCTGCCAAAGTACTAGGTGAAATAGAACAATTAGAGTGCTGGGTGGTTAAACAGGCAAATTTAACATCCACCCCCCTCAGCTCCTTCCTAGAAGACGAGGAGATCACCAGGCAGGCCATGCTCCAGAACTGAGCGGTCATAGATTTCCTTCTGCTGCTGCATGGACATGAATGCCAGGAATTTGAAGGACTTTGCTACTTAAACCTGACCTTGAAAGCTCCCAACGTCCATGTAGCCCTTTGAGAGATGAAAAACCTGATTGGAGAAGTGAAGCAAGAATCGGAAGACCGGTTTAGCGAGCTGTTCAAAGGCTGGGGACTCACAGAATGGTGGACTTCAGTAGTTAAAACAATCCTGTTGTTTTTTGTTGTTCTGTTTCTAATTGTGCTAGCATTCAGGATTGTTCGTTGTTTGATTTAAAAAACTCTCAGTAGTTTAATCCCCTCTACCTCAGAAGTTAACCACATAGAAGTAGCTAACCGAAAGCAACCTAACCAGCCCGCCAATCACAAGTGATGGACAAACTTGTGTTCTGTATCAGGATAAGCCCAAAGCCCTATCTTTAATTTTATATAATAAAAAAGGGTGAAGTGTTGTAATACATTAAGAAACATGGTATGATCCGGAGATATACCCTCTGAGCTGTAGAATGTTAGTCCCTTCCCCTGACTCCTCCCTTGTAATGTTTTCCTATTGGTTATAATATGTAACCCTTCCCCTTTTCCCCTCCCTTCAAAAAGCAGCGCGGGGTCAGTCTCTTCCTCTTTTCTGCACCAGGTCCCCTGAGTAAAGCCGGGACATCGTCCCAGGAAGGAAAGAGCCTCGTTTTTACCTCTAATCCTTGCTATTTAGATATAACTCCCCCCTCTTTTGGCCCGTGGCTGGGCCGAACATGGCCCCAGGGAAGCAGGGGGACAATAATAGCACCAGCCTGGCCTTGAACACTGTCACTCACCAAGGTGAACAGCTCCGGTGCAGGCACTTCCCTCAGCAGAGTGGGGGATCGGGGATTGTTGTGAATGGGGCAAGTTTCTAGAATCGGGGGAACAGTAGGAGTGCCAAGATCCATATGGTTGGCAGTTCACACTAGAGCGGTGACTCAGCATGGGCAGAGCCAGCAGAGACGGTGTCCACCCCCACTTGCTCATAAGGGGCCCCTAAGAAGCATGAGCAACTCGACAGCTGGCAAATAGGGCGTGCCATATCAGCCAAGGCATGGCACAGCAGTTTTCAAGGAAGGGCACATAGGAAAGGCTCCTGTCTGTAGGAGGCCACTCCTCCAGCCCAGTGGGAGAATCAAGGTAAGCGCAATCCAGCAACCAGCCACCAGTCTGTGACCATATGGGAGCAGCTAAAAGAGGCAGAGAACAGACCCCGTAGTTGCTGAAGAAGGGCAGAAAGAGATCTTTTCATCCCCAATCTTACTAGTGTAGCCTCTAATGTAGGCTCCCTCAGTGGTCCTACACCTGGGTCATAGCAATCCTAGGCATACCTACAGGCTGGGTAGAGAAGTGATTGAGGGCAGCCCTGTGGAGAAAGACATGGGGGTGGTGGTTGAGGAAAAACTCAACATGAGCTGGCAGTGTACACTCACAGCCCAGAAAGCCAACTAAATCCTGGGCTGCATCAAAAGGAGTATGGCCAGCAGGTCAAGGGAGGTGATTCTCCCCCTCTATTCTTGTGAGGCCCCACCTGGAGTACTGTGTACAGTTCTGGTGTCCCCAACATAAGAAGGATATGAAACTGTTGGAGCAAGTCTAGATGAAGGCCACAAAGTTGATAAGAAGTCTGGAGCACCTCCCTTATGAAGACAGGCTGAGAAAGTGGGGGCTGTTCAGCCTGGAGAAGAGAAGGTTGCATAGCAACCTTCCAGTACCTGAAGGGGGCTTACAGGTAAGCCAGAGAGGGAGTCTTCATCAGGAGCTGTAGTGATAGGACAAGGAATATTGGGTACAAACTGAAAGAGGGGAAATTTAGGTTAGATATTAGGAAAAAATTTTTACTGTGAGGGTGGGTGAGACACTGGAAGAGTTTCCCCAGGGAGGTTGTGGATACCCCAAACCTGGTAGTGTCACCAAAATTCACTGAAAACCAGTCAAATAAGACTCCTTAACACCAATTTAGTGTTAAGAAAGGCATTATTTATTACAGGCCTCTGGGCCTTGCATGCACGGGATCTTCTACAAGTATATTGCTTATATGCAGTCACCACGTGCATATTATGGTTTTCTCATTACTATAAAACCCTCCTAAAGTTCCCAGGTTTAGTTCTTGTTTTTGCTGTGGCTGCATTCCTAAGACAGATGTCTTCCCCTTATCTTCCAACTGTCCTTGCTGAGAAAGCAGATCCTACATACCCTGTTTGTTGCTAAAAGTACACAGGCACAGTAGAAATTTGATTAAGCCTTTTTGTATCAATTCCCCCCTTTGAAACTTCTCAAGTTCCTTTAGGCCATTTGACAAGTTTCAAATCAGGTTTTATCTATAGTCACATATATTCCTGCAAGATTATGACTGATCATTTTGTGAATACAACCAATAGCAAGACCAATAATTATTGCAATTACAATCACAATTATTATAGTTTCCAGTATTCCAGACAGCCATCCTTTCAGGGATCATCTTCTTATTCCTTGAAGAATTTTATTGAACCAATTATTTTCAGAGGCCATTTGGATAGCATTGTTATCTTCAGCAACTTGCCGCATTTTGTCAAGTTGATTTTGGAGATCTTCTGTTACATTTGGGATGTGTACACAACAATGCTCTCTATTCAGTTTTAAATACCCACAAACCCCTTGTTCTTTGGCCAGCAATAGATATAAGGCCAGTCTGTTTTGTGATGTCAATTTAGTATTTGCCTGTATTTCCCTATTTATAATTTGAAATCCCCTTTCTGTGGCTTAGGATAGTTTCTTTACTTGCCAAGTTAGATTATCTAACAAAATTCTGTTTTCCAGAGCCATGGATCCTGGCAAGAGGAAACTCTGCAGGGCCCATCCAAACTGTGTGGAAGCTGAAGGCCGTGTTCATTCATCCTTGGTGTCTTGTTTTACCATACCCCAGTAGTGGGCTTTTATGGGGCTTCTTCTCAAAGTTGGGCATAAGGTTAATAACTTTAAGGTAACTTGCCTGGTGATGGGTCCAAACAGTAGTCAGGTGGTCCAATATCTGCCTCAGGTAGCCCAAACAGTATAACCTGGGGAAGGAACTTCCAGAGATTTAACACAATTTAAAGGTTGGTTACTTCAGTTTACAAGTAATTTGGCCATTCAGTTTATGGTCCTGGGCTGACTTCCATTGTTTTGTTTTTCTCCATACCTCTGTTGATTTTTACTTAGATTATACATAGGTGTGATTCCCCAATCTAGACAACATCCCCCCCCAGTATTTCCATTGTCCTCATTGTCCTTCTAAGGGCTTCATCCAGGTATGAGGCTTGGTTCAGAGAGTTTGATACTCTGGCACATTTGAAACATTTTGGGTGTGATTTTCAGTAACACATAAATCTAACAACCTGGTTGCTTCTCCTCCTTGAGCTGCTAAGGCGAATTCTAAAAAATGTTGATCAAGACTATGGAACCCTGCTGGACATTCTTTACTTCATTTTTTCCCAGAAATAGTTCTATTATCTCCCAGCCTCCAAGCTGTTGGATCCTCAAGAATACCATCTCCTCATTGCCTGCATCTCTCTTTCTCATCCAAATAGTGGGTGATATTTGCCTTTGATATTGCATTAGTCAGATTATCATATTGAATCACTATTGACAGATCTATAGGGATAATTCCCCAAGGAATAGGTTCCCCTGCTGAACTGGGGATAGGGAGGCAGACTGTAATGCTGGACTGATTTCCCATTTTACCAAACCCTTTGTCTCGGTTCTAGAAGACAGGTGTCTGCTAGGGAGAGCAGGAGCTTCCCTTGGGATGAAAGAATGTAGACCCCCCTCCCTCCGAATTATTACAATTTTGAAATCAAGGGGCTTTCAGGCAGAGATCTGGGGATAGGAATAACAGTTCTTTACTAGTATAACCAGGCAAACAAACAACAATAACTACAGCATTAACAAGAAAACAGAAACAGGGACCCCGTGACAGCTTTCTCGGCTGAGAGGGATGGAGGAGAGGCTTTGTTTTCACAAACCCCTCGGGCGGGCAGTCCCGGTGCTCCTGCAGGGCTCTGTGGAACGGTCGGCTGGAACAGCAGGGATGAGCTGAGATCCTGGGCTGGTGGATGAGGTGTATCAGCAGCTCCGCGGCGGTGCCTGGCACTGCCACACGTCCCGGCAGGACAGGGGGTGCGAGGCCACCAACGAAGAGGGAAGAAGGAGAAGAAGCAGCAGCTCCGTCTGGGTGATGGCGAAAATTCCCTTCTCCCCACCGCAGCAGCTCTGAGACCCAGCAAAAATGAATGTCTTTTCCCGAAGCCGAAGAAAGCCAGCCAAAAACTGTCCTCACCCTCCTTTCCTGCCCCCTCCCGCCCTGGGCCCGGCCACTCTTTGTCCTTTATCGAGCACCCACTAAATACCCACAGTTAGGTTGTCTCTGCAGCTAATGGGTAAAAATTCCACGGGCAGGCCAGAACAACAAAACCAAAAAAAAAGGACACCTAACCCTCAGCACCCTTGGATTAAAGTCAGTATTAAATTTTCTTCAACACTTCCACCTAAAGATAAAAAGATTCCCATAAGCATTAGTCTGTATGTTTTACTGCTCATTTACAGATGTCTTTGAAATTTCCAGCCACAGGGGTCTGGTGTTTTCCACTGTCCACTCTGAGTTGGGAGCCCTCTTAATTTGGGTGCAATGTATCCAGGAGTTAATTCCTTTCACCTTCACTGCTGTTCTTGTAGTCAACAGAACTAGATAAGGTCCTTTCCACTGCTCCTGAAATGGTTCAGATTTTCAGGTCTTGATGTATATGTGATCTCCAGGCTGAAATGAATGAACTGGGGTGTCTAGGGTAAGAGGTTCCGAGAGAATGATAAATCTTTTTAGTTCATTCAAAGATTTCCCCAATGAAAATTAATATTGTTCTATTTTCTTGTTCCAAATTTGTTCTTCAGACACAGGGAAAGTTGCAACAGAATACAGTCTTCCAAACATTAACTCATACAGGCTCACCATCAGTTTAGTTCAGGGTTGCACTCTAATTCTTAACAAAGCTAATGGTAACACCTGTGACCATTTCAAGAAAGTTTTCTGACAATTTTTTCTAATTTGTCTCTTTAAAGTTTGATTCATTTGCTCAACCCTTCCACTAGATTGTGGTCTCCATGGAGTATGTACATACTGACTTAAACTCAACTGTTTACTAAGTTGCTGCAACACTTTGGATATAAAATTAGGTCCCTTATCAGGTAACATCCCTATAGGCACTCTGAACCTAAGTATGATCTCTTTGAGGAGTGTTGTGAAGTGCCTCAGGGAGGCAAAGAGTTAGTTTCAGATAAGCATTGTTAAAGGAGAGGCATGGCTGTAAGCCATGTGTGTGAATTTTTGATCCCCTGCATTGGGGGATGGGCAGTGTGAGCCCTGGATGAAGTTACCCCACCCCAAATCCCTTGTGAAGGGCGGCCCAGGAGTTCTGATTGGGTTTGAGTCCCTGGGGGTTTCTCACTTGTTGTGTTTCTAGTGGTCCCTGACCCTCAACTCCACCCTCAAAGGTGGAGACCCTCAAGAGTTCTGTCCCTCAAAAACCCCTGCTCTGCCTTTGTTCAGAGCTCTCTGTCTCTGGATCTGAGTTGTTCCCATGCTGAATAAATGGTTTCATGAACTGGGAGCCCGTCTCATTGGTGTTCCATGCTGGTCCCCAGAACCTGTGGCTTCCCTGGACATGATCCTGTGGTTGCAGACTGCAACAGAGTAGTACACTGGAAACTTCTCTAGCCCTGTTGGTGCAGCAGGGGAAAGCTTCTGGCTACCCAGAAAAGGTATCCACTAATACTAGGGGATACCTGTATTCTTTTTGGCATGGTAGCTCAGAAAAATCAATTTTCCAGCACTCCCTGGGAGTGTTTCCTCCTTTAGTAATCCCCATAGGTGGTCTTTTTTAATTCAAAGGATTATTTTTAAGACATATTAGGCATTTTTCTGTAATAGACCTGACCATTTTTGTCATCCGAACACTGAGTATCTGAATCTGTAGACTTGTCATCATAGCATCAATTCCCCAGTGGGTTTGCTGGTGTTTCTCTTTTACAATTTATAACATCAGTTGTAGTGGGACTATGACCTGGTTATTGGGAGTTCCCAGTCATCCACCCTCTTTATTCTGGGGTTTTAGATAAGTAGCTAATTTCAAATCTGCTTGACTATATCCAGGGCTACCTTCTGGCAGTGACATAGCTTTATCAGGTATTAATGCTAGGATGTCTTATTGTGCAACCTCTCATGCTGCTTTATCTGCAAGTCTATTTCCTGTATGATTTCAGGAATCCCCACACTGGTGTACCTTGCAGTGTAGTACAGCCACTTCTTTGGGCAGTTGGATAGCATCAAGAAGGGACAATATTTATTGTTTATATTTAATGGGAGATTCTTGTGCTATTAATAGGCCTCTCTTCTTCCATATAGCTCCATGGGCATGAACAATGCTAAAAGCATATTTCGAGTTGGTCTTTTTCCTGCTGCCGATTCCAGGTCTCTTCATAGGGCTATGAGCTCTGCCCTTTGTGCTGAGGTGTCCGTGGGCAGCAGTGCAGCTTCTGTTATCTTGGTTGACATGATTACAGCATAGCTGGCTCTTCGTTTTCCATCTTGGACCAAGCTACTTCCATCTGTAAAGAACTCTGTCTCTGGATCTTCAGTGGGTGTGTCTTGTAGGCCTGGTCACCTTGCATAAACTTGCTCAATTGTCTGTAAGCAGTCATGGGTTACCTGTTCATCCCCTTGTATCAGGGTGTTCAGGAATTAGGCTGGATTTACCACTGTGGTTAATTTCGACTCCACGTCTTCTTGCTCCATTAAAATAGTCTGATGCTTCAGCATATGACTCAAGGAAAGCCGATGCCCCCTTTTTTGTCCTAATACAGTGGTTACTGTGTGTGGAGTATACACTGCTGTCTTTTGTCCCAAAGTCAATTTCCTGGCCTCTTGGATGGCAAGAGTTGCCACTATGGCTTGCAGGCATCTGGGCCATCCCTGGCTGACCTTGTCAAGCTGTTTTAAAAAGTACTCCACAGGCCTCTTGAAGTCTCCTACCTTCTGAGCCAGAACTCTGAAGGCTAGGTGCTGTCATTCATGCACAAAAAGCTCAATGGACTTTAAGTCTAGAAGTACTAAGGCAGGTGCAGACATCAAGGCCAGCTTTAAGTTACAGAACGCATGTTCACTCTCGGGAGTCCAAATCAAAGGTCCTTCTGGGGCCTCCTTTAAAAGTGCATACAATGGTTTAACTAAAAGTTAATAATTTGAAATCCACAATCTACACCATCCAGCCATACCCAAGAATGCTCTTAAATCTCAGGCAGTCACAGGTTGGGGTACCTGGCAAATGGCTTATTTTCTGTCCGTTCCTAATTTCCACTGTCTTGGTATTATTTCAAATCCTTGGTAACTTGCTGCTTCATGATCTGAGCCTTTTCCAAAGACACTTTGTAGCCTCCTTGGCCTAGGAAATTTAGAAGACTGATAGTCAATTCCATATACTTTTCATTACTTTCAGATGCTAGCAAGATGTCATTAACATACTGCAGGACCAACCGTTTGGGGTTGTCCTTTTTCCAGACCTCTAATTCTTTTGCTAGTTGGTTCCCAAAAATCCTTGGACTATTTCTAAATCCTTGCAGTTACACAGTCCAGGTAAGCTGAGTCTTCTGGCCAGTTTGAAGATTTTCACATTCAAAGGCAAAAATGCCCTGATTTTGCTTATCAAGAGGTATGCAAAAGAAAGCATCCTTCAGATTTATTACTGTAAACCATTGGTGATATTCGATAAGGGCTGTTAACAAGGTATAAGGATTGGCTATGTGAAAAACGAAGTTCACTCCAGTAAAATTTTAAAAAAGTTTAATAAAGACAATAAGAGACATAAAGTAAAGCAAAGAGTTATGGCCGGGTGCCTTGGCGCGCTGCCAAGAGCACACCTGGTATCTTAGGGATACCCCTTTTATCCCATCCTTGCGGTGAGGGGTTAATGCATATTCAAGCATGTCCCCTCCCTGGTTCCGCCTTCTTGGATCATGCTCTTGCACAGTCTCATTTTCTGCTGGTCAGCATAATTTTTTGCTGGTCATCATTATTCTAGCTGGTCAGCAATCTTTTGGAGTCTGGTTTCCTTTTTTCTGCAGATGGTCAGTTGTTGATAAGGGTCTGGGCCCCTCATCCTTCTTCTGAGGGCAGCTGGGCTTATCTTTCCCCCCTGCCCACGTCCTGGTACCGGCTTTTTGATAACAGTTTGCTCTCCATTTCCTGCTGCTGATAATAGCCTGTTTTCCACAGCTTGATCCTCCCATTGTCTTGCCTTGTCCGGATGAAACATATCCTTACCATTCAGAATTCCTATCTAAGCCTATAACTTGCTAAGAGAGAAAAGAATATAGTGAAAGCATATAATATATATTTATCAGAATAATTGTGAAAAGCCAATATTTACAACATGAATTCACAACAACCCCTCCTTTTATTTTTTTTTATAAATCATTTGGCTTGAGCAATAATTCTTGTTTCCTAGCTTCTAGCACTCGTTCATTTTTCTCACAAATCAATTTAGCTTCTTCTAGCGGATCTTTCACATTATTTTGTTTTCTTAATATCATGATTTTTTGTGCCGTTCTAGATGTAGCCAATTTTGGGTCTGTAGGCATTGCTACTATTTGCATGCCCTGCACCACTTTGGTGATTAGTTGGATGAAACAGGGGATTAGACAAGGAAGGAATATTAAACCAGCTGTAGCGCATAGGAGGAAGAAACCTAGCTTCTTCCACCATTCTGTCCCCAACAGGTTATTCCACCAATTGGTGGTCATCATTGATTCCCATTTTTGGACTGGCACATGGGCTATTTTTCTGATGTTCTTGGCGATATCTAGAACGGCATTTCCATTGTCATCAATTTGCAAACAACAATCTGATGTATTAAATTTCCCGCAAACACCCCCCTCTTCAGCCAATAGATAGTCCAAAGCCAGTTTATTCTGATATATTGCAGCTCTGGCTTGGCGTTGCTGACTGACTATTAATTCCATAACCCCAGCTGTTTCATTGGTTATGATTTCTACTACAGCTTGGAGTCTTATAATGCGATTTAGCATGTAAATTGGGGTTCGATATCCCCAACTTCCATCTTGTGCCCAAGTAGCTGGCCCATATGTTTCTAGTATGCGTTCAGGGGGCCATTCCTCATCTCCCCATTTTTGAGGTCCTCCAAACAATTCCCTTTTATTTCTTTTTAGGTCCTCATAAACCGGCACTCCCAATTGATCTCCATCTGGTCCTGGCAAAAGGAAGAATCCTGGTTGAATGATTCCCAGAGTACAACTCCCTTTCCATTGTGAAGGGAGCTTTGGGTATGCCCTTTTCCCACATATCCAAAATAAGCCATCTGCTGCCTTCCAATAGTCATTTTTCTGTTGATTTATATTTTCCCAAAATTTAGATATTTCTGGGATTCCAGAGTAAGGATTTTTCCCTTTACCATTACATCTGAAGAGTCTGGTTCGATTATCATACACACAATTGTTTTCTTTTACTTTTCCTTGAGTCCAATACAGAGTTGGTTCCTCTGGGATCCACCATGTAGAAGTTCCATTGCTAACCTTATACCTTTTACAGGGAGTTTTCCCTATTTCTTTAATAAATTCCTTACCAGTTCGCCATAAACATTCTTCCCCTATCACTGTTGAACTTAGAATCCATCCTTCTGGTCGAGTCCCCCCTCTTATATTGGTCCAGTTCCACTTAAGGAGTTCCACCGGGCCTATGCTACTACCTTTCCATGGCCATTCCTCCGTCATCAAGGCTCCTCCACAGACCCAGCAGTTTGTTATGTTAAGTTCTTTACTTATCCTCTCCCCTAAATCCACAAACAGGTTTTTCCCTAATCTTGAGATATCTATTTCCCCTTTTAATTGCTGTTTGAGCCTTGCATACAGGTCCTGACGTGAGGTTAAGTTAGGTTTAGGTTTCTGTGTTGGTTTTATCTTTTTTCTTATCACTTGCTCTTTTATCAAATCTTGGGTCTTTCCCTTGACCGCCCCCGTGAAGCAAATCCATTTTTCCCCTTTTGGGCAAGTGCTTCCCAATCTAGTACCACTGACTCCTAAGTTTTCTGTGATCCAATATTTTTCCCATTTATGTATACAGGCACTTAACTTGGATGGGTTATAGCAGTGACTATTGATATTGGTGTGGGTAATAAGAAAGAAACCCCGGTGTCTTTCCATGTAAAGCTTTCAATAGCATTTGTAACATGGCTTTGCTGGTGTCCCAAAAGGGAAAAGGATAAGTGACAGAAGAAGGAATAATAGGGGTCCAGTATGGCTTACACCCCCACCCATCCTGCCTATGAGGTTGCGGCTCACAGCAGGTGTTTTTATATTCTTCTTGGTGGCGAGTTATAGAGGCCAATCTGGTCTTGCCCCCTATTTCCTTGTCACTTCCTCTTTTGTAATTTCCAAGCAAATCTCTTCTGACACCTTTTAACAGTAGTATCCCACCGTTCTTCAGGTATTTCCCACTCAACAGGCACCAGTAATTCCCATCCACAGAGCAGAGTTATTATTTCAGTTGCCTGCAATTCTGTTTGGATAGAGGATCTATTATGTGCTCGACACTCCCTACAACAAGAACGCCGATTGTGTGAGCTGCAATACCAATTTTTCCCACAACTTAAACACTTATATTTAACCCAGCTAGCATGTCCCGTATTGGGATGATTTATACAAGGTATATGGTGTGGCACTGATGGAAGTTGTGATTCTCCCCCTTCTTTATACAGATCACAGGCCAAAGCAAAAATATGAGGATTTCCCGACCGAAACAGCCCCGATCCTCCTGTTTGGAGAGGGAGTATTCCTCCCCAAGGTGGATATCGAAGGTGTCTCAGAACTTGTCCAGGCAGGACTTGAAACCACTGATACAGGCTTGGTCTCACTTCCCAATTAGGCGTGATTCTTTGCTCATCCCTTGGATCCTGTGGATTGTCCCAGTTCATTACCACCCAGCCCCCGCTTTAGAGTCAATTTGGTATCACCCGGTTCAGAAGTTATAATCCACTCCTCAGGTCTTTTCACAGGTCCCTTGATTCTACTGGCGTGGATCCAGCCTCGCTCCCTGGTCCGGATTGCAGCCTCCGTTGTCAGCAGTACCTGAAAAGGACCTTCCCATTGAGGAGTTAAAGATTGCTCCTTCCATGTCTTTACCAGTACCCATTCTCCTGGATGAATATTATGAATTTTGAACTCCAAAGGGGTGGTTTGAGGGATCATTCCTTTTAGCCTTAGGTTTTCAAGTGTTTTAGCAATTGTGGTGACATATTTTCTGACACTTATTTCCCCTACTTCATAAGTGGCAGTTTCATGTCGGGTGGTAAGGAAGGGTAATCCAAACATCATTTCATAGGGTGACACTCCCAGGTCTGACCTGGGTTGTGTTCGAACCCTTAATAGAGCCAGAGGTAAACATTTTACCCAGGACATCTGGGTTTCAATCATTAATTTTGTTAAGGTCTTCTTTAAAGTTTGATTCATTCTTTCCACCCGGCCTGAACTTTGTGGGTGCCAGGGGGTATGCAATTCCCATTTTATTCCCAAGGTTTGGGTTATTTGCTGTAAGACTTTAGATGTAAAATGTGTTCCTCTATCTGAGTCTATTTTATTAATCATTCCATACCTGGGAATAATCTGTTCCAAAAGAGTTTTACACACCACATTAGCTGTGGCCCTGGCAGCGGGAATAGCTTCCACCCAGTGAGTTAAGTGGTCTACTATTACCAATAGGAACTTCCATTTTTGGACTTGGGGAAGTTCAGTGAAATCCACTTGAATACTTTGAAATGGCCGTAAGGCTAATTCACGGCCACCTAATGGTGTTTTTCTCATTATTTTTCTATTTACCTTTTGGCAAGTTATGCAGTTTTCAGTTATTTGTTTTGCTACCCCAAAAATTCCAATGCATCCAAAATCCCTTAGAAAGTGATCACACAAAGCCTGAGTACCCCAATGAGTTTTCTGATGCATGTCTTCTAATATTTTTCTGGTGAGTGGCTTACTAAGTAACTGTCTCCCATCAGGGAGTTTCCATTTTCCAGATTGATCCCGTTCTCCCCCTATCTTAAGTAATTCTTTTTCTTCTTTCTCACTAAATTTAGGGATTTCCAATTCTTCCCTGTCTGGGGTTAAAATTAACATTACTCGTTTGTCCCCATTTTCTGCCACTTCTTTAGCCTCCTGATCCGCCAAGTTATTCCCTCTTATTTCAGGTGTCATTCCCTTTTGGTGTCCTTTGATATGTACTACAGCTATCTCCTCAGGCAGTTTTAACACTTCTAAAACTTCTAAAATAAGTCCCTCATGTACTAGTCCCTTCCCTTTTGAGTTTAGTAACCCCCTTTCTTCCCAAATTTTCCCAAAGGTATGAATTACTCCAAAGGCATACTTTGAGTCAGTATAGATGGTCCCCTTTTTATGTGCTAAATGCTCCAGTGCTCTTTTTAGAGCATATAATTCACAAGATTGAGCAGACCAGTTTGAAGGTAGACTTCCTTTTTCAATGGTCTGCATATTTTCCCCATCAACTACAGCATATCCCGACATTCTTTTTCCTTGCAAGCATCTGGATGAACCATCAACATATATTTTTTTTCCCTCCAAAAGGGCTTGTTCTGCTAAATCTTCCCGAACTTTAGTTTGGCATTGTATGATTTCCAGACAATTATGTGCCAAATCATCTTTTGGTTCCCCATACAGAAATTGTGCCGGATTGAGACTCCTGCTTGTTTCTATTGTCAAATCATTATTGTCAATTAAGATTGCTTCATATTTTAACATCCTGGAGTCTGTTAACCATTTCTCAGCTTTTTGATTTAGCACATTTCGGACAGCACGGGGTGTGCATACAATTAATTTACTTCCAAAGGTGAGCTTACGGCTTTCCTCCACCAAAATAGCAGTAGCTGCTATTGCCTGAATACATACTGGCCAGCCATGGCTCACTGGATCCAATAATTTGGATAAAAAGGCTATTGGTTTCTTCACCCCCCCCCATTCTTGAACTAAAACCCCGTGAGCTACTCCGTTTTCCACATTAACATATAAATGAAAGGGTTTTTCTAAGGAGGGTAGGCTTAGGGCTGGTACTGAGGCTAGTTTCAATTTCAATTGTTCTAATTTATCATCATCATCTTTAGTCCATCTTATATTGTCTCCCCCTGTCAATTTCTCATACAAAAATTTTACTGCTTGTGTGTATCCTTCAATCCAAAATCTACAATATCCTAACAGTCCTAGCAGTTTCCTAACCTCTTTCTTTGAAGAGGGAGGAGGAAGGGATAGGATCCCTGCAATTCTTTCAGGATTTAATTTCCTGCTACCTTTGCTTATCAGGTGACCAAGATATTTTACCTCTGATTCCACAAACTGTAACTTTCCTTTGGATACTCTGAGTCCCTTTTCCCCAAGAAAATTCAGAAGTTTTATAGTAGCTTCTCTAACTTCAGCTTCTATTTCTCCTGATATTAGGAGATCATCCACATATTGGATAATTTGTATTCCTACAGGAGTGGGGAAAGTTTGTAGTATCTCTTCTAAGGTTTGCCCGAATAGATTTGGGGACTCTGTGAATCCTTGTGGTAATTTTGTCCATCTTAATTGTTGCTTTCTCCCGGTATTTGGGTCTTCCCATTCAAAGGCAAAAATATCTCGGCTTTCTTCTGCCAGTGGGCAGGCCCAGAAAGCATCTTTAAGATCCACCACACTGAACCACTGATGTTGAGGTGGGACTTTGCTTAAAAGAGTATAAGGATTAGGAACCACAGGGTAACGGGCTCGTGTTCTTTTATTTACCTCCCTTAAATCTTGCACTAATCTGTAATTTCCATCAGGTTTCTTTACTGGGAGTATAGGGGTGTTATGAGGAGATTTACAAGGTTCCAATGTCCCATCCTTTATCAATTCTTCTATTACTGGCTTTAAGCCTTCTCTCCCCTCCAAAGAAATAGGATACTGACGTACACGTATGGGACGTTCTTCCCTTTCAATAGTGACCCTTATGGGGTCAATATTCAATCCACCCCTATTTCCTTTTCCAGCCCAAACTTCTTTGTTAATTTTCTCTTCATCTTCTTGGGCAAGTTTTAACACTTTGGCTGTCATTTTCCCTTCTACTGGGATAACCCCAATTCCTAATTGTATCTGTAAATCCCTTCCCAATAAGTTGCTGCCAGCCCCAGGAGCTAGTAAAACATCTCCTATTCCTATTTTTGTTTCTCCTTCTATGACCACATTTTTAATGACAGGAACTTTAAACCCTTCCCCTTTTGCCCCTGTTACTTTTACAGTATCATTACTTATATCACATCCCTTTGGAATATTAACAACACAAGTCCTTTCTGCCCCAGTATCAACTATAAATTCTAATGTCTCCTCTTGGGGGCCCACTTTTAAAGTTATCAAAGGCTCCAGATGGTATTTGTCCCCCAAAAAATAGAGCCAGTGACTCCCCTATTCTTCCTCTGGGGGTGTCTCTTGAAATATCTTTAGATCCCTCCTTAAGTGAGGGCATTCTCGTTTAAAATGCCCTTCCTTTTTGCAATAAAAACAGGTATTCCTGGGTTGTCCCGGGAATTTTGATTGTGCTGGATTTTTATTTCTTCCCTTTTCCCCACTTCTAGCCCCTGAGTGTTTAGGAGGAATTCCTGAGGGTTTTTGATTCAGATTTTTCTGGAAAGTGTTTTCCCTCATAGTGGCTATCATGATTTTTGCTTCCACTTTAGCTTTTTCTTCATCTCTCCGTACATAAACCCTTTGAGCTTCTCTTAATAAGTCATTTAAGGGTTTGTCGTGCCAGTCTTCCAATTTTTCTAGTTTTTTTCTAATATCTGGCCATGCCCGGGTGACAAAATTGACCCTTAGCAGGGCTTGTCCTGCTAGGGACTCAGGGTCTATTCCAGAGTATTGTTTCATATTTTTTCGGAGCCTTTCCAGCCATTCAGTTGGGGTTTCCTCTTTTCCCTGTTGTCCCTCAAAGGCTTTTCTAACATTTTGCCCTCGGGGCGCTCCCTCCTTTATCCCTTTGATTATCAAATTACGATAATAATTTATACTTCCCCTCCCAACTTCATCATTCTGGTTCCAATCAGGAGGTGCAGTTGGCAATTTCTGTTCTCCCGGTGGGCCTTGTTGGTTTTCTCTTTCCCATATTTTTATCCCAGCAGTTCTAATCATATCTCTTTCCTCTTGGGAAAATATTATTTTCATTATTGATTGCATTTCTTCCCAAGTGAAAATATTGGGCCCTAGGAATTGATCTAATTGTTCAGCCGTACCTATAGGGTCTTCTAATAGCCCTTTAATATCCTTTTTGAAATTCCTAACTTCTGTAGAAGTTAAAGGAGCATTCACAAATCCCATTCCCCCCTGGACTCCTCCCATAGGTACTTCTCGTAATGGGAATAAATTGATTTCTTGGTTCCACTCTCCGTGTCTATCTGTTTTTACACCCCCCTTCCCTTGTTTTGTATTAGTGTTGGTAACAGAGAGGTTATCAGGCTGCTTTTGAGCTTTAATTGCTCCCCTTGTGTTCTGATATGGTGCCCCTTCGTTAAGAAGAGATGTTATCTGGGCGGCAGGCGCTGAACTCTCCAAAGGAAAAGAGGCAGAAACAGAGTCCGGCAGGGAAGCTGGGATCCCTAGTGCAGAAGGAGTGAGGGCGGGGCCTGGCAGTGAAGCCGGGGCCGCCTGTGCAGAGCTGCTGGGGTCCGGCATTGAAGCCGGAGCTGCTGCAGCCGGAGTGCTGATGTCCGGCAGTGAAGCCGGGGCCGCCAGGGCGGGTGGAGCAGAAGCCAGAGTCGGGACACCCAGCGCTCTCCCCGGTTCGAAGGGGGGGGCAGGAGTTCCCGGGATGGGTGGAATTCCCAGCATCAGCGGGGGTGGGAGGATTCCCAGCGCCATTGGAGGCGGAGGAATTCCCGGAGGCTGGGTAACCCCTGCGGCTGGTTGCAGCGTGAGGGCTCCCTGTGTTAGTGGTGGAGGTAAGACATCCAGGGGGTCCCATTTTTTTTTATTTTCTGTTTGCTCAACCTCTGGAGTTTTAGATACTTTAAAAACTCTGGCTCCCAGAGGTTCTGTGTTTCCTAACCAGCAAGAGGCATATTCTCTTTCTTCTGGATTGTATGGCTCTTTTGAATTCACAAATATATTTAGAGCCTGGCAGATCCAAGCCTCCGAGGACCCGTATTTTGGCCAGTAAACATGATCAGGTCTAATTTCCTTTTTTACCCACTCCTTCATGCAGAATTGGATCATTTTTACTTTGTCTTTCCCCTTTGTATCGGGATCTGTATCCCAATTTGCTAGTTTGACCCCGAGGGGACTATCTTGAGGTATATCCTCTGGTATTTTATTAATTCTTTTTTCTCTTAAGGCCAGCTTACTGGTTCTCTGTCCCATTTTTCCAAGTGTTCTCTGTTTCACCCTACTCCTTTTAAGTACCACTATTTAGAACACCAATTGTACTATTTTAGAATACCAATTCCACTCCTTTAAAACACCAGTTCACTTCTTTAAAATACCTATGTTAACTCCCTTAAAAAAAAAAACATGAGTTCACTTCTTTAAAGCACTAATTACCCTTCACAGCACCACCAACAAAACCAACAAACCCCAAATCCCTCTCTCAATGTTCTTGTTACAGTCCACCTTCCCCCCTTCAAGATACAGTTATACACGATCTCTCATTCACACATGCATTCTCATTTCTTTAATAGGCTTTTCACACTCACTTTCACTCACACCAAGACAATACAATAATAAGGTACCTTCAATGTTGTTGGCCAACCCCCCAGATTTTCTTGGGTACTGTATCCCACACTTCCCGTGGTTTGCGCCCTCAACCTGGCAATATTCCCGGGGATTTATTATTTTTTTTATCCCCTTTTTGTCCCGTCTCCTAGTACACTGAACTTAGGAGAGCTCCCGACTCCTTCCTTTCCAGGGGTCCAACCCCTCCCTGAGACCCCAGTCCCAGTAACCCCGGGGGGATTCTTTCACTCCTTTTTCATTCGCTTCGTCCAATTCCCGGCCTATTTTCTCGCGAAAGATAGGAACCGCGGTAGTATGGACTCCGCTCTCGCTCCGCAGGTCTGGGGTAACCAGCTTGCGTCTCATTCACACACATTCATCCCCCCGTTTCCACCCCACTGATCAGTACTTACCAATTCCTGTTCAGGTCCTGAAAGATTATGGGGTTTTGAAGGAGCACTTTATTACTTTGATTTTTTTATTTTTCTTTGCTTTACTTGTCTCTCTCTTGTCCTCCGGGTGTTGCCCTGCTACCACCGATGACACCAGAAGAGCCAAAGCGGATTACCAAAGCTGGCAGGGAGGCGCCTTCCCCCGCCTGGAATCTCCTGGTTTCCCCGGGGCGAGGTGCTTCATCTGAGACGAGCCCCCAATTTTTGTGAAAAACGAAGTTCACTCCTGTAAAATTTTAAAAAAGTTTAATAAAGACAATAAGAGACATAAAGTAAAGCAAAGAGTTATGGCCGGGTGCCTTGGCGTGCTGCCAAGAGCACACCTGGTATCTTAGGGATACCCCTTTTATCCCATCCTTGCGGTGAGGGGTTAATGCATATTCAAGCATGTCCCCTCCCTGGTTCCGCCTTCTTGGATCATGCTCTTGCACAGTCTCATTTTCTGCTGGTCAGCATAATTTTTTTGCTGGTCATCATTATTCTAGCTGGTCAGCATTCTTTTGGAGTCTGGTTTCCTTTTTTCTGCAGATGGTCAGTTGTTGATAAGGGTCTGGGCCCCTCATCCTTCTTCTGAGGGCAGCTGAGCTTATCTTTCCCCCCTGCCCACGTCCTGGTACCGGCTTTTTGATAACAGTTTGCTCTCCATTTCCTGCTGCTGATAACAGCCTGTTTTCCACAGCTTGATCCTCCCATTGTCTTGCCTTGTCCGGATGAAACATATCCTTACCATTCAGAATTCCTATCTAAGCCTATAACTTGCTAAGAGAGAAAAGAATATAGTGAAAGCATATAATATATGTTTATCAGAATAATTGTGAAAAGCCAATATTTACAACATGAATTCACAACAGCTACAACAGGGTGGATATTCTGAACTGTTTGACTGATCGCTTGTAGGTCTTGTACCAGCCTGTATTTATTCATCCCAGGCTTTTTAACTGGCAAAATAGAAATGTTATATTCTGACTCACATTCTATCAATAATCCAAATTCCCTGAAATTTTCTATTAGACTCTTGATTCCCCTTCTAGCTTCTAATTTTAAAGGATACTGCTTCTGCCTTACTGGCTTTGATACAGGTTTTAGGGTAATGCTTACAGGCTGAGCTTGTTGGGAATGGTCTGGAGTTCCACTGGCCCAAATCAAGGGTGTTACTGCATTTTCTACTGCTCATGGTATTCCTCCAGAATTGTCTGGTCCTGGTGTTCCCTGCAACATAAAAGTCCTTGCCTCAATGGCTTTAGTCTTGGGTACGAATAATTGTACTTTTCCATCTTTAAATATAATCTGAGCCTTCAATTTACTTAAGTTGCTTCCCAAAAGAGGAACCAGACATTCGCATATATAAAAGTTGGTGTGTTAACTTTGTTGGCTTAAATTTACAGTCTTGCCTACAACTTTTCCACACAAACCCCTGTCTTGTGAAAAGCCACATATGCACAGTGTGGTATGATGCTTTTAAAAGCAGATACCTGTAGCTACATACAGGTTTCCTAGCATGTGTAGCTGCAATCTTGGTCCTGTTGCAGTCACAGTATGCTATTAGTTCTTGTCTGAAACAATTACAAGAGAATATTGCCTTTTTGAAAATGCCATTTCCAATTTTTTGTGAGTTTTGAGGGAGGTGTGACTCAAATACATCCCGAGGCCTCAGAACCAGCTGCTGACACAAACCCAAAACTTGTTTGCTGTTGGAAGTCGGGTCCATGCTGGGGGAGAAGAGGGAGAAGCTGACTAATCAGTTCTGAATAGGTTAGGTTGGCTACGCAGCCCGACATCCAGGAGAGAGCCTTTAACCCCTAGTAGCCGAGCTGATGGGGACAACTCTCACAAATACCACGCCTGACCCAAACCTGCGGGTGACAATGGCAGCTGGCGGGCCGTGCTCGTCTCCCTCCCGGCGGCGGGTGGTGCTAGGCCTCAGTGCCACTGAGGTTGCTATGGCGACGGGTATTGAGAGGGCGCGAGGGGGCGCTGTGAGCAGGCCGGGGGCACGAGCATGGTGGGGGTTTGTGGGGGGGGGGGGGGTAAAACTGAAAGTGAAGTGCTCGGGTCGCGGCGAAGCGATATTGAGTAGCTGGCTTCTTCCTATGAGCGCCTGAGCTACCCCGACCTGAATATGTCGGATAGTTTCGACCGAGCTCCAGGTGCTGGCCGGGGCCGGGGTCGCGCTGTTCTCAGCGGCGCGGACGCGTCGGAGAGCTGTGGTGGGGCCTGTCTTGGGGGTAGTGGTTCCCACAGTTCAGTCTCGGCCGAAAAGCAGCATAAAACGGGTGGCCTCTTGCTGCAGCAGGAACCGTTGCGACCTCCGAAGACAGCGCCGCTGAGCACCGGAAACACAGGTACTGGCCGCCGTGCAGTGGCCCCTTCCCCGCCCTTCCAGAGGCCCCCGGTGCCGAAGGCATCGAGGAGTAGCCCCCTAAAGTCCGCTGTGCTCCCCTTGTGCCCAGTGCACTGCTCTTGCTTCGCTTGCTGCTCCGGCACCCCCCACCCCCATTCCCGTCGCCGTCCCACTGAGAGTGGAACCCTGGGGCTTCCCCCACACACCTCCCTTCGGCCTAGCCACGGGGACACGTACTTTCTCCCACCGCACGTACCTAGGGGCTTAGAGGCCACCGCATGGAGGTGAGCTGCGTAGGGGGCCTGGCAACTGCAGTTTTCCTTAGATGAGCAGTCGTGTTTCTGGGCTATGGACCTGTGCCCAAGTAAAGGTATGATGTACCGTTGTAGCCTGCTTGCAACGTTTCTCTCTCTGTCCCTCCCTCCCTTTCTGTGCCCACACATCTGTATGTATGTGTTTTAGCCATTTGTTCATCTGGCTGCAGATGTTCTCATTCTTCCCCTTACAGAAGAATTCTCTAACTCTGGACTAAAGGTTTGACAAAAAAATAATGCCAACCCAACAGTAACATAAAGCATTATTTGTTGGTTACCTTTTTCAGGTAGATCCAGATTATGTTTTCAGTAAATTTAGGAGCTAATCTATAAACATGGATTTGGAAAATGTGGTTTAAAAAACACTGTTTCATTGGATTATTTCTTAAAATTGTGTACAAAAATTATAGTTAAGTGTCTTTAAGGATTATGTTAAGAAATAGTGTTTTCTTCCATTTATTGACCTTTAGAGTCTTGACTTTACATATAAAATCTGTGAGAAAAACCCAAAAGCAGCAATAATATCATAAGAAAATTTACTAGTTTCTCAGGTTAGCTCTTAGAAAACATGTTTTCATGGGGAAAGAGAGGGCTCACCCTTTTTTTGGTCACCTTCACATGAACATTGATTGTGTTCACTTTCTGTCATGTAGAAAGGTGCCTAGAGTTTGTTTAAGTGAAAGCTTTATCCATATTAAATATATATATTTGAAGTATAGGATGACAGAATGGTTTGGGTTGGAAGGGACCTTAAAGACCATTTAGTTCCACCTTCCTGCCATGGGCCAGGACACCTTCCACTAGACCAGGTTGCTCCAAGCCCCATCCACCCTGGCCTTGAACACTTCTGGGGATGGAGCAGCCACAGCTTTTCTGGGCAACCTGTGCCAGGGTCTCACCACCTTCACAGGGAAGAATTTCTTCCTAATATCCAATCTAAACCTACTCTTTCAGTTTGAAGTAATTCCCCCTTGTCCTATCACTCCATGGCCTTGTAAAAACTCCCCCTCTGTGTTTTTCGTAGGCCCCCACAAAGTACTAAAAGGCTACCGTAAGGTCTCCCCAGCCTTCTATTCTCCAGACTGAATAATCCCAACTCTCTCAACCCGTCTCCATAGCAGAGGTGCTTCTGCCCTCTGATCATCTTCATGGCCCTCCTCTGAACTTGCTCCAGCAAGTCCACATCTTTGTTGTGTTGGAGGCCCCAGAACTGGATGCAGTACTCCAGGTGTGGTATCACAAGAGCAGCATAGAGGGGCAGAATCACCTCCCTCACCCTGCTGGTCATGCCTTTTTTGATATAGCTCAGGATAGCATTGGCTTTCTGGGCTGCAAGTGCACATTACCAGCTCATGTTGAGCTTCTTGTCAACCAACACCCCTAAGTCTTTCTCCCCAGGGCTGTTCTCCACCCATTCTCTGCCCAGCCTGTACTTGTTCTTGGGATTGCCCCATCCGAGGTGCAAGACCTTGCACCTGGCTTTGTTGACCTTCATGAGGTTCCCACAAGCCTATCTCTCAAGCGTCTCCAGGTCTTTCTGGATGGCATCCCTTCCCTCCAGCATGTTGACTGCACCACACAGCTCTGTGTCATCAACGAACTTACTGAGGATGCCCTTGATCCCACTGTCTATATCACCAACAAAGATGTTAAACAGCATTGCTCCCAGTACCAACCCTTGGGGAAGGTCACTTGTCACCGGTCTCCACTTAGACATTGAGCTGTTGACCACAACTCTGAGTGTGACCATTCAGCCAGTTCTTTATCCACCAAGTGGTTTGTCTGTCAAATCTGTGTCTCTGCAGTTTAGAGACAAGGATTTTGTGTGGGACAGTGTCAAATGCTTTGCACAAGTCCAGGTAGATGATAGTAGCTGCTCTTCCCTCATCCACCACTGCTGTAACCCCATCGTAGGCCACCAAATTCGTCAGGTAGGACATACCTACAGAGGCTTTTCTTGTTGCCCTTGATGTCCCTGGCCAGCTTTAATTCTCTCAGGTCTTTTGCTCTCCTAACCTGATCCCTGGCTGCTCAGACAATGTCTTCCTCTCAGTCTACCTGTCCCTTCTACCCTCTGTAGGCTTCCTTTTTGTGTTTGAGTTTGTCCAAGAGCTTGTTCATCCATGCAGGTGTCTTCTGACAATTTTACCCGACTTCCTCTTTATTGGGATGGATCCCTCCTGAGCTTGGAGGAAAGTCTATTTATAGTATAAGTAAAAGTATATTTAAAGTCCAAAAAGTGATGTATTTGTTTTTGTGTACTCTGTGTGAATACATACTACTAATTTAGTGGTTTCTAAGAAAAACCATTAACAAAATCCATTTATCAAAAACTTTTCAGAACACCTGCAACAGGCAAGAATTCCATTTGGATCACAAGAAAAAGTTTCAGTTCCTGATTCTGGACTGGAAATGGCTGAATCTCAGGTGGCTGTGGCTCCTGTGGTAACATCAAAGTTGTCTGTTAAAGCACCTGAGTTTTATCCATCAGGATATAACCAGAACTTTGCAGTGAGTGTTAGTCTTTTCTTAGTATATGCCAATTTACTTATATTCAGTTTAACAATGTTGTGCTCTTGTGTATCAGTTAACTTGAATGTTGTATTTGCTGAAGAGATTTCAAGAATTTGGATGATAACCTCCGGAGACAGTCAGAATGTTGTGATAAGTGAATGTTATACTGTGAGAGCCTTTAGTATTTTGCTTGAAGTTTGCTCCAGATGACTACATTCCTTATTGATTACACCCAACATCAGCGTAAGCTGTCTTTTTCACAACTACCTCTGTTATAGTTACATTTGCACTGCATTTTCATAAAAAACTTAGCCGTACTTTTATTCAGATTGCAAGGGTTTTTGAAACAAGTGTGGGAGAAAACTTGAACTTTAGCTTTTCTAAGCATAACCTTTACCTTTCCTAAATTTACTGTGCCATGGGTATGATTTGCCATGACTGCCTAACTTTATGTACCATCTTTTAATTCCTTCAGGGGTATCACCAGAGGGCAAAAAAGTAGGTTTCCTAGCAGCACACCTAATATGAAATGTATTTGCAGCCAGGCTAAGGGTAATCTCCGATCCATATTGTACACTCATCGCATAATAAAAGTTGGTACTTCTTATTTTCTACTCTCAAGGTCTTCCATATTGTTGCTACACTAATTCTACTCTAGGGAAGATCTATGTGAATTCTTGGCCATATCTTTTTGTTATGCAGGCAGATAAACTGGTACTGGTATAAGTAGGTGGGAACTATTGCTTTTACAAATACAATCAAATGATAATAAACAATTATACTGAAACAAATATATTTTTAATAACTTAGGGAAAAATACTTGATTTGAATGCTAAACATGGTGGTTTGGAATTTTGAAGGGTTTTTTTCTCACCAGTAAAACTGATGTTATCTGGATATTACCAGCTTTGCCAGCTTACTGAATAAAATCACTGTTGTGTATAATAAAAGCCCATAATCATATACAACCATTGACAAATGCCAGTACAAACATGCTTCTGTGAATGGATAATCTAGGAGGAAAAAATACTACTTTGCCCCAGTACATGTTACATGCTCT
Source organism: Pseudopodoces humilis (assembly GCF_049639895.1). Lineage (NCBI taxonomy): Eukaryota > Metazoa > Chordata > Aves > Passeriformes > Paridae > Pseudopodoces > Pseudopodoces humilis. The sequence goes on along the minus strand of NC_142211.1, from coordinate 3,979,055 downwards.
CTATAAATAAAGAAAAAATGCCATTTGGGATGGCATGGGTGTGCATATGTATAATTACAAAGTTTTGAGTCCAGCAATGTTGCTTTTAAGCTCTTTTGCAAAAACACACAGATGTTGTAGGAATATGTTATGAATGCAAGTGACTCATTTGTTAATGAAAATAACTCTTAAAATGGTAGCAAAACCTAGAACATTTATTTGGAAGTATGTGGTAGGAACGCTAATGTAATCAGAATATACTAGGGATAGAATAGTGATGCTTCAGACTTGTTAATCCTTCACTATTACCAAGTTTAGGGATTTTTTTGTTTGTTAGTTTTTTGTTGGTTTTTGAGTTTTTTAATTTGTTTTTTTTTCTTTAATAGCTGAATTAATTTTGTAAACTGGGTCCACCTGTAATAAAAATAAGGAATTTAGCACACTTTACTCTTACAGATTTTTCACCATAGATTTTAAAATTTGAAACAAAATAGTTTTGAGAAAATTCAGTTTTTCTTACAAGTAATACTTAGCTTTCATTTATAATGTTCCCTGAAATTTTTAGATCTGAAAATTCATGGTTTTTTCTGCTATTTATTAAACATTTATTGTTTTAGAAATAATGTGTTGTTTGATTCCATGTTTGATTGTACATTACTGTAATTACTATGTATGTCCATATAACATTTGATTGTTAGATTATTTAATCTCCAGTTAGTTCTGATACTCAAAATTATCAGCTACCTGTGAAGATACTTTAAGGGCTACAGCATCCAAGGCATACTAGATTTTTCAGAAAAACTTTACCAGGACTTTGGGGAGGAAAGATCTTTGGGATTCTGTTTGCATACAGCTGTCCATCCCATTGAAAGTGGTGTATATCTGCAGTAGAACTGGTGACTAGATTGAGGTTTGGATTGCCAGTAGGAAATGTCAGACTTGTTCTCTGACATGGATATATGAGAATAACATGACTGTTATTCTATCGGAAGGGCATAATGATCTCAATTAATAGTTTTAGGAGTGATATTTGTATTATCTTAGGTGGAATTTCCCCTCCACCTCCTTTTTTTTTCTTCAAATAATTTCCAAAAGGAGGCTAAGCAGCCTCACTAGTGGGGTTTATACTTTTAGTCAAACATTAAGGTGCCAATTAAATCACCCATTAATGTCATATGAGGTTTGTACCTGTAACAGTCTTTATACATAATTTTGCATTAACTATTGTATACTTGCTGAGTAGGTATAATCTGAAGATAAAACCCCAAAACTTAGTTGATACAGTACATTGTTCTATCTCTTTTGTTAAAATCTGCCAGTGAGAAACATGAGAGGTTTATGTCTAGAAGTTACTGGACTAAATCTAATTAGGTTTTTAGTATTGAGTGCTCCTAATTTAGCAATATACAGCATATAATAAAGTTTGAATTATTATTTTTTTTTCTCTCCCATTTGTTCTGTTCCCTGGCGTAATTACTAAAACCTAGACTGCCTTTGAAGTTGCATAATTAGTAGAGGTAGACGAATGTGGTGCTGAGTTTAGCCTCTGTGGTTAGCCTTTTAATTACAAAATGGGAAGAGGAGTATGAATACAAGGACACCAGTATACCAAATGGGATTGGAGTCCCTTACAGAACAAGGATGTTTCCTCCAAGAGTGAAATTTTTATCAGGTGAGGATGAGAGGAATATGCCTTCCTCTACTAAATGTAACAACCTGATGACTTTCAGAAAGAGCAGCTTCTTTTACTAGCTACAGCAGCTGCATCCCCTGCAACTTGGCTGGAGAGTTTTCAAACAGGTTGTTTGAAGAGATACTAGTTGTGCTGTATGTGACTAAGCTGCAGTTGTTGCAAAATAATGTCATAGTTCTGTGGACCAAAATAGTTTGTTGTACAAAACTTTTTCTGAGCTGTTTGAAATTGCCTGGTAAAGTTTGATTTTCTTTAGAGAAATAGAATATTTAGCAAGTTAGAGGCTTGTTAGCTTTCATTATTTGGCTTCATAAACTCTAAACCATTAGAATAATAGAATAATTTAGGTTGGAAAGGACCTCTGAAGTTCCTCTGGTCCGATCCCAACTCAGAGCAAAATAAACTTGGATCAGGTTGTTGAAGGCTTTATCCTTACGAGTAATAATGATTTGCCAGCATTTCCTTAAATCCATACTATTTCTGCTGAACCACATTAACTTTGTCTTCAGTATTATTCACTGGGCAATTACACATCATATGAAACCTTTCTAGTTTTTCTTCTGTTATATATTGATGTGTCCCTCATTAGCTTAAGTTGTATGTCGCTCTATTAGGAACGGCTGGGAGAGCGACATAGACTCTCTAGGGAGTCGGTCAGGAGAATATCTTGTAGTTTATTACTTTAGCTTTGTTTTATAGACTGATACGTGGAAAGTACAGAAAGGAAACTCTCGTTGGTCAGCAAATCACTACATTACCATCATTGGTCAGTGGTGCACACCACCCCCTGACTTTCTCCTGCAAAGAAAATAAGGGACAGACAAACAGCACCTGGCACGGCTGTTTTCTGTCTCTGAGAATTGTTTTGAATCCTCCTTAAAACTTCCCAAGCTACTTTCTCAAGCTGGACTTGAGGAAGCTATGCGGCCTGCAATTTCTGCAGGCTCCCTGCTGCTTGCTCCAGAGCTAGCATCCACAGTTGTATACTCTTACAACACAGGTCTTTAAAGAATTTTGGAAAATCTGAATTTTTCCCCACACATTTTTTACAGGTTGTAAAATTAATGCCAATACTTGATTTTCAGCAATGTGTATCTGTCTTTCTCCACAGTTCATATCCAGAGCTTTTATCTTTCACAGATCCATGTTGCTTTGCAGTAGAGAAGAAAATGAGGCATTTTGAAGACAGAAAGTGAAGGATAACCCCTCATTAAGGGAGGGAAGGTGGGAAGAGGGAGAATGTAATTATAAACCTTATCAGTGTATTTATGTCTACTAAGTAAAGAAAAAGTGGTTATCATTTTTAGCTTGATTTTTCATTGCAGTAATATATTTAAATTTATTTCACATTAAATAGTAGATCAGTTGAGAATTCTGATATCTTGTATGTTACTCTTATGTCTTGAATCACTAATTATTATCAGCTCTTTAGCAGTTCCCTCTTCAGGTTCCTGCTTGCTCTTCTGAGATCTCATGAGACACTTTTCGCAATCTTTTGTACAGTATGAAAATTATTTGTACTGTGTTATTACTAGTTACATCACAAAGTATGTTCCTTCCTATGCTATTCTTCTCATATACTAGCATTGTAATTATCCAGGACACAGCATTGACTTTAGAGACTGTTACATACATCCATTTTTGAATGGACAAAATTAGTGGGTTGCCCCTGGTTGAATGCCAGGCACCCACCAAAACCTCTCACTCCCTTCCCTCTGCAGCTGGACAGGGGAGAGAAAATATAACAAATGTTCATGAGTTGAGTAAAGGACCAGATCACTCACCAAATACTGTCCATGAGCAAAACAGGCTTGAATTAGAGATATGAATTTAATTTATTACTAACAAAAATCAGAGCAGGATAATGAGAAGTAAAATAAGACCTTAAAAACACCTTCCCTCCCTTTTCCAGCTCTACCTTCTCCACCCCCATCAGCACAGGGAGACTGGAATGGGGGTTATGGTCAGTTCATCACCCATTGTTCCTGCCACTGCTCTGGGAGAGGAGTCAGTCTTTTCCCTTGCTCCAGCATGGAGTCCCTCCCATGTGAGACAGTTCTCCATTAATTTCTCCAGTGTGAGTCCATCCCACAGGCAACAGCTCTCCCCAAACTGCTCCACTGTGCGTCCCTCTTACACAGGGTCAGTATTTCAGGCAGCCTGCTCCAGTGTGGGTCCCCCATGGGGTCACAAGTCCTACCAGGAAACCTGCTCCAGTGTGGACTCCTCTCTATGGGTCCATAGGTCCCTGCCAGGACCCTGCTCCAGCACAGGCATCTCATGGGGACACAGCCTCCTCTCAGGCATCCCCTGCTCTTGCATGGGCTGTTCTAGAAGCTGCAGGAGGATCTCTGTATCCCTGTGGCCCTCCCTGGGCTGCAGGAGCACAGCTGCTTCACCATGGTCTTCACCACAGGCTGCAGGAGAATCTCAGCTCCAGTGCCTGGAGCACCTCCTCCCCTTCCTTCTGCACTGACCTTGGTGTCTGCAGAGTTGTTCTCACATATTCTCACTCCACTCTCCTCTGTCCCCAATTACATCTGCACAATAACTTTTTTTTCTTAACTATGTTATCCCTGAGGCATCACTGTCATCTCTGATTGACCCAGCCTTGGCCAGTGGCAAGTCCATCCTGAAGCTGACTGGTGTTGGCTCTGCCAGATATGGGGGAAGCTTCCAGCAGCTTCTCACAGAAGCTACCTCTGCAGTTCCCCCCACTACCAAAATCTGGCCACACAAACCTAGTAGAGTGGCTTTCTGTTCCATCAGCAGGAGCAAAAACATTGATAAAGTATGCATTATTTCCTGCCTGTATTTTATACATGGGAACATTACACTGTATTGTATTTCTGTAATTTCTCTCCCTCCTGCATATTTTGGAGCACTTTTGTGCTCTAGGTAAGCTCAAAATATTTTGTTTCAAATTTTCAATTATTTTTTCTTCTACAGTTCATATAGCTGTAGCACAGTTTGTGTGTGCATCAGGAAAGGGTGTTGAGCCTCAGTTTGGTAATTTTACTCTTAGCAGGTATACTTATGTATTTGTTAGTTAATCTTACAGTCAACTTGGCAAACTAATTTCTTTTTAATCTGTCTTTTGATGTGTTTTGCTGGGAGACAATCTCTATAAAAACATGTTATCTACTTCTTGACTACTAGAGTTTTTTGATGCAGAGGTCTATATTTGCTAAAAATGTTTAAGTGAAATGTGTAATAAAGATCACTATCAGGTATGCAGAGCATCAGGAGTTAAGACTAAGGGCTATATGGTTACTTCTGGAGATAGTAAGTGTGACAACTTTATTTAAGGTTCCTTTTAAATAGCTGGTATATTCTTTCACTGCTATAGGATTCTTCCTTTGAAGATGAATATGATGGCTATCTGACTTTGGCAGAATATGTACAAGACTTTCTAAATCACCTCGCCGATCAACCAGGTTGTTTTGAAACTGAAATAGAGCAGTTTGCTGAAACAGTGAATGGCTGGGTCACTGCGGATGAAACTTTGCAAGAACTTGTTGAACTCATATATCAACAGGTAGCCTGTGTATTCTGTCTTAACATGGATGTTATGCCTGTGCTACCTAGTGTGCAAGATATGCATGCTAGTATTATTTGTTATGTCATTGGGCTACATAATATTTTAATGGTTTGAATTTTTCTTTTTGGACTGAAATGTATAGGGAAAGATTTTTCTCAATAAACTGTAATGATAGCTCAAGTGAGATATACTTGGCTGGTTGATAAATTTCCCTAATTTACTCTGTTTCCTTTGTTGTGTATTTGAATCTCTCAGTTCACATACTAGAGTTGAAATTACAGCAGTTCATTGAAGAAGTTATATTTGAATTGCTGGATTTACATAGCAGAGACTGTCAGTTGTACATTTTTATTATATCCTACAAAAATATTTTTCATAACAGATATTTTTTGTTCTTTTGTATTTTAAAAAAAAACTATACCTACTTTGGAAAATGCTCTTTTTACTGACAAGCTTTGTTCTTCATTTGGTATTATAACTATTTCAGAACATCATAATTAGAGAAAAGGAAAGCTAGTCTGCTGGTAACTAGGTCTAGTCCCATTGATAGTCATGGAAATGAGGACAGAGACTTTGAGCTGAACTCTGTACTAATTGGGGGAGCCATTGGAAAAAACAGCTTAATCTGTGTTGCTTAGCAAATGAGCTGCTGCTACTGTCTTCTGGGCTTTCTGCAGAAAATGAAGTCACTTCTGCTTGCTGTTTATTACATTAGGTATCTCCCATTATCCTGAGTTGCTTTCAAATTCTGCATTGAAGAATGTAAACTTTGTGCACCTTTTAAGTGCAGATACTTGCAGATTTTTTTACTGTGAAATAATCTGGGGTATGTAGAACCTGCGTAATTGTCACACATTGTGTAGGATCTTAAGAACTGTAGAGGCTTATGTTTCTTTAATACAGAATTGATACACATTTAATTCAGAATAGTTTAGTTAGACATTAAGATTACTTGTGCTGTGTTTGGCAGCATAATTTTTTCATCCTTTATTTGGACACATGGAGAAAAGTTAATAAAAGATGAAAATATTCCATATAACTTTATTTGAAGAAACTTCATAGATGTTTAATAAATTGACTCTTGTTTAATATAAGTATTTTAATGTTGCCTCTTTTTCTCTCCCCCTATTTAAAACAAGTCCAATGTTAGGGTTGGATGTGCCTTCTTTAACTGAGAAGCATTGAATGTTATCAGTCTGAAAGATAATTTTTCTGGAAAATAAAACTTAGTGCAAAATGCTGTCCTGGTATCCAAAAGCACATGATTTCAGCTTCATTGTATGTCAGGATATGACAGTGTTTGAGTGTCAGTCAACTATGCTTATTCTTCTATCTTGACCTTCTGTTCAAGTATTTGTTTTTACTTGTCCTGGTTTATCTCAAAACTTCATTTAAAAATGCTGAAGTATATTTATAAGAATCTGCACCAGTGATGTTTGAGCAGATCTACAGATGCTAGGTTTGTGAAGGAAAAAAGGCTAAAATAAAAGAAACCAAAATCCTGTACAATCTTCCCTTCATCTGGGTATCAGGTATCTTAGCCTGTCTGTAAGATTTAATTATATACTTCCCCCTGTTCTTCCTAATCCATTTATGCCTTGACAGAGTGAAGTGCCAGTTAGCTTGTTTTCCAAAAGTTGAACACTGACTTCATAGCTTAAGAGTCTTGACTGTTGTGTAGTTAGTATGGTGTACTGTCGCTGTTACAGCAAGTAAAATTTCTCAAGGTATGTATTGATAGGCTAGCCTTCATGCTTAGATTTTGACTTTTTTGGAGCTGGAGATAAACTGGGATTACAAAGCAACAATAATTCAGGGAAGACATCATTGTACTATAATAATTGGTTATAAGATATGAGATTTATTTATTTATTTATTTATTTATTTATTTATTTATTTATTTATTTTTGTCTCTGTGTGCTATGCCAGGTCAAAATACCCCAAATGGCATTGTTTCAGTATTTGATGCAACCACAAATACAGACCAACTAATTGGGAAGATAATGGGTTAAAAAAATACAGATGATGTTTGAAGTAGTTTTTGGTTTTGACTGTGTGGTGGTTTGTTTTGGTGGGATTTTGTTGGTTTGTTTTGTGGTGGTTTTGGGGATTTTTGTTTGTTTGTTTGTGGCTTTTGGTTTTTTTTTTTTTTGGTTGAGGTCGGTTTTGAATTTGTTGGGTTTTTTTCCCTTAGGAAAGAGAAGTGTAATTTAAGTAACATATTTTGCCTTATAAAAAGGGGGCCACCTCTTCTAGTTCAAGCAACTGATTGAACTAAAGCACCAAAAAGCTCATTAGCTATTTTATATGCCTCTTACTGAAAACTAAAGTTGATTTAACTTTCTTAATTACTTAAATTTGTTGTATCTTTCAAAGATATCTCAGTTCTTTCCAGTAGTGTAATGCACATAGTACAGTTATGTTTAGTGCATATTTTCTTCTGCCTGTAGAAGGTAAGTAGCTATAATGCATTCACATGATAATGGCAAGATACTTTTTCAAACATGTTATAAGCAAAAGCATGCAAACATTTATAGCACTGACAGATATAAAAGTAATGTTCAAAGATGATAAAGCCAAAGGAAAAGTTTAATGAATTCTTAGTATCCATGGGTGGGTTTTTTTTGGCAGAGCTGATTAAATTACTTAGACCAGAGCCTCTTTTCACTGAAGCTATAATTGAGAAATAATATCAAAGTTGTTAGAAGAGACTCCAAAAAAATGAGCAGTAATAAATTGCCAAAATAAGGGAATGTTCTACTTTAAGTTCTAAGAGAGGTTGAATGTAAACACTAATGGATTCCAAATTACTTTTACCACCTCTTGGAATTTTCAAGTATCAGTTTCAAAGCAAAATATTTTTCAGACAATGTATAACTTATGTTGTGGAATTTGGTTGCCATCACCTGTTTTTAGATTATAAAAGTGTAAATATTCAAAGTAACTGGACTTGTTTTAGAAAAAAGGACTTATCAAGAACTATTAACTGTAATGATACAGTTTTAATACCTGAATCAGAAGTTTGCTATTCTGCAGTTTGCTGGAGCATGTACAGGAGAAAGTATTTATCTTTACTTACCATATTCTTGTACTCTTTCCCTGAGCGTTCTTTATTGTCAAAAATAAATATATCAACTTCATTCAGTGTAAGAGCTATTTATCCCAGATTTTTATTTTAACACACTGGTCCTTAAAAAAAGTCTTAATGTCCACTCTTGGTTTTGGTGGGGTTTTTTGTTTTGTTTTGGTTTGTTTTGGGTTTTTTTATTAACAGCTTAAAAGTGACTTTCAGATACTCTTTCACGTAGGTCACAACGGAGAAGTAGAATTGAGGACAAATGGCACAATGCTGGTTATTTTCTTAAAGCCACAAAATCAGTATAATGAACTTCAAAGTGCTGAAATGCATATAGCAAAGTGTTTGAGAGAAAAAATAACATGAGAAATAGTAATTATTAATCTTCTGTTCTTCAATTGTCTAGTCAACTGTTGCTAGACAGATTTTCAAAAATCTCTTAAAGATATTTCCTGATAACCTAATCATGAGTGCTATGAATAATTTATTTTTCCACTTTTATTTTGGAAGGCCACATCTGTCCCAAATTTTTCTTACATGGGAGCACGGTTGTGTAACTATCTATCTCACCATCTAACCATTAGTCCACAAAGTGGGAGCTTTCGGCAGTTGTTACTTCAAAGGTCAGTAACAGTGTGTCATTTTAATCCTGTTACTTTCTCAGGTTGTCTTCCTTTTTTGTATGTAACTCTTAACATAGTGTGAATATTTAAAAGAGAAATTTAGATTGAAGATTATTAAAGCATAGGTACATACTAGACATCTAACATATATTTTTAATTTTTTATATTTTTAATATGAAAATAGGACTCCAAGTTCTGTAGGCTCCTTTCAGTTGAGTATATTGTACTGATACCAAGTTATAGTGTAAATTCAGAAGGTAGTGAACTTTAAATATATACTAAATGCATATATATGTATTGTCTTTGTCCTCTGACTCTTGCCAGGGCTTATTTCATTGTGTTTTTTCTTTAATTACTCTTCTGGCTGGAGTTGTTGTGAAAAGTTTATTTGTTGGTTTGCTAACTGACTGTACATCTATGATGCATAAAATCCAGAAGGATAAATTTCTTCAATTTTCAGTTACTACAGAATTTGGGGGATTAAGGTTTAATAATGATTAGACTTCACAGTTGACAAAAATGCAACATTTTTTAAATGGATATATTTCCTTTTACATCTTACTGTATGACACTTGAAGGAATAGTACACTTTAATACTTCAGAATTCTTTAGAAATTAGTCTTTTTCTTAAAGGACTTTTGTCTTCCTAAGCTCCAGACTTTATTCTTACTTTAGAAGTTTCACTTAGTCCACCTATGTTTAGGAGTAAAGGCATGATAAACTTAAAAGAAGACAGTTGTTGAATACTAAAAATTACCTCACTGTGATGTTATCTTAATCCCCACTGTTTGCATTTATATCTAAATTTTGCTTCTGTCACTTAAAATGGTAGGATAAAGAATTTATCGAATAAATGTAAAGGCATCTAAAACAATATGGGCAGCACCCTGAAAGGGGGAAAACATCTTTCAGAGTACACCTATTTTATTTTTGTTGATGTTTGTCTGTCCATGTTAAACTTCCTGGACCCATATTCTAATATATAAACTGTGTAACTGTCTTTTAATTTTTACATGTTGCAATTTTCCCTATTTCATTTTGCTTTCTCAGATATCTCAGTGCTCACCTAGAACAAAAATCTGCATTCTTTCTGAAGTCTTCTCACTTCACAAATCAAACTTCCTACTATTCAGCATTTAATAGTTCTAATGCAGTGAATAAATTCTTAGCATTCTATTAAATAAGTAGCATGTTGCATATGTTGGGTTGTCTATAGATTATATGATTTTTTCTTTAATGTTTTTAGGTGCCAAACAGAGTATGAAAATAGAGATGAAGCTGCCAAAGGAGATGAAACTGCTCAAAAACAATTTCATGCTTTTGTGTTGTTCTTAGCTGAACTTTACCTTAACCTAGAGGTAAGAAGAAAGTTGTATGTCATTCATATTAATTAATTTTTGTTGTGTTTAAGTGAACACTAAAATGGAATATCATTTGAGGTGTGGGGTTTTTGAGTTTGTTTTTTTAAAGGGAAAGGGGAATAAAGTAAAAGTGCTTTAGAACAGTTTCATTATAATTTGTGTCCTAGAAACAGAAAAAGGACAAGATCATCAGAAGAGAAATATATAAAGATTAAAAAAAGGTGTAAGAATACATAAAAATAACCAGCTATAAACTACCTTTGGAATGAAGCTTTTGGTATTTTCTTTTGTCTCGTAAACACACCAGATTACTACACTTAAACAACACAGAAAATGTTGCAACCTACCAGAAACAGATAGGTATTGATAATCCATGTAATTCAGTATTCAACCACTAGTAGGCGCTATTATCAAATGCTTGAGGAAGGCGTGGGACTCTTCAAAATGAACAATAAAAATGCAGACCTTGAAAGATATTTCTTCTGAAGGTTGGGTCCTTGGCTTATACATGAAGCATGAAATTTTGTATTTAGATCAGTTTTTTGTTTCTGATAAGTACAAAAAAATGTATGTACACATAAAAATTATTTGACTCTTATACCCATGAGTTCAGTAAGTTCACTGACTACTGTAGTGTCCTTAAAATATATTTTTAACTGAATTATTTCAAAGGTTTGATTTAAGCAGACACTACTAAAATATTCTGCTGACATGAGGAAAGAAAACTCTGAGTCTTCCATTTTTATTCATAAATGGGCCTTGAAATCTAATTTTCACTTACTAGAAGTAAAAAGGAAGCTTTCCAAAGGATTTGGTGGAGGGGAAGTTTCCCAGTTTGCAGTACCATTTATTTTTAAAACATTTTTTTCTAATTTTTAAATATATAAAGAATGCCTTCTAGAAGTAAGGTACTCTGCAGCTGCAGAGAATGCATAAGGTAGGATGGGAAAAGAGCATGGGATTCTGAGAACTTGGGATGATGTGGATCACTTGCCAGGCATTTTGCAGCTTTTCTTAGCAATTTATGAGCAAACAAAAAATGCTAGGCAGGCATTGTTATGTATGTCAGAATTGCAAGGATACAACTCTGTTCTAGAAATAGTTACGGTATTTGACGTTCTTTGAACTGAAGAGCTCAACTATGTTAATCACAAACCAAATCATACAGCATCCGAGAGAGAAAATGTGATTAAATTAATTTCTAAAACTTAAGTCTTTTAAATGTAGTTGGGTTTTAGTTTTTTTTAATATATTTTGCAGATTAAAGGAACAAAGGGACAAGTCACACGAGCAGAAATTCTTCAAGAAGGCCTTCGGGAATTACTAAATGTGCTGTTCTCTAACCCTGTGGATAATAATTTGATGTGTGCAGTGAAACTGTTGAAGGTGAGACAGTAGTTTTAAAAGAAGAAAAAGAAAAAAAGTTCATTTTTTATTTTTTGTAATATATCATCATAGTCCTGAATGAAGAGAGAAGCTCCAAGTACCTACAAATGTTGAAGTGTATCTGTAGCTAGACTGGGCTACCTCATGAAACACTGGATTCAGAACTGAAGCAATAGATGTCTCCTGTTGTCCTTTCCCTTTCATATACTGGTAGATACAGGCTTTTCACCTATTTGCTTTGCAGTATATTTCTTTTTAATTAAACCTTCTTAGAGTTATCTAATTACTTAGGATCAATGCAGGACTGCAGTAGAAAACTGGGAATGTGAAACAAGTGCTTGCTTTTATCTTTGCATTTTATTCCTTTGTATCATCAGACACCATTCCAAGTGTTTTTAGATCATGTAGTATTTATGCTGAGTAGATTAGTGTCCTGTTTTAGGGCAAATTTGTGAGAGAACCTCCAAATGGGGTCCCCCCAGAAAAGCAAATTCAAGTGGACCCTCCCCCCAACTTGTTTGGGAAAAGAGATTTCCTTGGAGAGAAGTGGAAAAAACCTGTTTATTTAACAGAAATTGAATAATATTAAACAATAAAACCTCTCGCTGTTCAGTGAAATGGCAAATCCAGGAAGAAAAGTCCTTTTCATGTGGTGTAGCTCAGCTCGCTCAGGTTCTTATCAGTCCCTCCGGAGCTGGAAAGTGCCAAGGCTCAGTCCCCGGTGGGCCACAGGCATGAGCTTCCAGGGTTTGTCTGGGATTTTTTCAGTCCAGAGCAGGTTTGAAAAGATCCAAGAAAAAAAAGAAAAAAAGATCCAGGGAACTCCTCTGCCTCAGCTAGCTAAAAACTAACTAAAAGCAAAAGAGAAGCTCTGTCCTGCTGTCTGTCCGTGCTGCAGACACCACAGTCCAGGAGCAGGATGTGTGGGAGTGATGTTTTTCCTTTAACACAAACGGCACGCTTCTTCTTTCCCACCTTCGCTCTCAGAGCCAGTCTTAAAGGTGCAGAACTTAATATATAACATAAACAAGGCGACTGGGGATGTCAGCATCATAAACTCACCCCAGGACAATTAGGAACTCCTGTTAAGTTTGACCATAGTGGCAAAATTAATTTTTTGTAGTTTAACTCTTATCTCCTACGGTGCAATTAATTATTGGATAATGAATTAAGTACCTCTTCTTAAAAGAAAAGGCTTTCATCCATAGCAGTTCTATACTGCTGCTAATGCTCTTTCAGCAACAGTTTCAGTCTCACAGATTTTATGTATTAAAACTCAAGTTGGCTTGGTCAGATAATTCTTGGCTCCTCTTTACACATACCCAGGTAAAATTCTGGCATATCTGATTCTAGGTATGTTGACTGAAGTATTTCTAAAGTTTACTAGCCTATTGTTATTATCAGGTAAGCCTTTGGCATCATCTGCAAAAATATGGTCTCTTTGTTCATAACATTTATTTAAAGCAATTAAGATCTGACAAATGCTGTTAATCCTTTCAGCAGGATTCAGAATGTTGCAATATTTTTGTGTCAATGTGACACAAGTAATAGTATGGTCAAATGCAACCTCCATGTCCCACTGATACACAGTCTAAGAAAGATGATGAAATGTAATGCTTTTTTACAAGAAATCACTGCAATATTAAAAAATGCATTTTGTTGTAATGTGACTGTTTCACAGTGTAATTAAATCACTGGAGAGTTGTTTCAAAATTACATTTCAAGACTGAAATGAGGGAAGTGGCTGTGAAATTCTGGGCAACATTGGACATAGAGTTACCATACTGTCTGTAGTCTAAAATAAACTATGTGGTCATTAATTTGTTCAACAAAAAGATGTTGGAGACTGGGACCTTCAACCCTCAGGTAGTCACATAATGCATCTAAATGCTATGGATTGTTAAAGATAGTCTTCTGTTGACAGTTTCTTAAACTTTTATAATTCACTTTAAAAGAGAAAAAAATACTAAGCAAAAAAAACCCCCAACAAAACCTAATACCTTGTCTTTAGTTGGCAGGCTCAGTTTTAGAAGATGCCTGGAAAGAAAAAGGAAAGAATGATATGGAAGAAATGATTCAGAGAATTGAAAATGTTGTGTTGGATGCAAACTGTAGCAGGTGAGAAGATAAATTTATTTGCAGTATTTTGCTTTTATATTAAACAGAACATCTTAAAAATCTTCAAGAATAATGACCATATCCAAAATATTTCCTAAAAAACTTTCATTTACAAAAAGTAAGGTGATATGTTAGTCACTTTCATGTAGGAATTGTGGGGGGAGTGGTTCTTTCAGTATTGGTTTTGTTCTGTTTTTTATCTTTTACTAGAGATTAATGTTCCACTTAATGAGATTGTTATGTATGTTTGTTTTCTGTTTGTGTTTTCTGTTTCTATGGTTTAAGTCCTTACCCTCCCCTCCTCCATTAGCCAACCATTAGCCCAATTATTGTTTTGCACATATAATTGTAACTTTTGTGCTGTTTTTGTTTATTTCAGAGATGTGAAACATATGCTTCTGAAAGTAGTGGAACTACGATCAAGTAACTGGGGTAGAGTTCATGAAAGTTTTCCACATACAAAAGCTACTCCTGAAAATGACCCTAACTATTTTATGGTAAGAATGTACTGGTATTTCAGTTCCTTAGTTTAATATGAATTTGACTCATAGACAATCACATTGCTAAAAGCTACAAACATCTGTCTCTGAACTCATATAACTTGCTGTATAACTTTATTCTTAGAATGAACCAACATTTTATACTTCTGATGGCATTCCTTTCACTGCAGCAGATCCAGGTATGTCCCCTGTTTTATCAGTCTTTAAAAAGTTGCAATTATGTCATGTTGAAGTACATAAAAAGTTGTTCTCAAGATATCTGAAACTCATACAACTTAACAGACAAAATTATAGCTGAACTCCTGGCTTTATGTAACACATGCCTTATTCTGTGTTAAAAGAAAGTAAATGTTTGAAATGGAAAATGTGCAGTTGAGTTCATATAGTTCAGAAGAATTTGTGCCATAGTCTTCATCACTTGGTTTCCACAGGTCTTCTTTTGTTTGTCCATTGTTAGTAGCAAAAGGGTTTGTTTCTTTGTTTCCTATAATCTGAGTGCAACATGGCACAATATCATTTGAGGTAAAGACAACTGTGACTACCTTTGTTTCTTTGGGAAGGTAGGTATCATTCTTGGAGATTGATTGATGTCCTGAGAAAACACTGTAGTGGGAGTTTTTTTGATGTTTCATACCATTTATGGTTTCATTAAATAGGCTATTTTCAAACTGTATAGATGCACATTAATTTAGAGGACTAATATATTACTGGGTCTCATTTTTTACTATGGCAGATTACCAAGAAAAATACCAAGAACTGCTTGAAAGAGAGGATTTGTTTCCAGATTATGAAGAAAATGGCGTGGCTTTATCAGGACCTGGAGATCAGTATGTTTTCTTTTTGAGTGATAGTTGTTGTGGGGTGGTGTTGGGGTTTTTTTAACACTAGTTATTTTTACTGCAAATTTAGGAATCCAATCTTTTAAAAAATGAAATTAATAATTATTATTTAGTTTTACAATGGAAATGATGTGTTTGTTCAGGTGTAAGTTGGTTTGTAATCACACAAGTTTGAAACATATTTATCCAACTGAGTAGGGCAATTAAACTTCATATATTTTTGCACATGTGCAAACATACTCTCTTCTGCATTTTAGAAAAAAATTTGCAAGCAAAATGATGCATCATACCTTCAGGTGTTGGTAGTGAGACAACTTCATTCATTCTAGCTAATTACAAAATTTTCAGTGTCTTTCAAAGGGAGAAAGTTGTTAAGGTTCTCTTCAGGATAAGTGGTATTCCCTCAATTAATGGTAAAAGGGGAAGCAGTAGATGGGAATATAGTCTCACCTTCTGACAGCAGTTTATAAGAATTTGATAGGAAATCAGTGAAAGAAATACAGTCTAAAATAAATTGCTCTGAGCTCTGTACTGGTTGAAGGAGGACTTTCAGATAATAATTTGATACTCAAAAGCATTTTCAGTGTTGTGTTTGTGTGATAAGAGTGCTGGTCTGGATCAGTGTTTTTGTTAGTAAGTTAGAAAACTTTGAGACAGCATCTAGCTGAGGGGAGTTACAGGAACTTTGGAAGATTAATTAGTGATGTCACCAGAAATCAACAAGATCATACTGTAGAAAAAACTACCCTTGTGAACTGTTGTGTTTAGAACAACTTAAATGCAAAATGAATACAGACAGCAGTTAAACACAGCAAGTCTGAAAAGTGGCATGTGAAAGACTGAGTCAATCTTGATGCAAGGTGACTGTGGAACCTTCTTTGAAGGCTTAAGAAAGGCTTAGACAAATCTATCCTGATCGTCTATCAGCTATTTCTCATAACTGACATCAGGGAAAAGGGTTCTTGAGTTTCTTCTCAAGTCTACAGTTCTACAGTAAAGAAAGAGCAAACTAAATATGATATCTGCTTTAATGTGCATGCTGATTCCCTGTTTGGGACTAAAGCACAGAAGGTAATAAACTGTGCACCTGAAACTAATGCACCCTTTATGAGAGACAATAGCTGCTGATTTAAGACTGTTTAGAATTATATACACTATTGATGCCTTGGGAAGGCTGACCTAGAACAGAGGCTAGACAGTTAAGAATAAAGTAGGTATTTATTAAAAGGCCTTAGAGGATACACCTTGGGCAGTACAAGAGCCTGGCCAGGGCTACACCCAAGATGGACCCAAAATGGTCACAAAAAAAATGGATGACTGGTCACAAGGTCTCTCATTTTTATAAGTTTTGGTCCATCTGCATATTGGGGTTATTTGTCCAATTACAGCTTCAGATTATGAAGTCCCATCCTTCTTGTTTTCTCTCTTCAGTCCACTGTTGTTTATGCTTTTGGGCCTGAAACTTGTAACGATTGTCCTTGGTATCAAGCTGGAAAAGGAATTGTTTTGTCTACCTACTCTGTGAAGAGATTACTGACACTTAATATGAAGCTCAGAGCTACATACCTAGGTAGCACAGAATCTGAAAAATACGAAAGCTAAAACTTAAGGCATCACTATCATGTTCAAGCTACAACTCTGTTGTCCTAGTTTATGGTGATGAAAACTCCAGTTGGACCTAGAGAAAACAGGGAATGCTCAAGTTACTTCTCAGTAACTGAGGAGAATAAAAAAGCTATTAAGTGATCCCTATCACTTCCCATCTTGTTTTTTTTTGAAACCGTTAGTCTCCATTCTGCACAATACTGATTGTCATTAATGGGATACAGTCTTTCCTGTGACCTAAATGAGACAGATCTTTTCCAAAAGACTGGTTAACATATAATAGAAGGTAATATAATGCAGATACAAAAGGGAGGTGAAGTAAGGTCACCTTCTTTCATATATCAACAAATAGGAATACAGGTTTTCTATATAAATATATTTTTCTGACTAGTGTGCAACCAAGAGAGTTGACCCAGTGTTTGAACTGGGATGTTAACCAACTGAAATTTTGCTAATATTATTCTAATAATATTTTTTGTAAATGTATCTGTGCAAATGTGTTATTACATTTTTGAAAGCTTGTATTACATTATTGCATTTTTCTGTCATCTTGGAAATATTTCTGTCTTTTAACCTGTGGACAGCCTAAGATTATCTAAACTGGTGACAAACACTGTAGTAATTTGTGCATATCTATGCTGCTTTGGGATTTCTGTTTGTTTTCCTAGGGCCCATAAGCTCTGTTTTATCCTTGACATCTATGTAAATATTTCACTTATTTACTGTTTCTGAAAATCTGTACATAAACTTAACAATTTTGGTGGGGGGGGTGTTTTTTGTTTCTTTAGGTATTTTAATGACCTTGATAACAAGATGGATCCAGAAATTGAAGAAGCATATGAAAAATTCTGTCTAGAATCAGAACATAAGAGAAAACAGTGAGATGTTACACAATAATGTTAGTTTAATAAACCAGACTAGGTCTGGTTAGAGTACAGGGAGGCAAAAAAACATTTGTACCAAAATAAGGAAGTTCACTTTCTCCAAGTACTCGAGTTATTCAATTTCCGTTTGGTTAAACAGAATTTGCCAAAAGTTGTAAACTCTGTAACTTAGTGTTGTGTATATATCACAATTCATTTTATGAACAGGTATATGAACAGTGTTTGGCTGCAATAAAATTGATTTTAAAAGTATCATAATGGAAATGAAAATTTAATGGAGAGCTGTCCCATAGGATTACCCTTGCGGGGGAAAAAGAGGAAGAATAAATCAATTTCAGTTTAATTGCTTGCTTGGTTTAGTATACACTAGGACATATCCTTTTTACCATATACAAGATCTGGTATTTTTTTTTTTTTTCTGACTAAAGAGCACATGATCAATGAATTTTTTGGGTTTTTTTCTGTAGATCACAATCATGAAATCACGATAAGTGGTTTGTGAAGGTTTATTTTTGTGGGGAGTTTTGGTTTTCTTTTTCCTTTTCCTTCCTCTTCCAAAACACATATATGTGAGGCCTGAACTCTTTCCTAGAATAAACATGTTACATGTTGATATGTTAAAAACCAGGCAGTGTTTTGGAAGTCAGGTTCTTTCAAGACCTTTGGTTCAGGTAAGCTTATTTTCAACTTTTACAAGCAAAAACTATCCTGTAATTTGCTGTGTTCTTCAAGATTACATGAATACATTTATGTTTTAACCCGTGCTTCTCCAGGAGTATGTGCAGTGCTTGATATATTTTTTGAAACTATCTAGCATGTCCAGTCTCTCAGCAATCCTTGTCACTTTCTCCATTATTCTAATTATTTTATATAGTTTAATTTGGTATTTTGAGTAAACTGATATTTCATAAATGTTGACATTTTGAAGTCAACTGCTAGTTTTTTGAACCCATATAATTGTGTTAGTCTTCCTAGGATATATCATTGTAGTTGTTGCCAAATTCAGCTCTATTTCTTTCTATTACCTGTTACTGGTTAGACTGAGTAGAACCCCTTATCAAAAGCAAAGGGGAAATATTTCCCAAAAGGCTATTGTAAAGAACATGTGTCATAAATATGCATGTAAATAATTTTTACTCATTTGTTGAAATTACTTGTGTATCTGCTAATACAGTGAGTACTGACTGTTCTCTGGGTATTTAACATACTCATTTAAGTTGAAGTTTTAAGAAAAAAAATTAACCAGCTTTATTTCCTTTCATATAGCTTTCACTATCTTGTGTTTTTGCTTTAAAAAAAATATATATTATTTTTTGCATTAAAATATGCATTTGTTCTGCTTGCAGAGGAGGAGTTCAGAACCATGTGGGCATGGCTAGGTTGCTATTCTATATCACCTACATAATTGCTGGGGAGTGTAGCTTTGGGAGGGAAGAAGAGGTGAGCACACCCCTGGAAATGGCACCGTTTGTCTCCCTCTCTTCATTGGAGGGGGTTTCTGGGATCAACCCTGTGCACCTTGTCCTCTGCCACAGCTGCTGCCCATTCTCTTTCCACGCTTCTGAGGCACAGCTCCAGAATGCAGTTCTGAAAAGAAGCAAATGTGGCTCTGAGGCGTAACTGAAAAGCAACAACAGCCACACAGAATGGAGCCCAGTGGAGCAGTCCAAAGCAGTGGTGAAACAGAGTGGAGCCAATCCCATTGTAGCAGTCTGAAGCAGCAGCATGTTGCAGTGTGGATGATCTAGCTTTTAGGGATTTTTCCTATAATTGTTTTCCATTGCCTCAAGCTCAGGGACCGGGAGAGCCAAGTGCAGGGAGTGCCTGCCATCTTGTCTTTGTCCCAGGGGGCCACATGGACACGACTGATACCTGTGACTTACAGGGAGCATCTGCTTTCTTGTCTTTGTCCCAGTGGCCACACGGAACTAAGTTGAGGTGATGAACACATTTTGTGTGTAAAGCACCTTTTTCTTTTTTTTCACATGCTTTTGTTATTAATATTTTGCTGTCACTGTGGATTTCTTATTCCATTGCTGTTTGCTTTCAGTAAATTATCTCAAC
This sequence comes from Pseudopodoces humilis, assembly GCF_049639895.1. Classification (NCBI taxonomy): domain Eukaryota; kingdom Metazoa; phylum Chordata; class Aves; order Passeriformes; family Paridae; genus Pseudopodoces; species Pseudopodoces humilis. Next base: position 3,959,386 of record NC_142211.1, on the reverse strand, counting down.
CCAGTCTCTGCCTTTGTTCCTCTCTTATCAAAGGGGGTGGGGGGAAGGGGAGTGCCTTATTTGGAGTATAGTTTCAAGCTGGTGTTAAACTATGTTCAATTGGTGGCCAACGTGTGGCATGATAGGGTTGAGATAACATCTTTCATCTACGTATTTGTGTATTAGCTACAAAACTCTCTGGTTACAAGGCTGCTCAGTCTGTCCACATGGTTGTGGTACCTAACCCTGTATATACTCCTGTATATGCATTATGTGTCCACAGCAGTGCTCTTTTTCAGAGCAAGGGAGCAAGATCAGGATTGTTTTGTTGTTGCACTGTGCTATCAGTTTATGACATGATAACATCAAGGATAATGGGGGTCATTTGAGATGTGTGTTCAGTGTTTCTCTCCTGTCCTGGCTTTGGCTAGTACCTCTGGGAATTCATTAATAATTGTACCCAGCCTGTGGTGGGAACCAGGAGAGGATGATTTTTCCCAGCCTTTCACCCCCTTTTCTTCCTTCAGGCCTGTTACAACAGCTTTTGAGGATTTTGAATTCCCTTTGGATGTTAAGGAAAGCATGTTCTTGTTGCTAAGTCTGCCAGGTCTCCTCAGTGTGGTCCACACCATGTTTAGAGTCAGGACAGAGATTTCTAGGGAAGTTGTCCTGAGACCTGCCCCAGGGATGGATAGTCATGAGTGGCATAGAATGTGGGAGAAAATGGGCCAGCTTTTGATGGAGTATTTTGCTCAAATGGTTTGGAAACTCACCCCTGAAAAACTACAGGACCCTGATAAAGTGGCAGAATATTTGATTAAAAAATGCTATGGCAGTTCCAAAGAGGCACAAAGTTATACAATATGCTGGGTCCTGGCTACTACTTATCAGACACTGCTCAATACTAGATAGTACCCTCAGGGGAAGGAGGAAGAAGAGAACAGAACAGGCACTCAAGCTCTGCAGCTGAACCAGAGAAACAACCCATGCTGGTAGCAGTCACCCCTATACAGAAGAAAAAATCCAAGACCAAATCAGTTTGCTTAGTGAGGGATGAAGAGGAAAGAGGGCCCTCACAACTAGTGGAAGAGACAGAGCCAATCACCTGTTCCCTGTTCCTGGTAAGCTGCCAGATATGCAAAAACATTTCAGCCACGAGTCAGTTGAGCCCCTAGTGTCCTGGCTGCTCCAGTGCTGGGATATCACAGCCCCCACAGTATGAAGCTGGATGGTAGTGAAGCCAAGCAACTTGGGTACCTGTCCTGGGACATGGGCATTGACAAGGGGATTGGGAAAAGGACAGAAACAGCCTCTGGAGGTGATTCCTATCAAGCGTGAGAGAAAGGTATCTTTACAAGGATGCTCTATCAGTGCACCAAGACAAGTGGAACAACATGGAGAAAAGTATCGAGTACCTGAGAGAATTAGCTGTGCTGGAGATAATCTATAGGGATTAAAATAATGAGCAATGTTATATAAATACAGATGACATTCAGTGTACACAAACCATGTGGTGGAAATCCCTACAGAGCATGGCGGTGTCATATGCCAACTCATTGAGAGTGATGTCATGGAAGGAAGGTAAACAAAAAGTGGACACTTTTCTTAGTTTCTTCATATAGCTGGAGTTTGCTATCTCCACCCCAATACAGGCCTGTGTCTCATCTGTGGAAAGACTGTCCAAGGACTTCTAGCCATTTAAAGAGGAAATTAAAGAGGACCAACAGAAATCTAAAGAGGGCTACCAGAAATTTAAGGAGGAAATGTCCCATGACCCACCAGTATGGACCAGAGTCTCTGCTATTGGGAGCAAACACCCATAAGACCCAAAAAACAAAAAAAAGGTTTAGTGCAACATTCAATCAACATAAAATACTTCTCAAAGCCTTAACTTAGCCCACTTAGCAAACTCTAAGCTCATTCAATTCTAAATTACTCAAAAATTCTGAGAAGAGGAAACTGGAAGAAAAAACAGAGACAGACATAAAAGATATGGAAGAGCACACATATAGCTACCAACTCCTGGGTTCCAGTGGTGTTCAGCTAATAGAAATTCCAAGAAGAGGTAGGATTGTCAGGAAAATTAATCCACAAACACCAGAGGTTTATGTCCAAAAAGGAGACAGAGGAGTACTTTTACTTTATTCAAATAAAGGAAGAGGCCATAGGGCGTTCCCCTGAGGCCTCTCAAATTTTTGGAGGACACAGACTCCTTTTTATCCTAATTTCCTAGCCACATGTCCCTTTCTCTTTCCACATTGGCTGAGGTACTTGAGAGGTACAGACTTCCCAGAACACCTAAGATTCCCCTCTAATGTATAACGCTTCCTTTAAATTTTTAATTCTTATGGAATTTATCATTTTCCCCCATTGTTTCTTTCATCTTTCAATATCCAATTTAATTTATCAGGAAACCTACAGTTTGTAAAGGCAAATATATTTTTTTTCATTCTTCAATCAGTGGAATCCTTCGCATTGTTTCTTTTATCTCTCAGTGCTAGTTTTATCTATCAGCAAACCCACAGCTTGTTTGTAAAGACAGATCCATCATTCCTCTCAGGGTCAACGCATGTTCACCTCCTGTTCAGCTTTAAATACCCCTTGGCCTTCCTGGGCCCTTCCCCCAGGAGGGATTGCTGGTCATTTGGCCACTCAGGAGCTGGGTTAAGGGCCCCAGCGGCAGCTGTAGAGCATTGTCTCCGGGATGCCAGTGATTGGCAGACACTGTGGGGCTGGGATACAGGCTCTAGGAGGGGGGGTTGTTGTGGTTTGACACTGGCCGAACACCAGGCACCCATTAGAGTTGCTTGCTCACCCTCCCCTGCTACAGATGGGTAGAGGAGGGAAAAAGGAAAAAAAAAAACCAACAATGAAGGCAATGAAGGTTTCATGAGCGAGATAAGGACTGGGAGAAATATTTCAAGGGCAAAGCAGGCTCAACTTAAAATGCAAAGTGAATTTATTACTAACAGAGTCAGAGAAGGATGCTGACAACTGGAATAAGCCCTTATAACACCGTTTCCCTCCCCCCCCCCCCCCCCCCCCCCCGCAGCCACTCCCCCTTTCCCACCAACCGTGCAGGGAGACAGGGAGTGGGGGTTTTGGTCAGTTCATCACTGAGATTTTCTTCTGCTGCTCTGGGAGAGGAATCCTTCCCCTGTGAGGCCATGGGGTCCCTCCCACAGGAGACAGTTCTCTGTGAACTTCTCTGGTGTGGGTCCACTCTCATGAGCAGCAGACATACCACACCTGCTGCAACATGAACTCCCCCCACATGCAGACAGTCCTTCCAAAACTGCTGTGGCGTGGGTCACTCTTCCCATGGGGTGCAGTCCTCCAAGGCTGCTGCTCCAGCCTGGAAATAGGGGCCCCCTTTCTCCACTGGGTCTTCCGCTTGAGAGGAATGACAGATTTGTCTTTACAAACAAGCTATGGGTCTGCTGATAGATAAAACTAGCACTGAGAGATAAAAGAAACAATGGGATGGATTCCACTGATTGAAGAATGGAAAAAAAATATATTTGCATTTACAAAAAAACTGTAGGTTTGCTGATAAATGAAACTGGATATTGGAAGATGAAAGAGACAATAGGGAAACGCTATAAATTCCATAAGAATTAAAAATTAAGAGGGAGGGTTATACATTAGCAGGGAATCTTAGGTATCAGGCATTCTGGGAAGTCTGTACCTCTCAAGTACCTCAGCCAATGGGGAAAGAGAGAGGGACATGTGGCTGGGAAATTAGGATAAAAAGGAGTCTGTGTCCTCCAAAAATTTGAGAGGCCTCAGGGGAATTCCCCATGGCCTCTTCCTTTATTCGAATAAAGTAAAATGACTCCTCTGTCTCCTTTTTGGACATAAACCTCTGGTGTTTGTGGATTCATTTTCCTCACAATTTGGGGGCTCTTGTCTGGGATATTTCCACTGTCTGGGATGGGGGGCAGCAAGTGGAGCTGAAGGCGCTCCTCACCCAGTTTTGATGATCAGCTCCCCTTGGTGGCGGCCAGCACCGGGCAATTGATCGAGTTCCCGAGACTGTCCAGGAGACAGACAAGTGGCAGACCAGGGGGGTCCATGAAGAGTCCACAGGGGAGGACCACTGAAAATCTTACTGGTGAGTAAAATGGGATCTTCGGGGAGTAAACCTGGGATGGCACCCATGGAGGGTAGCACAGGTAAACCTGAGAGGGCACCCATGGAGAGTTGCAAGGGTAAAGCCATGAAGGGGCCCCGGCAAAAGGGATGATGATCCCATAATACCCCCAGAGAGTCCCTTGGGGAGAATGCTGAGATCTTGGGACAGATTATGCATTCACCCGGGGGTAACTATGGAGATTATGGTAAAATATTGTTATTTTGTGTGGCTAGAGTATAAGATGCCAAATGGACTTGTATGGCCACCTTATGGAACAGATGGAATTTGTTTGTGTCAAATTCTGTGGAGGTATTTAGAGGAGTGTCCCGGGGTGACTTTATGATACTGGTATTCCTGATCGCCTGCTTTATATATATTAAGTTCTGCACCTTTAAGATTAACTTTGGGAGTTGAAACTGCTGGAGGCTGATGGGAGTTTTTTCTTCTGACCAATTACTGGTCATTTCTGAGACTTGACAGTGATTTTGACTATTGAAAAGTGAGATCAACCTGTGAACACCTGCCTTAAGATGTAAGTCTGGGAATTTCTTGTTGTCTTTGGTTTCCGGCTTCTGGAGAGGTAACAGGCTCCGGCTCGGCCTCCTCCCCCCCCCTCCAGGCCGAACAAGGCAATGGAGGGGAGGGGAGGAGGAAAAGCGGAGCCGGCCAGCCTGACTCGGTTGCAGTTTCTGCCGCTGAACTGAAACCTGACACCATGAGCATCTGCAGCCTGAGCAAGACTTTAACTCTTTTACTACCCAGATGAGACTTGAAGATTAATTGTTTTTTTTCCCAGAGAGAGGAAGAGAAGAGAGGGAGTGATCAACATATAAGGAGGCACCATAAACCCATCAAAGACAGTAAAGACAAGAATTGCATTTCGAGGGGAAAGAGAAATAAGGAGATGCTTTAATAAGCTGAAATGTTTTTCTGTTAAAGCTATGGAGATGGACAGTAGTGTTCTGAAAAAAAACTCCTTTAATTCCTGACAGAGTATATTGGGAGGAATGGAGTGTTTCAAAGTGTGGATTTTGAGCAAATGATGAAGTGGTTGTGATACTGTGAGATGCTGGAACAGAGGGGGAAAAGTAATAGTTGAAGATTTGTGGCCTTTAAGAGGCAAAGAGAAATCTTCTGTTTCCAGAGGGGCTCACAAAAACAGATGAAGAGAACTTTTGCCTTTGAATAACTCATCCTTAAAAATGACATCCCTAGACTCATTTGACCCATAACACACCTCAGAGTGATGTGAAATGGGAGGAGTGAACTGATGGCAGAATTTCCAGGCAGCTGGCATCAGAAAAATAGAAAGCTATAAAGGAAATAGTTTTCTTGTGAAAAACTCCATAGATTAGCAGAAGACTTCTTTTTCTCTACAAAGACTGATAAAAGGACTATAGCAAGAACTGAGACTGTTTTAACTCCAAAGTTTTTTTTGTCTCTATGTTGTCATGTGAACAAGGGAATGGTTGGGTAGTTGGGGGAAAAAAGGTTTCTGGATGTTTTATTCTGGTTTCTTATTCTTGTAGTTTTTGTTAATACTTTCTTTGTTCCTTTTTAAGTTTTAAGCCTGTTTTGCTCTTGTTCTAATCCATATCTCACAGAAAGAAATAAGTAAGTTTTCTAGTGATTTTTTAGTTACTGCTTTAAAACCACGACAAGGAGAATTGGAAAGGGTGGATTGAAAGGAAATGTGGATTGATATGTTTTAAACAAGCAACAGGACATATCTATGTGTAAAGAAAAAAAGGAGAAGAGGAAAAAGGGGAGGATTGGGATGTTTTTCAACACCTTTCCCTGTCTTGTCCCCCAGTGTTGCCAGCTGATCCAGGTCTAGCTGCAGGTCTGCTGTATCCTCAATCTCCAGAGCAAAGGGATCAGGGAAATGCTGTTCCTACAGCCCCACCTGAGAACAATAATGGTGTGGAGGGAGGGGAACATCATATCATATCACTCCCTAGAACTAGAAGAGGAACTCAACTTAGGACATCAGAAGCCCCCAGGACCCAAGAGACAGGGGTACACCAGATGCCACTGCGTCAAGTTCCTTTGGGGGGGTCAAGGGGGAGGGTTTGGGTTTGTAATTGTGCCACTTACTACCCAGGATATAAGAGGGTTGAAAAAAGAATTACCCCCATATTTGGATGACCCCATAGAGGTGGGGGAAAAGATAGAGGAATATTTCGAAAATGCAGATTATATGTGAAAGGACTGGGATTTTCTTTTGGGGATTTTGTTTGGGTCATCAGAGAAACTAATGATTTTGCAGAAAGTTCTGCAGCTGTGGGAAGATGAACATCCACAAGGAGCAGGGGGGGCTGGACCTAATGCACCTACAGTGGATGATGCCATTCGCCATGTGGACCCCCAGTGGGACCCAAATTACCAGGCCAGTTTGGCTCACCTCCACTATTAGCATGCTGATTTGATTAGGGCAATCAAATCTGCGGCTCTCAGAACTAACAACATAGCTATGTCATTAGAACAGGAGAAACATGAAAACCCCTCTCATTGGTTTGAGAGCATTAGGGATGCCTTGTGGAAGCATGGGGGGATAGATCCTGAAGGGAAAGCCTTTGACACATTGCTGAAGGTACAATTTGTTACTAAGGCTTGGCCTGATATAAGGAAAGGAGTGCAAAAAGATCAAGAGTGGCAGAATAAGCCTCTGGAGGAATTGGTTAGAAAAACCACAGGAAGTATACATAAGGGATGAGGAAAAGGTAACGGCGAAGGTGATGGCAGAGTTTTTGCAGCCCTGGAGGGAAAAACCGCAGGGTCCAAGGGGTCACCCAGGACAGAGGGGACAGGGTCGGCCACAAGGAAGTGACAGAGGTATTCCCTCCTTGACAAGGGACAGCCAACCCAAACAGCAGTTGGGGAGGAACCAGTGCACTATCTGCAGGGCGGAAGGGCATTGGAAAAGGGAATGTCCACAGAAACAGCTGGACCATCAGAAGGAGGATGTTCAGAGGATAATGGAAAAGGATTGTTAGGGGTGTCAGGGGCTCCCATTATATTAAGGACCCACCACTCTGGAGCCCTTGATAACTTTTAAGGTGGGTCCAGATTGAGAGGAGGTGTGTTTTCTGGTAGACACAGGGGCCTCTCGATCCACTTTAAATTTTATACCTATGGGGGGGAAACTGTCGAGAAGATCATTGGTTATTCAAGGAGTGAGTGGAAAGGATGAGCAAGTGCATATTCTTTAACCGCTATTAGTAGATGTGGGAGACAGGTTTGAAATGCATGAATTCCTGTTTGCTCCTAATTGTAATTGTAATTTACTGGGAAGGGATTTGATGGCTAAAGTGGGAATGTAAATTAGTATTGTAAAAAGTGACACAGAGTCCAACATTGTGATATCTTTGTGTAAAATGTCTGAGAAAGCTTATGCTGAAATAGATCCGGAAGCGTGGGCATCCCCAGGGAAATATGGAAAACTAGACATAGAGCCTCTCCAAATTACTTCGAAGCAACCAGGACAAGTGGTGTCTAAAAAGCAATACCCTATTTCAAGGGAGGGAAAGAAAGGGTTACAGCCTGTCATTGAGTCCCTGCTAAAAGCAGGTCTTTTGGAGCCGTGCATGTCTCCCTATAACACCCCTATTCTGCCGGTTAAGAAACCAGATAGAACCTACAGAATGGTGGAGGATTTAAGAATAATAAATGTAATTGTCAAACCAAGGCATCCCACAGTTCCGGATCCCTATACCATCCTGATTCAAATCCCTTCTTCAAATCAGTATTATTCAGTACTGTATTTGAAGGATGTTTTCTGGAGGTGTTGGATTGATAAGGACAGTAAACAGTATTTTGCGTTTGCGTGGGAACAGGAGGATGGAGAGAAAATGGTAAAACAGCAATTGACATGGACAGTCATCCTGCAGGGATATAGAGTCACTGGTTTTATTTGCGCTAGCCTTTCAGAAAATATTAAGAGCATTTACCCCACCCTCAGGAGTTAAGTTGTTGGATGATTTGCTTTTGTCAGGGGAATCGGAAAAGGTGGTTGAAGAGGCTACTGTGAAACTGCTTCATTTTATTGCTAAAAAGGGACTTAGAGTGTCCGAAAAGAAGGTGCAGTTGGTAGAGAAAAAGGTCAAATATTTGGGACACATTTTGACTGTGTTATAAATTTGTATTGTGATATTGGCTTTCGCAGATGAATATTATATGTTAAATACTTTTTAGCTATGTATGTACTTTTTTTCTTGCTAACAAGTCTTAAGCTTAAAAGAATTTCCTAAGTACAAGGCAAGGAAACCCCAGAGGGCAAGGACAGTGGGGCCCAAGCTGTTATCAAGAGAACAATAGAGGCCAAACTGTTATCAGCGGAAGATATGAAACCCAGCTGTCCTCAGGGGAAGGATGACGGCCCCGGACTGTTATCTGCCCTGATCATTTGCAAAAAGAAAGGAAACCAAACTCCAGAATAATGCTGACCAGCAAGAATAATGATGACCAGCAAAAAATATATGTTGACCAGCAGAAAATAAAACTGTGAAGAGCATGATGCAAGAAGGCGGAACCAGGGAGGGGACATGCTTGAATATGCATTAACCCCTCACAGCAAGAAGGGGATAAAAAGAGTATCCCTGAGATACCAGGTGTGTTCCTGGCAAGGCGCCAGGGCACCCGGCCATTTTAACCCTTTGCTTTATTTCTTTTGTCTCCTAATTGTCTTTTATTTATATTAAATTCTTTTTATAATTTATTAAGTGAATCTCGTTTTTAAGAACTGGAAGGTTACGGTATATTGATCCAGAAAGAATAAAAGGGATTTTACAAGTATCATTACGCCAGACAAAAAAAAATAAAAATAATTACAGCAGTTTTTAGGGTTGGTGGGGTACTGCAGAGTATGGATTGAGGATTTTTCTGTTGTGGCCAGACCTTTATATGACTTTTTAACCCAAGACAATCCTAATGTTGTGGTATGGACACCAGAAGGAGAGCAAAGCTTTAGAAAATTAAAAGACAAATTGGTTAAGGCCCCAGTCTTAGCTCTTCCAGACTCAGAAAAGGAATTTGAAATATGTATGGATGTTAAACAGGATCATGCTAAAGGAGTTTTGGTGCAAGAGCATGGGGGAACACGGAGGCCTGTTGCCTATTTTTCTAAGCTGTTAAACCCGGTGGCCAAACGCTGGCCCCATTGTCTGCAGAACTGTGCAGCCACAGGTCTGATGGTGGCTGAGGCCCAAATCTGACATGGGGAAGGTATCTGATTGTTAAAGTTTCACATCAGATTAAAGATCTGTTAACTGAGAGAGCCTCTAAGTAGATGACCAGCACTTGGTTATTACAGTATGAGTCTTGTCAAATGGAGCAAGAAGATTTAGAATTTAAAAGTGGGGAAGGGTTTAACCCAGCCTCCTGTTTGCACGATCCTGAAGAGGGGGGGCCAGGAAGAAACCCATGACTGCATTCAGGTGATAGATCTCCAGACCCAGGTGAGGGAAGATTTATGACATGCTCTCTGGCCTGAGGGAGAAAATGTGTTTATTAATGGGTCTTCAAGGGTGATAGAAGGGAAGCGATTTACAGTATACTCTATTGTGAATGGAAAACAATTAAAGGAAGGGGGGAGGTTACCGCCCACCTAGTCAGCGCAGACTGTGGAGCTGTATGAACTTGTAAGAGCCTGTGAATTATACCGAGACAAGACAGTGAATGTTTTTATTGATTCTAAATATGCATATGGGGTGATACATGCATTTGGGAAACTATGGGAAGAAAAAGGTTTATTAACTTGCAGGGGAAAGACATTGGCTCATGAGAACATAATCTCTCGCCTATTGAAGGTGATGAATTTACCAAAAAGGGTGGCAATAATATACATGAAGGGGCACCAGGCAGGGTACTCGGAGGAGGTAATAGGAAACCGACTGGCTGATGAAGAAGCTCAGAAAGCTGCAATATTGTCAGAAATCTCTAAGATCCTCCCCTTGCTCCCAGTAACTGCACCGCTGCCAGGAAAACTGTCTTTTCCACCAGAGGAACTTGAGATGATTAAAGAGTGGGGCAGAGGAAAGAGGGGATAATTGGTTTACAAGGGATGGTAAGCAGTGGATACCAAAAACTCTGGCCTTACAGTTGTTAAAACAACTTCATGAAGGAAGTCATTTGGGCTCCCAATGACTGGCAGGAGCCTTCCTCAAAATGTATGCTCCTGTGGGTCTTTTTAATCTGGCAAAGCGAGCTATTGAGGGTTGTTTGATTTGTGCTAAAACCAATAACAGTTACAAAGAAACTTGCCAGGGGAGGGAGGCCTTGGGCTGTACTTCCCTTCCAGAGATGCCAAGTGGATTTTACTGAAATACCCTGTGTGGCAAGATTTAAATATCTTCTGGTAATAGTATGTCAGTTAACAGGGTGGCCAGAAGCATTTCCAGCCATTTCAGCAACTACAGGGTCAGTTATTAAAGTATTTTTGGAACAAATAATTCCAAGATATTGGATTGTGGAAGCAATAGACTCAGATAGGGGAACTCATTTTACAGGAAAAATTCTTAAAATAGTTATGACTGCTTTAGGGATCCAATAGAGCCTCCATACCCCCTGGCACCCCCAGAGTTCGGGCCGGGTTGAAAGGATGAATGTGGAAAAAAGAAACACCACCTGAAGCTGGTGATAGAAACTGAGATGCCGTGGGTATGGCTCTTGCCACTGGCTTTGGCAAAAATAAGGGCCTGACCTAGGGGGGATATTCAATTATCTCCCTTTGAATTTATGTTTGGAATTCCTTATCCTTGTAATTCTCAGCCTGGCGCAGGGGGGTAGAGGAAAGTGATGTATATTTGTAATAATATGTGGCCCGGATACTGTCTCTTGTGAAATCTCTTTGACAGGAAGTTCAGCTGGCACAGACCCTGCCTTTGGACTTTGCTGTTCACAAAAGTGAAATCCAGGAAATTGGGTCCTAGTTAAGGAGTGGAAAGAAACACCACTGGTGGCTAAGTTGCGTGGACCGTTCCAGGTGTTGCTGACCACAGAAACAGCCATCAGGAGAGCTGAACACGGGTGGACCCATCACACTTGGGTCAAGATCTCTGAGGCCCTGAAGATTTAGACTTCTCAGCTGGAGGAGAAGGATGGCAAGCCATGACTGACATGCCAGAAGAGTGGACTGGAGCAGTAGCCGGTTCGTTGACATTGGGGGAAGCCCCGAGTGCCTGCCCACAGACTGGCTGCTGAAATAGTTTGTGTCGGCATCCCTCCTCTCGGATCTCCAGTCATTGGGGGCCAATCCTCGTTGTCATTGCTTTCTTTATGTTAAGCTCTTTCTGTGCCTTCACTTGCCACAGGTGGTGCAAAAGACAATGTGAAAGGGAAAATTAGGTTAGGAAATTAGATTACACCATTAGAATGTTTCTCTTAATAATCTTACCTTTATATTGTCAGTTAGGTTGGGGCCAAAAGTGGGAAAATATTTTTTTCATCTTAGGAGAAGAAGTAGCAAAAACCTTTAACCTTAGCAATTATTGGGTCTGCGGAGGGCCAGGGGGATCTGAAAACTGGCCATGGGTGGCCAGCCCAGTCGAACCAAAATGGTGGGTTAGCACCCTGAGTGAAGTCCATAATGGAACAAGATTTTGGGACAAAGGAGGAAGTCCATGGCAGCTTCATTCTTCTGAAAGAGGCATATATTGCCTAAATAGAACAAGAAGCACATACGTGGGAAAGAGCGTTTGTGACTGGACTTTATCTTTGGGTTTAGATTGTTGGACCCCTAACTGCCCTCCTTATGATTGTTCCAGGTATCGAGGCAGATGGAGTCAAATGCATCTTAAGCTCACTAATGGTAGCTGGGTAAGGTATTCCTTCCATAATTACCAAAAGGATTTTGAAGGCTGTAAAGCAGTGGGGAAGGATTAGTTTTTTGACCCCTTAATTTTAAGCTGCCCCTGAGATAATTCCACAAGTAAGGCACATGTTGTCCGTGACTATCAGTGGAAATGGCAACACCGGAATGGAACTGGAACCCTTTTCAATAGGTTCTGGTCCGGATCTAACAAAACAGATCTGGGATGTAACTGCAAGTGGAAACCTCATGTGAGAGCTTGGAAATGCAAATACTGTGATTTTTATGGCAAGGTAACTATTGTTGGGGGACCACTAGGCCTCAGAAGCAAGCTGTATTTTGACCAACCAATTGATGATGAAAATTGAGAAGGTCCCTTTCCCAGTGAGACCTGGGCTTTAAAGGGGCATTACTGGATTTCTGGCCAATATGCTTGTTGCAGTCCGCAACCTCAGGATCTCGTCCAGGAAGCCGCAGGGTTCTGGGGACCAGCATGGAACACCAACGAGATGGGCTCCCAGTTCATGAAACCATTTATTCAGCATGGGAACAAACTCAGATCCAGAACAAAGAGCCCTGAACAAAGGCTGAGCAGAGGTTTTTGAGGGACAGAACTCCCGAGGGTCTCCACCCTTGAGGGTGGAGTTCAGGGTCAGGGACCACTAGAAACACAGCAAGGGAGAAACCACCCAGGGACTCAAACCCAATCAGAACACCTGGGCCACCCTTCACAAGGGGTTTGGGGTGGGACAATGTAACTCTTTTGCCTCCCCCGAGGCATGTCGCCACATATGCTTACTACAGGTTACCCCCAAACTGGTCAGGGATATATTATGTAGGGTATATCAGACCATTGTTCTTTCTGCTACCACAAGTTCAGGAAAATCAGTTAGGAATCAAAGTATATGATGATCTAATTAGAGAAAAGCGGTCAATTGATGCATCCCTGGCTGGAGGGAGCACCCAAAAGTAGGGTAAAGGTGAATGGCGACCTGCACGAAACATGCAACATTATGGACCAGGCACTTGGATTCCAAATGAATTAATATCAGGTACCAGAAAATCCATTTATAATTTAAACAGGATAATTAGGTTGTAAGCTGCCTTTGAAATAATAATCAACCAGACAGCTACAGCTTTTGACCTTCTTGCTGACCAGTCTACTCAGATGAGAAATGCAATATTTCAACATTGAATGGTGTCCTACTTGAGGGCAGATTTGGGAGAAAACCACCAAATGGGGTTCCCCCAGAAAAGCAAAATTCAAACAGCCCATCCCCCAACTAGTTCAGGAAAAAAAACAAAAATCCTTGGAGAGAAGTGGGAAAAAACCTGTTTATTTAACAGAAATTGAATTATATTAAACAATAAAACCTCTCGCTGTTCAGTGAAATGGCAAATCCAGGAAGACAAGTCATTTTCATGTGGTGTAGCTCGGCTCGCTCAGGTTCTTATCAGTCCCTCCGGAGCTGGAAAGTGCCAAGGCTCAGTCCCCGGTGGGCCACAGGCATGAGCTTCCAGGGTTTGTCTGGGATTTTTTCAGTCCAGAGCAGGTTTGAAAAGATCCAAGAAAAAAAAGAAAAAAAGATCCAGGGAACTCCTCTGCCTCAGCTAGCTAAAAACTAACTAAAAGCAAAAGAGAAGCTCTGTCCTGCTGTCTGTCCGTGCTGCAGACACCACAGTCCAGGAGCAGGATGTGTGGGAGTGATGTTTTTCCTTTAACACAAACGGCACGCTTCTTCTTTCCCACCTTCGCTCTCAGAGCCAGTCTTAAAGGTGCAGAACTTAATATATAACATAAACAAGGCGACTGGGGATGCAAGCATCATAAACTCACCCCAGGACAAATACTATTAGATTATTTATTAGCAGAAGAAGGGGGAGTGTGTGGCAAATTAAATGACTCAAACTGCTGTTTGCAAATAGATGACAATGGAAAGGTGGTAAAACAAATAACAAAAAGAGTAAGAAAGATAGCATGTGTACCCATCCAAACATGGAAAGGATAGGAATGGGACATGGTTTCATGATTATCTGGTGGACTATGGGTTAAGCAAATGCTTTTTTTTTCCTCTTATGTGTTGTAGCAACTCTAGTCTTTTTACCATGCATAATCCCTTGCTTAGTACGACTCATTCAACACGTGATCAATGTGATGCAGGTAGTAGCCATGCCTACTGATCCAGAGATGGCTACAAAAAGATAGAAATTGATGTCACTGCATGTTGCAATCCTTCCCTGGGGACCCCTCCGTTCTACCCCCTGTGGTGAGAGGCCTGCTCTTCACAGAACATGGGCGGGGGAGGGATCCTGGAGTAGATACAACATGAACTAAAAGTATCTTAGACAAAGGAGGCTCAGACTTGCTTGGAGTATTCCCGGGTTTATTGTATGTGGTCCACCCGGGGCAAGAAAGAGACCAAAATGCCCTGGGTCTTATCTCTTATACTAGGGGGAGGAGGTGAGCAGGGGACACAGGGAAGTTACAGCCAATGGGACAGGGGAAGGGGAAAAGGTTTTCAGGTAGGGACTAACATTACACAGACTGAGGGTGAGTTCTTCCCTTGGGGCATACCATGATTTTTAATGCACTATAACACCTCACCCTGTTCTGTAATACAAAGAGAAGAAAAAAAACTTTAGCTTATTTTGTCTTTGATTGTGAGCTTGCTCACCATTCACAATTGGTGGGCCAATTAGATTCATTTCTGTCGGCTAGTTCCATGTGGTTAGCTTCTGAGGTAGTAGAAATGACACTGCTAAGGGCTTTTAAAATTAAACAATGGACAATTCTAAATGCTAACACAAGCAAAAGCAAAGCAACAAAAAACAAGATTGTTTTGATTATCGAAGTCCACCATCCTGTGAGTCCCCAGCCTTTGAACAGCTCACTAAACCAGTCCTCTGATTCTTGTTTCACCTGTCCAATCAAGTTTTTCATCTCTCTGAGGGCTCCATGGACATTGAGAGCTTTCGAGTTCAAGTTTAAACAGCAAACTCCTTAGAACTCTGGGTATTCATGTCCATGCAGAAGCAAAAGGAAATCTATAGCCGCCCTGTTCTGGAGGGTAGCTTGTCTGGTAATTTCTTCATCTTCAAGGAGGGAGCTGAGGGCGGTGGATGTTAAGTTGGCCTGTTTTACTACCCAGCATTCTAACTGTCCTAATTCACCTAATACCTGGGCAGCTGCAACCCATGGAAGAAATATGGATACAGCAATTATTTTTGATTTTGCCCAATGAAAAATGTCAGAATCACAATTTGGCTCTAAAATGTCAGTGTTTCTTTTGTAAACCTTGTGGGTTGAATTTTCTTTTCGAATCCATTTCTTAATTTGGGTTTGGTTGGGTGCTAACAGGGACAGCCTCCCAAAGGTACACGGTCCTCCTTGAAGGTGAGATGGGAACCCTGCCCATGCTCTATCTCTGCAAATCAGAAATATGCTTTTAGGGAGGGTTCTTGGATGTGAACGGAGAGGATCATCTGCTGTGACGTGACTTTGCACACTACACCATTGCCTTGCTTTAAATTCTTTTCGATATTGTATTACGTGGTGATATAATTTAGTATCAGACAGTGTGTTATACATAAGGTGGATACCAAAAGGTGCAGGGGCAAAACCTAATAGCTCTAATTCTTGGGGTTCTTTTTCTGCTTTAGGCAGTTTTGGTAGCCACTCTTCTACAGGATTTTTTACTGTTACAGTTCTTCATTTATGGTTTTTGAGTGGCTGGGTGCTGTGTGTTTTGGGATCTGTGTTAAACTTGAGATTACTAAAGCTGGCTGGAAATTCTTCAGTCTGCAGGGGGATTCCTACCAGACAGGTGGACATAGGGTCTTTTGCTGCTGCAGTGTACAAGCAGATGCTCTCTTGTTGGAGTGTTTGTGCCAGGATCACCCAGATGTTCTGTTGTGGCTGAGGGATGATCCAGGCAGCTGCCAGACTGCTCAGCGCGAGCAGGATGACAGCAGGGGTAGGGCTCATCATGGTTTTGAGTGGGAGATAGGTTATTTCTAAAAAAAAGGAAACAAGCATTTTTTAAAACATATTTACAGCCAAAGTATGCAGGTCAGAGGCTAAAAAGGTTTCTTCTTGCTCTCCCCGGCAGCGTCTTCTCTTGGAAGCAACAGCCACTTGCTTCTCTTCTCTTCTCTTCTTGCTGGGGTTGGATTCTTTGGAACAAAATGTTTTACCCATTTCTGAGGAATCCATCGGGGGCCTGTAGGGGTAGATACACACATGTAGCCACTCCCCCATGTAACAAGTTCATAGGGGCCCTTGTTCTGCCAGGTTTCTGGGTCTCTGATTAAAACTGGCGGACGCTGTGACAATTTAAACTGATCACCACTGTTAAAATGCCGAGCCACTGGAGGATTCATGTTTTCAAATGAGCAGTTCAGGAAATTAATGGTAAACAGAGCTTTACAGAGTTTCTGTTTTGGAGACATCCACACTGCCTCACTACCTTGCCTGTCTAGGACTTGTTTGAGCATCTGGTGGGTACGCTCAATCACAGCTTGACCTGTGGGGGAGTGGGGGATGCCAGTTTTGTGTTCCACTCCCTACTGCTGGACAAATTCTAGGAACTCTTTGGATTGATACGCTGGGCCATTATCAGTTTTAATTTCTTTAGGGATTCCCAATACTGAAAAGGCCTGTACTAAGTGTTGTTTGGCATGTACAGATTTTTCTCCTGTATGAGCAGAGGCATACACTGCCCCTGAGTATGTGTCAATGCTCACATGTACATAATCAAGGCAACCAAAACTGGGGATATGTATAATGTCTGTTTGCTACACTTCGCAGCTTTCAATGCCTCAGGCATTAACCCCGACACCCAGGGATGGCACAGCTTGGAGCTGGCAGTTGGGACAGGTGGCCACAATGGCTTTAGCCTGATCCCGTATCAGCTGGAACTGACAAATCACTTCTGGCACATTTTGATGGTATCGCTGATGACTTATCTTGGCCTGCTGGAATACATCTGGGAGACGTTCCTTTTCAGCTGGGGCAGCAAGGGAATCAGCTTTCCGGTCCCCCTCAGTGATTTCACCTGGTAAATCAGTATGTGACCTCACATGCATCACATAGGAAAGGATGCTCTTGAGTTGAAACCAAATAAATAAGTTTTGAGAGCAACCTAAAGAGATGTTCGTTCTCAATGTCCTTGAGAACTGCCTGCTCTGCTCTGGACAACACCCCTGCTACGTAGGCTGAGTCAGAAATTAAATTTATTGGTTCTGAAAACTTCTCAAAGGCTCTCACAGCTGCAGCCAGTTCGGCTATCTGGGGTGACCCTTCTACAAACTCAGCATCAGCTTCCCAATGCTGAGTCTGGGGATCTCTCCAAGGCATCACCGACTTGTGGGACATTCCAGATGCATCAGTGAACACTGTAAGAGTTTTGAGTGGCCTCTGGCTCCTTTTCTCACAAGGAATGAGGTGGAATTCCTCATGAAACAATTTGTGCGATCGTGCATGGACCGATATTTGTCCACTATAGCTGTCCAGAGCTAACTGGAGGTTAGCATTGCTCTGCAGCAGGTGCTCAAACATCTCTTTGGTCAGTTTCTCAGAAGAGTGCTTTATTACGCCAGAAAGCTTGACTGGTAGGTGAATACACACAAAGTCACACCCTGCCAGTTCCCGCAGCCTTACTCTGGCCTTTTGAATCAGCTGAGCCATCAGCTCTTGTGGCCTGGTAATAGTTTTGGGTCTTTGATGGGAGAGGAAGACCCACTCTGTGATTAAGAGTGCATCTCTCTGCCCCTCGGCCCACTGAAATATTAACCCATGTAGATGTGGTAATTTCCCCAGGACAATAAATTTGAAAGGCAGCTCAGGTTTGAAGCTATGTGCCTGTCTTTCTGTCAAGGCCTTTTGTGCCTTTTCAATTGCAGTTTTTGCTTATGGAGTCAATTCCCTGGGAGAAAGCAGCTCTCTCTCCCCTTTCAATAAATTGAGCAGGGGACACAGGTCTTCATTAGTGAGACCTAGCCAGGGTCTGACCCAGTTCAAAGACCCACACAGTGAATGGAGATCTGCTAGAGTTTTGGGATTGCTAATGATTTCCAATTTCTGCGTAACAGTGGTCCATTTAGTGACCTCCAGGCCCAGGTATTTCCAAGGTGGCATCATTTGAACCTTGTCTTCTTGCTATTGGAATCCAGCAGAGATTAAAACTTTAACCACTATGTCAAGTGTGTGTTGGAGTATAGTGTCATTGGAACCGCACACTAACACATCATCCATATAATGCAAAATGATGGCATCTCTTTTTTCAGCACGTACTGGGGACAGCAATGGCCCCACATACCACTGGCAGATGAAGGGGCTTGCTTTCATCCCCTGAGGTAGTACTGTCCAGTGGTATAGTTTTATTTGGGCTTCCCGGTTAATTGTGGGAATGGAAAAGGCAAATCGTGGTGCATCTTCTGGGTGCAGGGGAAGTTGGAAAAAACAGTCTTTAATATCTAGCACTGCTAATTGCCAATTTTGTGGTAACATTGTCGGGGTTGGAATTCCTGGTTGAAGAGACACCATGTCCTCAATTTTTTTGTTAATTTCTCTCAAATCCTGAAGGAGGCGCCACTTATTTTTCCCTGGCTTTTTTATTACAAATACCGGGGAATTCCAAGGGCTGGTTGTTTCTACTATGTACCCCTTGGCCAATTGTTCTTCCACCAATTTTTCTAGTGCCCTGAGTTTCTGTTTGCTAAGAGGCCACTGATTCACCCAAATTGGATTATCATCTAACCAAGTTAGCTTTTGGGTAGGATGCTCTACAGTGGCCTCTTCTAAAAATCCTGGGGGGGGGTCTCAGGAATTGTTAATTTCACTCCCCACTGGGACATGATGTCTCTTCCCCACAGGGGGCCCTTGTAATCAGTGACAAAATGATGGATACTAGCCAATCTTCCATCGGGGTGTTCTATCTGAACAATAGCTTTAGAGATTTTTGCCAGTTTCACCCCTCCAATACCCTGTATTTTGCCTGCCATGGGTTGCAGTTCCCAATGTGAAGGCCACACCTTTTCAGGTATATTGAGAGACCGCCAGCTATTCACCAGTCTTCACAGAAGTAATCGTGAACGCCGTTTATTTCTATCTTTAGCACACCTTTTATAGGGTTCTACAGGGTCCGCGGGCAGAGCAAGCTACTATTGGCTAACACACACAGTTTACATTTTTTCTCCTACACACAAGAATATTGTTTTGCTTTACTCTCTCTTCTGCAGGCAAGTTTCAAGGATTTTAGCCCTTAATATCACGACTTATTTCAAAGGCTGGTTTGTGCATACAGGCCTTTACTAATATATAAAATATATTAACACAGGTATGATAGTCACATCTGCCCCAGTGTCAATTAACTCTTCTACATGGAGGTGTTCTGATTTATGTGTCAGGTTACACCCCATAATGGGTTTGTCTTCACTTACCACTTCTGCCCAGTAGACTCCTGGTGCTTTGTCATCTACTGGGACTTCTATTGGAACAGGGATCACTTGAGCTATTATCTGCCATTTGGCTACACAGAAGGGTGGTTGAGGACATCTTGCCAAGAGAGTGAGGTGTGTAAGTTCTCCCTTAATTGTCATGGGAGCCACTTCCATCTCTATTGGTGTGTGTGCTGCGTCACCAATAAAATACCTGCTAGCCAGTCCTGCCAGGTCTTGTGAATTGTCCTGCAGGTCCACTCCAATGACTGTCCAACGATCAGATCTGAAATGAAAAGCTTTAGAAGTTATAAGTCTACGTTGCTTTTGTGGTTGCCAGACCTTATTAGGCATGTGTTCCCCACAATTATGTTTCTGCTGTCTCCCACCCCACTCCCCTTCCTCCCCTTTTCCCATTAAAATAGAGTCTTTTTCTTGTTTCAGGTCTGTCATTTTTGTGTCTCGACGCTTGACAGAAAAGCGCTTTGATGTCAGTTTTTTTGTTGACTGGCTACAACTTCTTTCTGGTGTTTCCCTTGTTGCTGGTTTTGAGGACAATTCCTTGCAAAATGTCCTGGCTTTTTGCACTGGAAGCAGATGATGTGCTGCAGCTGTTCTGGTGACATCTGTGGCCTGTTCATTCCTGGTGTTGCTGCTGCTACAGTCCTTGGGTTTAATAGTCCTGGTTTCTTGTCATGTACACTCTACAAATCTGCTTTCTGCGCACAGGCTTCAATCATATCTGCTATGGTGGGTGGAGGATTAATAGGTAGACTCAGAATCACTCTACGAGAAGCCTCATTGGCATTCCTTTGCGCTACTTCTTTAAGCAGTTCCGTCTGGGCCACTGGTTCTTTGACTTGTCTCTGTATCTGCAGTCTAAGCCGGTCTACAAACTGCAAAAAACTCTCTGATGGAAGTTGATTAATATTAACATAACTGATTTGAATTTCAACTGTTGGTAACTGGTTGAAAATGTTTTCAGCTACATCACAAACTTTATCTGCAATAAACTTTGTTAATACTCTCACTTGATCAGCAGGATTAGTCCAAATTCCCTCTCCACACAAATGTTCTAAAGTGATTTCATTATTCTCTGTATTGTGTGTATTTTGATTACTTTGCTTAAGTTCAACTAGGAGTTTTGTTAAAGATTTTTTTCCATAAGCTTTCCCAACGATCATATTCAGAGGGAGTTAGCAAACACTGAAATAAATCGTTAAGATCTGCAGGAATTAAATCCTGTGATTTCAATGTAGTTCTTATTATTCCTCTTAAGACCTCGTAATCATGACCAAATTCATTTTTTATTTTACAAATATCTTTGATTACTTGGTAATTGAAAGGCTGATGTTGTAACTGCATTGCCCCTCTGCTGTTATTGTATACTACAGGAGCAGCTGTAAGCATATCTTCATCTTCCACAGGGCTGGTATTGCCTGGGTTTCCCTGCCCACCCCCACCCTTTCTAGGCTCTGAGGGCCCCATTCCCTCACAGGGCTTGTGGAGAGACCCAGCTCCTCTCCCGCAGGGCCCACTCCCCCCCCCCGGGGGGCAGGGCTGGGACACCCCTCCCCCTGCTTCTCTGCAGGAGCAAGGGGTGTACCTCTCTTTTTCCCCCACCCCTCCTCCCTGCGAGGCAGGGGGCAGAGGGATAGGGAATAGGGTTACAGCCTCGGGGGGGCAGGGTCATAGGGTGGTGCCAAGCAGGGCTGGGGGGTGGTGCAGGGTGGAGGAATGTCAGGGGGAAAAAAGGGATTGTAGGAGTTGTGGGCAGGAACCGGTGTGTGAAAGGGGTTGTGGGTAGGAGAAAGGGGATACAGTGGAGGTTTCACCATGTGGCCAGGTAACACGTGGCCAGTGCCATCTTGGATCTCAGCCACATAGGGATAGAAGGGTTCATTTTCTTTAACACTGGTGTGATAAATATAACATTGGATAAAAATTCGTGAAAGAGAATAAAGAATTATATGTTATATTTGTAATACTGTAAAGATGCAAAATGTAAAATAATCCAGAGATACCTTCCCCGGGCAGTAACGACCGGCAGCAACGCTTATCAACACAAAATAAAAAGCAGGACACAAGCAATCAAACCAGGCAATGAGAGTGGCTCCGTCGAGATATCCATCTCCTCCGCACCCAAACTGGCCACTCCACCCCGTAGGTGCAATCAGAGAACACTCGGAGCCATTTCGCATGTGAAAAGGACTCTGCTCCGTCGAGATATCCATCTGCTCCCGCACCCAAACTGGACACTCCATTCCGGGAAATGCAGTCGGAGGACACTCAGAGCCTCTCACATGTGAAAGGACTCTGCTCCACCGACCATTGACTCAGCTCAACGAATCCGGGAAGTCTATTCAAACTCTTTTGTTAGACGGTGCTTACTCCGGATTTTGCCCCAGGATACGAAAACCCCTATAAGAACCCTGGACTGCAGTGCCTACTTCGTGGATTTGGGTAAATCTGTACCTCTGGGTATAGACGTCTCCCTGTCCACCCAGCGCTGCGCTGATTTATTTTATTGTGTTTTTTTCTCTCGTTGTTTGTGATTGAAATTGTTTTATAATAAATCGCTTTTTATATTAACCCTATTTTGCCATTGCATTTATAACACTGGGAAAAGAAGGATATAGAGAGGGAGTCCTGATGGCTTGTGAACCATCAGAACTGGGTGGCTGAGAGAGACACATGGGACTAGAACTTGTATTGTTTGTCCCAGGTACCTCTTTCAGTGGAGGAGCAGAGTTTTTGGGAGAAAGATTAGGGGAATTAGGTGAAGACTGCAGTGCCTGTTTGTCTTTTATTTTTATTTCTCTGTTAACCAATTATTTTTGAATTAAAAGAAAACCGGGAGGAATTTCAAAGCCGATTTGGCTCCTCCTTCTATTTTTTAAGGTTAATAAATTTCCAGTTTCATCCCAGGCAGTTACTGAGTCCCAATTGCAGCAATTCGATCTGTTCACTTTGCAGAGCCAAATATATTACAAACTGTTTTATCTTACTTTTTGAAATTTTTACATTTGTGGCTTTTAAAAAATCCTGTATTTTTTGTGTATGACTCCTTTCTTATGTGGAAAGCTGCAAACCCATTGTGAAGGTTAAGGGCAGTTCTGCACACAATTTGTCTATTTCTCTTACCGCAGAAAAACAAAGTGGCACCACAAGAGGTAACAATTGTAACACACACTGGCTCGGGCCACCGGCAGAATTCCTTCTCCTCCCCCCTCTGGCTACACACAGCCCAGGGCTGGAATCAGGGGCTGCGGAGCTGGTTCACTCCCTCCCCCCTCTGCCTACGGCTCTGAGTTGTGGAGGAACCTGTATTCCCTCTCACCGCTATGCACGTGGCCGATCCCGGCATGGCTGCCACTCGGAAAGGGTTTCCCAGCCTCTGCACAGTCCCCCGGGGTCCCCCTCCGCCACTTCAACTCGGGAGAATTCCCACCCCTGCTCGGTGTCAGAGTTAATCTTACCTGTTCTGTCATTTCTGGCGGTAGAAAAAATACCTGTTGCCCTGGAATTGGTCCGCTGGTGCTGCTTGGATTATTGACTCCTTTTGAAAACTTTTTTGTCTGTATTTTAAACAGCGTTCAAAAGTCTCCAAAGAATGGCTGGCCCTGGCTATATTAAGCCTTTTAACGTGGGCTTGTTCAGCCCTAACCGTTTGGGCACCACTCTGTTGCAATCCTTCCCTGGGGACCCCTCCGTTCTACCCCCCGTGGTGAGAGGCCTGCTCTTCACAGAACATGGGCGGGGGAGGGATCCTGGAGTAGATACAACATGAACTAAAAGTATCTTAGACAAAGGAGGCTCAGACTTGCTTGGAGTATTCCCGGGTTTATTGTATGTGGTCCACCCGGGGCAAGAAAGAGACCAAAATGCCCTGGGTCTTATCTCTTATACTAGGGGGAGGAGGTGAGCAGGGGACACAGGGAAGTTACAGCCAATGGGACAGGGGAAGGGGAAAAGGTTTTCAGGTAGGGACTAACATTACACAGACTGAGGGTGAGTTCTTTCCTTGGGAACATACCATGATTTTTAGATGCACTAGAACAACTGCAAATAATTGCAAAACCAAAAAAATACCAGGAACAGAAAATTAAGTCAATGATAACTAAAGTCTGTAAAGACAATTATTAAAAAATTAAAAGAGGAGGGATTGAGAAGAATGATGGATTTGTATTTACAAACAAGCTGTAGGACTTCTGGTAGATAAAACTAGCACTGAGAGATAAAAGAAACAATGGGAAGGATTCCACTGATTGAAGAATGGAAAAAATATATTTGCTTTTACAAACAAACTGTAGGTTTGCTGATAAACGAAATTGGATATTGAAAGAAGCAATGGGGGAAAATGATAAATTCCATAAGAATTAAAAATTTAAAGGAAGGGTTATAAATTAGAGGGGAATCTTAGGCGTTCCGGGAAGTCTGTACCTCTCAAGTACCTCAGCCAATGTGGAAAGAGAGAGGGACATGTGGCTGGGGAAATTAGGATAAAAAGGAGTCTGCATCCTCCAAAAATTTGAGAGACCCCAGGGGAATGCCCCATGGCCTCTTTCTTTATTTGAATAAAGGAACAGGACTCCTCTGTCTCCTTTTTGGACATAAACCTCTGATGTTTGTGGGTTAATTTTCCTGACACACTGGACCACAGCCTCCTCCAGGCATCCACCCACTCCAGCATGGGCAATTCCCCCATGGGCTGCAGGTGGATCTCTGCATCCCCTGTGGACCCTTGGGCTGTAGGGGGACAACCTGCTTCACCATGGTCTTCACCATGGCCTGCAGAGCAATATTGGCTCCAGCACCTGGAGCACCTCTTCCCCCTCCTTCTCCACTGACCTTGTTGTCTCTGGTTTTTTTCCCTCACATATTCTCACCTCTTCGTCTCTAACTAAGAGCAAAACCCTGTTACTTTGTTTTGATCTTCTTCTTAAATATGTCATCACAGAGGCATTACCAAGCTCTCTCATTGGCCCAGTTTTGGCCAGAAGCATGTCCTCCTTCAGAGCCATCAGCCACTGGCTCTGATGGATGTGGTGAGAAGCTTCCTGCAGCTTCTCACAAGAGCCATCTTTGTGGCCCCCCTGCTGCTAAAATCTAGGCTGTGCCAAACCAATACAGGGGTGCAGGGCAGTGCACTGCCTCACCACAGCAATGTCCAACCTGTCCCTTCCCTCACATACATGCACCCCAAAATGTCTCAGTACATCAATCTTTCTAATCTCTCACAGCACTGCTCCTCAGGAGAGAGAGAGGACACACCACAAGGCTACCAGTGCTTTTACCTCCATGACCACAGAGAGGACATGAAGAAGTCAGGTGGAAAACCCACCTCTGGCCTGCCATCATAAATACATGAGTAGAGAGGGAGAACAATCATTGCAGGAAATTCTTCAAGGATAAATACTGCTCCAGTTTCCAGTAAGCAAGTCCCCAGGCAGATTAGTGTCACAGTATGAGTGGGAACTTCAGACAAGCCCTGCCTTAGCCTCAGATTTTTAGCAATAGCTTAAATTTAAGAAATCACTCTGGTCTGCAAGTTCTAAGGATGGCAGATCAGGTCTATTTATGAGTTATTTATTGGACAGGTAGGAGATAACAGACAAAAGGTCTTAATCAGAGTTACTTACTACACAGCATAAAACTAAAAGAACTACTAGTAGATTACATAAAACAGTGCACAATAACAAAGTTACCTATATTAAAACTAGCAAAAAGAAATAGTATTGATTAGGAGTCCAAATGTAACTTATTACCAAAATGACAATAGTGGACACAGAGTCGTTTCACTCAAACCTCCAGAGGAGTAACCACAGAGCAGGCATCCCTGCTTTGGGGGGAAATTCCACACATTTCCAGGGAATGTGCAAAAGATTTCCTGCTTTGTGAAAGTTTGGTTTGGCTTCTATAGTTTGTCAAGTGAGGTGTCTGTCAGTCAGAAATCCATCTTATTTTTTCAGATTACACTTTTACAGCAAGATGTTTTATTGTCAGCTCGAAATGTTAACCCCATGGCAGCAAAATAAATCACCTGCAAGACAGCTTGTCCTGTTTAGATTTTTTCACCAGTGAACAGCAACAGATAAGCTCTTGTTGGGATGGAAACATGCCCTGCTACAAATACAAGGGCTGATGTTACTTCCAATCTTCTTGGAGGAACCTCCAGTTTCATATTTACAGAGAGTGAACAGACCAGAACTAGAGGGGCCCTGCCTTCAGCTAGGGACAACTGGATCTATTGGACTGTGTGGGATCCGATGGCCTGGCACATTAGATGCACAAGAATATAAGGCTCTAGTTGACACCATCACGCAATATACACTGATGTCATCAAGGTACCTAGGGGCAGAATCTACCTCTATTTCTGGGGTTGCTATTATTTCTAAATCCCCTGCTTCTCTGTTGCCACTGTCCGCCCAGCTGCAGCCAGGGAAACAGGAGAGAGATTATATAGCATGGACCAGAGGGCTAAAAACGAGGCTCTTTCCCTTGTTGAGATAGAAGTTCAGCTTTATTCTTGTTCTTGGGATCTCGTGGAGAAAGAGAGCAGGAGGGAAAGAGGAAGAATATTGATAACACGTCTTTTTGAAGGCAGGGGAAAGAGGGTGGGATTACATTCACGCAGCCAATAAGGAGAACTGGGGAGAAAGAGATAAGGGAAAGAAACTTACATTCTATATTTTGGGGGTACATTCTCTCGGGTCATACCATTTTTCTAAATGCATAAAAACATGGGGTGCCAGGGGAAACACAACAGCTGACTGTACTAGAAGCTGTAGCGAGTCTGACTGGGAACAAATGGCAAAAAACACCCCATTGTGACTGGTCCAGAAGATCCATGTATCCTCCTCATAGATTACATCAGGGAGGGTATTTCAAAGACCCAAAAGGACATTGTTGGGATTTTGAGATAGCAGCTGTGGAGACAGAGGGAATTTGACAGATGAGTACCCTTGCCTGGCCTCTCAGAGGACATTCGCTATGGGATTGCTACAACAACTGTAGCAATCTGTACCTGTTCTATTGCACGGTTGACAATAACACACCAACCGGGTCTCCATGACCCTCAAGAAAGGAATGAGGGTCTTGTCTTTACAAACAAACTATGAGTCTGCTGGAAAATGAAGCTAGATACTGAGAAATAAAAGAAACAATGGGAAGGATTCCACTAATTGATGAAAGGAGTGAGAGGGGTTTGTCTTTAAAAACAAACTGTAGGTCTGCTCATAAATAAAGTTAGGTACTGAGAGATGAAAGAAACAATGGGAAGAACTATAAATTCCATAGGGAATTCCACTGATTGACACAAGGAAAATAAAGGGGGGTTATACATTAGAGGGGAATCTTTGGTATCAGGCATTCTGGGAAGTCTGAACCTCTCAGGTACCTCAGCCAACGGGGAAAGAGAGAGGGACGTGGCTGGGAAATTCGGATAAAAAAGAGACTGCATCTTCTAAATGTTTGAGATACCCCAGGAGAATGGCCCATGACCTCTCCCTTTATTCAAATCAAGTAAAAGGACTCCTCTGTCTCCTTTTTAGACATAAACCTCTGGTGTTTTGTGCATTAATTTTTCCTGACGCTCATCCATGGCATGTTTTGTTAACTGGACAGCCAGGGAGTGGTCAGCAAGACTTGTTCACCCTTTAATGGTCCTACATGGCCACTACATAAGTCCAGTGGAGAGTAGAGACTGACAGTGGACTATCAATTGCCTGAATGAAGTCACTTCACTGTTGTAGTCGAGGGAGACAGAGAGACGACAGGACATTGGGGTTCATGCAGCAGAGAGACCTTTAATGGTGTCTGCACAGCTCTTATATAGGCTATTCAAAAGACTCCATGTTCAAACCTGATTGGCAATGATTTTGGTTACCACTCAGCTTACTGGCCAATAGCTGCCTGCTTATATTCACTTCAGGGGTTGGCTGGCATCTGCCCTCTGTAACCAAATCTCTCCTCGTCTCAGACTCACAGACTAGCCGTTTGCCATCATACACCATCACTGAGTGCTGCTGTGCTGGACATGATGGAACTTCAGTATGAACTGGAGTCCAAGGCAGCAAAGTGGTGCCACTACTGATATTGCTAATAATTTTTTTCTCCATTCCTTTATTACCAGAGTGCAGGCCACTGACTGCCCCAGGGGTGGTAACCACAGCCCCACTCTTTGCCATGGAGTGATCCAGACAGCACTGGAAAAAAGGTAAAGCTCCAGAACACTTCAAGTATATTGAGGACATCGTGTGGACATATGAGGGGAAGTTTTTGAGAAAGAGGATAAGATAATCCAGGTCCTCCTGAAAGCCAGTTTTGCCATAAAACAAAGGTCAAGGACACCTGTCCAGAAAATTCAGTTCCTAGGAAATAAAATGGCAAGTTGGATGTTGTCAAATTCCAATGGATGTGATCAAACAAAATAGCAGCTATGTTCCCACCAATGAGCAAGAAGGAAACACAGACTTTCCCAGGCTCTGTGGGTTTTTGGAGGATGCATAATCCAGAGTTCAGTCAGATTGTAAACCGTCTCTATCGTGTGACATGAAAGAAGAACAATTTGAAGTGAGGTCCTGAGCAACAAGCCTTTGAACAGATTGTCGTGGTTTTAAACCAGTAACTAAAAAAAAATTACTTATTTTTTTTTTCTGTGAGATATAGATTAGAACAAGAGCAAAACAGGCTTAAAACTTAAAAGGAATAAAGAAAGTTTATTAACAAACTACAAGAATAAGAATACCAGAATAAACTTCCAGAAAACCCTTTTTATCCCCTACTACCCACCATTCTTTTGTTCACATGACAACATAGAGACAAAAACTTTGGAACTTTGGTGTTTAAAACAGTCCCAATACCTGCTAGAGTCTTTTCATCAGTCTTTGTAGAGAAACAGAAGTCTCTTTCTGTTAATTTATGGAGTTTCTCACAAGAAAACTATTTATGTTATAGTTTTCTATTGCCCTGATGTCAGCTGCCCAGAAATGCTGTCATCAGCTCACTCCTCCCATTTCACAACACTCTGAGGTGTGTTAAGGGCCATGAGTTTAGGGATGTCATTTTAAGGATGTTATTCAAAGGCAAAAGTCTTCTTCATCTGTCTTTGTGAGCTCTACTGGAAAACAGTTTTTCTCATTGCACCCCAAGGCTTCAAATTTTCGCTTCACTCTGTTCCAGCACTTTACTGTATCACAATTACTCTACTTTTTACTCAAAATCTACACTTTGAACACTCTATTCCTCCCTATATACTCTGTCATGAATTAAAGGAGTTTTTTCAAGACTTCATTGTTCCATTTTCCATAGCCTCAACAGAAAGGTATTTCAGCTCATAAAAGCATCTCCTTATTCTCTACCTTTTCTGAAGCTTAATTCTTTTATTTACTGTCATTGATAGTTTATAAAGTCTCTTTACATGTTGACGACTCTCTTTTTCTCTCTCTGGATAAAAAGATTAATCTGCAAGTCTCATCTGGGTAATGAAAGGGTTAAAATCTTGCCCAGGCTTTGTAGGATGGTTCTGTGATCTCTGCCGGAGCAGGAGCTGGAGTTGTTCTGCGATGGAAGATTCTTCATGGCGCTGCTCTGGAGAGTGTGGTCGTCGTCTCAGTCTGCCGCAGGTCCAGAGCTTTTTTCCTTTCTTTACTTGGCAGTCTCTGGAGAATTCAGTCACAGCAAAAACTGCAGCCGAGCCAGGAACTGTCCGGCCCGGCCAGAGCCCGGGGCAAGCCCGCAGGCCCCCCTCTCCCAGCCGGGAGCAGCTGGGCCCAGCCCAGCCCAGCCCCCGCCCGGGCCGCATGGCCGGGCAGGGAACGGGAGGCCAGCCGGAGCTCTGTTACCTTTCACAGCCAGGAAACAAAGAGAACAAGAGAGCTCTGGCTTTACATCTTAAGGTAGGGTTCACAAGTTGATCTCACTTTTTAATGGTTAAAACTGCTGTCAATTCTTAGAAATGAGCGATAATTGGTCAGGAGAAAAGACTCCCATCAGTCACCAGCAACTTCAACTTCTTTAGCTCCCCACACCACCTTAAAGGGAAAGTCACCCCATGCCACAGATCAAGCAAAGAGATTGTTCCGTGCAGTAGCCCTTAGGCCAGTCAGGACAGGACAGGGATGTGAAAAATGTGCTCTGCACTGCAGCCAAGGAGAATGTGCCTTCCTTGAGGCTCAGGCAAAAAGTCCCTGGGAAAAATTGAAGACGACCCCTGGCGTTCTGGAGTCAGGAATACAAAAGACCTGAGGTGTGTTACACCCCAATTGAAAAGAAGATTCTGGCAGGATATGAAGGGGTTCAAGCCACTGCGTAAGTGATTGGCACTAGAAGCACAGCTCCTTCTGGGACCCTGCTGTATCGTAGGGACAAATTGAAAGTGGAAAGCTGCCCTATGGAGTCGGTTTCTGGGTTTGGTATTTTCTGTGAATTTTACTCCCATTTGTTACCTGGAAAAAGGACCAATGCAGGGAGATGGCATTTCCTGAGAGACAAACGGGGCCAATTAGGAAACAAAAAATGTAGCTCGGGTGTCAACAACATTCCATTGAAATAAGCCCTGGCTGAGGGGTATGTTGTGGCTGTATCTTTGGTTTTGTGCATAGCTTAGTTTTCTTTTTGGGGGGGGGGAGGGGAATGGCACAAGAGGTGGCTTCTGTGAGAAAGCTTGCTTAGGAAGCTTCGCACCATAATCTGGCAGAGCCAAATCCCTGATGGCTTTCTAAAGATGGACATGCTGCCTAGCACAAGCAGGGCCAAATTAGAGATTGATGGTTAATTGCCTCTGTGAAAACATATTTAAGAAAAAAAATTAAAACTGTCAGAAAGGATTGGTCACTTTAAAATTTTAAAGGTTTATTAAACCATTAAACCAAAAATACAACAAAGGATTGGAATAAGGAAAAAGGCAGTCCCACTGGGAGCACAATGAAACCCGGCTGTATCATTGTGGCTCACACAAAAATGGGCTGCACTGCCTTTTAATATCCCTGGTGTTTGCGAATACAGGCAACCTTGGCCCCTTCCCAAAAGTCCTGTTTAGTCAACTTCTTTCATCATTCATTGGTGGAGACTACTTTCTTGCTAAAACTTGAATTGGAGATTCATAGTGTTTCTGTCATGCCATGCTTTCCTAGTAACAAGCCTATCTCTATCCCCAACTGTCTGCCCAGCTGCAAAGGGGCAGATGTACACAAACCCTCCTTCACATGGTCCCTGACCAACTAATACCACCCTAGTGGCATGAATATTGGGGGGGGGGGGGGGGGGGGGGGGTAATGGCCAGCATACAGCTGGGACTGTTGAATGCTTTCATAGAGAGATAGGAGGGTTCAGCCACAGCAGAGCAGAAAGCCAGCCAATCCTTGACGAGAACGCAAGCCTAGGCCAGGCTACTGGTCCCCAATGAGCTGGGTGGTAAACCAATATCATCAGCCAATAGAGTATATAAAGAGCTATGTAAACCAATAAACTTCTGCTGCAACAAAACTTGGAAGTGTGTATTGTGTTTTCGTCTCCCCTGACTGCGGACATAAATGGTGCCCTCATGTGAGTCGACAATAACTTAAACCCATGAGGAAAACAAAAGGAGAGGACGGAGCACCAGAGAGGGACAGCATGAAAGATTTTCTGTAAAGGGAAAATTACAGCCAAGAGCTGCAAAAGAAGCAGTCAAGAGCTGTGAGAGAAGAATACAGACTAAGGCAGAGCTGTATGAAAGTGACACAGGGGACAAAAGACCTCCACGGTATGATTATATTCTAAGTAGCTAGGACACTGTCTTGGTTCTAGAAGGACAGGGTGTCCTGCTGGGTGAGAGCAGGAGCTTCTCTTGGGATTGAAAGAATGTAGACGCCCCCCTCCCTCTGAAGTATTATAATTTTGAAATCAAGGGGCTTTCAGGCAGAGATCTGGGGATAGGAATAACAGTTTCTTTTACTCAATAATAACCCAGTGCAAACAAAACAACAACAACTACAGCATTAACAAGAAAACAGAAATAGGGACCTCTGCCCGTGATCAGCTTCCTCGGCCTGAGAGGGATGGAGGAAAGGCTTTGTTTTTTCACAAACCTCTCGGGCAAGGCAGTCTCGGTGCTTCTTGCGGGGCTCTGTGGAATGGTCGCTGGAACAGCAAGGGATGAGCTGAGATCCTGGGCTGGTGGATGAGGTGTATCAGTCAGCTCCGCGGCGTGCCATGGCACTGACAGCCACAGCATCCCGGCAGAACAGGGGTGCGAGGCCACCAACAGAAGAGGGAAGAAGAAGAAGCAGCAGCTCCCGTCTGGGTGATAGGCGAAAATTCCCTCCCTTCTCCCCACCGCAGGCAGCTCTCCACGACCCAGCAAAAAAACGAAAACGTCTTTTTTTTCCACCGATGCCTGGAGAAGAAAGCCAGCCAAAAACTTGTCCCCAACCCCTCCTTATCCCTTGCCCCTCCCCCCCTTGGGCCCGGCCACGTCATATATGTCCTTTAATCAATCACTCACTAAATACCCCGAGTTTAGGTTTGTCTCCGCAGCTTAATGGTAAAAATTCCACGGGCAGGCCAAAAACAACAAAAACTAAAAAAAAAAAAAAAAGGACACCTAACCTACCCCTCAACAGACACACATGGGAGATCACCTCCACACAAGCATGTGTGTTGTCAAACCAAAGCGGTACACTAGTTTATATACAACTTATGTTCATACATATTTATGAAATTTTCCAACCTTGCCTATACATTTTTCATAACCTATCCCAGCCTACTCTCCACTTCCGTATGTTAATTAGGTTTCTTTGCCTGTCTATGCTTGGCTGCGCTGTCTCCTGGTGGTCTAGGGGTCCATCTTTAGATGAAAGTAAGAGTCCTCCCCCCTCGCAGTGTCCATCTGGATGAAACATTTTTTCTTTCTTGCACAGGCTCTCCTTGGTATCCAGCCGTCCCTCAGGGCTTCTGCCACAGTCCAAACTACAAGATCCAAGTTTTTCTACAGCACTAGATCCTGCTTTATATCAGTCTTAAATGGACAAGCAGCAATCTTGTATGTATGGTGTGTTGGCCGATTTGGTTCAATAAACTCGTATTATTAAGAATAGTAACAAACGTTAATAGTTAGCATTAGTTGACATTAGTAGTGAGTTATGCTAAGCTTTGGTAGGCCACAATCCATTGTGACCTGCAGATGAACTAATATACGCAAGATATTGCAATGTAAGCAGTGTAACTAGGAGGATAATCTAGGAATGTACCTTTTGGCAAAACTTAAATATCCAGAGAGATAAATCCGTACCAGGAAGAGTGAAAGAGAAGTAAGAAATTGTGATGATGAAGAATCGTTGTAGAAAACATATAAAAAACCCTGTTGATTTTATCTGTGAAAACGGGGCTTCTGTCTTTGGAACGCTAGTCCACAGGCTCCCGGGCCCTCAATAAAAGCACCGCATAAATACTTCGGTTTTTTTGT